>NC_139541.1:64431589-65127753 GCF_965153285.1 Podarcis tiliguerta
GCTTCAGCGCGCACCCTACTGATTCGTGGGGGAAACCGGCCACACCGCTCCTGAGTAGGGACCTCGGTCGAGGGAGGAAAGAGGACTGGCCAGGAGGGAATCCGCAGCGGAAAACGGTAAGCCCAAGGGACAGGGCGTGGGCCCCAAGGAAAAGGGGGGCGAGGTCTGATCAAGCCTCACCTGGTTGTGCAGAGGGCCGCCAGTAAGGTTGGGTACAAGGGAAACAGAGGGGAGAACTGGCCGATTGCAGTAGTTTGCCGCCAGTAAGGTTGGGTAAAAGGGAAACAGAGGGGAAGTTGTATTGGTGTGTTTTGTGTGTTGCATGTTGAAATTATAATGGTGTGATTTGTATGTTATATGTTGCATGTCAGATACTCCAGTGACTGAATTGTTGTCAAGTGTGGGTCGGGGCCTAGCGTTCCCCTTGGCCGAGCGATTGCAGGGTTGTGCGTTTTCTGCCAGGGCGACCTCGTGCAGACCACAATCTGTATCGTGTGAACTGTGAAAGAATTTACAGCCCAGTCAGGTGCGGAGTATCTGAAAAAAAAAAAAAAAAAAAAAAAAAAAAATAAAAATGGGGTCTGGGGCAAGCCAATGTAGTCCTCTGGAATGTTTTTTAAAGAACTGGAAAGCGGCCACAAAGCATGATGATTGGGGAATCAGATTGCGAAAACAGAGAATGAGGACATTATGTGAAGTTGACTGGCCCGCACAAACTAATTGGCCGTCAGGAGGAAGCTTTGATTTGCAACTAATCAGCCCATTATACCAGAACATATTGAATGTCCACCCCGACCAAATCCCTTACATTTCTACTTGGAAAACCAATGTAGAAAAGAATCCACCGTGGTTGAAAGCCTGCCAAGGCGACGCCCCACGAAATACAATTTGTACAGTTCGACCGGCAGGGAAGGCAGAAAAGCCCCCGGTGATACCAGACCCAGAAGATGAGGAGGGGGGAATCATCAAACCGCCACCACCCTATGCTCCACCAACTGCCCCTCTAGCAATTCCCCCAGGCCCAGGTCCCCAAGCACCGGGAGGAGCTAGCCCCCAGCCTGAACCCCCCAAGGCTGATGAATCAGAAGAGGAAGAAGAGGATGATGAGGAATTTGTAAAGGGATTGGTTGAGTTAGCAAAGAAGGGAAGAGAGTGGACTCAGTATCAGTCTTTGAGATTGCAACAGTATGTACAACCCTATGCGGAAAAAGTGGATGTTAGCCCCCACGTGTTGGCTGCAGCAGGATGCTCCTCAACACAAGGGAAGAAATGGCAGAAGGAATGGATAGAAGCAGCAACCAGGGCAGCCTTCCATAAGTCCCATGAGGCACAGAAAAAGGGTGGGGTCGGAGTAATGCCCCTCCGAAGGGTTTATGACCCACCGGGACCTCCAGGGCCTGGTGGGGCGGAGGCACCACGGACCTACACGGTCCAGCATATACCCTTTTCAAGTGCAGATGTTTGTAATTGGAGAAATCAAAATCCTTCCTTTGAGGAGAATCCAGCTAAAATTATAAAATTGTTTGAAGGGATTTTTAAAACCTATAATCCCACTTTTGATGATGTGCAGTATTTGATGGATGCGCTGCTAACCACAGAAGAAACTAGGCGAATCCATGTTGAAGCTCGAGTACACATGAGAGCACAGGGAACACCGGATCCAGACATTATAACAGGATACCCTGATAGTACCCCGAATTGGAATTATCAGACTGCTGATGGCCAGAAAACCCTCACTACCTACCGCCAGAACGTATTAAATGGTATGAGAAGGGCAGCCAGGAAACCCACCAACTTTGTGAAGGTCAGAGAGGTAGTGCAGGGGAATGAAGAGGCCCCAGGGGCTTACCTGGAACGCCTGAAGGAAGCCTACCGTCAGTATACTCCTGTAGACCCAGATGAGGCTGCCAACGCCCTTATTGTAAAGGCTGCTTTTGTAGCTCAGGCAGCGCCCGATGTCCGCCGAAAAATTCAAAAACACGAGGGGTTCATGGGCCACACCCTTGAGTGGATGTTAGAACTGGCTCAAACCACTTACAATCAGAGGGAAGAAGAGGAACAAAAGAAAAAGGAGAAGTATCAAGCAAAGAAGTTGATGGCATTACAGGCCACCGCACCCATCCCTCAGAAAAGAGGAAGTGCCCGGGGAGGAGGGCAAGGCCGCCTGGGGAGGAATCAGTGCGCCATCTGCCGGCAGGAAGGGCACTGGAAAGGAGAATGCCCACAGGCCCACTTAGGAGGGAGAGGACGAGGAGAACGAGCCCCAGGCCCAACCCCCAGGGGACCTGGACAGGAACTGAGACCTTGGTCATCGACAAATGCCAGCAGGGGTAGAGGACGTGGACAGGGACCTCCCTGGTACCCCTCAGCCCAAAGGCAGCCCGGCATGATGAGCCTGAGAGAGGAGGAAGAATACTAGGACAGACCGGGCCCAGCTGCTTTAGGTTCCCGTGAGCCCATGGTCAAAATACAAACAGGGAACCAAACTATCCCCTTTATGGTTGACACAGGAGCCGCCCACTCTGTTTTGCCAGTACCAGTGTCCAAGCCCACCAAGCAAACAATTAACATAATAGGAGCTACAGGCAAATCACAAAGAGCCCCATTCCTGCAATCTGTTGTCTGTCGCCTGGGTGGCCAAGTAGTCCAACACAAGTTTTTATATATACCAGAGTGTCCCATCCCATTATTGGGCCGAGACCTGCTATCAAAATTGCAAGCCCAGATTTCCTTTCAACCGACAGGAGAAGTGACAATGACTACAGGGCAAACAGGAGAGCTTTCCTTAGAAGTACCCTTAAGGGAACACTGGCGCTTAATGATGGTAAAAGAAGAGGAGGGGATTATTCCAGAAGACCTCCTGCAAAAAGTAAACCCTGGTGTATGGGCAGAAGGCAACCCGCCCGGAATGGCAAAGAACATCCCACCTATAATAGTCAAGCCCAAACCATTCGCCAACCCTGTGGCTGTGAACCAGTACCCTATCCCCCGGCGAGCTGCAGAAGGAGTATGGGTACATTTGGAACGGTTACTTCGCCATGGCATCCTGAGGCAGTGTCAATCTCAGTGGAACACCCCACTCTTGCCGGTGAAGAAGGAAGATAACTCGTATCGTCCGGTCCAAGACCTCCGATTGGTCAACCAAGCCGTGGAAACCCTCCACCCCAATGTGCCCAATCCTTACACACTGTTGAGTTTAATACCTCCTACTGCCTGCTATTTCACGGTACTGGACTTGAAGGATGCATTCTTCTGCTGCCGTCTGGCAGAGGAAAGTCAGCCCCTGTTTGCATTTCAATGGATGGATCCAGGAACAGGCACCAAGGTGCAATATACGTGGACGAGGCTTCCACAAGGTTTCAAGAATTCTCCAACCCTTTTTGGGGTAGCATTGGCCTCGGACCTGTCTAGCTTCCCCACCAGCCCACACAGGGTCTTGTTACAGTACGTGGATGACCTTCTTTTGGCCTGCTCAGACGAGGACACGTGTATGAAAGCCACCAAGGATTTGTTGAATCACTTGGCTGAAGCAGGATACCGGGTATCTAAGAAGAAGGCCCAAATATGCCTACCCACTGTAAAATACCTTGGATTTGATATATCCCATCAGCAACGGACCCTTAGAGAAGAAAGGAAGCAAGCCATTATCCAGATTCCAGAGCCAAAGAATCGCAGAGAACTTCGTGGTTTCTTGGGCTCGGCAGGATTCTGTAGAATATGGATCCCTGACTTCAGCACAATTGCCAAGCCTCTGCACGAGTCAACCAGAGGAACTGAAAAGGACCCCTTTGTGTGGGGAGAGGAGCAACGGCAGGCCTTCAAGGATCTGAAAAGGGCATTGCAGCAAGCACCAGCGCTGGGTATCCCAAATCCTGAGAAGCCTTTCTCCCTGTTTGTGGATGAAGACCAGGGAACAGCAAAGGGAGTGCTATGCCAAAAATTGGGAAGCTGGCAGCAGCCCGTGGCATACCTATCTGAGCGCCTGTCGCCTACAGAACAAGGCTTACCGCCGTGCATGAGAGCAGTTGTGGCAGTAGCCACCCTACTGAACAAAGCAGACAAATTTACTTTTGGCCAAGACACTGTTTGTGTGACTCCGCATGCAGTCCCAGCACTGCTTGACATGAAGGGTACCTATTTCCTCTCCCAAGCGAAGATGAGGAAGTGTCAGATGTTATTGTTGCACCCACGTTTGAAGTTCCAGGTCACCACCGCCCTCAACCCAGCTACCCTGTTGCCGGTAGGAGAAGGTGAGGAGCAGACGCACGACTGCATTGAAGTAATGGACGAAGTATATTCCAGCAGGCCTGATCTCAAAGACAAAGCAGACCCCCACTGGCTTTCATGGTTTGTGGATGGAAGCAGCTTTGTCGAGGCTGGGCAGCGAAAAGCAGGCTATGCAGTGGTAGCCCTGGACGACCAGGTGGTCGAAGCAAAGTCACTCCCGCCTGGAACATCGGCCCAGCTGGCAGAACTAACTGCGCTTACCAGAGCCCTGAGCCTGGCAAAGGGACAGAAGATAAACATCTATACTGATTCTAAGTATGCATTCCTGACCTTACACGCCCACGGAGCCTTATGGAAAGAGAGAGGTTTGCTTACCTCCAGAGGAAACCAGGTGGCCCACCCACAAGCTTTGTTGAACCTTCTGGATGCTGTATGGGAGCCTGAAGCGGTAGCGGTTATCCATTGTTATGGACACACAACTGGACCAGGGGAAGTGGCCAGAGGAAATCGATTGGCAGACAAAGTGGCCAAGGAAGCAGCTCGGGAACTAGCCCCCATCCCGGTTATCGGAGCACTAGTCCCAGAAGAGATTTTAAGCACCGCTGACAAGCCAGCTTATACCAAGCAGGAAAAGGACACTGCAGACGCCCAGGAACTGACATTGACCAAAGAAGGATGGTACCTTACCCCTGATGACAGGATATGGATTCCAGAGTCTCTTTCGCGGCAAATAATTCAGAGGTACCATGATTCAACCCACATAGGACCCGATGCTACAACCAAGCAGCTGGAAAAATGCTTCTATATAGCCCACCTCTACCAACTGGCAGCCCAGATTTCCAGGAAATGCCTGCTGTGTCAGAAGAATAATCCCAGAGCCGGACCACTGGCTCCCCCAGGGATTCAGCACAGTGGAACGGCACCTATGGAAGATCTTGTCGTGGACTTTACTGAATTACCCCGTTGTGGACTGCACCGCTACCTGCTGGTAGCAGTGTGCACCTACACCGGATGGGTCGAAGCATGGCCCACAAAGACTGAAAAGGCATTTGAAGTAACCAGGTGCCTGCTTAGGGAAATCATCCCTCGCTATGGATTGCCAAGGTCCATAGGATCTGATAATGGACCAGCATTTGTTCATGCAATCCTACAGGGGCTGGCAAAAGCGCTCCAGATCAACTGGAAGCTGCATACTGCTTATAGACCCCAGAGTTCTGGAAAAGTAGAGAGAATGAACAGAACTCTAAAGAATCAGCTGTCCAAGCTGACACAGGAAACCGGGTCTAATTGGGTGGCCATGTTGCCCTTGGCATTACTCAGGGTCCGCAGTCTTCCGTCAAAACGGACCCACTTGTCACCTTTTGAAGTTCTGTTTGGGAGACCAGTCCCATATGTTAGAATGTTAAATCCGTATGTTAGCCAAGATGTGCAACTGAATAATTATGTACAGTCACTCTCCCGAGTTCTTTCTTATCTCAACAGGTGGACCCAGGCTCGCACCCCATGTGTGTTGACTGAACCGTTCCATCAGTTCGAGCCAGGTGATGAAGTGTGGGTGAAAGACTGGCAGCGAGCCCCCCTACAGCCCTGCTGGAGGGGACCATACACCGTGCTACTCTCTACTCCTACTGCTGTGAAGGTTGCCGGCATCACCCCGTGGGTCCACCATACTCGAGTGAAGAAAGCCATCTCGGATTGGACAGTAACACCAGATCCAGAGAACTCCCTTCGGCTGACCATCTCCAGACGCCTGGCAGACGACCGCTCTGCTGATATCACACCGGAAGCTGATATCTCAACGCACAGCTGAAGAATTGGATGGGAGGGGCGCCCGCGGGCAGCGTCCCCAACTCCGTGCCAGGACTAACCCAGGAAGCTCACCAGGACATTTAATATTTCCATAGGGACTTTCTCTTTTCTTTTTGTTATCTGCTTTATGTCCCACAGCCCTGACCCCACTGAGCCATACCGCATTTATTGGCCTGATGGACTCTGCTACGACTGGTTCGTCTTACCGGTGGTAAGAGATGGTGTGCTCTATGGCTATTGGAAACTGGGATTTGATGAGATTGCCGTCTTAAAACACCCCACTGCCCCGTTGTGGCTCCTCTCCCACACCACTGTCCGGCATGCGTGGATAGTGCTCATACGGGAAGTTGCAGAGACGCTCGAACTCTATCGAGTTCTGGACCGCTTTTGCTGTTGTGGGAGGGTAGTCAACTGTTATATGGGAGGTAGAGCACTGTACCAACCTCATTTGATAGACCAGGTCCTACTCTTAATGCAGGCGATAGATGGGACGGAACCTATCTTAATGCAAGTATTGCAGGGGTGGGAGCCTTAACCAGGTGTGCATTGAAATTGCTAAACAAGTGGTTCAATCCACCCATCAGGGTTAGCAGAAAAGTTGACCCACGTAGTGGGAGCATCAGCTCACCAGTGGACTCTCATCCTTGAGGCTCAACAGATAGTCGGGCACAAATATCAGTGAGCTCTTCAACAATGAGCACACCCCCTGAATATTGGTGGGAGGAACCATGGAAGGATTGGGGTTGGTGGATAGGGGTTATCTCAACCGCTCTTGTCATATGGATGTGTGTTTTCTTTTGCTGGCATGAGCGTCACCGATTTTGTGGGAGGGAACAACCAGCCCCCATCCCCTTGACCCTTCTGGTACTAGCCCTACTTGGGTTGGGTCTGGGAGATGACTCACATATACGGAAAACCGGCCGGTCAGAGCCCTATCATCAGATTTGGAGTAATAATACCTATGTTAGAGATATAGATCGTTTCTCTTCTATGCTTAATCTTTCTGAATGCTGGGTTTGTATGCATATCCCTCCACAATTTAAGAAGCCTGGCATACTACTGCATAGTATTCCAATAAATGAGTCATTTAGAATTAGTAATCTTATGTCAGATGGTCGCACCTATTCACCCCCAGTGTTTCTGTCACTCATGGAACAGGCACCTCGTTGTCTCCGTTTCAATCATAACAGCAGCAATTTTTTAGGTCACTATCCATATTGCAATTGGACTTATGAGTATATTAACGGATCCTCCTGCTTCCAAAAAGGTACTTCCATTTATGATGCTATGTGTGTCGATTTTTATACTTGGTTTACCTGGATGACGGCGCGCAGCAGATCTAACTGCCTGCTCCAGTCTGATTTGTGGTTGCTCTGCGGCACAAGAGCCTACAAAGAAATCCCCTCTGCCTTTTCTGGAACCTGTACTTTAGGAGTAGTCGTACCCCTGGTGTATAAGATGGATAAGCTCCCAACAGTCCGTCTGCGTAACAAAAGGGACGCGAAATCACCTATTAACCAGTATACCGGCACAGCCATCTCTAGGTCCCTTCTACCCCCTTTGGGTGTAGCCATGAATTACCGAGATCTGCATAGATTGGCAAACTGGACCGAGGCTTTGTTTAACTCCACCATCTCGGCCTTAAAAGCAATTAATAAGGAAATGTCAGAGATAAGGGAGGTAGTCCTTCAAAATCGTTACGCTTTGGATGTAGTCCTTGCCTCTAAGGGCGGAGTTTGTGCCTTAATTCATTCCCATTGCTGCATGTACATTTCAGACCAGTCAGCAAATATTTCAGCCACCATCAACCACATGGAAACAATGATAGCTGAAAACCCGCTGAAAGCCACAGGGAGTGATGCATGGGGTTGGATGTATTCCTGGCTCCCTGATGGCAGTTGGCTCAGGAATGTTATAGTATTATTAGCAGGACCGCTATTAATCCTTTTGCTTCTTTGCCTCTGTATCCCCTGCTTATTGCAATGCTTGCAGCAAATGATGCAAAGACTCCTGTCACGGAAGCTAGGACCCACAGTCATCGCTGTGATGAGGGAGTATAGGCCCATACCCCAGAACGAACCTAAGTATTAGGTTGTTCAGAAGAAGAGGAGGGAGTGAAGGGAGAGGGGAACGGTTAATCATTAATATTATCTACACATAGTAAATTCCGGCACTCTGCTAGGATGGTTACACAAGCTCAAACCCAAAAATGCAGTTATTTGCAAAGTCTAAATCAGACAGGTCAGGAGGCCGTTTCCTGTCTAACCAGCTATCTGAAACTGCTGATGTTAGTTACAGGTCAGAAGGTCGTTTCCTGCCTAGCCAAAAACTGCTGTCAACTAAAAACCACTAGCAAGATGTTTCCTGCTTTGCTTCTGCTTTAAGTAATGCAAGATAAGAAGAGATACGAAGGGAATGCTTAGCTAGCAAAAGAATACACGTGTACAAGGAGGTGGGAGGGGGTGCTTACTGAGCAGAGAAAATGCTTAACCAGCAGAAGAAGTGCTTAGCTAGCAACCTTAGCCAGCAAATATAGATGTGCCATATAAGGAATAAGTTGGAAACTTGCCAGCTGATTGGGGAAGTTTTGGGGGGAGGTCTGGGAGGTGGGTAAATACTCTAAAGTATAAGAAGGCTTGCAGATGCGTATTGCGGGACAGTCAGATTTCAGAAACTATATTCTGCTGACTGTCTCTGTGCACAGATTTGCAATAAAACTCTTTTCTCCAAAGAAGAAACTTTCCTGGAATTTTTTTATTCTCTTCTCGGTCCTGGGGACGCGGGTAAGCAATTCTCTGGCAAAGTAAAGGGCATAAGCCTACAGTATTGCAGACCACCTTAATGATGCTCGTGGACCACTGGTGACGGGTGGTCTGCAGCATCAGGACCTCTGTGCTAGGTACATCAGGTCATGGCCAATATCCTCATGCAGGACCAACAGCAGCTGTCTGGTTTGCAGGAAGCACATCCCAGGTAAAGGCAGGAAGACCATAGAGATTGGGCTTTAACTAGCCACCATCTACAGGAGATTTCTTACCCTCCCTCTTTCCCATCAGCTCTGGCCCTTAGAGGTACTGCATATTCCAAGGTTCCTTTCTGTGAGGCCAGTTCTCCAGTGTAATAGAAAAAGACAGCTCTGGTTTCCAGGGGAGATGTGTCAAGGGAGACATTCCTGGCATGGGTGTTTCTTCTTTTGGGCTGTCATCAGGCTGACTCTCCTGTAGAAGTTCTACTACAGGAAAGGTTCAGCTTAGTATGGTGACCATTTTGGTGCAGCACCAGTTCTGTCCCCGAGGTGCAAAATAGCAAGTGAAGTGGGGAGTATATTTATCCAAACTGCCCTAGTTTTGTGGAGGCTTTCCCCCTGCCCTCATTGCTGGATTAAGTCAGTGCAGATCAGGGATTTGGAAACAGAAGTAACCACCCAGGAATTAATTTAAAGCACAGGTGACATGAATCTCCTTCCTCCTTGTCATCCCGCCCTGAAGTCTCAAGCATTAAGATAAAGGAGCGGGGCTATCAAACATTTTGCGCTGGCCAGTATGTAAACGCTGCAGACTAGGCAGAAACCGTGGGGAGTCTGACTCATATGTCCAAAAGTGTTAGAATGAAGTTGTGGGTATTGTAAGGAGATTCCCCGCAAAACCTTGTTAGTCAGGAGGTTAACTATACAGTATCAGACACCATTCCCTTCAAAAAGGGCTGAGAGCTGCCTGAGCAGGAATTAAAGGAGTTCCACAACTTATTCTGTGGAGAACTTTAGTTATTATGTCTATTATTACATTTACCTTTTCTCCAAAGAGCTCAAGATTGTATGCTCTCCATGTTATCCTCACAACAACCCTGTGAGGTAGGTTAGGCTGAGAGACAGTGACAGGCCCAAATCCACTCAGTGGGCTTCATGGCTCAGCAGGGATTTGAACTCTAGTCTCCCAGCTCCTAGGTCAGCACTCTAACCCCTACTCCACACTGCCTATCTCTTTAGACACCTTTTTCCCTCAGAAACAAGCAGGGGCAGTGAACTGTTGGGGCAGAGACCACAGTCAAATATTTTCCAAATCTCTCTCTCTTTTGAAGCCACTGGAAGAGAAGGAGCAGAATGTTTTTGTTTCAGGAGTCACCTCTTTGTCTCAATTCTCCTGTCTCCAAAGCCCCGAGGGAGTCAGAGCAGAGTTTTTCAAATGGCAACAGCTGAAGAACCTGTTTGATAAATAAATAAGAATTGCCTCATGAATTCACAAGGATTCAAAAAGGGTTTTCCCATCAAGGATGACTTTGTTATATTTATATTCAGAGGTGTTTTCAAGGGCAACAGCAAGGAGACTCTAAGAAGCTTGCCGTTTAAATAAATAAGAATTGCCTCATGACAAATTTGACCCGATTCCATGCCCTTGCTGCTCTTCTTATCTTTGAACTGGAACTTCCTCCTGCAGCTTCTAAAGAACTAACTGCACAACTGATCATTGCTGCAAGATGGGCAGACAGAACCCTCTCTGGGTAGATGCTGAGGGAACGGACGCCTCAAATTTGGCATCTCATGCTGATGGGGGGGGGAAATCGATTTAAGAGCAAGAAGGAAAAATGCCACAATGACTCTTACAAGGTTTGAACAGACTTTACTTTGTATGCAATGTCTAAGGAGTGGCTGGGGCAACCCAGTCAGATGGGTGGGGTATAAGTATGTTATTGTTATTGTTATCATCATCATCATCCTCTGCCACCTGCCGTTCACAAAAATCTAAACACTCTTTGTCCTGAGTGGGGTGAGGACACAAGTTAGGGGATGAATATGCTTGTTTGTATTGCTTTGGATATATGAAAAACTAATACAGTGATACCTCAGGTTACATACACTTCAGGTTACATACACTTCAGTTTACAGACTCTGCTAACCCAGAAATAGTACTTTGCTTCAGGATGAGAACAGAAATTGTGCTTCGACGGCGCGGTGGCAGCAGGAGGCCCCATTAGCTAAAGTGGTGCTTCAGGTTAAGAACAGTTTCAGGTTCAGAACGGACCTCCGGAACGAATTAAGTACTTAACCTGAGGTACCACTGTAATATTTTTATGGTGAGGGGAGAATTGCCTCATGAATCTATGAGGTGTGGAAGGATTCCCCCAGCAGATGGCACTATAGCTGCCTTGGTTCCTGGTGATGTGATTCATAAAATAAATAAATAAAACTAAAATATGAGTTTATCCTATATAAGTCTCATGAGGTTGGTGGTTCAAATCCCCGTGATGGGGTGAGCTCCTGTTGTTTGGTCCCAGCTCCTGCCAACCTAGCAGTTCGAAAGCACATCAAAGTGCAAGTAGATAAATAGGTACCACGATGGTGGGAAGGTAAACGGCGTTTCCATGCGCTGCTCTGGTTCGCCAGAAGCGGCTTAGTCATGCTGGCCACATGACCCGGAAGCTGTACGCCAGCTCCCTCAGCCAATAAAGCAAGATAAGCGCCACAACCCCAGAGGCGTCTGCGACTGGACCCAATGGTCAGAGGTCCATTACCTTTACCTTTTAAGTCTCATGAGACTTCAACCATTAATATGTCACTCTTTTTACCATGGTTTTCAGATCTTTTGCCTAAATAATCCCTTGAATATACACCTCGGTAGGGTGTGTATGTCTCATTATGACCCTAAGCCTAACAGGTACATTAATTTCAATAAATTTCTACTTTGAGCAGGGCCAGTATCGGATACAACCCTGTGAGTTTAATTTACAGTATTTTAAGAATTAAATGATAGCTTTAGTTTACATTAAACTTACTATAGAAAAGTGGCATATAGAGAAACTAAACATCAACCAGCAGTATGACTTTATTTTATTGTTTTGAAATCAGCACTCTTGTTTCACATTAAAATGGGCCTCTAGCATTCCCAGCATCCCCAGGTCATCTACTCAAGATGAAAATCTTTCTTTCTTTCTTTCTTTCTTTCTTTCTTTCTTTCTTTCTCAAATATAGTGGAATGTTGACTCTATCTAAACGACTGAACTCTGAATATCCTTGCACCCATTATCCTTTCCCCACCCCAACTATACAATTCCCCTTACAATTTCCCAGCTCTTTACACAGCAAATTATGCGTAACTTTTCTGCAGAACAACTGAAGAATACGCTCTCATAATCTGAACATTTCAAAGCAATTCAGATGCATTTTAGAAGACCACTTGCATTGAAAGGTCAGTGTAGCAAGCTTTTCAGTTGCAAATAACTGTTTTCCAGATTCCCTCCTATCTGCTCTGGTGCTATCCAAACCATCTTTGACTCCCATGTCTGTTTGGGTATCTCTGGTTTCTATACAGCAGAGGTGAGCTGCCAGTGGCCACAGTGCCAAATGCAGCCTCATTTGCAGTAGGTGGCAAGAGGGGGAAATCAAGGCGGGGAGGGGTTCATCACTTGGGCTCTGCCCTTAGAATCACAGAATTGTAGAGTTAGAAAGGGACCCTGAGGATCATCTAGTTCAACCCCCTGCAATGCAGGAATATGCAGGTGTCCCATACAGGGATCGAACTTGTGACCTTAGCATTATCAGCACCACGCTCTAGCCACCTGAGCTATCCAGACTTTGCCTACTCTTGACTTCAGCAGAGCCCTTCATAAGCATGCGTCCCACAACAGTCTTGAATGCTGATGAGTGAATGTCACTCTGAGGGTCAACCAGTCATTGAGGTCCTCTGCATTGCATCTCAGAACCTTGGCTATGAAAGAGTTCCACTCATTTCTCCTCTTTAGAGCCCACCCCCTGCCCCCTTCCAACCATGTATCACTCCTTGACTTTGGTTAGCAATTGCATTTTTCTTGTGGGGCCTTCTTCCTTCTCTGAAGACCGCTAGTTCTCTTCTTATGGATCACCTTCACACCATCCCACCCTTCCTGCAGGTCAATCTCCTTGTTTCTCAGAGCATCGTAGATAGCATTGGTGATGGTCGCAAAAGCCAAATCTATATTGAGGTTGTCCTTGGCGGACGTTTCAATAAATTGCGTGCCCAAAGAAATGGCCAGTCCCTCTGCTTCTTCGACTGTGACTCTGTTCATCGACTGAAGGTCACTTTTGTGGCCAACCAAGAGGAAGACGACCTTCTCCATAACACTGGTCACTTCATGGTACCAATCAAAGATGCTCTCAAAGGACCTCCGGTTGGTCATATCGAAGACCAAGAGCACACCCACTGCATTCCGGTAGAAGGATCTGGTGATGCACCTAAGAACAGAAGCAGCAGATTAATTAATTTAACCTTCTTCCAATATATCATGGAGACTTTCTTTAAGTCACTTGTCTAGTTACCAAATGCCAACTCTTCGTAACCATCTCCAGGACTTTGTTCTGGAGCAATGATAGTGACAAAGTATCTTCTGAGATGTAAGCACAGAACTCCCATTTGCCTTTACAGATATTGCTAAACTACATTAGCAAAACATATCCACAAAGTCTACAGAAATCTATTGATGCTGAGGAATGTCAATTTTATAGTACAATGTAGTCTTAGTGCGGGAGGAAGAATTCTGCCTTGAGCAACTTGGAGAAAAGACCTGATATAAATGTATTGAGTAAAATAAATAACATATACTCACATAATTTTTCTATGATATCTAAATCACCTTTGGGTCATTGCTAAATTCTTAGCCACAGCATTTAGCTAAGCACAGACATGTGATATGGAACAACTCAACCTCTCCATTTTACGCAGAATTTGATTAGAGAGGCTTGAAGTGGAGAAGGCTTTTTCTTTAATATTTTTTCCTTCCCACTGCCACATGTTTCTCAAAATATTTTTACCCATCTCTTATAATTTCATTTCCCTTTCTCCTTCCACACTCAGCTCAAAAAGAAAAAAAAACCCTGCCACTTTCTTCCATCCCTTCTCTCTGGTCCTTTTACATTCACTTCTTCATACTGTAACAGTTTCCTCTCTTATTCCTTCCTTTCTTTTTCCCAATTTGTTTATTGATAAATATTGACATTTTATTTCAGTTTCTAATTTCCTTAAACATCTCCTTTCCTTCCTTACCTGCCCGCCATGCCTTTATCTCCCAGTCCAGCTCATGGCTAGGGGCAGGGTAAGCAAGTGAGGAGACTCCTATACGATTTACTACCACATAAACAAGCAGAGATTCTACATACAAATCTTATCTCTGAAGAGGAGCTGATAGGAGAGTGCCATTGTTTGCAGTAAAATTAGCAAGAAAAAGGGAGTTGGTAAGGTTGTGTCAATAACTGAGTGGATCAGTAAGCAAGGTCAGACATTCCAAGGAGATATGATGGCCTTTGGGATTACTTAAGATCAATGCCCTCAAGCTTCTAGTCACTGAATGGGATCAATTTCTCAACTCTGCAAAAGAACAGTAACAACAGACAACCTTGAAGTATCCCCCACCCCACCCCACAGCACAACACTCAGCTATGCATTACCCTCCCTTCAGCTGTTTTTCTCAGTGATTCTGTGAAAAACACAGGCAACTTTTGTGCAGAGTGCCAACAGAAATCTAACCAAGATTGCTAGAGGGAGTACAGAAAGCAAAGTTCATTATTCAGCCCAGAATGATTCGCAAATACTCATGATTCTCAAAGATATGCACAAACATCTAGTTTCTGACCAAACCCAGAGACAGCTTAAAGCGAGCTGGTGAGATCAGTGTGGCATAGTGGTTAGTGCAGAGCTTTCCAAACTGTGTGTCGCGACATGTTAGTGTGTCGGCTGTTGCTGTGCAAACACTCCCTGCGCTCCTCCCAGGGCTGGAAAGGGGTTAGTTTAACCTTTGGTTTGCTAGTAAAAACTGTGTCGCAAAATGATGCATGTCTAAAAAGTGTGTCACCAATACGAAACGTTTGGAAGGCTCTGGGTTAGTGTGTTGGTCTAGGACCCGGGAGACCAGGGTTCAAATCCCACTTGAGCAGGAAGCTCACTGAATGACCAGGGGCCGGTCATTGCCTCTCATCCTAACCTACCTGTAGGGATTGCCATAGTCATTAACTGAGGGGGGGGTGAACCACGTACACCATTGTGAGCTCCTTGGAGAAATTGTCTCAGATTGCTCTGCAAAACCCTGTGTCACCTGAATCAATGACCACGGGATGACAACTCACTAACCATCAGCAAAGCACTGTACACATTCTAAGTAATTATATAAAGATTCCTTTGTGCAACTTTGAGGAGCTGTGCCTTTGCTGCTGGAACTTTTTCCAGTACCACATGAGCTCAATTATCCACTACTTTCTTGCTTAGGAACACCAGGCTTACTTGGGGTGGGGGTGGGGGAAGGTTTGGTCCTCCAGACGTTGCTGGTCTGCAACTCCCATCAACCCTTGCTACTGCCTGGGGCTGATGGGAGTTGGAGCCCAACATCTGGCAGTTTCCCCTCCCCTGGTATTGATGCATCAATGAAGCCTGAGCTGAACTCACTGCCCAGCCTTCTCCCCCTGGGATGCAGCTCCCCAGTTAATCCCTTCCTTGTTCCTGTAGTGTAGGGTGTTTCCTGATGCCAACCATTTCCTAAGATCTACAGATAGATTGGAACTAATGTGTTCCCTAGCTGTTTCCGGGGTTGTCATTCTTTTTCTCCTGGCCTAACGTGCCTTACAGGGTTAGTGTGAAGAGAGAGTTGCCATATTTTGAAGAGCAAAAAAAAGAGGACACATTTGCTTCTAGTTTTAACTATGGATCGCTATGACGACTATCATTTTACATACCTATGAAAAAGAGGGTGTCCTGGGGGGAAAAGAGGACATAGGGCTCTCCTTCCTATAGGAGGAAAGGTGGGACAGGAATGTGCTAAATGCTTATTCCTCCTCCCTATTCCATTTCTATTTAATTTCTTAAAATCTCAACTTAATTGCCAAGGATAACACTAATTTTTTTTAATAAAAAAATTAGAAATCCAGTAGGGGGAATAAGTGGGGATGAAATATGTGGGGAATGAAGACAGGTGGTATCTGTGGTGCAGCTAGGACATTTTCGACTCTGGACATAATGGCCTTGAAAGCTCCTCCTATCCCTCCTTTACAGACAGGGTGATACACTTAGGTTACTTCAAAATGTAGTAAGCCAACCCGGTGCTATCCCCTGACCCACCACGCTCATGGGACCCTGAATACCTGCCTCCAAGTCCTTCCTTCATGGCACCACTGGCTGGCATTCCAGCAGAATCGCCAACCTGGCTGAAATTAAATGCAGGGAGCAAGGGATGATATGGACACGAAAGGTCTATGCACCAGAATGGATTGTTGCTAACTGAGCAGTAATGTGATTGGCTTCCAGACCTTATTTCCAGGGCAGTAGGGAAAGGAATTTAGAAAAGGGAAAGGTTTTGGACTGGTAAGAAGCATGTGCATCTTCCCCCACTCATCCTTTGGTCCTACAAGGACTTTCCCGCCTCACCTGAACCTCTCTTGGCCAGCCGTGTCCCAAAGTTGTAGCTTCACCTTGATGCCTGGAGGCAGCTCCATCATCTTGCTGTAGAACTCCACGCCCACCGTGGGGCACGGGGATGGAACAAAGCTCCCCTCCGTGTAGCATCTGAGCAGAGACGTTTTGCCCACCATGGAGTCGCCCAGCAGAAGGATGCGGAATTGGTAGTGCCAGTTGCCATTTAGGTTACGGGCCGGAGGCGTTTGCGCTAATTCCATCTCAGGAGCTGCTTCCATGGTGGAAGGAGGCTCAGAGGAGCAGCGGAACAGAAGCCTTCATCCAGGACAGTGCTCAGGAGAGACTGGGACCTCGGAGGATCTTGTCCTGACAATCCCAACTGCAGCAGAACTCCAGTTTGATTAGGAGGACTCCAGCCTGATAGGATTAGCCATCTCCCACCCACTGCCTTCAGAACAAAGAGAAGCCAACATCTGTCTGGTTTGAGAACAAGACCCTCTTTCCACACCTCTTTCTGCCCCACCCACAACATTCCCTTAGATACCATTGCCTCTCTCCCACAAAAACAAGCAAGCTTCTGTATCAAATCTCTGTCAAGGAGCAAAATGTATGTATGTGTTTATATGTTGGGGGCAGGCGATGGAATAGCCTATCAAAGCAATTTCCCTGCTTCTCAAGAGAAAAAGGAACTCCAGTCATAAGAATATCAGCCCTCTGAAATATAAACTGCTGAATCAGATCCCTGTTTTAAGAATGGCGGAACAAAACTGCATTTATCTGTGAAGGCCGTTTTTAGCTCTGCAATTGTTTTTTTAAAATATGTATTTTGCACACTTTTATTGTTGCATGTATGGTTTGTTGCATTACAATTTTAAATTGTTGTTAGTCACTCTGAGTGGTGGTGCATGGGCATTAACAAGGCAGGACAAAGATATATATATTTCCTGTAGGACAAATACAATATAGATTTTGCACTGAGTACAGTGTGTCTTGCCCACTTGCCCAAAGTATTATTATCAAGATCAGGAATTTTAACCATGGAAGAGACAAGAGCTACCATTGATACCCATATTATAAAGGTCTGGGAATAAATTCTGGTTGAGTAGCTTGGTTATCCCCCTCCCCATGGCCACCAGTCCTTATTGAATCACCTTCTCTGCACTGGGGATTGAATTTTCCTTTCTCACTATTATGCAATGCTTATCAATTATTACTAAGGCCTGTTTGGTTCCTAAGGGGCAAGTTCTTTAAGCAGGAGCCAGATATTAACTGTTTCCAAGCTCATGTTATCATTTTGAGAGTCAGACTGTACATTTCAGATCAACAGCAACAGTAATTCACTTATACAGAGCTGCAATTTATAAAAGCAACTAGCCTTCTGCATTTCCACTACAGAAGGGTATGATTGCAGGGGTCTCTGGTTGATTTCATCTGCTGAGAGCAAATTTCACTTAAATATACCCCCCTCCCTTTCTATCCAGAAAGATTTTGTCAGTAAGCTTAACCAAACGTTGCTGTTTAGTTGTTTCCGACTCTTCGTGACCCCATTGACCAGAGAACCAAACATTAATGCATAATAAAACTATAGTGGTTGTTGGGGTTGCAATTGTGTTCAGGAAACAGTAATGTTTCAAATGGAAGAATCGTAACATCTGGAGAGCCAAAGGTGAATGAAATGTGGATTCCCCCCCCTCCACCATAGCTGCCCTTCATTTTTTAGTTCCCTAGCTTCTGTATTTCTCCATGGAAACGGCAAAACCCAACCCAAACAGATCCCTGTAGCTATCTACATCCCCAATCATAGTCTTGCAACACTTTTCTCCAGGACCTTCATGCCACTGATAGGTGACCCAACAGTCAAGAAATTTGTCACACAATTCCTGCTCCCCCATGTTGTTTTTAAACTTTTTGAGTATTTATTATAGGGTACACCAACCCTATCAGAGTGGACAAATTTACCATTCTAGTGCCTCACAGTCCTTGCATTTCTTTGGGTTTTTTTGTTTTTTTTTAAAAAAAGGGCAGATTTCCAGAAAAGTCAGTTATGCATGCAAAGAAACTTGTAGCTATCAACATATCTAAGGCATGTGCAGACTCAGCAACATAGATTAAGAAACTCCTTGTTCCCCAACTCTGTATGTTGAGACGCTTCAGGGTCAGAAGGCGTAGAGAAAAACGCTCTCATTTTACTCTGCCCGTTAACTGGAGTTTTTATGGGGTTTTTTAGTCTTATTTGAGAAGTAAGCTGTTCCAAAGCGCAGTTTTGTGTGCAGTTGCTGGGTAGGATTGAGCTACCTTTGGAGAATGTAAGGCATCTCCACTGTAAGGACGCTGTTCGTCCCACAGGTGATATACTCTTAAGGGTGCTTAGTGTTGTCAAGGGACCTCTATTCCCCACACAGAGCTGCAGAGTGATTTTAAAGTCAATGCTCCTTTCCCAGGCATCTCCAAGGATTGCAAGCTCTGCAAGGGGAGAGTTTAACAAAGTACAGCTTCTGGGATTCTTAGGGGAAGCCATGACTATATCAAAGTGTATACTGCAGATGAGGACCTTGTTAAATAATTTTTATTATTGCTTGTAAGCCGCTCTGAGCCCGGCCTTGGCTGGGGAGGGCGGGGTATAAATAAAAATTATTATTATTATATTATTATTATTAAAACCAAGGTATACAAGGTCCATTACACAAATCTCACCCCCCACGAGAAAGTTACATCTAGCCTCCCCCTTGAGCATTCCCAGTCCTGGCGCTGCTGCAAACAGTCGAGAAACTTGCTTGTGTTTTTGATTAACCACAGCTTCCCATGTCACACAAACCCAGCCAAAAGTATGGTAAACCTTAACTATGGCTACTGGGAATAAGCCAGCTTAAACTTCGCAAAGGAGATGGCAAAAAACAACAACAAACACTTTTCTTCTTGTATGAAACACAATTCCTTTAATTCCACAATTACAGAAAAACAACCACTTCAATTACGGAGAATCTCAAGAAACTTCTCTGCTTACGACACTACTTCTTCAGCACTCTTTGAAGACCTAAAAGAAGGGAAAGTTTATTAATTTGTGGAGTATTTTTTAAAACGTTTGCTATTATTTACACCTCTATAAAGATGAGAATCCACATCACAGAACACTTAGGAAGTGGAAACAAGCATATCATCAGTTCTACAGTACAAACTAGGCGATAATAATTAAAATATTATTGCTTGCAAATCCAGGTTGCATATGGGTTCACGGTGGCTACTGGATAGCTGGGAGGATGGCATCCCATCTCTGCTACTGTTGCCGTATTACAAGGAAAGCCTCCGTTAATTTAAAAACTAAAAAACTGCCAATTCTTCCACTCCACAATAAAAAGCCAACCAATAACTAAACTTAACAAGTACGAAGGAATTGGGAGCGCCACTCCCAATACACCACTTGCAACAGCTAGGAAGTAAACAGACCAAAGGACTTTGCCCTTTGGAAAAGAACCCCGCCAATGCTTGGTCTCAGCCCCATATCCGCAGGATTCATCCAGCCGTCACCATTAGAAAAATGAGTCATCACAGACCAGGCAGAGGAGGTGCTGCTGCACTCCACACTTGTGACCAAACACGTGCTTCCCAAGCTGTTACAAGGTGGCTGTTGACCACACATTGCCTAAAACCATGGGTAGACAACCTAAGGCCCGGGGGCCAAATCCGGCCCCAAAATCAGTGTTTTTACATGAGTAGAATGTGTCCTTTTATTTAAAATGCATCTCTGGGTTATTTGTGGGGTATACGAATTCGTTCTTTTTTCTTCAAAATATGGTCCGGACCACCACAAGGTCTGAGGGATAGTGGACCGGCCCCCTGCTGAAAAGGTTTGCCGACCCCTGCCTAAAACAGATCCATCAATGAACTGTTAACACAAGACCAAGCTCATTTTCCACTGTTGTGTTAATAGGCACTTACATTGCTGGAGGCGCCTTTGCACCTGCCTGTTCCACATGGGAATGCTCTTCAGGAGGAGAATGGAAGCTCAGCATACTGCATCTCCAGTCCTATAATAAAAATGTAACAACACTCCCATCACTCCTGCCATATATCTGGAAAACTTGCAATGCTATCCTGAATCATGATGTGTGATCAGAACAAAGTCCCATTAGGTTCAAGGGGGCTTACTCTTGAGTGGGACTACACTTCCCATCAGCCCCAGCCAGCACAGCCAATGATGGGAATTGTAGTTCAACCTGGAGTCCTAGGATGACATACATCTGCATTAAATGATTTATCAAAGGCATGCACCCCCCTTGCAATCCTTTTATCGACTTTGTGGTACAGGCATGGCTGCACCAAAAGAAGCAAATCAAAATAGGACATGATTTCTTCCTCTGCTCACTTGTCTAAACCAGGGCTGTCCAACAGGTAGATTGCAATCTACTGGTAGATTGCTGGGGTGGCCCAGGTAGATCACAGGATGACAGAAAGCGATCACAATAAAGCAGCTGCTCTACTCCCCCCCTCAAAAAAAGCTCAAAAACTCTGTTCTCCACCCCAAAAAAGTTCAATGACTCTGCCCCCCTCAAGCTCAACTCCTCTGGGCAGTTGCCACCTTGGGTAGATCACTGCCAGTTTTTTTATACTAGGAGTAGATTGCAGTCTCTTGGGAGTTGGACATGCCTGGTCTAAACAAAGCTCTCAAGTTCAAAATGTGAAGCAGATGTCCAGGCCGGTCACTAGCCCTCAGACTAGCCTACTCCACAGGGGTGCTCTGAGGATAAAGTGATGACCACATGCACCACCCACTGAAGTAGGAAAATAGGAAATAAATTAAAGACAACTAACTGGCAGCTGCTGGGAATCCTTCTGTGGGACCAGCACAGTTGAGGACTCCAAAACAAATTGTTTTAAGCCAGCCCAGTTCAGTGCAGGATTTTTCCCAGCAAAGATACTAGGGCCAACTTATATTTTAATTTCCCTCCTTTTTGACCATAAGATCGGTATTCAGATCTGATGGGAAAGGGATAGGGAGGCTACAGGCAGCTGCAATAATTCACCTCAGGCCTTCTTTACATTCTATAAATATATAAAAATCAACGAACGATCAGAAGCAAAAAGTATACAATACCTTGAAGGATTGGCTGCTAACCTGGCTGAGTCACACCACAACAAGGACATCCCTTTTAGGAACTGAATGGTTCCAGATGATCTCTGCTGAATAATGAGACACTCAATATTTGAATAAACAACATATAAAAGGTTAAAGTAATTATTATTTTTAAACCAAAATATATGTTCATGCCACCCAGAAAGCAGCTGTGTAGGAGAGTCGAGTGACATCTGCAGCTAACAAAGCCTGAGAAGCCAAAAGTCTCTTCCATTTTGTTCTTGCATGTTGTTGGAGATCCTGTGGCTATTTGCTAAGCCATAGCTCTTGGTTTAACATGCAGCCCACTTACTCAGCAGAAGAACAAAGTTGAATGGATAAGGATACTACAGAATTACAACACAACCTTCAAACCCCTGGCAAGAAAGACTGGACCAGCAAGCACTTTATTTTATTTATTACCTGGGTGCTTCAAAGTTCACAGACTTCCATGAGAAGACACTTCCAATGCCGTTCCATCTTCTCATTGCTTTAAAAGGGATAAGGAGAGCAGAGATGAGATGGGAGAAGCATTCCCAATGCTTTTGTTTATATAAACATACTCTTCTTTATACAGCCACCTTGCCAAACCAGTGCCCTCCAGTTATGGCTATGGTGTCTGGGGCTGACGAATGTTGTAAACCAGAACATCTAAAAGCCACAAAGGCTGCCTTACTGTAAGCTTGTACTTTGCAGAGCACCATGCATATTGGCAGTGCTATGGAAATCATTAGTATTACAGTAATAATTCTGGAAGGGTCAATGTCATTCTTAATTTTCATTCTTAAAAGGCTGAAAGAAATTAGTGTCCCACTGCAGCAGAAAATATTTGCACGTTTCTTCCTTGAGTTAGATATACACATGTGCTTTAACTTTGTTCACGTACCAATCTTTTTAGTCTGAAATTAAGGCATGGGCAATTTAAGTAAAAAACACCCATTATGTTCTTTCTAGGTCTGCAACTGTTATCTCAATTCTCAGTTTGCAGAGATCAGTGGCACAGCCTATGCTGGTCAACACAGATAATACTAAGCCTGACTCCATATAAAGCAGCTTCTTATGTTCCTAGTCCATCTGGAGGGCACCAGCTTGGGGAAGGCTGCTCTAACCACACCATCACCTTGGCTCTGCACTGCAGAATGTTTGTCACATTATCTAAAAAGGAATCCCTCTTCTTGGATCCATAGCTAACGAATTTCACAATGCAGCCACCCTCCAGCACCATGACAAATATGTATTTTCCTGAAAGTGTTGCTGGGCAGTTATAAGGGAAGAAACTGAACAGCGACCGTCAAGGAAAAAATGTTACTTTTGGCACCTTTTTGACTACATCAGCCACATGAGGCAGACACAGCTTCGATAGGGCCATGAGGGGGTGTTGAAAGCAAAGTGTTGGCTCCTCGTCCATCTGGTTCCAGAGGAGAAGTTTGGTGAAATTGCACCAAACTCCTACCCTGCTCCAGCCATCAACCAAGCCAACTCAAGAAGCTCCACAAGCAAGATATAATACAGTAAGCCTGCAACTTGCATGCCATTTAGCTTAAGCCAGTGGTGGCCAAACTTGGCCCTCCAGCTGCTTTGGGACTACAATTCCCATCATCTCTGACCACTGGTCCTGTTAGCTAGGGATGATGGGAGTTGCAGTCCAAAAACAGCTGGAGGGCCAAGTTTGGCCACCATTGGCTTAAGCGCTTGGCAAAAAAAAAAAAAAAAAGGGGGGGGGGACGAAAATCTGGGGGAAAAGATTTTGGCAATCCTACGCACCATGGAACCCAATGTGTTTGAACTCTCCAATAAGTTGTGGGCTTCCTGTATTGACAGAACAGCGAACGGTGGGGGCCAACTTAGCCTACTGGAAATGAAGGCATGCTCCTGTTTAGACTCGCCATCAGAACAGTCAGCCTGCTGGTCAGGTCATCTGCAAAGACAAAAGGGGAAATTGCTACTGTTATCTTGTCAACAGCATTGTTTTATACACTGCACTTTTTATTGATGCAAGTTTTCCAGGAGACATCTCTGAATGAAGCAGTGCTCCCAACCTGGTGCCGTCCAGTTGTTTGGGACTAGAACTCCCAACAGCCCCCTACAACATGGGTCATGATCAGGGATGATAGCAGCTGTAATTTAACATCTGGAAGGCAGCCGGGTGGAAAAGCTGGGCTAAAGCAAAGCCAGCCAAGCATGCACTTCTCCAGTTGCCCCAAACAGTAGCCTGTGGCATGGCTCAGTGTTGTGATACCTGCTTTATTCTCAGCGCAGCAAGGCAGTAAGGCCAGTCCAATCTGCAAACCATTTCTGGTCTTTTCTGCAGTGCCCTGCATTCGTGTCTGAAACAGAAAGCAAGCAGCATGAGGTCACAAGGAAAAACTGCAGGAATACCACCTTGGGGACCCAATACTTATTCATTTATTGCATTTATATCCCCCACCTTTTTCAAGGTGGCATAAATGGTTCCCCCCCCCTTTCAATCCCCACAACAACCCTGCGAGGCAGGTTAAGCAGAGAGGCAGTGACCAGCCCACAGTCAGCCAGTGAGCTTCAGGGCCAAATAGGGATTTGAACCCTGGTCAGCCAGGCCCTAGTCTAACAATGGTTCTTCAACATCAACTTCATTGGACTGGCCATGTTGTTTGGGTGCTTGATTACTGCCGACCAAAACATCTGCTCTATTCCCAACTTAGGAATGGAAAGCGAAATACTGGTGGACAACGAAAGAGGTTTAAAGACACTCTCATGGCAAATCTAAAAACAGGCTACTATAAAGTAAAAGAGCATCAACAGCTTGGGTTTCCCCCTGTCACTATGCCTTGGCAGCAAGGTGGTCTGCAGAATAGTTTCTCTGACACACAATTCAAGCAGTGCAAATTGGGAGACAGTGAAAAATAGTCTCTCATTCCCCGCCCACAAGACTACTGCATTTATGGATCACCTTCCCAACTCAAAACGACAGGAGCCAAAATAAAAATACAGTAAAAGCAAAATGAGGTTGGGGGGGGGGCAAAGGAGAGAGGGCAAAATGCTTGAATGGAAGCACAGCACATCCTAAGCTACTCTATTGGAATTTCCAGAAGCTGCAGTACTATACAAATCTTTAGACCCAGGATCTGCAGCCTTAAGGAACAAAGGCCTCATCTGCTCTATGCATTCAAAGCAGGCTCATGACCTTAAACATGGCTTCCCTTGAAGAATCCTGAGAATTGTAGCTCATTAAAGGTGCAGTGATTAATAGAGTTCTAGCTCACCTAGCTCAGCAATGTCTATTACAGACAAGATAGTTTCTCTGCAAGGTTTCAGAATGGAGTCTTTATACACCCCCCCCCCCCCGCAGAGATGCCAAGGATTGAACCTGTCATCTTTTGCATGTAGAATGCATGCTGCCCAAGCAGCTACTGCCATTTGCCTAGTTCAATCTTCAGCATCTCCTGCCAAAAGGAGCGGGTGCATATTAGGAAAGGCCTCTGATCATCTCAAGAGCAGACTACACTAGGCTCCAAACAATGTACGCCACCTCCAGTTCCACCGGGTGTATTGTAACAAGCATTCAAAATAAATACTGCTACAAGCTTGTGGACTAGAATAAAAGAATCATAAAACTGTAGATTTGGTAGGGACCACGAGGGTCATCTAGTCCAACCCCCCCCACAATGCAGAAATCTAGCCCCTTAAATGCCAGATTTTAGGCTCCATACATTTAAAGAGGCAATAGACCACATTAAACTGCCACAGCTTCCCCTAAAGAATTCTGGTAACTGTAGTTTGTTGAGGACGCTTGAGAGTTGTCAAAATACCCTATTCCCCTTGCAGAGATACAACTCCCCACCTCCCAGGGAATTCTGGATTGCTTGTTAAACCAATCAGGGAGCGGGGGCTTAAAATAGTATATTATTTCTATTTATTTATTGCATTTGTTTCCTACCTTCTTCTCAAAGGAGCTCAAGGTGACATACATATTTCACCCAGTATGATACTGTTGATGAGCTTTTAATGTTGATGAGCTTTTAATGCACCTCTGGACCGTTTTAAGCTTGGATGGGGTGCGCTCCGACAACGGCGCCCTTTCGGGCTTCCGATCCTAAGGCTACAACGAAGCAGACGAGACACACGCGACTCCCTTTCCCGCATGATCGCCAACCCACGCCAGGCACCGGGTGCAGGAATTCTTACACGGGTGGCGGCCCAGGGAGCCGCCAATATTGCAGCTGCTCAAAAACCACGCCTGGCGATCTTGTCCCTGGGCTGGCTATCAAAATCCACTCCGAAGTAGGCAGCACAAAACCTCCAGTAGCGCTATCAAGAGTCCAAGTAGGAATCACCCCCCAAACGGAGGAGGATGGCGACCGATTGCATAGCACCCCCCCTCCCGCCCGCTTTTAGGTAACAGAAAATAACTCACCTCCGTCCATGGAACCACATGCTAACGGAAGGGGGTGGGAGAAAGAAAGAACACCCCTCCGGCACGGCCTTTTATAGCGTCGGCCCACCAAGGCTGTCTCCGATTGGCTCCTTTGAAAAACGGTGTCGCAAAGGCTCTTGGGAAATGTAGTTTTATTGAGCAGCTGCCTTTTTAAAGGCCGTTCTTCTTTCGTCTTCCGCCTCTGTGGACACAAAAATCTCAAGTCAGGCACAACAAACGCACCAGGCCAATGTTCTCTTGCCGCGTGGTAACAGACATTAGCACGAACAAAAGCCCTGCCTTGAGTAGTTTGGTGCATTCATTTTTTCTATTTCCCCCACGAGATTTGCTGAAGGAAGAGGAACAGAGAGAGCTGCCTTAGATAACCAGTCAAACCATTCGCTCAATGGTTTCTCTAGACTAGGGGTCGCTAAGATCCCTTTTGTGGGGACTACAACTCCCATCAGCTCTATTAGCTATGGCTGGCAGGGGCAGATGGGAGTTGGGGTCCAACATCATCTGGAAGGCACCAGGATCCCCAGCAGCTTTCCGAGGTTTCAGGCAAGGAGTTTCTCTCAAGCCTACCTGGAAATGTTAGAGACTGAAGCTGGGACCTTCTGCTGCCAAAACTGGTGCTTTAAGGACCATAGCAAAGTGGCAGAGCAGTGTATTGAGGCAGAAACCCAAGGCCCAGCACAGAACAATTGCATCGGGTTTGGCTTACCAGCATTCTTTGTGGCTGTTTTTAGAAGAGGATACTGGGATATCTGTTCTGCATGCAGAAGATCCCAGGTTTAATCACTGGCATCTCCACACAGGGCTGGCAGTGACTCTACCTGATACAAAGAGCTGCTGCCTGCCAGTGTAAACAATGCTGAGCTAGATGGACCATTTGTCTGTATCCGTATAAGGCAGCTTCCTCTGTTTAACACTCAGCTGCAGTCCCTCTGGTAGCACCTTATGGCCTAATTCAAACATGGCTTGCTAGAACATTAAGGCTGTTCCGTCAACCCTAGTACTCTCTTAACACAGATGTGAGAAACCTTTGGCCCTCCAGACCTTGCTGAACTGCAACTCCCATCATCCCTATCCATTGGCCATGCTTGCTGGTGTTGGTGGGAGTCGTAGTTCAGCAACATCCAACAGGCCAAGGTTTCGCCACATCTGCTCTTACTGAACCTGCAGCAGATCTCCAGGGATTCAGCCTTTTAAGTGGAGTTGCCAAAGTCTGAACTTGGAAACTTGCTCCAAGCAAAGCAGGTGCTCCAACAATGGGCCACAGCCCGTCTCCAACCCTTGAGTGGTACCTGTTAGCAGTAGTCAGATTTACTCCACTTTTAAAGCATGAAATGTCACTCAATGGAAGTCATCTTAGGGCACAATCCTAAGCATGTTTATGCAAAAGAAGCAAGTACCACTTGGTTGTCCCCACCTAAGTTCAGAGCAGACCCTCTTGAAGTTAATGGACCTAAGTTAGTCATGTCCGTGCATTTCAGTGAGTCTACTCAGGGTAAGACTTACAATTGTGCCTAATGGGCCTTATTTCCAGTAAGGACAGTGCATGTTTAGGGTTGCCATCTTACGCCAATTAATCACAGGAACTTTTGTTGATTAATAAATCAGCACAAATTTGCTGTCAATAGAGCAAACAATTCAGGGGTGGGGGAATTGTGTGTAGATGGCTGTCCCAGAAGGGCTCTTTTCAGAAGAGGCATTCTCTCAAACTCACATGACCCTTGAACTGCTGGAGAGTTGCTCCTAGTCAGCAGACTCTATCTAGCAAAGAGTTGTTAGGAGACCCTGCCACAGAGCTACAATTTTCAAAGTAGTTTAACAGTCAATCCCTCTTCCCATTGAACTTTGGCAATTGTAGTTCTGTGGAGCAAAAAGAGGTCTCCTAACAACTCTCTGGACCTTTAACAAACTACAGTTCCAAGGATTTTTTGGGGGGTGGGGACGAAGCTTGTTTAAAGTGGTTTAAATGTACGTGCAGATGGGGCCTAAGTCTATGGCCCTCACCACACTTGGGGTCACTGAATTCCATAAATTAAAGCAGGGATGTGGAACTTATGGCCTTCTGGAAGTTGCTGGACTCCCATCAACACCAGCAAATAGTCCAACAACATCTGGAGGGCCACAGGGTCCCATATCACTGAAGCATGGAACTTTTTTGTCTGTTCTGTTACCTATTACCAATCAATACATATATTTGTATTTGCCCTTGGCGTTTCTAATATCTTATCACAGGAAACAGAGGAAACTGCAAGCGACTGGCCCACCTAGCTCAATACTGTCTACACTGAGGATGGGGAAGCTGTGGCCCTCCAGATGTTGCAGGACTGGAGTTCCTGGTCCAACAATGTCTGGAGCACCAGGTTAGCAAAGACTGCTCTAATCTGTACTGTAATAACGTGCAAGACTGGCCAACAATGACTGTACATTCAAGTCTCACTCATCAGCTCAGACACTTCCCAATGCAGCCTGAAGCTGGAACGTCTGACAAAAGATGGTGTTGTAGGTTAAAACAGGTTGAAACCGACTCTGAAAATAACCAGGTTTGCTAAAATCCGCCAACACCCCTGAATTAAAAGAAGAAGAATTTGTCCTCAGATAGCAAAGTTTCACTGCAGTCGCTTCTAGGGGGAATCTCTCAGGACAGGAGAAGAATGACCATCTTGGGACATACCTATAACCATCTCTGGTGACTCCTAGTCCTGTTTGCACCACAGTGGAGAACACCAAAACCTGCCTCTTGTGTAAAAGATACTTTTTATTGTACATGGAAGTAAAATTTTTCCCACCATACCATCTTGTTTTTAAAAGTTTATAAATTACAACTCCTTGACAAGGATGAACAAGTCTGTCTCAAGACGCGCCCCCCCCCCCCAAAAAAAAGAAAGAAAGAAAGAAAGAAAAGGGAAAAAACCTAAGTGTCTGAGTTCTATTTTCATCATGAATAGATTTGACCACAAATGCTCCTCTGCCGGCTCAGCACATACAGAAACTGCTGCAAGCCCTCCTCTGTACTCTTCTGAGTCAGCGATCTGGAGGAAAAGAGGGGGCAACCCAGCTGCAGGCCTCGTGTGCTTGGCTAGAGTCCAGGGCACGCTGGCATGTTGCTTGGATACGCCGTGTTTAGCAAGGCAACTACATGGCTTGAATCTCTGAAGAGACACTGTCCAAAGGCTGCCAATGACATTCTATCAAGGCATCGTAGAGTTCTTCGCTCTGTTCCATGAACTGTTTGTTCGCTTCTCCCACATCCATCTGGGGCATTGGATCTGAAAAAGGAAGGAAGCCCAAATAATAATAATAATAATAATAATAATAATAATAATAATAATAATAATAATTTATTTGTACACTGCCCATCTGGCTGGGTTTCCCCAGCCACTCCAGGCAGCTCCCAACAGAACATTAAAAACACGATAAAACATCAAACATTAAAAACTTTCCCTAAACAGGGCTGCCTTCAAATGGCTTCTAAAAGTCACATGAGTGAGTCTCAGGTGAAAGCAAGGTGAATTGCTTAAATTAAGATCTGGAAACCAAGTTGGTTCAGAAGATCATAACCCAAAATATGAATGAATGAGCATTTTTGCTGTATACACAGCCCCTTTGCTCATCCCTCCACATGAGCTATGATTAAGTCAGGGAGTCTCTAATTAATGAGTTTCCAATTCTGTCTGAACAGAAATCTGTGATTACCAGCTCTGGAACAGATCAAGATACTAAACTAACTTCAAACTGTGGTTTTATAATCCTGTTTTGCTTTGCAGCCAGTAACAATAATTTCCTTGACTGGATGACACGGAAGGCCTTGTTCCATTGGCCTGTCAGAATTCGAAAAACTGTCTTTCCCAAACTTCTCAAAACTAGCAAGTCACTTTTAACACTCTATTTTGCACAGCAGAACTTTTAGGTGAACTGTAGGTAAAGTGGTACATAATTACACCAAAATACAGTGGTGCCTCGCAAGACGAAAAGAATCCGTTCCGCGAGTCTTTTCGTCTTGCGGTTTTTTTCGTCTTGCGAAGCAAGCCCATTAGCGGATTAGCGCTATTAGCGCTATTGGCAGTTTAAGGGCTAAAAACGGCTTTTTAAGGCTTAAGGGATTAGCGGTTTTGCTGCTAAAAGGCTTTTAGCAGCTTAGCGCTTCAGAAAAAGGGGTTTTGGAGCGGAAAACCCCCCTGAAATTTTTCGTCAATTTTCGTCTTGCAAAGCAAGCCCATAGGGAAATTCGTCTTGCGAAGCGCCTCTGCAAACGGAAAACCCTTTCGTCTTGCGGGTTTTCCGTCTTGCGAAGCATTCGTCTTGCGGGGCACCACTGTAGAAACAAAAGATCTTTCTCCTGATGCAGCCTGCAGAAAATTTTACACAGGGAGCTATGCTGTACTGAGAGTACAAAACCCTACTGTGATGGGTTGAGAGAGGGAAGTGAGACAAAACACAATGTCAGGGGTGGGGAACCTTTATTCTGTCAAGGGCTGTGATTTATCAGGTGTAATTTGTCAAAAAGGTACATACAGGTGATGGACAGGGCCACCCCCTTTTCTCTTTCTGCCACACCTTTCCCCCCACTTCCTGCCAAGGGCAACAGGTTGCCTCTCCTGTTTGCATTCCTGCAGCCGTTCTGCTGCTCCAGAACAACTCTTGACTGAAGTGCTTTAGAATCAGATGCTGATTTCTAACAGAGAATTGCAATAGGCAAACTTACCTTCTAATGCATCTTCACCAACCTCTTCATAGTTCTGCAACAGGGAGAATGACAAATGGTTAGGGAACCAGAATATTTTTTTAAGCACATCTAACATCACTGACCGTATTTCCCTGGCAGACTTGCTTAGCTCACTTGGTTTATACACGTCTTCACCTGCTGAAACAGTTTGTTTTACTGTTTTTGAATTCTGTTTTCAATTTGCTCTGATGCTTTTTGGTCTGGCTTGAAAACTCCCTCCTGGCATGTGCTAGGAAGAAATCAGAGCCATCTGCTTCTTCATTGTTATTGTGGCTTGTTATGTCCAAACACAGGTCAAACTGTGATTTAGTTTGGCCTGCTTTGGGTATTAATAAACCACAGTTGCTTCAAACAAGGAATCATGTTATTTATTTTGCACATACCTTCCGTAATAATAATTCTATAATTATTCCATAATTCTATGCATGTCACTTGGAAATATGCCCCACTGTGTTGCAATAGGGCTCACTCCCTAGTGGGTATGCAACTGCAGCCTCAAGGATCACGTTGACATAGAAATGAGCAAGCTTGCAAATCTGCTCAGCCCTTACCTGCATGGTGCTTTGTGTGTAGCCGTACTGTGGATAGCTGTAGCTGTAACTGCCTGTGTTCTGATCATATCCCCAATGCGCATAGTAGTTCTGATACTGTTGGTAGTACTGGTTATAGTTATAGTTGTACATCTGGTTGTACTCGACTGTCTTCAGACGGTTACTTTGGGAAGAAGGGGAAGGGAATCACAAAAATGTCAGGGTATGTAAAAAGAAGTTTAATCTACAAGAATATCTATTGAAACAGATTTGATTCCAACGCCAGAACACTTTTAACTAACCAACCAACCAACCAACCAACCAACCAACCCAATATTCTCTAGGGCTATAAAAACTGCACTTGACCTAGCGGCCATTTGTAATGGTTCAGCCCATTCTCTCTTCTGTACTGCTAACTCTTACAGGCTTTCTCATTCTTAGCCAGCCTCCTCAGCAGCCCAGCTTCCTCTTCATCTCTTGCCAACAGCACCCATCCTCTCCTTAGGCCCTGTCTGTCCCTCATTCTCACCCTCACCCTGCCAGTTCTCTCCTATCCTCTGCTCCCTTTGCTCTGCATTCTTTAATTAGGCCTATATCTCCTTTACTCAAACTTATCTTTTTCCCAGCCCACCCCCTAATCTGTTCCATTACATCAGCCTCTCCACTTGTCTATCCATATAGTTAAGGCAGCATACTTACGCTTTTGGTATGGCAACACTCAAGCGTATCGGTTTAGAACCAAGGCCAACAGCCCCCTGGCACTCTATCAGCGCTCTTTTCTGTTCCAATTCATCTGAGAATTTCACAAAACCATAGCCTCTGGCAAAAGACAAAGGTTCGGTCAGAATCAAGGAGCTGGACCACCCTTTAAAATACCTTTAAAAAGGAAGGATTTGCAGAGAATTCACCTGCCTGGCTCAGTCCTAAAGAACTGGAGGTGGGGGGAAGAAATGGATAGCTATCACAAGCAGCTCAGTAGTTTGGGAATTCCCTCAACATGAAGTGGGATCCCAGGGTGTGCAAAGGAAGGGAGAAAGCTTCTTTAAAACAGCAATCTTGAAAGATTCATGGACATGGCAGTTCAGTGATTGAAACCTGCTGGGTTCAGAGGGCAAGAAATTCACTGAGTGGGTACAACTTTCAAGTCAGCCTGCAGATGCTAGGGCTGCATCCACACCAGATGTGGAGAACCTTTGACTCTCCAGATGTTGCTGAACTACAGCTGCCATCATCCTGGGCCATTTGTCATGTTTGCTGGAGCCATGGGGAGTTGTAGGTCAGCAACATCTGGAGAGCCAAAGGTTCACCACACCCAATCTACATGTTATTGCTGTTAAATGCTCTTGTATTTGCATAAGCTGGGACTGCCCAGGAAAAATATCAGTGTGACTTCATCTAACCTTAAATGCTTCTGACTGAAACAGCTTGTGCATAAGAAGTGATACAAACACATTATTTTAACTGTCTCTCAGGCCACTCCAATAAACATGGCATAATCAGAACAGTTTGTAGTGATATACTAAAAACACACACAAAACAGAAGCCTTAACACCATCATTTATGAACCAAGTAAAATAAAACATGAGTATTTTTTATATTTACACAAGTTTATTTCCCTTCCCTTCCCCTTTGTTAGTATGTGAGCACTTAATGCAAAATAATCAGAATCCCATTCCTCTTTACTAATTTATGGGCAGTAAAAACCTCTTTGCATTAGATACTTTCCCCATCCCACCTCCATTCAGTACCAAATGCAGAAAGAAGAAGCTTACTTGGAAACTCCCGTCTGGTCCACGACAACTTTGCCGCCCCTACATGACGGGTACACTTTTACAAAGAACTCATATATCATCCCATCATCTACATCAGGGGATAGATCTCCTACAAATAGTGAATATTCTGGGCTAAAGAGGAAAATAAAAGCAGCTTGAGAATAGTAATAATACAACAACATTAATGATGAATTGGTCATTAGGAAAATGAAGTCATGGGACACTCTTTTTATTTTTCTGTAAAACTAATGATGGGCGCAAGCTGGCAAATTCATTTGATGTGACTGACTTAACTACTTGCCTTCACTTTCAAATTTTCTTGTCTTAAGTAACAAGTCATTTAATGTATTTTTAACCTTCTGTTGGAAGCCGCTCAGAGTGGCTGGGGAAACCCAGCCAGATGGGCAGGGTAGAAATAATAAAATTATTATTGTTGTTGTTATTATTATTAAACAAGTCCAGGTTATAATTCTTAGAGATACATATAAGTAAAGCGGTTTTTACTTATTTTAAGGTTTGTATGAAACATTTAATGATTATTTAATGCATTTTTGCAGGTATACTTTCCAAGCAAATCTTATTTGTTAAGGAATTCTTTGCAAGATAGAATTGAGCCTAGTAGAAACTCTAGAAACTCTTTACAACAGGAAACTATCATCCTTCAACAATGACGGTGCAGATGCTTTGGCAAACATTTGATAAGTTTTCATAGTATTTGACTTACCTGTTGTCAGGCTGCTTTCCGTATGTGGCATAGTTTAATTTAAATCGCTTTGTCTGAAACAGTTAAAAAAGAGAGAGAAAGAAATTGAGTACATGTATGCCCTCCACATTTCAGTTTACAGCTCATTAGGAAAAGGCACATACACACTGCTGTGGAAATATTCAACACAGCTTCAACATACAGGTTATTAGGCAACTGAGCATCATCATATGGAAATTTTGGCAGCCTTTCCTACAGCAGACTGAGAATCCCCGAACAACATGAAATGTTACAAAGAGCAAGAAGCACAATACAAATAAAACACATTCATCCAAACCTCACTCTGAGATTATATGAGCTCTTAATCTTGGATACCAAATTTAAGGGCTAAGCTTCTAGGAATATATTCATCATCTCCCTTCATGCAGCATTTTAACATCCATTGGTCTACTATGTAAATGCTTTCAAAGTGGGAGGATCAAAGCGTTCCTTACTCCATTATAATATCTGCAGTAAGACATAAAGTGGCAGAGAGAGATTTCTGGCTGCTCTCATTACAAGGAACACTCTTTTTTCCAAGGGTGTCCAGTTAAATTGACCATCCATTAATGTGCCTAGCAGGGAATTACAGTGATTTACTTACTGGTGTGGCACCAGGAAGAGGTTTCCCATTGATTTTATGTAAACATTTTTCTGCAGTGGCCAAGTCTGCAAATTCTACAAAGCAATAGCCTGCTGGAATCCTGGAAGAAAAGAAACAAGAAAGGAAACATTTAATAAGACATTAGTTTTGAACTGACTAGTGAAAAATGCTATGCTTCATTTCTATGAACCTTTCAATTGATGACCAATAGCATAATGTTTTCATATCACCATGCTATTTGTGTAGTAACCTCTCCAGAACAAGTTAGGAAGGCACTTGTGCTAGACTCATTTAAGCACCAGATTAAAACTATTTTATTTACCAAAATTCTTAAAGTCATAACCTGGGATGTGCTATTTTAGTATATTCTGCCATTTCATTTTTTTACTATGAATCTGTATGATCCTAACTTTGCATTTAATGACCAGTCAAATTTTATATCTGTTTCAATAGGTTTTTGTGGTTATTGTTCTGATTTAAGGTTTTTTTAATCAATGTTATTGATTACTCATGACCCATCTCTTTCTCATGCATGAACACACAACACACACATGGGTGGGAAACGTGTTGGCATACATAGACTGCTGGACTACAACTGTTCTGATCCATGCTGCCTGGGACTGATCTGAGCTAGAATCCAACAACATCTGGACGGCTACAGGTTCCCCACCTCTGCCCTGAACAGTAGGTCACCCCCAAAATAAGGCATTCTTGGCTTCACAAATTATGTGGCAGCATTTAGCCATAGACAAATAGGAGGTAGGCAGCTCAAAACATCTGTTCAAACAATCTGTATCCCAATCTTAACTCCAGGAACACTGGTTTTGTCTGTATATGTATTGTGAAACACCCCACCCCACCCCCAACATGCATACCAGGTGTGTAGTACACAAAATAGAGATAAATACCCTGTCAACCTATTCCGAATGATTTTTACACTCAGAACTAGCTCTCCCATAGTAGCAAAGGCTCTCGAAATGAAATTCTCGTCCATGTACGGCTCCAGCTACAGAGGGAAAAGAAAAAAAGAGAAAGTAAGGTAATGCTGCCATACAGAAAGATCTGGACAAAATTAAGAAGCATTTTAAAAAGGCGAGTGGCACCTTGTGGCCTGTAGGCAACAGAGCCTAAAGAGGTGTGCATGTGTTCACCAGTTATCAGAATGACGTGTGCTAAAGTGTGAAGGAAGTAACTCAATGCAGGGAGGCACAAGATGGCTAGGAACAGGGAGGTTAGTAAACCTGCAGCAGCTTTGCGCTCTCGGAGCACAGCAAACTTGATTACAAGCTAAGCAAATAAAGTAAAGCGGTACACTGATGGAAGGCACAAGGTATCTGTAAGGTTCCTGGTCAAATTGGTCCATATAGTACAACAGGGATGTGGAATGCATGTCCTTTCATACAATGTTGGACTCCAACTCCCATCAGCCCCAGCCAGCATGGCTGGTGGTCAGGGATGATGCGAGTTTTTGTCCGTCAACATCAGGAGTACCGCAGTGTCACTGCAGACAAAAAACAGTATGAACATATTAGGGCTTTTATTGGCATACTTGACAATTCATAATGTTACAAGATTTGCAAGGTATTTGGGAGAGGAAGGAATGTCACTAAACCTACAAGGACCCTACACTCCCCATTCCAAGAACCACTTACTCGTAAGGACAAATGAAGAGCCCTGCTGGATCAGCCCAAGAGTCAAACGCAGTCCAAGAAGGCAACAATCCCCATTTAAAGCCAATGAAGCCTAGGCCATCACATCTTCTGGCAGTGAGTTACAGTGCCATCCTATGCATGTTTACTCAAGTAAGTCGCACTGAGTTCAGTGGGAATCACTCCAAAGTTGAGTGTGCAGAGGTTTCTAACCACAATGATGACCGTCATGTAAAATCCAGATAATCCATGTGCACGTAGATCTAAACTATTCTCAACTCAACACTACTTCCATGTAAAATCCTCCCTTTAGGTAGTCCCAAAATCTAATCAACCTCATCATAATTATTACCCCATGTCTTCCACAAAACTCAAGGGCCTTTCTAATTCTCACAGCAATCCTGTGAGGCACTTAATGGCTCAAGATTCCTTAAAAGTTTTGTCGATGATTTGAATCTGTGTCTTCTAGCCTAGTTTGCCACTCTTACCCAGTCATTTTTATCCATTTTGACTGAAAAAATAAAGAAATGTTCTGCTGGGTCAGACAAATGATCAGACCCATCTGATCCAGCATCTTGTTCTCACAGTGGCCAACCAAATGCCATAGATATCCCCCAAACAGTACCTGAGTGAAACAGCACTTTCCTGACGTGATTCCAAGCAACTGGAATACAGAGGCATATGGCTGAAATTCTGCAAGTGCAAGGCCTGGCAATTGATTTTTGCCACACACACACATAGAATGACATTGCATGCAATTCTTTGTAGCCTATGGATGTTAGGCTAGTAGTTTACACAATCTTGTACAATTCACTGTACCACAGGGGTGGCAAACACGGGCAGTGTTGCCCTTGGAACTCACAAAACCCTACACACAGGGGCACACACAGCCCCTTCAGTCACAAGGTGATTAGGATGGTTACTTTTTCCTCCCTTGAAAAGCTAACAGAGCTGAAGGAGGAAGTTGAAAAAAGTGATGCTCTTTCTCCCATTCAATTCAATGTGCTTTTCAAGATTAATTCCACCGAATCCTGACTTTAACCCACATCATTTTGAAAAGTGACATCTGCGCACACACTCTTTTCTGTCTTTGGGGGGGGGTGCCGCCGCCGCAGGGTTGGGCAGGGGAAAAATGGAGTTGATCCACAGGAGCAGGAGAAAAATGAGCAGAGGAAGTGGCAGCTATTCAAAAATCGGCATGTGCCTTGAAAGGTAAGGTTCTGGTGTATGGATGGGACCCGGCCAGACTTTTTGCTGACCATTATGTCCTTTCTGTTCAACAGAGAGCGCAAACCCGACCATCTGCCCTTTTTTCCCCTAGCCAACAGCAGAGGCCAGAGAGCACCTTTCCTTTCTGAACTGCAAAGCCAGAGCAAGACCGCAGATCAACTTAAGGCACCACTAGAGCTGAATTTAGGTTTGATGAGGTCCTAAGCTACTGAAGGTAACGGGGCCCTTTATATGTCCAGCTGTCCTTTGTCAACAACAAATTGTTGCTGTTTTTTGTGCTGAATGTATGGTATATGGTAATTTATTGACCTAATAGGTATCTAAAGCCATTTGCACGTGCTGCCATGCAACCAGTCCATGCAGAATGTAGGCACCCTATATATAGAAATGAGCAAACCAGTGATATTTTAGGGAGCAGGCGGGACCCATTACTTACATCATAGGAGCCTACACAACAATTGTTGTATGTAGGTTTTATTTGTTTTTTATCTTATATTTTGGAAATGTACATCCAGTTTTTTCCCTTTAAATTTTTTGGGGGCCCCCAAGAGATTGGGGCCCTAATCTATAGCTTGTTTAGCCTATACTGTATGTAAACCCATCACTGGCAGCACCAGTGTCCTTGAGGCACCTTATAAAGCTTGAGGTGACAACGATTCCTCCACCCCGCAGCAGAAAGGATTGCACCCTCCCAAGTGGACCCGCAGAAATTCGCGGGCAGGAGGTGTTAACTCAGGCTTTCAGGGGTCTACTCTGAGCAGAGCTGAGATACCATCAAGGAGCCTCGAAACCATTTATTACGGCCTAATCTTCGGCGGGGCTACTACGCAGCCTCCTCTGCAGGCGCCTGCAGATTCAGGGGAAACGTCCGCTGGGGGGAAAGGCCGCGGGGGGAAACGGCCACGGCGCAAAGAAGGCTCTGCCCGCGAAGAGCATCCAATGGAAGGCAAGGCTGAGGAAACTGCAGCGGAGGGTGCGGGAAAGGGAGGGAAGCGCGCCCTGCGGCACAGACAGCGGTGGGCGTCGCCCGCTCGCCCGTCCCCTCCCTCCGCCGCCCACCAAACTTCGCCCCGCCGCCGCCGCGGCCCTTGGCTCACTCACGTCTCCCATCCATAGGCTGGCGGCCATGCTGCCCCCGCCGTCCCTGGGCGCCTGGGCCGGGGCGACGGGGAGGCCCGCCCCGCCCCCGCTCAGCCGCCCCGCCGCCGCCGCTTCTTCCTCCTTTTCCTCGCGGTGGTCCCCTCACGCCGCGGCCTGGCTCCCCCTCCCCCGCTCGCTTCCTCCAGCGCCACGGGCTTCCCCCGCCGCCTCCTGCTAGAGCGGCCCGAGCGAGGCGGAAGAAGGGGCGCGGGTAGGCCTCGGCGTCGCCCACAGCGGCCTCTGTCCGTGGGGAGGAGCTATGGCAAGGCCGTGTCAGGGTTGCGTGTCAGGGAGGAGGAGGAGGGTCATTGGTACATGTGTTGGTTCGCGCCGGGGCTCAGCTAGGTTTGCCCTGCTGCGTTAGGAGAAATTCCTGGTCTGTCCTGGCAAAAGTGGCGTGGGGGGATTTTGCCGATTTGAGAAACCCGGATGTGTGGCAACGGGATAGGAAAAGCAGCGGAAACCACCCCGAAAAGCTTAAAACCACTGTTTTGGGGTTTAGGTTTCCTCAACAATTTGGGCTCGTCCCCCCAAAAACCTTTACAATTCTGGTGGGTTTACCTCAGCCATTCTGGGGTCTTCCTAAGAAAAGAGAGAGCCATATTTCAAAAAGTAAAATTCCTGACACCCACTTTGCAGGTGTCAGGAATTTTACTTTTTGAAATACGGCAACCCTACTCAGCACCAGGTTGTTTGAGGACTCCGAATCTGGGTGTATGTGGCAATGGGATGATGGTCGTCGTCTTCTTCTTTGGCAATCACTCGTAGCTGAGTAAGATTGTCTTCCATGAATTGTTACCGGAAAAATCCGAGGGCTCTCTTGGACAAAAAGTAAAGACACCAACCAGAGTAAATTGGAGCAAATCAGCAGCCTGTAGGCTTGGCCTTTATTGTACTGTTGCAGCAGGGTGTTCCCCTCACTCGCAGGAGAGAGGAAAGACACAGAAAAATGGTGTGCAAGACCTTATAAAAACTTTTGAAATTCCCCTCCTCTAGGTCAAGCCCACCCCCAGAATGCATACATTACAGAAAGGAGGGGTTGAGGGAGGAGTTGTGGGGGTAACCTGAGTGTCCTGTCACCTGGCTGGTTCCCTTCTCCCCCTCCGCATGCGTCATTTCCTGAAGACAAAAGGTAGTCGCAGTTTCCTGTCCCCTGAGGGAAATCTGATCATGCTGAATCCACTCCCATATGCAAGTTCTTTGTGATTTTTGATTGTCTTCTGTCTGGGACCATCAGGGTTGGCATAGCAACTGGGCAGGGCTCCTGTGGATGTGCTGCTATGCTCAAGGGATTATGGTGGCCTGTATTAAACCTTCCCCATTTTGTAGTCCTTCCTTCATGGAGTAAAATAAAAGTGGAACAGTGCAAATCTGATGTATGGTTGATTTTCTATGAATTTATAACAGAAGTGTAGCGTATGAGTGTGAGTGTGTGTGAAGTCTGTACAAACTGAATGATGGGGGGGGGGGGTTTACTGCTACAGTTCACAGTCTTAACAGTCCATAAGTGACTGTGGAGGCCAATTCTGGATCCACACGTCCTTCCACAGTGGGGACATAGGGTCCTGGGCGGGAGTTGATCATGGTGAGGCTTTGCCAAACGTGGCTTCCTCTTAGCACATTTCTTCCTTTCGTCCTGAGTTCGAGTGTCTTCAAAGCCCACGACACCATTGGTAAAGGCTGCTCTGCAACTGGAACGCTCGCAGGCCAATGTTCCCCAATTGTCAGTTTTTATACTACTTTTTTTTAGGATTTGCCTTGAGAGAGGTTTTAAACCTCTTTTGTTGACCACCAGCATTACACTTTCCATTTTTAAGTTCGGAATAGAGTAGTTGCTTTGGAAGACAATAATCAGGCATCCAAACAAGATGACCAGTCCAACAAAGTTGATGTTGAAGAATCATCGTAAGTGCTGGACTTACGTGTTATGGTACAGGTATGAAGCCTCTGGACCTACAGGTGTTGTTGGACTCCCAGGAGCCCCAGCTGGCACGGGCAGCAGTTAGGAATTATGGGAGATGGAGTCCAGAACATTTGGAGGGTCACTGGCTCTCCATTTCTCCTTTAAAGGGTGAAAAGCAATGGCCTGATCACCAAGATACATGTGATTAAAAGAAGATGGTGGTTTAGGCTTTGTTGCACATCATACATTTAAAAGCATATGGAATCCTGGTAACTGTTATTTGCCACTCACATACCTATGGTTCCCAACACCCTTAAACTACAGTTCCCAGGATTTATTTATTTTTTAGGTAGGGGCAGGAAGTCATGGGCTTTAAATCCATGGCATGTATGCAGCCAAAGATACTATTGCAATTAAAAGTGATAGCAAAATGATAATCATTTATTGATTTGTCACCCCACCACCTTGTGTCAGCTCTGGGCGTAATATTGTAAATGGGTTGATGGTACAGTGGTACCTTGGTTCTCAAACTTAGTCCGTTCGACTCCCGAAACCTTTCGAAAGTCAAGGCACGGCTTCTGATTGGCTGCAGGAGCTTCCTGCAGTTAAGCGGAAGCCATGTTGGACATTCGGCTTTCAAAAAATGTTCGCAAACCTGAACACATTTTTCTGGGTTTGCAGCGTTCGGGAGCCAAAACATACAAGTACCAAGGCGTTCGAGAACCAAGGCACAACTGTATATTGGAAATGAGATGTTGGCACCATTTTTTTTCTGTTTGTTTGTTTCCGTCTTAATTTGTTGCATTTCCTCCAGAAAGTGTTACATCCAGATTAAATGAGAGGAAATAATTGGCTACATCTGTATCTATTTATATATTGCAAGGCTTTACAAGGGTGGAGTCAGAAGCTTGGAACAGCTACTGACACCCAAGAAAGAATAAGGGATGCTGTGAGAATCTGTTACCCATTATAGTGAGTGATGAAATGCCTTAAATGTTTATCAACTCTCTCCCCCGCACCACCCACTTTAAGACAAGGATCATATAATTTGATGGGCCACATAATCTTAAAAATTCCCTCCTCCCTAACAGTGCTTATAAATGATCAGAGACCTGGCACGTTTTTTGTTCCTTTCACTCGTTACACAAGCAGCTCCACTTTTAGGGTCACTTGGAAGAGCAGTGGTGAAACTTCATCATCTGCCTGTTTTATTACTCATCCCCCATTTGAAACAGCAGTGTCTTTTGATGGTCCTTTCCAGTGGAGGCTGCGGGGAGGAGGGCTGACTTCAGTCTTGTGGTATCTACTCTTGTTTGTTTTATTTTAAACTAGAACTGAGGGGTCCATCAGCTGGACCAGCCAAACACAAGTTACTGATAGGAGTGGGAATCATTTGCAAAATGTGTTTTATTATTACACGTGTATCCCATCTTTCCTCGTAATGTGCTCTCAAGGCAGCAGATGATATTGTGGACTTGGAAAACATTTGGGGAAAAGCAGCCAAGGCTTTTTAGTTTAGAGAACAGATGGTTAAGAGGTGACATGATAGAAATTTGTAAAATTGTGCATGGCATGGAGAAAGAAACTATATTATGCCGAAGAGAGAGAAAATACCATTAAATAATAGAAGAGAAAATTTTAGGGGTCACGACAAGAAGAATTTCCCAGCTGGCATGACATCTTGTCTGTTTATGTTTTTTACAAGCATCCCGTGGAAGAGAATCAATCGCAGCCTTTTTAAAGCTTTGATTGAAAACAGGTGGTGGGGCTTTTGCCAAGGTGTTGGGTATTTTTGTGCTGTTTACATTGTGGCTCTTGTGGCAATTATCTGCCAGGCTATATTCTAAGTTGATCTCTTTGCTAATTCTGCAGAGGTTATATATCCGGAAGGCAGCAGGTATTTTAATTCGTTTCGTGGCTAACTTTAAATGTGGTTTTCAATTATTTTCTTGCTCTAGAGTTCCATCTCCAACTGAAAAAATAATAATCCTGGGCTAGATCCGGACTATGTTAGAAATGAATGTGGCTTAGCTCCATCACAAGCCTTTCATGTTGATTTCAGTGGGCTTCAAGTGCAACCAAAATAGACTGCAATCCTAGTAATATTTACCTGGGGGTAAGCCCCATTGAAGGGACGCGGGTGGCGCTCTGGGTTAAACCACAGAGCCTAGGGCTTGCCGATCAGAAGGTTGGCAGTTCGAATCCAGCAGTTCGAAAGCACAAAGAGCAAGTAGATAAATAGGTACAGCTCCAGCGGGAAGGTAAACGGTGTTTCTATGCACTGCTCTGATTTGCCAGAAGCGGCTTAGTCATGCTGGCCACATGACTCAGAAGCTGTATGCCGGCTCCCTAGGCCAATAAAGCGAGATGAGTGCCTCAACCCCAGAGTCATCCGTGACTGGACCTAATGGTCAGGGGTCCCTTTACCTTTACCTTTACCTTTACCTTTACCTTTTAAGCACCATTGAAGCATTGGGGCTTCCTTCTGAGTAAATGGGCTTGTGCTGTTAAGATAGGTCCAGTGCATTACGCTTTAAAATGCATTCTTCATGCAACCTTCAGGCCAGTAGCAAGTGGTCCACCCTCCTTGTAAGTCACTTTCTGGACCTATTTTAGATCAATAAGCAGTTTTGAAATACGTGAAATAAATAATTTGGACGCCATGCCATTATCTAAATATGTCCACAGTGTATCTTCAATAGGATTCCATCAGTGTCTACAAGAAGAAGAAGAAGAAGAAGAGTTTGGATTTGATATCCTGCCTTTCACTCCCCTTCAGGAGTCTCAAAGTGGCTAACATTCTCCTTTCCCTTCCTCCCCCACAACAAACACTCTGTGAGGTGAGTGGGGCTGAGAGACTTCAGAGAAGTGTGACTGGCCCAAGGTCACCCAGCAGCTGCATGTGGAGGAGCGGAGGCGCGAACCCGGTTCCCCAGATTACGAGACTACCACTCTTAACCACTACACCACACTGGCTCACAAGATTCAGCATCCAATATGGCTCCGGCTATTTAAGCAGCTCCAGTTTCAACAGTCATCAGTGATGACAACAACAACAACAGCAACAACAACACAACCAAATCTCATTCATTATTTGTTTTCTCCAGCTAATGCCATTGCTCCACTAACCAAGGAATGTTGTTTGCTTTGAACAACATCCCTCCCTGGGATGGAGGAAATGTGTGTTGACAGGACAGGAAATTCCTGTGAACCACAAGAAACTAGATCTCGGCTGGGCTGCCTGCAGTCACTGCAAAGGTTTCCATCTGGGCAATTTAATATTTATTAAAGGAAGGAGTGAAATGAATGATCATTTCTCCCCCTTGGTTTTAACTGCACCGTTCAGACCTATAAAGAAAGGGTTCTAAAAGCAACCTTGTGTTTCTGGATACAGAACACTTTCTTTTCCAAACAAGCTGCAAAACCAATAGGAATTCTGCCTTGTAGTTGAAGTTTCTCAGAGCTAGATGTGTGCTGGGGCTTCCTATGAACTTTCTCAAACTTGGAAAGAGCAGCCTCCATTAGGAATGTGTAGGACAGCTAATCTGAGGTCCAGCGAAGCCTATCTTAGGTCAAGAGGATCCCAAAATGAGTCCCTCTCCACACCATACATTTAAAGCACCCTTACACCACTTTTACAGTAGTGGCTTCTCCAAAAGAATCTTGGGAATGTTAGATTGCTAAGAGTGCTGCTAATTACCTCTTAGAGGGGTCTCCTGACAACTCTCAGCACCCTTAACCAACTACAGTTCCCAAGATTCTTGGCAGGAATTAAAGACCTTAAAAGTGGAATAATAGTGTTTTAAATGTCTGGTGTGGATGTGACATAGGTCATAGCTCAAGCTATAAACATTGCATACTCACTTTGTCATCAGGTAAAGAGCCAGTAGCTAAGTACAGTGGTACCTCAGGTTAAGTACTTAATTCGTTCCAGATGTCCGTACTTAACCTGAAACTGTTCTTAACCTGAAGCACCACTTTAGCTAATGGGGCCTCCTGCTGCTGCCGCGCTGCCAGAGCACGATTTCTGTTCTCATCCTGAAGCAAAGTTCTTAACCTGAAGCACTATTTCTGGGTTATCGGAGTCTGTAACCTGAAGTGTATGTAACCTGAAGCGTATGTAACTTGAGGTACCACTGTAGATGGTTCTCCTGAGATGTTAGCTGAGTGCTTATGGATTGCTTTGTTGAAAATTTGGACAGAATCTCAAAAGTGCCTAAAACAAATCTCTTGCAGATGAAAACAATAGTAAAGTGCATGGGAAGCAAATAATGGGAAATTGGAGACATTCTTTCCAGCTGATCAGCAAGAAAATGCTTTTCATCTTCTTCTTTATAACTGTTTTCATTTTCTGAAACACAAAAAGCCATACTAACAATATTTTATCTGTGGCCTGAGAGAGATCTGTATAGCAACACCCTCCCTGCTGACCAAACGTGACCCAGGACTGGACTTCCTTTTTGTGCTGACATCTCAGCCCTTTGATACTTCTTTGACTTAATCATGTCATTCTTGACATGCCTTGGAGCTGAGGTAGGCAACCTAAGGCCCGGGGGCCGGATGCAGCCCAATCACCTTCTCAGTCCAGCCCGTGGACAGTCCGGGAGTCAGTGTGTTTTTACATGAGTAGAATGTGTGCTTTTATTTAAAATGCATCTCTGGGTTATTTGTGGGGCATAGGAATTTGGTCATTCCCCCCCCCCCCAAAAAAAATGGTCCGGCCCACCACATGGTCTGAGGGACAGTGGACCGGCCCATGGCTGAAAAAGGTTGCTGAGCCCTGCCTTGGAGCATTCCCTGTACTTGTGATGTGTTACTGAGGTGGAAATAGGTGGGGAGGTTAGAAGAACCAAAAGAAGGGAAGAGTGGCAGAGGGACTGCAGAAATCACAAGGGAAAATTTGTCACTGGGAAATGCTGGCTCCGTCTTGCTGTGGCAGTCTGAAGCGTTGTATGCTTCAAGGATAAATATCTTCCAGTCTTTTTAGTAGCTACTTTCCAGCTTTAAGATTCCTTTCCTCCCACATTCTCCCAGCCCTGAGTAATGTCTTTTAGAAGTCGGGTTGCTTAGGAAATCTTCACAGGCCTGCAGCTGCAAAAGAAGATGTAGGGCCCATTAACTACGAAACCCAAAATTATTATGGAGTTCGTTGTTAATTTGCTGCATTCAGAAGTTCCCTGGTTTGATCCCCAGTGTTTCTGTTGGGCTGGGAAAGACCTGTCTGAATTCCTAGAGAGCTGCTGTCAGTCAGTGCAGACAGTACTGAGCTAGATAGCTCCTTTGGCCTGACTCAGTATAAGGCAGCTTCCTATAGCCTTATGTTCTTACAGATGTGCTTTGTTTTGGGCAAGGGCCATACAGCTCAGTGGTAAAGCGTTGCATGCAGAAGGCCTGATATTCAATCTCCAGATAGGGCTGAGAGAGACTCCCTGTCTGAAACCCTGGACAGCTGTTGCCAATCAGAGTCAGTGTAGACAATACTGAGCTAGATGGACAAGGCAGCTTCCTCTATCCCTAGCCTTAAGCACGCACAGCTGAAGAAAAAAATTGAAATAGGTGGGAAGGGCAGAAGAACCAAAAGAAGGGAAGAGTGGCGGGGGGACTCCAGAAATCACAAGTGTCCCTCCTGAGGTTCTTCGGTGGATTTCACGAACCAAGTCTGCCTTCAGAGTCTGGGTCAGGTGGGTTGGAAAGACATACCACTAACTCCTTCTCCTCACTTGTGTTGACAGTTTTGCTTGGGATTCCCAGTGAGGCCCAACATCTGCTCTGGGGACTGGGGACTGGGATATTTTTAGCTGCTGTTTATTTGGACTAAGCATGCTGCTAGACTGAAATATCCCTGCAGCCTTTCTAAAGGCAACAGCCATGTCACAAAGGAAGGGACTTTCATCCCACACACAAGGCGCTCAGAGATCTTCACTTGGGATTCAGGAACTCGAAGAGGAATGCTGCTGGAAGACTCCTCTGTCTGTTTGCTTGGGACTCAGTGGGGAATATACTATTACATGTACAGCAAAACGTTGTTGTCATTACCGCTTATTGCATTTGTCAGTTGCTTTTGTTCTGGCTCATGCCCAAAATACAAGAGATCAGTATTTGGGCAAGTAATTGTGCAGGCTTGGCAGCAGACATACTGCTCAGGAGTCACAATTCAGGCGTTCAGGAACAGGGCGAGAAGTTCAGAACTGGATGGAAATAACAAATATGTCCCAACAGGTATCCCTGCCCCTCCCGCCAAGCTTTTGAAGATGAGGCGTGGCACGCTCACTTGTGAGACTCTCTCACCTTGCTGGAATGCCAAAACTGTAAGCATGATCTCTGTTGTGACGGGTTGGTCTGCTCCCATCAGTGAGGGCGATGCAACAAGGGTTCACCCTTCTGTTCTGGCTGCTGTTCAAACTTCTGTACCGGTTTATGCCATTTCTGTACCAGGGAGAGCTCCTGGAGCCAGATTAAGAGGCTTGGTGGGTCAGATTCCCCACCCCTGTATTAGCATATTGCTACTTCTAAATTGTGCTTCCAGATTCGAGACACCAGCACTGCTACAAGCAGGGATAGCTCTATTGTCTGTGTGACTTGGGGCCCATTTACACGCACAGTGAAACCGCATAGGACAGGCTTCTTGGAACCATAGCATGTGATTTTGCCAACCATGTAGCTCAGACCCTGGAGGAACGTATAGTCAGTGAGCAAACTGCAACTGTGATGTGCTCCTTCCAGCACTGTGGTGCTTGAGTCACGCTGTCTGATCCCAAATGGCCATTTTCTACCGAGGCAAAATGGTAAACAGGACTTGTTCAAGCATGTTCCTGGTGAACAAAGTGAGAGAAGCTGGAACACTTAATGAGCGCAAAGGGCCATGTTTTTCTTGTACTGGATTCAAAGAAAACGTTCCCTTTGCATTAGGAGAACCCGTTGTCTTCTAGAGATAATGTGCTTCTGAGTGAGGGGTGAAGGGGGCTTCTTTGTTTTCCTGTCATTTCCCATCATTAATCATTTTTGTTTCTGGGAAACGAGTCCCTTCGCTTCTTCTATTCATAGCTTTGAACATGATTTTAATCACAGCAGTTCTCCTGTGACTCTAGAGTCACTTTGCAGGAATTTGTGGCGTGGCTCCAGATTTTAGCAGATATCCGACCAAGGGCTGAGTCTGACATGTTGCTAGGATGGCTGAGGTTTAAGCAGGTCCCTGAGAACTGCCCCTTTTTTCCATTCTGTATCAGGTATAAGAGGAGACTGTGTTTAGCTCTCTGCTGTGCAAAGCTTCCTCGGCTGACGTCTGCATATTTATTATCTGTTTATTGAACCCATTTGTCGCTTTTCTTACAAAAGCAGCTCAGAGCGACTTGCCACAATAAATAAACACATACATTTAAACCAGCATAAGACAAAACTAAAGAAAACAAAACCCTACCTCGTAAGGCTGTTGAGAAGATACAGTGGGAGAGACCCTATACTCTACCTTGTGTTATTCAGGGGGAAGGTGGGTTAGAAATGCAGTAAATGAGAAATAAAACCCCTTGAGTTGAATCCAGACTAAATTGGTTGTACTTGGTTCCTATTGAACTAATCAAACAGTGAGACATAAGCCATGCCTAACTTATCCTGTCAATTCCAATGAGACTAATTGCAATAAACTCAGTCTGAATCCTACCCACCTATTCCCGCCCCAGGTTCAGCAATTGTAGTCGTGAAATGTTCTGTATTGGGTGAGAAGGAACATTTTGGGGATGGTGAGGAAACGTTTAGATATATTTCATCACTTTTTTTTTCAAGTTTGGACAAATATTTTTTATTTTAAGTGCACAAATGGCTAGAAGCAGAATACCTTCACGTTTTAAAAAATTAACACATCTACAGAACATTCTGTTCAGGTGATGGCCTTCAGTTATTTCAGCTATCTGGGTGTGGCTGGGTTACCACCCAGTTTCTGACAGGGATTCTGCACTTTTCAACACCTGCATGCAGCAAAAAAATTAGCAGGTGTCATTTTCCTAAGCCTAGCGCTGGAATGGGGAACTTGTAGGCCTACAAACGTTGGGCTGATTTCTCCTCATCCCTGACTGCCTCTGTCTTCTCTCCAAGCGGGCTCCACCCTGGCGGAGTCTGCAGCTGCCCCTGTTCCAGCTGCCTCTCCTGCCCCAGACAGCCCTGCGTCCAACACAGCAGGCCCCCTGTGAGCTGAAGCGAAATATTTAAGGATACAGAACCCAGAGGCAAAGTTCTTCCCTTGTTAGAACCAAGGGAACCACGAAAGCCAAGCTAAATGCCTCCTAAGCTTTAGCGAACCTGAAAATAAAGGGGTTACGGAACCAGCAGTTAGAGAATATAGAAAACAGATTGATGATTTGAAGATGTTCAAAGAGCCAGTGTGGTGCAGTGGTTAGGTTGCCTGACTAGGAGGACCTGGGAGACAAGGGTTCAAGTCCCCCCTTGGCCATGAAGCTCACTGGGTGACCTTGTCAGCATCACCCTTGAGCCAGTGTGACTAACTGGACTCATCCACTTCAGCCCCGACTGGGCTAGGCGAGCTGGGTAGCACTTCCAGAGACCACCTTCAGCACAGGAACAGGTCAAAGTGCTGTGGACTCACATCTTAGAGTTGTGAGCACCGGATTCACTCCAACAAGACAGTCGTCGTACAGCAGAGCACAGCAGAGTCTAGCAGAGTATATAAACAACTCGGAGAGCAGCTCTGTAGAATATTCTCTTTATTCTATAACTACAACTATTATACAACTATATACAGAGCTAAATAGGTCTAAGCATAAAGAATGCTGAACCGTACTGAGTGCCTGCAGCTGCTCTTAGCAGCAACCTTATCTAAACACACAATCTCTAACACTCAGTCTCTCTCTCCCTGACTGACTGACCCACACACTGACCGACTCTTTGATGTGGTGCTGGAGCAGAATATGTAGAGAGCAGAACACGCCTCCTCCTCTCTGCAGAATCAGCAGACTCCTCAGGAGATTCTTGGATATGGGAGGGGTGAAATCTCCTCAGACCTTGGGACCCATACTGCCTCTCAGTCTCATTGGATTGTTGTGAGGATTAAATGAGGAGGGGGAAGAACCATGCACACCACCTTGAGCTTGGAGAAAAAGCTGGGATATAAAAACAATATGTAAATAAATTAAGAAATAACAGTAGAACAGGAGCTAACCAAAGGCAGACGTACTGAAAAATGTAGAGGAGAAGCTTTTCTCTGTAGCTGAAATGGACAGCAATGCCACCTCAACCTGTGGCAGCAGCAAACCAGGCAGGCCTTTGTATTTTACCACCTAGTGGCAGCATGGAGCAAAAGCAGGGACCTCAAGTGGCATTGCAGAGAAAGTGCAGGTTGGATCCAGACTTACTTGTCATGCTTCATGTAGGTGTGCTGATATTAATGGGACTTAAGTAGTCGTGACCAACTTGTCCCACTGATTTCAGCAGGGCTGTTCAAAGCATGATTAAGTCCAGAGCGAACCCATTTGTTTGATAAACTAATAATAATAATAATAATAATAATAATTTGTTATTTATACCCCCACCCATCTGGCTGAGTTTCCCAGCCACTCTGGGCGGCTTCCAGCAGAATATTAAAATACAATGATTCATCAAATATTAAAAGCTTCCCTAAATAGGGCTGCCTTCAGATGTCTTCCAAAAGTCTGATAGTTGTTTATTTCTTCGACATCTGGTGGGAGGGCATTCCACAGGGCGGACGCCACTACCGAGAAGGCCCTCTGCCTGGTTCTCTGTAACTTTGCTTCTCACGGTGAGGGAACCGCCAGAAGGCCCTCGGCGCTGGACCTCAGTGTCCGGGCAGAACAATGGGGGTGGAGACGCTCCTTCAGGTATACTGGACCAAGGCCGTTTAGGGCTTTAAAGGTCAGCACCAATACTTTGAAACGTACTGGGAGCCAGTGTAGGTCTTTCAAGACCAGTGTTATATGGTCTCAGCGGCCACTCCCAGTTACAGGTCTAGCTGCCGCATTCTGGATTAGTTGTAGTTTCTGGGTCACCTTCAAAGGTAGCCCCACATAGAGCACATTGCAGTAGTCCAAGCGAGAGATAACTAGAGCATGTACCACTCTGGTGAGACAGTCTGCTGGCAGGTAGGGTCTCAGCCTGCGTACCAGATGGAGCTGGTAGACAGCTGCCCTGGACACAGAACTGACCTGCACCTCCATGGACAGCTGTGAGTCCAAAATGACTCCCAGGCTGTGCACCTGGTCCTTAAGAGGTACAGTTGCCCCATTCAGGACCAGGGAGTCCCCCATACCCGCCCGCCTGTATGCAAGAGATTGCAGCTGCAGCATCTTATGCAATAGGACAGGGTTATTGTTTTGTCTGTTGTTATGTATTTTTGTGCTTTTATACTGTAAACCGCTCTGTGATCCTCAGAGGAAGGGAGATCTATAAATGTCAATAATAATAATAATACATGATGGACCATAACTGAAGCACCACTACCCTGGATGCTGCATAGACTCCTGACACAAACCTGCTTGCTATTCTCAGCAGGTAACAGAAAGCCAACATTTTCAGCTTCAGGTCCACCAGCAAGGAGTGTCTCATGTCCATAAGACAACACTGCAAGGTTATTGTGAAGTGTTCAGAGCCTGACAGCAAGTATTCCGTGTGCACTATGCTCCAAGGCTCAGTGAGAACCAGTAAGGTGTAGTTGTTAGAGTGCTGGGCTAGAACTGGGTAGATTTGTGTTTACAATACCCATTTGACCATGATGCTTGCTGGGTGACCCGTCAGTCACCAACTCTCAGCCTCCCTACGTCACAGAGGGGTTGTGCAGGTGAAAGTGGGGGAATACCATGTATGCCACTGAGAATTTTGGAGGAAAGACTCATTGGAAGAAGAAGAAGAAGAAGAAGAAGAAGAAGAAGAAGAAGAAGAAGAAGAAGAAGAGTAGTAGTAGTAGTAGTAGTAGTAGTTTGGATTTGATATCCCGCTTTATCACTACCCGAAGGAGTCTCAAAGCGGCTAACAATCTCCTTTCCGTTCCTGCCCCACAACAAACAGCCTGTGAGGTGAGTGAGGCTGAGAGACTTCAGAGAAGTGTGACTAGCCCAAGGTCACCCAGCAGCTGCATGTGGAGGAGTGGAGACACGAACCCAGTTCACCAGATTACGAGTCCACCGCTCTTAACCACTACACCACACGGGCTCTGGAGAGATGCTGCCCATTAGCTCTGCCTTATATGAAGTTAGACCATTGGTCCACCTGCCTCCTCTGTGTTGTCCATGCTTTCTATAGTCCTGTGTTTTAAAGCCATCTCCGTTAGTGCCTATCCCATCTCGTGGCAGCATTACATAACTTTTGAGCTATTCCCAAAAATGAAGAAGAAAGCAAATTGGGGGGAAATGGGTAGCAAGACGCAAGGGATGCAGTTGTGGGGGAAGCACATATATTTTTTAAGTGAATTAAACATGGAGCATTCCTTGCTCCAGGGAGACTCTAAGCAGGTTTGACATCTTTATCTCTTCTTCTTCTAAAGCAGCTCAGGCAAAAAGAAAAAGAAAAAAAGTGTGTGTTGGGGGGAGTAGTACAGAAGCATAAATAGCCCCAAACTTGGGTGTTGCCTCTCTTTGATCATTCTGAGTCATTCGAGCATAATTTCTGCATCTCTTGGCTTGTTGTAGGGATGGGAGGAGGGTTTAGAGTCAGTGATCACACCAAGTTGAGCAGCAGTGAGGAATCTGTGGCCTTCCAAATCTTGGACTCCAACTCCCATAATCCCTGGCTGTTAGCCATGCTGGCTGAGGCTGATGGGAACTAGAGTCTGACCGCAGGTGAAAGGCTACTGGCTCTGCCCCTTTGAAGTGGGGCTTCCCCACCCCTTTATTGCCCTGAGGGATATCTGAGGCTTTGATGGAACTGCAAACACACATTTGTGGGATATAAGTGAAATCACAGAATTGTAGGGTTGGAAGGGACACCAAGGGTCATCCAGTCTAACCCCCTGCGATGCATAAATAATTTTTGCCTCTGCAGCACATATGCATGCTCAAAGAAAAGTGAGATTATCTGAAGAGCTCCAGCCTGAGAATATAACAAACTAGCTTATTCTAAGGAAGACCCTTTCAAGTAGGGCATTGGAAAATTGGAGCATGTCCAGAAGAGAGCAAATGATTAGGAACATGGAGACATATGGAGCTGACATGCCAGTCCCGTGGGTCCATCTAGCTCTATACTGCCCGGGGTTTCCCAAACTTGGGTCTCTAGCTGTTTTTGGACTACAACTCCCATCATCGCTAGCTAGCAGGACCAGTGGCCAGGGATGTTAGGAATTGTAGTTAGCTGGAGACCCAAGTTTGGGAAACCCTGGTCTGCACTAACTGGCAGCGGCTCTCCAGGGTTTTAGACGGGGAGGGGGAATTCCCAACCCTACCTGGAGATGCCGGGGATTGAACCTGGGACCTTCTGCATGCAAAGCAGATGTCCTGCCACTGAGTTAAAAGAAGTGAGGGCAAGTCCAGTTCTAAGCATCCATTTCTCAAGGTTAACCCTGCGATTGGGAAGATCTGCCTGGATTAGGCTTCAGAAAACGAGTATCCCCACTTTTCAAAGAATCTTTCTAACCCCACGCAACTCTTTTACAGCTCGGGAAGCTTTTCATCTGTGATTAATTTGGCTCTGCGGCACTGACTCAGAACAGGTGATCACACCCTGCAGACGTGTTGGCATTGATCTCTCGGTAGTTTTCAAACCCCTGGCTTGTGCCTTGAAGCACAGTTGTGGTACCGTATTGCTTTCAAGACAACAGCTGAACTTTCCATCATCATTCCCCCTCCTCCCTCCTTGAAGGGGGAAGTGAAATTAGCCCAGCGTGCTTTGAGTTTATTTAACAAGTTCAGCTCCTGTGGCCAATAGAGACTAACAGCAGAGGGGGAGAGAAAATCGTTGCAGCCTACATGCTTTGGAGATTAAATAAGGCCTTTTAAAGGACTTGGGCAGAGATGCTGGGTCTCTCTCCCCACCCCATGTGGAATGTTACGTGCCTATCCCAGACCTCACCACCAGGGCCACAGGAATTTTGAAGAAGAAGGGGAAGTTTTTTGGAATTCAGTGCATTTTCTGTTGCACCCACTTTGGGCTGTTTTCCAGGCCAGTCGCTGCTATCCAGACACACCCCTTTTTGAAAAGACTATTTAAGGATGAGCTTGAGCACAGCACCCTCCCAAAGGCAGAGAGGCAGGGATGCACAAAGAGAGGGGCTCAGGATGTCTGACCACGCCGGGGCAAGAACAACCTTCACCCTCATTCTCTTTGTCCTGGGGCCTGGCTGGGTATGTATGCACAATTTTACAGGAGGTGTGTGCAACGGATGAATGAATGAATGAGACTTGCGCCTGCCTTTGATGCATGCCAGATGAGTTACTTGACTTCAGCAGAGCTTAATATGTTCAGGGTGGGACCAAGTGCTCAGAGGTCCAGCTCTAGTTGGCTAGCAGCAGCTCTGCAGGTTTTGGGGGGCCACCTCTTGTATGCATATGTTTACACACTAGTGAGGGATGCGGGTGGCGCTGTGGTCTAAACCACTGAGCCTCTTGGACTTGCCGATCAGAAGGTTGGCGGTTCGAATCCCCGCGACGGCGTGAGCTCCCATTGCTCGGTCCCTGCTCCTGCCAACCTAGCAGTTCAAAAGCACGCCAAAAAGTGCAAGTAGATAAATAGGTACCACTGTGATGGGAAGGTAAATGGTGTTTCCGTGCACTGCTCTGGTTTCAGTGTTCTGTTGCGCCTGAAGTGGCTTAGTCATGCTGGCCACATGACCCAGAAAAACTGTCTGCGGACAAACGCCGGCTCCCTTGGCCTGTAAAGCAAGATGAGTGCCACAACCCCAGAGTCATCTGCAACTGGACCTAACTGTCAGGGGTCCTTTACCTTTACCATTTTACACACTGGTGACTTTAGGAAAACTGGAGGGTACATGCATACAATAGGCGTCTAGTGTTAAATGCATAATAACACAAGGGCCACAGAATTGTCGAGTTGGAAGGGACCACGAGTTTCATCTAGTCCAACCCCCTGCAATGCATGAGTCCATGCATGAGACCCTAGGATTAAGAGTCTCGGGCTTGACCAATTGAGCTATAATGATGCATAGGATGTGTTAGAATGGTTTGAGTTTCTTTAGTGGAAGCAAAGGGCACTTTGTATATATTTAGAAAATTATGCTGCAGAAATAGAGAGTTGTTGTCAGCTGAGTTCTGCCCAGGGCAGACCTACTGAAAATAATTAGTTGCGTTCCTGGATTTTGATATGTTTACTATGAGTAGGCTTAAGATTTCATACAGCGTGAGGCTTGACTCTTTTATACATATTTTTGCATATGAATACAAGCTTTTAAAAAACAACAACAAGCTATGGGCAGAACTGAACTGAATTGTTGAATGCAGGGAACAAGGTATGCTCACAAAAAAAGACTCCACCCCCCCTCTAAATTTTCTCTGGAAGGTGGGGGGGACGGACCTAGAACAGGTTTTGGGATGTGCAGAAGGGAGGAGAAGCCCCACTGCATGAATGGACCTTGTTCCCTGCACTGCGAATGCCCCACTTTAGTGCATTGTTAAATTCCACCCTACAGGTTATATCAGGAAATATTGTTTTGTTTTGTTTCTGTCCTTGTTTATATTATGTATTTCGTCTTTTCATCTTGTGTTTTTATGCTGTGAACCGCCGTGAGATCTATGGATGAAGGGAGGCATGCAAATATAATAAATAAAACAAATAAAAATAATAGTCAGAGCAGAGCCATTGAGACTAATGTAATTAAGTTAATAATGAGCATGAGTTTTGATGGGACTACACTCAGTAGGGTTAGCATTGGACACCATCCAATGGATGAGTGGCTCGGATGTAAGTGGGCGCTCGATACAAGAGGGGGCTGAAGGCAATCGAAGCTCTGGCCTGGAACCATTAAATTCTGCATATGAATCCTTTAAAATTAGATTTCCCCTCCATCCTTAGCCCTGGAGTGTGTCTGGTGCCATTGTTCGCACTAACACAGTTATCCAGTTCCAAGGGGGAAATGCTGTTGAGAAAGCACCAGTGAGAATTAGAAGGCCGGGCTGGTTATTTGGGCCGGGATTCTCATCTGCTTGTCATGTGCTTGTTGCAGCATTCAAGATTTCTCAAAGTGGGCAAAAGACCACCCTAATGAGGCGAGTACATCCCACAGCTGAGTAACAGAGCACCCGCTTTGCAGGCAGAAGGTCCCAGGTTCAATCCCCGATATCTCCAGGTAGAACTCAGAGAGACACTATCCCAGTCTAAATTCCCAGAGAGCTGCTGCCAGTCTGTGTAGACAGTACTGAGCTAGATGGACCAAGGATCTGGCTCGATATAAGACAGCTTCCTTTGTTTGTAAGCATGGCCGTGGGTGCATGGAACTGGTAAATGGTGCAACCTCCTGGCTTTTCCCCATATCTCCCTGAACCGGATGAAAACAGAGGGCAGTGATGGATTTTAATAGATCCTGGATGGACTGCTTGCAGCAGGTATCCCCACTGGTTGAGGGTGAAACTCCATTGCAGAGAAGCCAGTATAAATATGACATTATGGAGTATGACTTAAGGGGGGAAACTTCCTGTTTGGGTACAATGTTTACTATGACTGGTGCTGTACCTTTTTAATTTTTTTTTAATGGTTTTACAATGAATTGAAGTGCAAGTGCTGCAGAAGGAAGCCACAGGCTCTATTTGCAAATAAGCTGGTGTGCAGGGGTGGAGTAGCTTTGGCCCTCCTGTTGGGCTCCCAGCTCCCATCAGCCCCAGCCAACATGGCTGAAGGTGAGGGGTGATGGGAGTTGTAGTTCAGCAACCACAGGTTCCCCACACCCGATGTCCAGTGTCCTCCAGGTTATTACTATATATTTTTTAACATCTTTAATTCTCCCCCACCTTAAATGAACTCAAGGCAGCATGCATCCTCCTCCTGCCATAATATTTTAGCTACACAACAACCCTGCGATGTGGGTCAGGTTGGCGGAAAGTCACATAGCTTAATGGCTGAATGCAGATTTGAACCCGGGTCTCCCTGTTCCTAGGTCAAGCACTCTAATCATTGCACATGCTGGCTCTTAAACGCAATTACACAACCCACCAAGTCCCATTTTGCCTCCTTATCACAGCTGCTGTTTTAAGTCTCTCTTGCCGCCACTATACGGTGCTCCCATTTCCCCTATTTTCTCATTACTGAGAAAGTCATTTCCTGTATGGTGGAGAACAGAGGAGTGGGGAGCGTGTATGGATCTTTATCTGCAGAGGCTTCTTCACCCAAGGGCTGTTTGAAGGTGATCCAGAAGGGAAGGCTGCAGATAGGGGTTAGCAGGAGGGAAGGAACCCCTTCAGGCTCCTGTTCTGAGAGCCAGTGTGGTGCAGTGTTTAAGAGCAGTAGACTCGTAATCTGGTGAACTGGGTTCGCGTCTCCGCTCCTCCACATGCAGCTGCTGGGTGACCTTGGGCTAGTCACACTTCTCTGAAGTCTCTCAGCCCCACTCACCTCACAGAGTGTTTGTTGTGAGGGAGGAAGGGAAAGGAGAATGTTAGCTGCTTTGAGACTCCTTAGGGTAGTGATAAAGTGGGATATCAAATCCAAACTCCTCCTCCTCTTCTTCTTCTAGTACCATCTAACAGCTGCTTGGGCACCCCAAGGTGACTAGTGGCTCTAAGAAGAAGCTCAGTGTTTATGATCTTTCAAATCCATCCAATTTCTTAGGCTAGGGATGAGAAGTCTGTGACCCTCCAGATGTGGTTGGACTCCAGGTCCCACTAGCCCCAGGCAGCCAGCCCAATGGGCAGGGACGATGGGAGTTGGAGTCCAGCAACATCTGGAGCAGCGCAGATTTCTCACCCCGAGTAAGTTGGATGAGCAGTTCCTGACAAAATGGTCTTATAACCAGTGACTTCTCCTTGTTTGGGATTTTAAACAGGTTTCTTTATCAGTTGAGCAAAGTAAGCCTCATAACAGGGATAGCTAGTTGGGACACACACACACACACACACACACACAGATGTTGTTGGACTGCAAGTCCCATCATTCCTAACCATTTATCATGCTGACTGGGGCTGATGGGAATTGTAGTCCAACAACACCTGGAGGGCCAAGGGCTCCCTGCACCAGGACAAGATTTTGCCCCTTCCAGGTGTTGCTGAAATGATGGGATTTGTAGTTCAGCAACTTCTGGAAGGACAAAGGCTCTTCTTCCACACCATGATAGAAGTGGGGGCAGAATATTACAATGCTCCTTAATATTTATGTTATTGGAAAGGTGGGGGAAAATGTGTTCATTTCAGTTCTTTGTACTTGCTTCCAGCTGGGAATGGGGACTCCTTCCCAGAGTCCCCAAATGCCCTGGGCCTTGTAAGAGCTACTCAGTTAATCCCCCCCCCAACCCGGAATGTGATAGCATGAACCATAAAGCAATTCAAAGGTGTTGCTGCCGCCCATGTTAGCTGCTTCCCTGAGGTGAGATCTGTGTGGTTCACTGATCCAGTTCAAGGCTTCCTTGCAGCCAGAACAGCTGCAGACGTGAGAAGTGAATCTGCAAGGTTTTGATGCTGGGGAAGGTGATCTGAAGCAGAAAGAACATTAGCATGAGTAATTTGCCAGGTACCCAGACTCAAGCCTGACGTGCCGGCATTGAAGAAACATCAATCGTGTTTCGACTTGCAGGCTGAGCAGATGGGACCAGGGCATCCCTGAACAGATCCGTAGAGTCCGAAATGGCTGCTCTTCTTACCGAGAACAACTGTTCCTTCTTTCTTTGGCTACGCCTTCGGAGAGTATTGGCAGAGGCAGCTTTGCAAAAAGCATGGCCTCCGAGGGGCAGAGTGCCTTCCTTTGTCTGAGACCACTGCTTCTAGGCAGAGATGGCCTGGCCACAGGGACCCGCCAACCTTGCAGAATGACTACTGCGGGGCTTCTGCTGAAGACGGACTGAAAGGTGCAGCTCATCGAAACACAGCTGCTTGGCCAGCAGCCTGGAAACAGATATTGGGGATATATTGTGCCAGGGCTTTTTGCTTATTTCCAGGCGTGAGTGTGGAGGCATACCTTTAAGAGGGGCGGGGAATCTAAGGCATGGGACTTTTTAATCATTACCATTACTTGTACTTCTGTCCCAGCTTTTCCTCCAAGCTCCAAGCTTTTTCTCCTCATTTAATCCCACCATAACCTTGTGAGGTAGGTTAGGCTGAGAGGCAGTGACTGGCCCAAGCTCACCCAGTGAGCTTCATAGAATCATAGAATTGGAAGAGACCACAAGGGCCATCGAGTCCAACCCCCTGCCAAGCAGCAAACACCATCAGAGCACTCCTGACATATGGTTGTCAAGCCTCTGCTTAAAGACCTCCAAAGAAGGAGACTCCACCACACTCCTTGGCAGCAAATTCCACTGTCAAACAGCTCTTACTGTCAGGAAGTTCTTCCTAATGTTTAGGTGGAATCTTTTTTCTTGTAGTTTGGATCCATTGCTACGTGTCCGCTTCTCTGGAGCAGCAGAAAACAACCTTTCTCCCTCCTCTATGTGACATCCTTTTATATATTTGAACATGGCTATCATATCACCCCTTAACCTCCTCTTCTCCAGGCTAAACATGCCCAGCTCCCTTAGCCGTTCCTCATAAGGCATCGTTTCCAGGCCTAGAGGGGATTTGAGCCCTGGTCTCCCAGGTCCTAATCCAACACTCTAACCCCTACACCACACTCGCTCTCATAGGCCCCCCCCCCCGGCCTCTCTCCATAGCATTCAGGACTCTCTACAGGCTGCATCCCTCATTGACTGTGCTCTGCACCTCCCGCAAGTGCTTTTGTAGAATATATTCCACAGCTTTTAATTGTAGCACTGTTTAATTGTTCTTGATTATTGTTTTCCTTATGTTTTCAGCTGTTCTTATTTTTATCTGTAAACTGCTTTGAGTCCTGTCAGGGCAAGAGATGGGGGTGTAAATAAATATATAGTAATTATTATTATTATTTTGTCTGGCTGGAATCCATCCTTGCTTCTTGCTTGTCTGATGAGAGAATGGAGATACATGTGGGTGTTGAGAAACTTCGGGATTTTGTATGGCTAGACTGTTTGCTGCTGTGGTAACCTTGGGGCTGGATTATTGCAATCCATGTGGGGCTGCCCTGTGATGGTGATGATGATTCCAATTTATTGGTTGCTTTCTCTCACCAAAGGCAACTCAGAGCAACTTGCAGCCAAGGCTCCAGGTTCTCGCCCATGCTCATGGACTTTTCCCTCCTTCTAGGCAGCATCTGAGGCATGCTCGTACCCTTGCCAGTGCCCCGTGCAGACACTCTGGTGCCCTGCTGGCACCAGTCTTTTGCTGGATGGCTGCGGATGCTGCAAAGTGTGTGCCAGGCAGCTGGGCGAGTTGTGCTCCCTCCAGAAGCCTTGCGATCACCACAAAGGGCTCTATTGCGACTTCTCCAAGATCCACAGAGACAGCGGCATCTGCTTAGGTGAGCTGCTTCCACAGATTCTCTGCCGTGAAAGAGGCTTGTTTGGTGCTACCCCGCCCCCCCCCCCGAATGGCAAGACTAGGTCACGTGGGTGTAAGGATGGCTGTGCTAACAGATAAAGTGGGTGGCACAGATCCAGTTTTTCTGCGTGCTTTTCCAATTGTGTGATAGCACCGTGTTTTCTGTTAGGGGTCTAGGTCAGGAGCATCCCACACCCTGAGATTTCATGAAATTTACAGCCTGTGTGGGACTTCGGGAGAATATGGAAAAAATTATGTATCGCTGGTACATTACTCCAGTAAAGTTGCAGAAAATGTATAAGACCGGAGATAAGAAGTGCTGGAAGTGTAAAATAAAAGAGGGGGATTTCTACCATATGTGGTGGACATGTGTAGAGGTGAAAAGGTTTTGGGGACTCATTCATGAGGAATTAAAAAAGATTTTGAAATACAATCTCACCAAGAAACCGGAGGCTTTCCTGTTAGGGATGGTCGGGGAGGATATTAAAAAAGAGGATAAGATAATGTTTCAGTATGCAACGGCAGCAGCTAGAATATTGTTGGCGCAGAATTGGAAAACTACTACTATCCCAACAATTAATGAATGGCAGATTAAATTATTTGAATACATAGAATTAGACAAGTTGACACAAAGAATCAGGCATCAAAAAAGTAAAAAGTTTATTAACGTTTGGAACAAATTTATAGCATATACAGAAACAAATTTAGGTAATATCAAAATTACAGTAGGCGAAATATAAAATCCGTGAAGTGAAGATACAGAGAGAACATAGAGACCGCAGAAAGGAAGGATGGCTATACAACCCAGACCGAGATGAAGGGAAGTACTCTCTTGAGTTATCTATTGATGGTTTACTATCTTGTTGGTTGTTTGTTCTTTGTTTTTCGTCGTTTTTTGTTCTCATTGAATGTGGTGTGTATGTTATGTTTTTCTTTTGGATTTTTTGTCAGCTGTGAATGGTGTGGAAAAACTTAATAAAAAGAATTTAATAAAAAAAAAGAGAGATTTCAGGGCTCAAACTTGGCCCCCTGGTGATGTCACGGTGGGCAGACCCTGGTGATGTCATAGGGTGATTTTTCCTCTGTGCTCCCTCCTGCCACTGAACCCTGGAGACGGAGGTTAATTGGGAGAGAGGAAGAGGGAAGACACACACCCCAGCATCTATGTAATAATTTGCAGCTGGCTCCTGCTGGATTGAAGCTTGCAAGCACAGTCTACTTAATTGTTTTCTAAAAACCTTTTCAAAAGGCACTCTTGCCCACTTGGAGGTTGCAGCCCTTGCTGTGCTGCCTGGAGGGGGCCAAACAAACCTTGAACATTTAGGTCGGCCCTGAATGTCCAAAAGCCCTGTTTCCCATCCACACAGGAGCAGTTTAGGATGGGGGATGCATTCACTCTGTGTGTTGTTGTCATCCTCTCCCATCAGTTAGTATTTCCTCCCCTCGCCAAATTGGGTTGGGGAGCAAGCCTGAAGTCAAAACCCAAAGGACAATTATATGGGGAAACTCCAGAGCTCAGGTAGACCTTTTTGCTCAGGCAAGATTTAGTCAGGGCAGGAAGCCCTCTCTTAGCCCTGCCTGCCTTGAAGGAGCCAATGGGTGGGCAGAGTCAGTCCCCAGGGCAAAGTGGAGAAGGTGCCACCCACAGTTAACTGGCTGGCCACAAAGAGCACCTGCCCACAGTCTTCCCAGCAGCAGCAGCTCTTGATGACAGCTGTTCACCTGCCTTTGCACCACAACATAGATGCATGTGTTGACAGGATCCCTTCGTTCACATGCTTCTCTTCTGTTTCCCCACCAGCTCATGAAGGGGCGACCTGTGACCTGCTGGGCAAGATCTACCTTAACGGAGAGAGCTTCCAGCCCAGTTGCAAACTGCGGTGCATCTGCATGGACGGCGCCATTGGCTGCATCCCCCTCTGCACGGACGGCATGCGCCTCCCTTCCCCCGACTGCCCCTTCCCCCGGCGGGTGAAGGTGCAGAACAAGTGCTGCGAAGAGTGGGTCTGCGAAGGGGGAAGCAGCCCAAAGAGCCACTACGGAAAGGGCATGGCAGGTAAGGGGACTCGTTGGGAAAGTGGGGGTGTGTGTGGCCAAGGAGACAGGTAGGACTGTTGGAGCAGAAAGACTAAAAGATGCTGGCTGTGGTCACCTCACCTCAAGGAAAAGGTTCAGAAAAGGGCAACCACGATGATCAAGGGGATGGAGCAGCGTTTGGGGCTTTTTAGTTCAAGTCGAGTACGAGGTAAGAGCCATAGAATTGTAGAGTTGGAAGGGATCTCAAGGGTCATCTAGTCCAACCCCCTGCACTGCAAGAATCTCAGCCAAAGCATCCATGACAGATTCGCTGCTTCTGCACATGCGCGTAACATCATTTTGAGCGTCTGCGCATGTGCGAGCGGCGAAACCCGGAAGTAACCCAATCCTTTACTTCCGGGTCACCGTGGAGTGCAACCTGAAAATGCTCAACCTGAAGTGACTTTAGCCCAAGGTATGACTGTACAGTTCCCATAATTCTTTGGGGGAAGCCATGACTATTTAAAGTGGTACCATAGTGCTTTGAATGTGGGGTGTGAATGTGTCCTCAGTTGGACATAGCCCAAGATAAATGGAAAACTGAGAGAATTCTGAATTACTTTGTTCTATACTTTGAAGGTGGGACAGAAAGGAAGCACTATATATGCCAAAGGGCCTTAAGCACAAGCTATTTCCTGGCCATCTAGGAGGCCATCTGTTGAGAGCACTCAAGCAGTCTCCCTAACAGAAGGCTACTAAGGCGTTTTCTCCTGGCTCCCTTTGCCCTCTCCTGTCCAGAGGTCCAGCCTGACAACCAAAGGATGCAGCTTTGATCTTTGCTCACCAAAGCCCTTTCCTCCAATTTCAGTTTACAGGAAAAACCCAGTTCGCAAGCCCAAGACGAACCACCTCCAGGAGAACTGCTTGGTGCAGACCACAGAGTGGAGCGCCTGCTCCAAAACCTGTGGGATGGGCATCTCCACCCGGGTCACCAACGACAACCCCCAGTGCCGGCTGGAGAAGGAGAGCAGGCTCTGCCTTATCCGGTACTGCAACGTCCCCTTAGAGAAGAGCATCAAGGTAACTAACTGGCTGCTAACTGGAGCAGGTGTAAATGCATGAGATCGGACCATGCCAGGCATGGCGAGCTGCTTCCAGCCTGCGTTCCCAATCTGGTCCTCTGTGCCTCTTGCCTGCCCTACTTGGCTCTCTCTGAACCTCACCTCCTTCCCTCTAGGCTCCCTGCCCGCTCACTTGTCTTGTTACCCTGAGCTGGCAATGCAGGAAAAGATCTCCCTGCATGAACAACTCTCAGTGGGTTTCCTCTCTCCGTTCATAGGAAAGGGGTCCTCTTTCTCAGTACACAGCAAGGAAACCAAGCTGAGAAATACATGTGTGTGTGAGAGAGAGAAAGAGTGAACAAAAATACAAAAATTTACCCCTGTAAATACGGGGAGGGAGGAGGAGGAGAGACAGCTAGACAGAGACAAAATCTTTCTTTAAAATTGTTGGTTTCAGTGAGCTCATTCAGGAAGCTGTTCTCAAGAAGCTGGGATGGAGAAAGCTTCTTTTTCATTTATTACATTTGCACCCATCCTTTTTGTCAAAGAGAGCAAGGTAGTGTACATAGTCCCCCCCCCCCGCCATACTCTGCTCAGGTTAACCCCACAACAACCTTGTGAGGTAGGTTAGGCTAAGATGTAATGGCCGTTCTGAGGTCATTCAGTGATCTTCATAGGGGATTTGAACATAGGTTCCCCTGGCCCAACATTCTTAGTGCGCATGCACACACACATACCCTGTACCTCCAGAGGATTTTCCTTGGGCAGGAAATTTGGTTTCTTTCCTGTTCTAACCACTACACTACACTGTCTCCTGCCCTGGAGTACAGTCGTACCTTGGAAGTTGAACGGAATCCGTTCTGGAAGTCTGTTTGACTTTCAAAACGTTTGAAAACCAAATCGTGGCTCCTGATTGGCTGTAGGAAGCTCCTGCAGCCAATCAGAAGCTGCGGAAGCCCTGTCGGATGCTTGGGTTCCAAAAGAATGTTTGCAAACCAGAACAATCACTTCTGGGTTTGCAGTGTTCAGGAGCCAAAACGTCCAAATTCCAGGGCGTTCGGGATCCAAGGTACGACTGTATTTGCTTCCCTGTGCAGGGATTTGTTGATTGTTTGGATGAACATCGTGAGCCCACCTCACCTGGAATCTGGAGTAGCGAAACCTAGACAAAGCTTTAGCAGGGCCATACCTCGGTCTCAGAGCCCTTCCTCCACATGTGCAAGATCCTAAACACAATCCAAGCCTTCTCCAGCTAGGGTTGGGAAGGATCCCTGCCCCAAACTCTGGAGAGCCACTGCCAGTCCGGTTTTTATAGTCCTACGTCCAGAACTGAGCCAGGATACTTATTGTTGTGGTCTCTTCCCCACCCTCCTCCTCTCTCCAGAAGGGAAAGAAGTGTGTGCGGAACCCCAAGCCCCGCCGGGCGATCCGCTTTGAGTTCACGGGCTGCACCAGCACCCGCTCCTACCGGCCCAAGTTCTGCGGCAGCTGCACGGACGGGCGCTGCTGCACTCCGCATGTCACCAGCACCGCCAAGGTGGAGTTCCAGTGCCCGGAGGGAGACTCCTTTGTGCGCAAGATGATGGTGATCCGCTCCTGCTCCTGCCACCACGACTGCCCCGCGGACAACGACATCTTCCTGGCCACCTACCACCGGCGCATGATTGGGGACCACGTCAAGCTCGAGAGGCAGTAGAGCCCATCCCCATGCCACCTCCATGATGCAGGCTGGTAGAGATGGCCCTGGCTCTTACCTGGGATGCTGCTTCCGCTGTTGGGAGAATCAGGGGATGGAGGAGGGTGCCCTCAGTAGACTGGAAGGCATGTGAGTCCAGGCACTACACAGTCCTCTATGGCAGGAGGCTCCAGCTTTCTCAGACCCAGGACTCGCCTTAGAACCAAGTGTGCATTTGGGGGTCCAGTTCTTGTTCCTTTTTTATTATTACCACCATGTATTTGTATGGCTACAGTACAGCTATTGAGAAACTTGCCTTAGATCGGGCCGCAACTTGGTAGAGGGACCCACCAGTTGGAAAACAGTGCTCTGTTGTGCATCAGCACGAACCTGGCACTTTGTGGGGTGGAGCTCGCACACTTGGTTTTGCACTAACCAGATCCTCGGTTCCAAAGGTAGCATCCTTATCTAAGGAGTTCTGATCCAGCTCCACAAACAAACAACTGCCAATAACGCGCTGGCTTTAGGCAGTTTCCATCATACCGTATGCAGCCCCTTGGTTCCCATGATCCCTTTCTCCTCCTCGCTGCTGTTTGGCCAGCACAGTAAAACATCCCCCCCCCCTTGTTCTCCAGGTGCAAACTTTCCAAGAACTGGAACTCAAGTCGGGTAGGTGGCTGTTGCTCTTTGACATAAGCACAGACCCAACTGCTCACCTCCGGCTTCAGAGTTAACAAACCTTTTTTAGATTAGCTGATCGGAACGCAAAAACCAGCTGGGAAATATTAGCTCGATACAACACAGGCTGCTCTCAGCAAAGGTACGAAGCCAGCACTACCAAACACAAGCAGAAACGAGTCAAAGGGAAGGCTATGGAAGTCTTTTAACAACAAAAGTCATTTGATAGGCATCTGCTGTATAACCTGGCTGGCGAGAGATCATTGAGTTGAGCATTCTGTCTTTTGGCAGAGGATTCGCCATCACCTACATTTGGAAGACTGGTGTCAATCATTTTGGACGATTTGCAAGACAGACCCTCCTCCTTTTCTCCCCATAAACCTGCCCCCCTGCCCCAAGCATCCAGATTCCCCCTATAGAGATGCTCCTTCCCTCCCAATTTCAACTGTAAATACCATGAGAATTATTTTTAAAGCCTATTGTTACGATTAGCACTTTTTGTTGTTGTGGGTCTTCTTTTTTCCATTTCTGCTGTTCACTTCTTTCATTAGTGTTTTCTTCTCTTCTCTTTTTTTAAAAACTTCTTGTTTATCTGACTTGGAGGAGTCATATTAATGCAAATGGGAATGCGTGCAGTTCACTTCCCAGGAAGGGCTGGGTGAGACCCTTGCCTGAAACCTTGGAAAGCTGTTGCCAGTCAGTGTGGACTATACCAAACTACACAGACCCAATGGTCCAACTCTGTTTTCCTACAGCGCTGCAGCTAAAGATGATAATAATAAACCTTCTTTTTTTAAAAAAAAAAAAGTCACCAGTCGAATAGCTAGCAATGCATGCATATTTCAGAGTCCCATGCAAACAGTGTTGGAGAACTGAGCACACTCATCTCTGCTTCCAGAAAGAAACTGGGTATATTTAGCCTGAAGAAGAGAAGACTGGGTAGGGGCTAGGGTGGAACATGTGGTAATAATATTTTATAATAATAATAATATATTATTTATATCCTGCCCATCTGGCTGGGTTTCCCCAGCCACTCTGAGCGGTTCCCAACAGATTAATGTTTGATGTTTTATCACTTTATTTTTAATAATAATAATAAACACCTTCCTAAACAGGGCTGCCTTCAGATGTCTTCTAAAAGTCAGGTAGTTGTTTATTTCCTTGACATCTGATGGGAGGGTGTTCCACAGGGCGGGCGCCACTACCAAGAAGGTCTTCTGCCTGGTTCCCTGTAACCTCACTTCTCATGGTGAGGGAACCATCAGATGGCCCTCGGCGCTGGACCTGTGTCTGGGCTGAATGGTGGGGGTGAAGATGCTCCTTCAGGTGTACTGGGCTGAGGCCATTTAGGGCTTTAAAGGTCAGCACCAACACTCTGAGTTGTGCTCAGAAACACACTTGGTAGCATTCCTCAAACACCTGAAAGGCTGTCACACAAGTCTGGGCCCTCTTCTATGACAAGCAGGACTGGACTGTATGGCGTCAATTCAGGGGAGGGTGGATTTCAGCTGGACTATTGGAGAAGCTTCGTGATGTTGAGAGATGCTGCTTTGGAACATAGTGGAATTGGTTGCCTTGGAGGAGCAGTAGACTGGAGGTCTTCAAGCAGAGGGTGTCTAGCCACCCACCAGGGATGCTTGGTCTCCGGCTTTCTGGCATCAAGCGGGGCTTTAGAAGACCTACAGGACCCCCTCCCAAACTTCCTTTGTTGTGGGTGAGCTGTGGCAGTAATAGGCAGCTGGCTAGAAGAGACCCTGCCTAAATTTCCCAGAATGCCCTGCTACATCAGGGATATTGTGGCAAATTAACAGCCCTGTTGCTTGGCAGTGATTGGAGAGCTGCCTATATACCGTATTTTTCTGTGTATAAGACTAGGGTTGTTGTTTTTAACCAAAAAATTAGGTTTTGGGGCTTGTCTTATACATGGGTAGTGCTGAAGGGTGTTTTCTTAATTTGGAGTCCCCAAAAATAGTCTTATACATGGAAGCATCTTATAGACAGAAAAATACGGTGTGTGTGTGTGTGTAGGGGTGTGGGCTGTCAGTGGCAGCCCTTTCTGGGGTGTTGAGGAGGCCTGGAAATTGCCTGAGGGTGCTGCATGCTGGCACCAGGCTTGGCTCCTAATGCACATTGGTACTGGAAACCAAGGATTGTATCTATGAAATAGGAGACGGCTGGAATATGTGGCCTGGCTGTCATTTCTGTTCCATCCCAGTGATAACGAAGCCAGCAGACATTGGGCGGTCAGCTCCCTTCCAAAAGCCAAAGTCCTTGATGCTGTGCTACAAATAGCCGCAGAACAGATGTGCAAAGCAGCAGCCAGTTAGTGTGGCCTGAATGTAAGAGGGGCTTTGCGGAGGCTTAACAGCTTATGGAAGCTGCTCCTCGCCACATCATTCCACCGGGGGCTGATCTCCCTCCCTGCCCTTCACAGGGTAGTATATTCAGGGCTCCCATTCAGTCTTCTGGGTGAATTTCTGATGACAAGGGGTCACCAAGCATCTGGGACTGGCTTGCAGGGTAAAAGAATGGATGGATCCAAACCACATACAGTAGCTTATCAAGGAATAATGATTCCTGCAATAGGAAACACAGGAGCTTGCAGTTTAAGCTAAAGTCTGCTAGAGGTCGCAGTTGATCTTTACAGGATAGAGGTGCCTTCAGATTCCAGACAGTGCTTTGCAAGGGGTAGGCTGAGATTCAACTTTAGGCTTGTGCCTAAAGCACTCTGCTGCCCTAGCCTAGCAAATCTAAGGTGTTCACCAATGCTAGCCCTACTCAGAGAAGACCCATTGAAGGTAATGGCCAGGACTAGCTTAGGTTCATTAGTTTCAATGTGTCTACTCTGAGTAGGGGTTAATTAGCGGTAGCTCCTACTTTAGCAACAACAACCCCAAAATGGGCTACTTGCAGTTTGGAAAGTGATGGGGAGAAATGAAAAGTCTGGGGTGAATGAACGACGAGCAGGAAAAGATGTAAACACCCTGCAAGCAAATCAGGATGAACAATGAATGCCGATTGTTGTATAACCACCCTGTAAATAAACAATAGTCCAACTACAGCATAAGCTTTGTGCAAGCAAATGAGGATGAATGAGGGAAGACTGGGCCATTGGGCAGAACCCTAAGCTGCACCAGCTGTGCTGCTATTAATGAAGGGAAGGGAGAGATGAATTTTGTCTTTATTTCCCTCTTTCTTTCCACAGTCATTAGAGGCATTGGTCACTAGATGGCAGTGTGCACCTCACTAACTAAAAGGCTCCTCAAGAAGAGGAGTTCAGAATTATCTGCAGGGCCCAGAAATAGTCTGGGAGCACCCTAAGTCTGGGGAGGAAGAAAACTAAGATGAGTCTGGAATAGGGGTCTGGGTCTGTGATGGCAGTGCTAGAAGAAATTCAGGGTTCCACCCACAGGCTGTTTTGAAAGTTGCTGTTTTGCAACATACACATTTACAAACGAGTCTTGAGTTCCTAAAAGACCAAACCTAATATACAACCAGTTAAAATTAAATGTCGTTAGTGCAATAGGCAGTCAGCTTTTTTAAAAAAAAAAATCAAACATATATTACTGTCCTAGAGCAACGTAAAACCAGTAAAAGCCAAACACTTTTTAAAAAATCATTTAAAAATCAATTTAATGCACAGCCTGAGAAAAATAGTAGACAAAAATAAATCGCACAACACTGATCTATATTTCAGCTGCTAAGCTTCCGAAACATTGATTGCAATCCACCTTAAAATATGTACTGCTTGTTCGTTCTTATATGGGGTGAGCCTAAAGCTGCTTGCTTGGCAATAAGCCCCACTGAATGCATTCATAGGTAATTCTCCCTTTCCTTTTAGTATATAGATTTGTTTGCTGAATGTGTAAAAAAAGGGGGGGCATTTATATCGTGGGGATCTGTGGCTTTAAACAATAGTTTTACTCATTCCCAGGGAAGCATACAATGGGATCACTGCCGTATGAGATCTTCTTTAGCAGATTCCTTGTAGAATTCCTCTCTAAGCATCACCTTAACTTTGCCCTTTAAGAAGCCTTTGCAAAACATAGCCTGCTACTTACAGCTACAGGACTGCAAGAGCACCATCTATTAAGTAGCATTATCGGAGACACCTATCTGGACCTTCCCCTCTGCCCTGTCGCAAAGCAGCTGTTCCCTGTCCTCCATCATCTCTGGCAGGTGCATCCATTTGCCTTGTTCGGGGAGTAGCTAATTATCCCAGGAAGGATTTGACTGCTCAACGGTGGTGGCCCAGCTTGGATAGAGACCCCAGCTCATCACCCAGGACGTGCTCACGGTCCCTGCAAGCTGTGGCCAGGACATAAACAGCCGTATCGCCTGATCCCAGGCCGCCGCTGTCCCGTGTGTGTGTCTGGCTGATGGGGCCCATCCTGGGCGTGCCGGCTTGGCCCCAGCTGCTTCTAGAGGGATAAGGGAGCCAGGGGGAGATTCCTGGTACTTGCCGTCAGGCGGGTTCATCCTCAGAATGCTCCCTTGCCTAGCAAGTAAAGCTCCTTATCAGCCAGGCCCAGCTGCCGCTAATGGAAGAAGAGGATCCTGCAGTTCTGGGGCAACCTGGCTGCCACTTTTTGCAGCTGAAAAGAGGTTCCTGTGCTTTGCCAGGAGATGTTCAAAGGATGGAGCTCTTGGCCACGCGTTGGCATCTTCTGGGCTTTGCTGGGCTGGGAGACAAAGGGAGCGTCCCCAGGTCATAGGAAAGGGCCTTTTCACCATTGCATAGGAAGGATACAATGGGACTACAGCGTAGAATGAAAATGACTAAGGCAGTGTACACATAATACCCGTAAAGCACATTTTAAGAACATTCTTTCCCTTGAATAATTATGGGCTCTGTAGTTTGTGAAGGGTTGCTGGTGGGAATTGTAAGTCTGCAATGGGTAAACTACAGGGCCCCAGAATACTTGGAGGGGGAGAATGTGCTTTAAAGGTAGAGTTTGCACATATTGCTGTACAAAAGGAAAGAAATTGAAATGACCTCTAAGTCAATATTGCCCATAGGGTTGATGGGACTATGTGGGGTGGGGGGTAAAAATAAAAATGGGTGGGCACAAAACACCCTGGGGTCATAGCTGTCAACTTTTCCCTTTTATTGCGAGGAATCCTATTCGGAATAAGGGAATTTCCCTTTAAAAAAGGGAAACGTTGACAGCTATGCCTGGGGTAGAAAATACATTTATGAAGTATAGCACCAAAAAATGTATTAGGAACTTAGAACTAAAGGGCAGAGTCATGCACAGAGTGCACCTTCCTTGCCAAGGAGCAAATGCACCCATGCATCTGAAGCGCATGGCTTCCTACAAAGAATCCTGGGAACTGTAGTTTGATAAAGGTGCTGGGAATTGCAGCTCTGTGGAGGAAACTATGGTTCCCAGGATTTTTTTTAAGGGAAGTAATGTGCTTTAAATGTGCATTGAATGTGTAGTAAATATCTGGTGTGGATCTGCCCTCTGCATTTAATAGATGATTCCACAATACAACAGTATTTTCAAACCATGCTGCTTTGCTGCTAAAAAAGAAAAAAAGTCTGCAGGTATCATGATTATTCTTTTTCTTTTTTAACCTTTTATGATTCCTGGTAATGGTGATTGATGACTAATAAATATTGATTATAGACTGATATTTCTTAATTTTATTGCATTTACATTCCTAAGAATTTCAGTCGGGGAGGGTAATCCATGACAGCTTCCTAACCTTATCAAAGGGTCATTGAACCCAGAGGTTTGGGAAACCCTGTTCTAAATTACCCTTTAGGCAGACCTGAACCAATGCATGCCAATGATTCAAAATCAGGCACTGCTGCTGTAGAAGATAGAAAGCTTGCAATTGCCAAAGAACAGAAATCCAGTTCAAGGCTGCTATCCGAAACACCAATAGGTAGGAAATAGGCTTCACTGAAGACAGAAGGGCAGAATGAACCCACCTAGGATACCCTACACAATCATTTAAAAAGCGAATTTAAACAAACTATATCTTCATGCCCAATATTAAACAGAATGTGTCTTCAACTCATCTGTATTTTGAGTAGTGAACGCTGAGCATGCCTCCTCTTTACATTATGTCAGAGCAATCCTATATATGCCTTCTCAGGAACAACACCCATTGGGCTCATTGGAGCTTACTCCCAGGTAAGTGGGCATAGGATTGCTGTTTGTATTACATAGACCCAGCGCTTTTTTTCCTGGGGGGATGCAGGGGTACGCATACCCCTAAACATTTTGTGAATCTAAGCTTGGCCTCATGGAGGGGCAGTATTTCAATTTGAGTAGGAAAATGAGAGTACCCCTAAACATTTTTTTTTTAGGAAAGAAAGCACTGCATAGACCTACAACACCAAAAGCAACAGCTGTTCATCGTCCATCAGAGCCATGAGCGACCACTAATGGTGACAGCCCACAAAATCTTCATGAGTGAGCAGGGATATAAAGGATCAGGCAGTCGCTGGAGCATCCTGGACCCAAGTTGATAAGGACATTGCAAATCATTACTTGAACCTGGCCCAGTAGCTTTTGGGCAGCCAGCGCAAGCTTTTGACCACCCGAGTTATGTGCTGGCTCCGTATCTTGGCTCAGTAGCTAACTGGCAGCCAATGCAATGTTCTTTGGTCCCCGGCCACATGGTCTCTCGCAGTTGCATTCTGCACCAGCTGCAACTTCTGAACCGTCCTCGAGAGCAGCCCCACATAAAAGCGCACTGCAACAGCCCCGACAGACAATATCCCATGCTATATTTTTTCTAGAGTTACTGGGGAGGGAAACCTCGGAAGAATTATAATCCTAGCACCTCGCGCTGACAAAAACTTAGCAAGGTTATCTTCAAAAGGCATAAATAGAAACCAGAATGTTTTCTATTTCCAGCTATTGAGAAATCAGAAAATGTCTGCAGTAAATAGGGACAGTTACAGTGCGCAGAGTTCCTATAGCAAACCTGCACATGCTCTTTTCAATCTCTCCCAAGCATTCTGATGTCCCAGTCTTTGGCTACTTTCTCTTTACTGCTCTGTCTATTTTAAGATCTACACGCTAACAGCTAAGGACAGCATTCCAGGTGAGGGCAACCCACTGCTTTATTTAAACAGGGTAGCCTTATTTAGAATCCTAATCTTTGTCAGCTAATAAATAAGAGACCTTCCAAGAGGTACGTGTGTTGAACTCTGTTCGCGTCTTAGCCAAATGCCACTAATTCCTAGCATGGACGATTCCGTGCTTCCAACTCCCCATAAAGACTTCCGTAGCTCAGACTGTCCCTAACGCTAACCACTCCCAAGGAACTCCCCGTGTGTCTGTACGGCGCACACTCATGCATGAACAAAAGCAGCGTTTCTTTGAAAGATCTGAAATCCCATTTAGGAGGCCATTGTTATGGGAGATCCCACACTGCGTGCCAGTCTTTGCCAACTGAAAAGAATCTAGGAAGCACCCAAAAGCCTATCTGAGCCAGCATCCTGTTCTCACAGTGGTCAACCAGATGGGATGCCCACAAGTAGAGCCTAAGCACAACAGCCCTATGATTCCCAGCCACTGGTATTCAGAGGCATATGAAACAATGCGCACTCCGTGTAGCATCAGGGCCGGTGCTCCAGGGTTGACAAGGATCACCAAGAGCATACATTTAAAAGCACATGGCTCCCTGCTAAGAATCCTGGGAACTGTAGTTAGTTAAGGTTGCGGGGGATTGAAACTGTTAAGTTGTGGGTAGACATATCAGACGACACAGAGATTCTTCAAACAGCTCTTGTTTATTCACAGGCCAGAACAGAACTGAACTGAAGGGTTCGGCCAGCCTGCTTATATAGAGCTCCACTACAATGCAACAGTAGCAACTTTCTGTAACTATCCAAGCACTGAACATCATTTTCAATCCCTTATTTGCATATGTGGACCTGAGTGAAAACTATCTACAGTATCCCCCTGCTGGCCCAGGGTGAGAACTTCAGTACATAACAGAAACTGTCAGGGTAAAACTAGTTGAGCCAGTGTGGTGTAGTGGTTAAGAGCGGTAGACTCGTAATCTGCTGAACCAGGTTCGTGTCTCCGCTCCTCCAAATGCAGCTGCTGGGTGACCTTGGGCTAGTCACACTTCTCTGAAGTCTCTCAGCCCCACTCACCTCACAGAGTGTTTGTTGTGGGGGAGGAAGGGAAAGGAGAATGCTAGCCGTTTTGAGTCTCCTTAGGGTAGTGATAAAGCGGGATATCAAATCCAGACTCCTCTTCTTCCCGCCAGGTTTCATGCGCTCTCTCTCTGTGTGTGTGTGTGTGGAGTGCGGCAGCTGTGTGCTTTAAATGTACCATGTGGGTGGAGAGCCTTAGCAAAAAGCGCCCTAGACTTTGTGAATTTACCTGGAAGAAACAGCAGGCAAAAAAGGAGCTACGATTCTCAGAGCGCTTTAACGGTCATTCCCTCTTTGCAGGGAATTGCGGGAACTGTAGCTCTGTAAGGGGAACTGGGGGGTCTCTTCACACCGCTTAGCACCTTTAAACTAGACTTCCCGGGAGCCGGGGAGGGGAGGGGAAGCCACGACTGTCTAAAGTGGTACGATGCTGCTTTAAATATGCACTGCAGATGGGGCCTCGGGCAGGTTCTCCTTTGAATGAGGACTGATTCGAATTTCTCTCTCCCCTTCCCTGCATCCTTCACTCTGCCATTGAGCTTTGGTGCTTTGAGCAGAGCTTTCAGAGGTCTGGGGGAACAACCCTCTGAACTTGCCTGGTACAATATAACCCTGCAGTTCATTGGCCACCAGGAACTTTCTGCTGCTTCAGCTCAGACTGGTTAGTGTCCTGTTGTGCTGACCTGTTGATCAGCATCTCTGGGGCCACGTGGCGTTTGCGTGCAATCTCTCTCTCTCTCTCTCGCTGCTGCTGCTGCTGCTGCTCTTCTGTTTGTTTGAGCTGAGTTTGTTTTTTTGAGTAAGCCTCCTTCTTTGCCCCGTCAGCAGAGCCCCTCGCTGGAGCGCAATGACTCAGCCAGTTGGAAAATGCATGGGCCGAGCTGATAAGTCTGGGGGCTGCCCCAGCAAGCACAACAGTGCCTGGCTTTGCTTTCGCAAGCTCAGCGCTGTATACGAGTCCAATGTTCCCGGTGCTGCTTAAAGAGAATAAACCCCGGAAAGTGGAGGTGATACTGGCACCCAAGTGTCCTGGATAAACGGAGCGGATCCATAGAACATCTGCTCTGCGTGTAGAAGGTGCCAGGTTTGATCTCTGGTATCTCCCGGCAGGGCTGGGAAAGGTTTTGGGGAGCTTCTGCCAGCCGATGCAGACAATAGCAAACTAGGGTGGCCCATGGTCTGCGACAGCTTCCTACGTTCATGTTTAAATTGGCTTTTATTTCGGAGTCACGAGGGCTGGAACTTTATAGGTAGAGAAGGCCCATGCAGCTGAGAGGCAGAGCTCATGCTTTGAATGCAGAAGGCTGCAGGTTCAATCTCTGGCACTGCCAGTTGAAATGACCAGGTAGCCACTGGTAGGAAACCTGAAGCATGGTTTGACTATGGAGAGGTGGCATACAAGTGCTGGTGAGAATAGCTCAGCGGCAAAGTACTTGCTTTGGACCCAGAAGGTCCTTGGCTTATTCCACATGATTTCCATCAAAAGGAAACGAATAGCAGGTGAAGGGAGGGAGATTAGAGGAGGCGCTGCCAGTCAGAGCAGACAAAACTGTGCTGCATGGATAGGAGTTTCCTAAGTTCTTACTACATAGGTTCTTGCTGTAACGGAGCTGGGAAACTCCCTGCCTCCAGGAAGCCACCTGAAAGAAGAATGGATTTCATCATACACTTTACAATGCTTGGTTGGGATCTCCAAGAAGCCATGTTGATCCTGCAGAACAAGTACAACACCGTGTGAAGCAATGCCTTCCTTTGGTCCAATTAATCCCCAAGCAGCTGGATGAGAGTTTTGGGATTGCCCAAGATTTCTCTTTGGCCACTGGTGTTCTGTGCAAAAGTCTTCAGAAGTTTTAAAGTGCATTAAAAAAACCGCATTAGCTTTTTTATATATCACATCTATCTATCATCTATCTATCTATCTATCTATCATCTATCTATCTATGTATGGATCATAGTCAACCTACTCAGAGTAGACTCATTACATTAAGGAACCTGTTGCAGTAGTTCCATCCATTAATTTCAGTGGGCCTGCTTAGAGTAGGACAAACAATGGATCTCACCCTATATATTTTGGAAAGTTGATTGTCTGATATGCACTGGAGATCTCTGAAGATCTCATAACCAAATTCTACATGATGGTTCCTGAAATCAAGAGGCAGGGTTTTGCTTGTCTCTGCTTGGATACATCTGGATGCCATTTTGAATCAAGATGGTGACCTGAACCTTTAAAAACTGCACTGATTCTAAGCACCTGCTTCAAAACCATAGCCTTGTTTTGTTTTTGTTTCTTAGTAATACCAGATATAAGGCTGGTCGTATGCACTTACCTGTGTTCACGTGTGTGTGTGTGTGTGCGCACACACACACACACACACAAATTGAATATTAAATTCAATAATAAAAAGGACAGTAAGAGAAATCAAAGTAATGTCAAATAAAAAGCAGTGGTGGCAGAAACTCCCTATACCTATTATTTGTTTAACAAGACTTATAGACCGCTTAATCAAAAAACGTCTAAGCAGTTTACATAGAAGCTCATACTACTACTGATCAGGAGGCAGGAAAAGAAAGAAACTGCCAGATGTCATCCACCAGGAAGGGCAACCCCCTACCTGGGAACGGTATTGAGCCACATGGCATAGGAAAGGCTTACCTCCCTTGTGGACTGAGCAAAATCCGGCTGGTTCAGAGATTGAAGGGCAATATCAAAGAACACCATGGATGTGGACGGGACATGGGTGTAGTCAAGGGGGGCAGCTGTTCCCCTAAATCAAGTCAATCAATAAAACTACTTAACTAAGTGAAGTTCTGCCCACCCTAACATGAAGCCTGCCTCCCCCCCCCCAACATAAATCCTGGCTACGCCCAAGGGACAGGAAATGGATAATCCTGGCATCATAGGGTCACAATGCTATTTTTGTTCATGATGCCCGATCAAAACATTATTTTGATTGTGAGAGTCTTTTGCAAGCCACTTAGCCTCTTGGGGCTACAAAGGGGGCTTCAATAAGTTCAAGTAAACTAAACAGATAAATAGCATCAGCTTAAATATTGAAAATAATTATTTGCTGAGAACACATTGAACAGCATAATAAAAATAATAAAAATAAATAAATTAATTTATTATTTATATTCCACCCATCTGGCTGGGTTTCCCCAGCAGAATATTAAAATACAATGATTCATCCAGTATTAAAAGCTTCCCTAAACAGAAGAGTTAATATCAGGATTTTAATGGCCTGAATGGCTTCAACAAAGGCATTTCCTTATTTGCTTTTCAATTTCTTTATAAAAGAAAGCTATCAAATCACAAAGTAAAGGTCAGTCTACTACAAAGACTCTCCCCTCTTGGTTTGTTCCCAGGAAGCTTCCTCCCAACCAGCTATTGTACTATACAGAAAACTCTGGCAATTCTGAAGGTAGGAGCTATTAAGGTTACAATCCTACATGTACATTCGCAGGAGCAAATCCTATTGAACTCAGTGGGACTTATTTCAGAGTACAGATGCATGGGATTGCATTGTTAAAATCACCATCATAAGCCCAAAAAACAATGTGTATCTCTGGCAAATGAGTCTTGTGATACAGAAATTCCATTTGTGGGGGAGGAAAGTTTAACTTAGAAACTTTATATATTTCAGTGGATGGCTGGAGACTTTCTCTTTATTTATTTCTTTTTAAAAAAGCAGATGTTATCCATAGATGAGAATTTGAATTTCAGTGATGGAGCTTATTTTAGTAGCAGAATTCTATTAGAAATTGCAAATGCTTCTGGGCTGGCTTTCTGAGGTCATGTCAGTGCCTGAGCAAAAACTTTCTGTGACATCACGGCCATTCCAGCCAATCAGAATGCTGCAAAGGTTTCCCTCAAATTCAGCGGTAGCAGCTGGAAACGAACTGGCTGTTCCCGGCTTGGCACTTTTTGCATGCACTAATCCTATTTTTCTTAGGTGGGGGCGAGACGCTGTTTCTCGGTCCTCTTTGCTTCAGGCGTCACGCGGCTTCACCTGCCAGCCGCCGCCGCCTCCATCCATTGGAGCTGCCAAGGTCCGGGAACGCTGCGCCCCGGAGGGAAATGATCGGCGGGACAGCCAGCCAGTGACCACCGCGAACGGTGGACGGAGGGCGTGGCCCATCGCTGGAGTGACGTCAGAAGAGGCAGGTCCCCAGCGGTGCAGGTGGAAAGGGCTCCCGAGAGCGGCTGGCGGAGGCAGAGCGGCTGCTTCTTAAAGGGCGAGGAGTCCTTTAACTCGCCCCTGACTCGCTGGGCTGCTCCGGGCCTGCTTTGCAAAAGTGACCGGCTCAGGTAAGGCCAGATCCGGGGAAGGGTGGGTGAGTGAGAGAGAGAGAGAGCTGATGGGGCTGGGGCTGGGGCTGGGACAGAAAGCCATTGGTAAAACGAAGGAGATTCGTCTTTGGGGTATCCAGGTCTTTGGGGTGGAGCGGAGGAAGAGGAAGAAGGCTCGAAGAAGCCAGTGGATTATAACTTGCAAGCCAGAAGAAAGAGGAAAGGGACAGACTGACTCTCTCTCTGCAGATGAAACGACCACTTTGGAGAGTTGGTGGATTCTGTGATCTAACTGGGCCAGCGCTCTCCCATTCTCGCCTCCGCTACTTTTTCTCTTTTGCTTAAAGAGGATTGCAAATTTAGAGGGTGAGGTGTGTTATGGGGTGGGTGGGTGGGGGAGAGGAGAGGTGGTGGGAAGGGGTGAAAACGCGGCCCCCTCCTCCGGGTTGCTGCCTATTATTATTATTATTATTATTAATCCGCTTTGGGATTGCTTCCGATGAAAAGCGGCACAGAAGTAGAATCTCCTCCTCAGTCCAGATCTGGCCGCTCTCCTTTTCCCAAAGCTGTCGAGATTCTCCCGGCGCCTGGAATGACTTTGCACATCTCGGCGGCGTTGCGGTGACGTTTCCGTGTTGCCATTACTCAGCAAACGGAGACGCCGAGGCGACCACGCCGCTGGAGAAAACTTCTCGGCTATAAAAGCTGCTCTCCCGCCGGCTCCTTCCTTCTCCGCCTTGCCCCGCCGCCTCCAATTCTCTGCACAGGCCAAGTCATCTAAAGGAGAGACTTCCTGCTTTCCCAAACTTTTTGCGGGCGGGGAGGAGTGGGGGGGACGACGGACACACACCTGTTTGTGTCCAGAAAGCCATCTCTGCAATGTGCGTCGCCGATCTAGCAAGCCCTGCCCCTCCCCGTGCTCTAAAATTAAATTTTAAAGGTTGAGCTGTTGTGCCTTTGCTTTTTTGTGTGCGTGTGTGTTTTGGGGATGGGGAGAAGCCTTGTAACACTGCAGTGCCGGCGGCTGAGGGGCAGGCGCTTTGCTGGACGATTTTCCTGGCTTGGGAGTGAAAGATCAGCAGATTCCGGGCATAGAAAGAAGGCTGTGCCAGGGAAGCACTGCGGAATCTCGTCTCTCTCTCACTCTCTCTGTCTCCCTCCACTTGCTGGAGAACATCCCTGCTGTGGCTTGCACATGCCAACAGAGCCCCACACAACCAGGGCGGAGGGCAAAGCGCCAGCAGACAAAACAGGGAGAAAGTTTTGCTTGCCTTGAGCGGCACACGGGTTAGTTTTGACTAGCTTTCCTGATCACGTGCAGCGCTGCCGCTGCAAACCCAAGGTTAATGTCATTTGGAACAGTGGGGGAAGAAGTTGCAAGGCATAAGATTTGTGGGTAAGAGCCTAGGAAGGTCAGGCCAATGACCCATCTAGTCCAGCACCCTTGTGTCACAGTGGGCAACGTGGATGCCTTTGGGAAACCCACGAGCAGGATCTGACCACAAGAGCACTCTCCTCTTCTGTGGTTTCCATCAGCTGGCATTGGAAAGTATCGCTGCCTCTCAGCTGTGGAGGCAGAGTGTAGCCCCCATGGCTAGTAGCCATCCCATGAATTCATCCCATCTTCTTTTAAAGCCACCTAGGTTGGTGGTCATTCCTGCCTCCTGTAGCAGCGAGTTCCATAGTTTAGCTAGCCGTGTGTGAAGAAGTGCGTCCTTTTTATCTGTCGTGAATCTTCCAGCATCCAGCTTCATTGGATATCCATGAGTTCTAGTGGTTTGGGAGAGGGACAAAACTTCTCTCTACCAACTTTCTCCATCCAGAGACTGGCGGGAGGGAGCCTGGCTCGCCCCCCCCCCTTACTTCAAAAATTGGCTGGGCAGCAGGAAGGTGAACTAAGAGGCTGCATCTGGCTGCAGTCCTAAGCCTTGTTACCTGGGAGTAAGGGTGGGTGAATCTGTCAATTTTGGTTTCTTTCACTTTCTTATAGAAAGAGGGAGAGTTTAGTTCTTCACATTTCCACATCACTTTGTGATTATTTTTCTAATATATAAAAAACCATCCTCATGAAAATTTGTTAGCGTTTTAGTGCAAATGCAATGAGACAGTAGGTAGAGCCCAAAGACAGGTGGAGCTAAGTAATTCTGGTTTGGGCCCCTGAATTCTTTCTACAAGGGCAATGCTGAGCCAGGGCCACTCCCTAGACTGGCTGTAAGCAAGAAGACAGGCAGGTGGTAGCTGTCAACTTCCCCACTTTTTAAAGGGAAATTCCCTTATTCCGAATAGGATTCCTTGCAAGAAAAGGGAAAAGTTGACAGCTATGAGGTGGCGGGTGGCTGAAGGTAGACTGAGCCAGGGCCCCATTTGCCCTGATGGACCCGCCTCCACCAGTCTGGGAAGGCAAGACCTGTCCCAACAGCCTCAATGATGGGCTGGAGAAGAGAGCTTGTTTCACCAAAGCCATTGTTGACACACCCCTCCTGAAATCCCTTCGCTGCTTTCCTGTCCCCTCCTGATTCTTACACAGGACTTCTCCTCCATGTTTTCAACGGCTTTACCCTTCTAACAGCCTGACAAATTCTTCCCTGCTTTCCTTGCTCATCCTGTTCTAGAACCCCTAGTCTGCCATTGGTTTCCTTTTCCTTGAAGCAACCTCACATTATTATTATTATTATTATTATTATTATTATTATTATTATTATCAACAACGACAACATATTTCTACACAGCTGTCTCAAGGCTATGTGCAATGAAAACCGGGGGTGGGGTGGGGAGCTACTACGTTTAAAAACAAAACTAAAACAATGCAAAATATACCCTCTGGGCAAAGACCCATTTATCCAGCTGGAAAAGCCTGTAGGAACAAAACTGTATTCAGTTGTTTCTGGAAAGTGCAGATAGTAAAAAAAGCCTGTCGTATGTTGACAGGAATGCTATTCCACAGAACAGGGGCAGCCATAGAGTTACTATGGAGCTGGCCAGGCGAAACATTCCTGTAGACTGCCAAGATCTACTGGTTGTATAAGGGATAAGGCAGTCTCTCTAGTAACCTGGTCCTGAGCTGTATAGAGTCTTGTACGTTGGTACCAATGCCAACATGAACTTGGCCCAGTAGTAGATTTAAACCCCGTGCAAATTCCACGTGCAAGGTGTTGCATGCTGGCAATACTGTAATTTGCCCCTGATGAGCAACCTAGCCACACCGTGTTCTGTACTAGCTGCAGCCTGTTTAGGGAAGCTTTTAATGTTTGATGCATTATTGTATTTTAATATTTTGTTGGAAGCTGCCCAGAGTGGCTGGGGAAGCCCAGCCAGATAGGTGGAGTATAAATAATAATAATAATGTGAACCAGCCTCAAGGGTAGCCCCACACAGAGCACATTGCAGTAATCCAACCAGGAGGTTTTGCATGCTTTACAATGCACACTTTACCTTGGCATACACATTTTTTGAACATATAACTTGGCTGGGGAACTGCACTGCAAATTCGGAAAGGTATGAATTTTGAAGGGCGGCTGCGTTTTGGTTTGCATTTTGTTTCAGAATGCAAATTTGGTAGGTTTGCCTTTTAATGAGGCAGCGAAACGTTTTTTGAACGTTGCCAGTCCTATTGCGGGAGAGGAGGCTTTCAGGCTCCCTTTCAGGCAGCAGAATGTCTTGGCCTGGAACTGTTCCTGATGTGGAGGAGGTGCAAGGAACACCACCACATACATGTTCCTTCACATACTCTAGTTGTTATCTCTGTGTTGCTACACTTGGTGTTCTGTAGGCTCTAGGAAAGAGCCTGCCTAACTTTCCCAGATCTGAGAGGTGGATTTATTTGGCATGTGCCCTGGGAATTTTAATTTAAAACACTCAAGCCCAAAGAACATTCATTTGGAATACCCAGCTTGAGGTAACAAGCATTACTGTTTGTGTAATTATCCTGCACATCCCTTCCAACCTCCATTCCCCTGCTTCCTCTAAGACAAAAGAGTTGAGTGTTTCAAGAAAATATATATAATGCAAAGCTGTACCTTTTTGCCCTGCCTTTCCTTAGATCTTGTTTTTATTTATTTTTTAAAAAATGTTTTTATACCACTGTTTTGCTGGTTTTACATTGTGCTCGTGATGCTTTTTGGGGAGCCATACATGTTCCCGCTTTCAAACCTGCAAAAGTTTAGGGACAGCTTCATATCCTGTAATTTCCTGCTGATATCCCATACCTTTTCATACCACAAATGTCCCCCCCCCAGCTTTTGCTGCTTTAGAGCCACTCCAGACAGCAGTGATGTGGTAGCTTTGAGGAAGCATTGCAGAAGAAATCCACTGCTAATGCACTGTTGTTTTTGGTCAGAATACACTTGCAATGACACACCAGTCCCACGTTCCATCCTGAGCATCTCCAGGTAGGACTTGGGAATGCCCTCCCATCTGAAACCCCAGGGAGCTGCTACCAGTCAGTGTTGACAACACTGATCTAAAGGGACCATCGAATGGTCTGACTCAATATGTTCTATTTTAAATCACAGCAATTATTTCTGAAATTTGCATCTAGATACTTGTAAAGTGGCATGTGCAAATGTTATGCCAACTTTGGGCCTGCTTTTGGTCACAGGTTTTCTCTTTTTCGGTGAGGCATAGGTGTCCACCCTAGGCGTTGTTGAATGTGAAAACAGATGAACAGTTTGCAACACCTTCTTCCCCGCCTGCTTTTTTGTGTGCTGATCACATTCTCTCCTTTGCTTTCTGCTGCTTCTAAAACCTGAAACTTGGCTGGGCAGACTTAAACGTGGCTCTATGTGTATGTGGGCTTTTTTTAAAAAATGCATTCATTAAAGATGCTGCTTATTCATATGCAGGTGGACCTGTTCTTCATTCCCCTGGCCTGCCTTTCTCTTCTTCCCGTGCACCTATTTGACCCGTGTCTGAGCCAGAGAATGAAAGCGAATGGGCTTGTGGCGCCTGTTAACTTAAACCTCCAGAAATCACCTCCAGCATTGGAAGGCAGTATGCCTTTGAATACCCACTTGCTGCAGAACCCAGGTCTTGTTGGTGATTCTTCCAGGTCCTGCCTCCCAACTTATCCTCCAATTCTGACTTGTTCTTCGGGAACAGAGTGTCTTATATCATTGGTCCATGTAGCGCCTAGTGTCTGAACCAACACAATGGCTGCATTTGCCAGCTGCTGAGAATCACAACTGGGGAGAGTGCTGTTTCACTCAGGGTCCTGCGGGCAGGTTTCCCACAGGCAACTGGGTGACGGCTGTGGGAACAGGGTGCTGGAGTCGACGGACCACTGGTCCATTCCTTTCAGTGCTCCAAGAAGGCTGGAAAATATGGCTTGAAAAACCACAGTTACAAAAGGCTTTAGGCAGCCCATTAATTTATACCCCCCACTCCACTTGGCCAGCGAACCGTGCTGCAGCAGTATACTGTATAGAATTTGCAGCAAGCAGATCCCCTTTTGCTTATTTCTAGCTAGGGTTTCCTAGGTGGCAAATTTCCAGCCCTGGTATCAAATGGCGAGGCCCCCATGCATAGGGAGCCAAATGCCAGCGTAGACCCAAACAGAAGCAAAGGGTGGCAGGAAGGAATAGGGAGATAAACTAGATTATTCTGGTGCTCTGGAGCCAGCCGTTCCTTTCCCAGACACCCAGGATCAGGTTGCCTGCGATTGCGAGCTCTTGATTTTAACTGTAAAAGTTGTGAGTAATTCAATATTCCGGGGATGGCCCACAAACCTTCCTCTCCTTGCAACGGAATAGGGATGCTATTGCATTCTGGAAAACTACTCGCCATGCAGTGGCAAAGGCTGGGTCCGGGGGTCAGCATGACTGGGCGCCTGCCAATGGTTTTGGTGCTTAGAAGGGGCGACTGCTGTCCTAATACTGGGGCTCCTTCTGGGTGTTGCTTCTGCTACTGGATTAGGGGGAGGGCCTGTGTGGTCTCGCTGCATGTTGCAACCCCCCAGGTTTGTTAGGGCTGGCTTGCCATGTTTCAGAAGAAGCGAAGTAGCAGACATTTCTTTCCAAAAAGGGCCTCTGTGAAGGGCCACTTAATTCCAGAGGGGTGGTGCGTGAGACCTGTTTAGTCCAGAGTCTAAAATTGCCCAAGGCAGCACTGAATACTTGTGCCACAAACAGAGAGGGAGTGTGCTGAGAAAAGCAATGGCCTGGGGCAGTTGGGAATATAATTTTACAGACACATATATATGGAATCTTAAAGGTATTAATAGATTTACGGTGGTGAAAGCTTCCATGGACTCGATCCCATAGCACCAGATACATTCAGTCTATCCTCTGTTGGCAGATATTGGTGATGTATCCATACAGCAGCCTTTGCCAGCCTGCAGCCCCGGCCAGCGTAGTTGTGCCATCCTCGCTGGATCGATATCTAGCATCTGCTTAAATGCTTCTGATAAAGATATTTATTATTATTATTTATTAAATTTGTGTATTATGGTAAGTGCTAGAGTGCACAAGGATAGTGTTTTCTTGAAGAAGTGTATAAGGCAAGAAGATGGGATTCTGCAAGGATAGACTACTGCAGGACGTTGTATGTGGTGCTGTCCTTGAAGACTTCAGAAAATTCAGCTAATGCCATGAGATTCCTCATTGGGGTCTGTCAGTGGGAATATAACTCTCTGAGGCAGGGTTTGAAATTCTCCCGGTGCATTTTGCTCTGGCTATCGGTGAAGATGCCCTGTTGCCAGGATGGTGCCTGACGTCACCACCATCTGGAGGTACATGCCTGGGGATCCTTGGATATTTACTGTTTTCACACAGTTATGCTACATCTTGTAGAATTCTATCAGTTATATTTTATCTGTAGCATGAGAAGGAATTTCGGGAACTGAGTCGTATTGAAGAATATGGCTTTTGGGATGTCTGGCCTCAAAATGGCAACTTGCTTAATGTGGTGATGTACCTATTTTGAACCTCCCATCTCATGTAGGCTTGGGCTTTCAACACGTTAATCATCACCACTGTTTCCTGTGCAAACTAAAAGGCAAACCTTCCTTGTGATGGTGGGAGAGGCATGGCTCGCTTGTCAGCAGGAAGCTGCTGCCTAGTTTCTGTGCAAAATGCTCCAGAGTTTAGATGAAGAAACTTATAGGAAACAAACGCAGTTACCAAAGGCAGGGATGGGGAACCTGTGGCCCCCTAAATGTTTCTGGAGTAAAACTCCCATCATCCCTGACCATTAGCTATGCTGGTTGGGCTGATGGGAGTCTTGCTGGGTCAGTCCACTGTTAGAGGAAGTATGTCTCTGAATAGGTAAAAAAGGTAAAGGACCCCTGGACGATTAAGTTCAGTCAGAGGCGACTATGGGGTTGTGGCACTCATCTCGCTTTCAGGCCGAGAGAGCCGGCATTTGTCCACAGACAGCTTTCTGGGTCATGTGGCCAGCATGACTAAACCGCTTCTGGCACAACGGGACACTGTGACAAGTGCCAGAGCTCACGGAAACACTGTTTACCTTCCCGCTGCAGTGGTACCTATTTATCTACTTGCACTGCTGTGCTTTCAAACTGCTAGGTTGGCAGGAGCTGGGACAGAGCAACGGGAGCTCACCCTGTTGCAGGGATTCGAACCGCCAACTTTTCAATCGGCATGCCCAAGAGCAGGCTTCCTCAACCTCAACCCTCCAGATGTTTTGAGACTACAATTCCCATCATCCCTGACCACTGGTCCTGCTAGCTAGGGATTATGGGAGTTGTAGGCCAAAAAACATCTGGAGGGCCGAGGTTGAGGAAGCCTTCCCAAGAGGCTCAGGGGTTTAGACCACAGCGCCACCCATGTCTCTGAATACCAGTTGCTGAGACTTGCAAGTGGGGAGGTTGCCTGAGTGTTCAGACCCTGCTGTGCCTGGGAGATCCAGTTGGCCCCTGTGAGAACGGGATGCTGGGCTAATTGAGCCACTGGCCTCGTCCAGAAAAAACGTACTTGTTACATTCTTGTGAAACTAATCATCCATAAGCTGCCTCAAGAGGGCTTTGCCCTGCAAGGCAGCTTATAATTACACAGAAATGAATGAATGAATTTGTTAGATTTTAGGGTGCCGCAAGACTCCTTGTTCTTGCTGAAAAATACTAACCGAGGCTGCTCCTTTGGAAATTATACTTGCCCTGAACAGAGCATGTCTGAGCGTTGAAAGCAATGGCTTTCGGTTGATGAATGGCATGTTAAGTCAATTAATCATATGGTGTTTTTTTATTTGAGGGAATGGCTTCACCACCAGGTCCCTAGAGAGTTCAGGCAGAGGTGAGGTTTGAACCAGGAACTCTCTGATTTGTGGCATATAGGCCCTCTTGGCCCCTGCTCTTCCCTAGATCGATGAAATAAGCACACATGACTGCCCACTTTACATTTTCAGGTAGGATGATTTAGAAGGTCTGAATAATAACATCTGTAATGTTTAATTGACATCCGGGGCTTGAAACAAATAAAGTTCCCAGGGCGGAAATGAAAGACGCTCTCGGAGTCTGTTCTAACCAGATGATGAGCAAACAGAAGCTTGGGAAAAAATGCAGCTTTTCTAGAAGATTCCCGAAGCCTCCTCTGGCTTGGCTCAGAAAGCGATTCCTCATCTGCGCCTCTGGTAGTGCCACTGGTGTGACATGCTGCACCGAGCCACTCTGGCAAGAGCCCAGCCAGACGCGGCAATTGTGTCGGGAAATGTAGCGTGGCCATCTGCCAAAGCACAAGGGCAGTGGAGGGCAGTGGAAGCTATTTTCTTGAATGCAGTCCTAATTGATGGAAGGGAAATGGCCCCAAAAAAGAAATGGGCTTGTCATTGCTATGTAGTTGCTGATCTCTGCCAGCGGACTAATGAAACTGTTTTAAATATTTTATTTTATTTTTGACTGTATCGCTTGATCACATTTGTGTTTGTGGCTCCTATGGGAGGCGAGGCAGGGTATAAGTTTAATAAGTAAGTAGATAACTGCATTGAGCATTTTTAATTGGTGGGACCTGCAACCAAATGTTCTGGGGTGGAATCCTTCTGTCCGGTCCCCCAGGCAGCTACTGCCATGTCATTGATCAGGATACTCCCTTCTGTTCCTCAACTCCCTAGCAGCGACTCCCTCAAAGACCTTGGTGATGTGGATCATCACCGCTGGCGTCCAGCTGTCTTGAGAGACAATGGAGTGCACCTCTGCGGGTGAAGTCAAACTGCTGCATTGGCAGCACTGAAGTGACTTCCCTGGGGCGCAAGCCTGGGCAGTGTGTTTGGAGGTCCTGGGCTGCCAAGACAACAAGACTCCCTTCTTGGCCTTGTTGATGTGGTCCAAAGGTAAGCAGAGCAATACATCTGGCAACAGCTGGGCTGCAGGAGTTGCCGGAAGGAGGTGTGCAAGGTGCCATTCAGCCGTCTTAGGGACTCCACTCCGGACTTGTGTAGAGTTTCCTCCTTAGCCTTTTCTTCTCCCAGAGATGCCCCACAAGGCAGTGGAGCCTAGATTGGCTTCCTTCTCAAGCTGACGAGCCCCATCTGATCCTCATTTCCTTCTATATCTTGTGCAGAAGTCGCCTTCTTGACCATTGGACCTACTATTGATATTGTCTTCTCCATATAGACAAGACGGTGTTGTAGTTCAAGGACACGTTCCCGTTATAACACCACACAGGGCTGGATTTAGGTTTGATGAGGCCCTAAGCTACTGAAGGTAATGGGGCCCTTTGTATGCCCAGCTGTCCTTTGTCAACAACAAATTGTCACTGTTTTTTGTGTTGAATATATGCTACATGGTAATTTATGGACCTAATAGGTATCTAAAGCCATTTGCACATAACAAAATATGTATTTTATTAAAGTTTTTGTTGAACTGAAATACAATCAAGAAGTATAATAATAGTTGAAACAAAGTAAAAAAATTCCTTCCAGTAGCACCTTAGAGACCAACTAAGTTTGTTATTGGTATGAGCTTTCGTGTGCTCATACCAATAACAAACTTAGTTGGTCTCTAAGGTGCTACTGGAAGGATTTTTTTATAATTTTGTTTCGACTATGGCAGACCAACACGGCTACCTAGAGGTAAAGGGACCTCTGACCATTAGGTCCAGTCTTGGCCGACTCTGGGGTTGCGGCGCTCATCTCGCTTTATTGGCCAAGGGAGCCGGCGTACAGCTTCCGGGTCATGTGGCCAGCATGACTAAACTGCTTCTGGCGAACCAGAGCAGCGCATGGAAATGCTGTTTACCTTCCCGCTGGAGCGGTACCTATTTATCTAAATGCACTTTGATGTGCTTTCGAACTGCTAGGTTGGCATGAGCAGGCACTGAGCAACGGGCGCTCACCCCGTCGCGGGGATTTGAACCGCCGACCTTCTGATCGGCAAGTCCTAGGCTCTGTGGTTTAACCCACAGCGCCACCCGCATCCCTTTAACATGGCTACCTACCTGTATATTAATAGTGAAATTTTTTGGGGCCCCCCAAGAGAGTGGGGCCCTAAGCTATAGCTTGTTTAGCTTATACGAAAATTTGGCACTGCTACCACACCTACCTGCCATTAGGATGAAAATTCCTCCCTAATGTGGGGGACCTTCTCCTCCTTCAAGCCTTCAACCACATGAGTGGGTGTGACAGTCTTAGTGAGGCAAGCTGGAGGGGGGGGGAATAAACCTCCCCTCCCCACACCATGGTGACCTGGATTAAAATCAGCAACCCCCACATACATGTAATTAAAGACAAACCAGTGACACGGATGTGTGCTGTGCATGAAGCTTAATGTGGAACTTGGCTCAAAGCCAGCTTGCAACTCCTTGCCCCAAAATCGCTCTCTTGCCTCAGGCTAGGAATTAACCCTGTCGAAGGAGCAGCTTGCCTCCGACCAAGAGGAGGGTTCTTGCTTAGCTCTGAGAAATGGCTTGCTCCAAGCTGAAGTGACAGCAGGTGTGTTCCTACCCCTTGCTCGGCACCTGTAGTGAGTCAGCCAAAAAGAAAGGAAGAAAAAGGATTTAAGGCAATTACCTGCTCAGTATGGAGATCTGGCAGGTTTGCTTCTTTGCCCCACCAGACATTTTTGGGTAGGGTGTGCTACTCTTGTTTGAACCATTCATCCTAATGTAATTAGGAATGAGACCCAGATCTCTTCAAAGCCTTTAGCAGTATTTTCCCTCAGGAACTGAAGTGGCAGGAGGGGCGTGATGACTGGCGTTTGAATTTTCTGGGAGGGTGGTTGAGGCGAAGGGGTGAAACCCTTTGCCACTGGTGAGCTCAAGCTGCATCAGTCCAAAAGATAGGGATTTGCATGACCTGATTTTTATGGATAGATGCAAATTTAGTAATTAATACTATAATTAAATGGAAATAGGATAGAGTATGACCTGTCTACCAGCTCAGTCTGCTATCCATGTGCTTACTGTGAATGGGCAATGTCAAGGTCCTCTCGTGCTCCCCCTTCTTAGGATGATTTATCCAGTATGTAAAAATCCCAAACTCAAATAAAAAAAGGATGATTTATCCAGTGTTAGAAATGGAAATATGAAAGCTAGGAGCTAAATGGCAACTTAAGCCTAGGTCATGGTGCAACACCAGAATGTCTAGGCACACTTTTTTATATATATAACAAGAATACAAAGCTTGAAATGAATGAACTGTAGCTCAAATATTATGTTCATTTGTCACATGGTCTAGTCCTTCTCCTGCCCACCCTGATAATATTCTTAAGAAGGTCTCTTCTCCAGTCTTCAGAGAGTAGCTGGAAGTGGGGAGGCAGAAAAAGGTCCTCCTTTCCTTCCACTCTGCAGTTTTAATCTGAAATCTTAGGCGCAGCTGAGAAACTGCTTGTGCTAATGAAATTCCCTGTCACAAATGTGCATAGAACAATGGGAGTTTCGAACACTGGAGTTGTCTCTCAACCAGACTTAGACCAGGCAGCCTTTCAAAGATATGGCTGTTCTCTTGCAAAATAGGACACAATGTCCACCCTGAAGAAGAGGAGGAGGAGGAGGAGGAGGAGGAGGAGGAGGAGGAGTTTGGACTTGATATCCCACTTTATCACTACCTTAAGGAGTCTCAAAGCGGCTAACAATCTCCTTTCCCTTCCTCCCCCACAACAAACACTCTGTGAGGTGAGTGAGGCTGAGAGACTTCAGAGAAGTGTGACTAGCCCAAGGTCACCCAGCAGCTGCATGTGGAGGAGCGGGGAATCGAACCCGGTTCACCAGATTACGAGTCCACCGCTCTTAACCACTACACCACACTGGCTACACTCTGTTCCATGTCAATTTCCTAACTGAACCCCACCCCCTCTGGTATTGCTGTTAGCCCTGCTGGGGGTTAATAGACATGAACCTGTTTCTTTCCCTTAGCCAAATCAGACTCTGGATCTGAAGCTTAGGCCAGGAGGGGGGAATCTTTTGCTTTCGAGATGTTGCTGAACTACAACTCCCATCAGCCCTTGCAAGCATGACCAATGGCTGAGGATGATGGAAATAGTAGGCCAGCAGCATCTGGAGGCCCAATGGTTTCCTATACCTGTGGCAAAGGAGAGAAGGAGCTGGTGTGTGCCCCTTTAAATCTAGACCTCCAGTGCAGCAATAAAAATTGCTAGCACATTTGCAAAGCTAAGCAGGGTCCAGTCCGGTTTAAATTGGATGGGAGACCATGTGTTGATATTCCTGTATTGCAGGGGGTTGAACTAGATGACTCTCTGTATTTTCCAACTATACAAGTCTATGATTCTATTTGTTCTTAGTAGCTTATTCACATGCATATTGGAGAGCCTCTGAATGAAATCATGCCATCGCCCTTCCCTGCTTGTGGATCTGGACTGCATGTAGGACCAGAAGAATAATTACCACCTGCTCAAATTTATTGTTATGCCTTCAGCACGATTGATCCCTTTTAAAAATGAATATAGTAAGAACACTATAGAAGAAAGCAGCCAGCTATGATATCGAAGATCTATCACATGTACACAAATGTGCAAAATCCAGTTGGTTACTTTGCACATAATTAACATTTTAGGCTGGGGTGGAGCTGAAGCCGTTTCAGTTCAAACCACAAGCCGTTTGGTAATCGGTTTGGCACATCTCTGGAACTGGTTCAGTTCTTTGTGTGGGGAAACCTGAAAGTGATTCACTCTGATGATTTTGCAGAGCAAAGGTGGAGCAAGTTAAGTTAATTAAGCACAGTATGGCTAAATTACTGTGTGTTAGTGTAAGTTCTAGTAAAATTGGTGAGACTTTACTAATGACAGAAGGCTGCCTTTGTGGGTCCTGTGGGGTTTAAGTTGAATAAAATTTAGGCATAGTTAAAAGGGAACAATTTCTTTTGAGCTTTCATTTTCCTCTTTTTAGCTCTCCACTGAGTGACTGTTCCTATTGGGCTAAACCAAAGTATTTGGGTGCTTTTTTGTTTTTGCATGGATGAAAGTGCATGAAATAAAAATAGCAAAACACTTGGACCCTGCTCAGAAACAATGCTAAACCACAGTTTAGCATTAGGGGAATGAGTCCTTCTGCTTCCTTCTCATGCATCGGGGGGTCAAAACATCCTGTTCTCCTTTTAGGACTTCCACAGTGCTCTTTGCTGTCCAAGCTCAGGGAACGGTGGTTAGTGAAAACAAACTAGGCTCAAACAATTTGAGCCAGGTTCTGGCTCCTATACATGTAGCCACATGGCTAACATTGCTGGTAACAGGTCCTGCTGCCATTCTCAGAACCTTTGGGCCACCCACTATCCTTCCTTGCTTGCAGACGTTGCTTTCCAGAAAGGCTTGTTGCCTTGCGGCATCCACACTCCTTAAACTGCAGCTGTGTTGCAGGAGAGCCTGTTGCAACATCTGATTAGGGAAAGGAAGAAATACCATATAAAGGAAGTATGTTTTTGGATTGCCGTCTCAGAGTGCTACCGCTGCTTTTGCTCGCTGGCACCTTGCATCACGAGCTGATGTGGTGATGCAACGCTCTGGGCTTAAATTACTTTCTCTCGCAGTTGGCAAGCGGCCTTGGCCCCGCTTTTGCCAGCTGGCTGAAGGCAGAAACAGACTGCCGTTTCCTTGTTCACAATGGATTTTTTCGGGTGTTTTACATAATCTGGAACTTGTCAGACGGGCTCCCAGGCCTTGTTTGCCATTGTCCGCTGTTCAGAGTTTACCCAACTTCCAGGATTGACTTCCAGCACTGCTTACTTGGAAAGGGGGACGATGCAAGCTTCCCAGCCAGAGGGTGTGGGCGTGTGGGTGGCAGTTGGCCTAATTATTTTCCAAAGGAACTGTTACTGTGTTTGCCAGAGGTTCAAGCAGCTTCTCGGAGCTCAGCAACGCTCTGTCCAGGGCTGCGAGGTCTCTCCTATCTTAATGGTTTTTCTTTTGCCTCTCGCCTCTTGATGAGGAAACCCTTAATGGTCAGGTAATGGACAGACTGTGTTCTTGTGGGTGTGGGTGTGGATGTGGGTGCCTGCTTGCCTCTGTCTCCAGGATGTACTTGGGCTCTCAAACTGGCGAAATGCACCTTCAGATTCGGAATGGAAGGCTCATCTGACCTCCCTCTGGCTATGTCGCTCTTTCATACCAGGACGGGGATAGGTGAGGTGGTGGCCAAGTTGTCACTGTGCAAACACACCAGCGGAGCCAGTCTGGTTGTCCTGCTGGTGTGTTTGCACCCTGCTGACCTCGCCTCTCTCCCCTTTCCCCATCCCAGGATGCAGCAGCAACGTAGCTGCAGGGAGGTCAGGTGAGCGATGCAGCCCCACCATGCTGCCCGCTACTGAAAACAGCCGCAGCAAATGGGATATGACAGTTGCACACAAAATGTGGAGCTGAAGGGGTGGAATATGCGGTTGGTAAGCTGACAATGTTCAGTTGGAAATTTTTTTTTGGGGGGGGGGGAAATGGAACACATTGCTTGTTTGTGTTTATTACACTTTTAAATGACAGGCAATGTCTAGGGTGGCGTGTATAGAAATTACATAAGGACAGAATGCACTCAGTTTCCATATTTAAAACAAACTGCCCAAGCTATATTAAAAACCTGATCTTTTGAGCTTGAATATCCTCTTCTTCACTTTAATTTTCGGGCAGGTAATACTCTGTCACATCCTTATAGATACCAGTAAAGTACTCCTTTTTTTTGGGTGCTGGTTAGTTCCTGGGCTAAGGCAGATTCAGAAAGGCATAATTGCTGTACAGTGGTACCTCAGGTTAAGTACTTAATTCGTTCCGGAGGTCCGTTCTTAACCTGAAACTGTTCTTAACCTGAAGCACCACTTAAGCTAATAGGGCCTCCTGCTGCCGCTGCGCCGCCGGAGCACAATTTCTGTTCTTATCCTGAAGCAAAGTTCTTAACCTGAAGCAGTATTTCTGGGTTAGCGAAAGCTGTAACCTGAAGCGTCTGTAACCTGAAGTGTATGTAACCTGAGGTACCACTGTATAGTATACAGATGCCTGTGGGAGACTCAGAAGCAGGACCCGGGGACAAGAGCGCTCTCTCCTTCCTGCAGGTTCCAGCAACTGCTTTTGAGAAGCATTACTGCCTCAGCTCGTGCTTGATTTGTGGATCCAGCATGATGGAAATACCTTCGTTGCTTCAGACTTCTAAGATGGTAATGGCATTTTCTCTCTTTCCTTTCTGCCTCAGGCAAACTGGTTTCTTGTGACACGAGCCTCTTGGTGAAGCCTAATTTACCTGTTGCGTTGTGAAGAATTATGAATGTGACAGGTGTATATGCAGAAGGGGTGAAACAAACAAGGTAAGGTTGAAAACAAAAAGGCATGTAAAAGGTGACAGCGTCACTCGGCGGAAGTTTGTTGTGGGAGCATTAAAATTAATCATTTGTGACTACAATGGTACCTTGGTTCTCGAACTCAATCTGTTCTGGAAGTCAGTTCGACTTTCAAAACAATTGAAAACCAAGGTGTGGCTTCTGATTGGTTGATTGGAAACAATGCCAACAGCTGGAACAGATATTTGGCTTCCAAAAATGTTCGCAAACCAGAGCACTTACTTTTGGGTTTGTGGCGTTTGGGAGCCAATTTGTTCAGGAACCTAGGTACCCCTGTACTCTGAACTTGGTACTTAATTGGGTGACATCACTACCTCGGCCTTATTTGAAGGTTGTGCCCCAAATTTAAAGAAATTTAAAAAGATTTACCTTACTGGTTGTTAGCCAGTACAGTCGTACCTTGGATCTCAAACACCTTGGCTCCCGAACAAATCAGCTCCCCAACAATCGAAACCCGGAAGTGAGTGTTCTGGTTTGCAAACTATTTTTGGAAGCTGATCGTCTGATGGGGCTTCCGCGGCTTCTGATTGGTTGCAGGAGTTTCCTGCAGCCAATCAGAAGACACGCTTTGGTTTCCAAACGTTTTGGAAGTCAAACGGACTCCGTTCGACTTCCAAGGTACGACTGTAGATTAAATCTCTATAAACTTGCATATAAGAGAAATAATAGTTCTAAATAGATGACATGTGCTTTCCCGCTCCTGCCATTAGGTAGAGTGAGGCAGCCACAGGGGAGGACCTTGACACCCCCGTGCAGCCCTCACAGTGCTGCCTTCCCAAAGCCAGGTAAACAAAGTGCTGGAAGGAGGTGTGAGGGCAGTGACAGGGTCCTAGAGACCTCCTTCCTCCTTCCCAAAGCCCAGTAAGTGCTTGCCTGTCGCCCTGCTCCCTAGATCCACCTCTGCAGCCACCTGAGGCAGATGATTTTGGGAGTCACGTAAGGGCATTAAACTGCTTGCTGTATTGTGATGGTGATTGTATTTTATTGCCAGGGATGGGGCAATGCCCTTGTAGGATTTTTCAGCCTTGGCTGCTAAAACAACTTAGCTAGTCTTGAGTATTATGCACCTTGGTTGAGATTCTTTTGGGGGGTTGGGAGGAGGAATTCCTGCTTAAATGTCCTGGGCCAGCTCTGCTTTTTTAAAATTTCTTAAGTGATGCACATATATATCATTTAATGATGGTAAGCATCGTTCTAGAATAGGAGCTACCTATTCTTTGTCACCCAGGAGGAAATGGCTCTTTTGAAAACAGGCACCTGCCACATGCCCAATTTAATAGAGATCATCCATTCTTTGTTCCAACTTAGCACCTGAGAGGCCAGTCCCATTAAGGCTTCAATCCTAAACTTGCTTTCTATCCAGGAAGCCCCACTGAGCACAGTGGGAGTTACTCCTGAGTGAACATGCATAGGAACACAACATTGGCCTTGATGGTCCACTTGGTGGTGCTTACTTTTGAGTAGGTAATAATAATAATAATAATAATAATAATAATTTATTATTTATACCCGGCCCATCTGGCTGGGTTTCCCCAGACACTCTGGGTGGCTCCCAACCAAATATTAAAAACATGATAAAACATCCTCTGTTCTTGCAGTCAGCAGGTAGTGGTCCGTGAGTATTTCCGCATAGAGTGGTGCGGAAATGCATGCTGTAAATCAGGAAACTTGGCATTCTTCCATGATAGTAAGATAGTTGCTTATTTCCTTCACATCTGAAGGGAGGGTGTTTCTCAGGGCGGGCGCCACTACTGAGAAGGCCCTCTGCCTGGTTCCCTACAACCTCACTTCTCACAGTGAGGGAACAGCCAGAAGGCCCTCGGCGCTGGACCTCAGTGTCCGGGCTGAATGATGGGGGTGGAGATGCTCCTTCAGGTATACTGGGCCGAGGCCATTCAGGGCTTTAAAGGTCAGTACCAACACTTTGAATAGTGCTTGGAAACGTTCTGTGAGACAGAGTAAGGTCTTTCAAGACCGGTGTTTGCACTGCACAGTTACTACAACTGCAGGCTTTATGGTTTTAAGGTCAGCTTTCTCTCTCTGCCTCATATCCCACTCCTGTTTTTTAGCGTCCTGCCTGATGAAGAAGTCTGAAGAACTTGAAAGCGTATTTGCTCATTTGTGACATTTTGGTTGGTCCTAATAAAGGTCTTGCCTGCTGCAAGTGGCCCAGGCTGCCACCCCAAGCTTGCCAAAGACAAAATTTCTTGCAACATCTCTCCAAAACCCCTGAGGAATGTTGTGAAGAAGCTATTACCACTTTAATGACTCATTTGCTTCCTTGAAACCCAACCTGTAAGCAAACCCTAATCGGTGACTCTAATCAAGGGGTGTATCTCAATGCTTTCCAAATGCCCCACCCTGCCTTGCCTTAATACCTCCCCCCCCCCAAACTGAGGTCCATTAATAACCTTCCTCATCCATCCTGAGCACAGGCTTCCCTTCTTGCTACATTGCAAAGGATCACTGTGCGAGAGATGTAAGCAAATCCTCTTCTTAGAAGTGATTTGCAATTCATTTTGGCTAGGCCCGCAGATAGTAATTACTTTTGGCCACGGCTGACCTCGGCCCGGATTTGAGCAATAGATCTAGTTTATGTGTCTTTACCAATTCTCCGAGTTGCCTGCTCCCGCCAACTGTGCTGGGTCTGTGCTGCAAGTGATGCTCTGAGGCTGGTGCTAGAGGACAGGGCGTGTCAATGAAGGGCTGGCAGAAGGTGGATTGAGCTCTCCTGGTAGAGTGCTGGGTGCTTTGTAGTAGAGCAGCAAGGATTTCCGACTCCCAATGGTCTAACAGCAACAACTAAAATTACAGTGGTACCTCAGGTTACATACGCTTCAGGTTACAGACTCCGCTAACCCAGAAATGGTACCTCAGGTTAAGAACTTTGCTTCGGGATGAGAACAGAAATCGTTCTCCGGTGGCACGGCAGCAGCAGGAGGCCCTATTAGCTAAAGTGGTGCTTCAGGTTAAGAACAGTTTCAGGTTAAGAAGGGACCTCCAGAACAAATTAAGTACTTAACCCGAGGTACCACTGTACACCCCCTCACAAGTTAGACAGATGAAAAGAACACTTGGGGGAAAACCAGGAGTGGATTTTTGTGTGGAAGGGCTTGTAAGATCAGTTCTGGGTCTGATAATAAGTGTCCAGATTGAGCATGTGCTCAGAGACACCCTCTCCCTTCATTTTTAGCATATGCTTGCCTGCCTGCTCCACTGTCTTATACAGGCATAGGCAAACTCCAGCCTTCCAGATGTTTGGGACTATAATTCCCATTATCCCTGACCACTGGTCCTGTTAGCTAGGGACGATGGGAGTTGTAGTCCCAAACATCTGGAGCGCCAGAGTTTGCCTGTGCCTGATCTTATACCTGGCTGTAGCTGGTGAACCTGATGGATCTAAGAGAAAAAGTAGTAGATCCTGCCAGCCTTAAAGCAGCCCACCCCTGGTATTGGGGATTGGCTACAAGATTTTCTGGACCCTTTAACCCACAGACAAAACAGGACACACATTTGCATATTCTTTGTGTCATGTGCAAATATTTGTCCCTTTTTGCAGTTGGAGTAGAGTGTACAAAAATAAACCAGTGGCCACACATGTAATAAAATAATAAAAAGTCTGACAGGCAGAATGTGAACAGGTGAAGCTTTCCCTGGTAATTGTGTTTCCATACTAGAAAAAGAAAGGGACGCGGGTGGCGCTGTGGGTAAAAGCCTCAGCGCCTAGGGCTTGCCGATCGAAAGGTCGGCGGTTTGAATCCCCGCGGCGGGGTGCGCTCCCGTTGTTCGGTCCCAGCGCCTGCCAGCCTAGCAGTTCGAAAGCACTCCTGGGTGCAAGTAGATAAATAGGGACCGCTTTCTAGCGGGAAGGTAAACGGCGTTTCTGTGTGCGGCTCTGGCTTGCCAGAGCAGTGATGTCACGCTGGCCACGTGACCCGGAAGTGTCTCCGGACAGCGCTGGCCCCCGGCCTCTTGAGTGAGATGGGCGCACAACCGTAGAGTCTGTCAAGACTGGCCCGTACGGGCAGGGGTACCTTTACCTTTACTAGAAAAAGACTTAACTGGCTGAATTTCTGCCTGTCACACTGCTGTTATAGGCACAATAATCCCAATTCTCCCCAAAGCCCAATACTAAACCCAAAGCAGGGTTCCCACTAATTTCCAAGGGTTTTGTTAATTTGCTCCTCCTAATGGTGCTTGCTAGCACCTCTCTAGGGGATAAAGCACATATCTAAGTGCACATGGCAATGCTTGAGGGAGAGTCCTGGCGTCTACATGCAGCGTTGCTGCCCTCTTCCTTCACCCTGCTCATCATTTTTCCTCCTCTAATGTTGCTCCCCACCTCCACCCCATTCCTGATCAATGTATGTATATCCATTATCTCCCCTTATCGAGCCATCAAGTCGTCTTTGAAACAGGGAAAACGCATTAGTTCTGCATGCCAAGGAATGCTTTCAGAAGGTCAGCCAGTATCTTCACCATAACGTCCCCCACCGCCCCATCGAAATGACCTGGCAGCCTGCAAAGGTTAAGTGCAGATATCATGTTCAGGACTAGCCTGCTTCTGCAAGAATGTCCAGGGATAGGGTTAGATGTTTCAGTGTTGTACCGATACCTGTCTGAATATAACCCTTTCCCAAATCCCCTTCCCTTTCCCCATCCAACCCTGGTTTGTTTGTTTTGCTTGAGGGCACACATTTTAACCATGCAGCTTTATAATGGGAAGGAGTTTCAGTGTAGTGCTATAACTCAGCCTAAGTCCATGTAACTGACAGCACAGTTCTGCCAAGGAGCAAATTTATGAAACCCTTGGAAAATAGTGGGAGCCATGGGGCAATCCTGTGCCCAGGGGTGGCTGACTTTGGTTCAGATGCTGCCTGCTGGGTGGGGGGAAAACCTCAGTTCAGTTCACATTTAAAGGTGAACTTACCAAATAACACATTTTCTGAAGCACTAAGCTAGGGGTCAGCATGGTTTATCTTGCCTGGGCTGGATCAGTCCTGCGGAGATCCCTCCTTGGGCCAGATCACACCTGCCTGTCCACGATTTTCGGTGTCTGCGCACGCGACCATGATTTTCGGGTCTTGGGCTGGTATTTTGCCTTAGATGGAGTTTGCCACTCAATTTTGGCTGAATTCCCAAGCGGCCTGACTCTGAGAAGACCTGGACCTGGTGTGCTGGAGGCCTCTACTGACCTCACACTGACTATGGGCTGTGCCTTGATCAGAAGGACTTTGGCCCCCCGCGAGAACAGTGCCGAGAGAAGGACAGGGATTTGGCGCTGGTCAGAACGATTTTATGCTGAAAGAATTCCTGGGTGGATTTCAACATTCCCACTGCTGCATTGATTGCAATGCCTTGCGGTTTCAAGCAGCCCACTATCACGAGATGAGGACACTAAAAGGAGACGGAAGGTATGAGAGAAGGAAGGCCCGTTTTTGCAAAAAATGTCCTTGTGCTTAAGGACAGCTTGCAAACCTCTCGATAAGCGCCTCATTCCATGGATGTGGCGTTTTAATCCTGCCTTTTAAAAATATGAATGTGCTTTAGAGTTTACTATGGTTTGTTTTACCCTGGTATTGATGCATATTATTTATTTGTTGTACTTCGAGTCACATTGGTTTTTTTAAAAGGCAACTAATAAGCTCAATGAATAATAATAATAGTAATTGATAATAAGTGGAGCAAACATGAGTAGCAAAAATAGAAACTAAGTGACTACCTGGAAATATTTATGTCTGTATTGAGATACAAACATATACACACACACATCTAAAATTATCTGCATACACCTAGAGATCTGCTGGCTCTGATGACAGTTAGCATTCTAAATAGTAAACATCTCCCGCAGAAGCTCCATTAATTACAGCATTAGGGATCGACGTAAGTGAGGGCGATGCATGACCCACTTACTCCCTCCCCCCCCCCCCGCTCCACGTTGTGCTGTAACGTGACTTTCCCGCAGTCTTGTTGATGTTATGGTGAGCGCACGTGTCTGTGACGTGAAGGTAAACCTCTCGCGGATGGGACAGATTGTCCCTGTCCAATCTGCCGCCTTCCGAGTCGCTCGTTTCTTCAAGCAGGCAGATGGGGTCAGCAGCAGCACTGTTTGGTGCTTTTCTCTGATGGGGAACAGAAAATGGAAGATGGTGTCTGTGTGTGTGTGTGTGTGTGTGTGTGTGTGAGAGAGAGAGAGAGAGAGAGAGAGAAGAGAGGGAGAGGGAGGTGTCATGCGCAAACAAGTGTAAATACTCTTCTGCCCATTAGTGCACATGGCTTTGCCAATACGCGTGTACATGGATAGCTGTATTTTCTTCTGTTGTCTGCATTCTCATTCGCTTCTGTAGTGTGATGGTTGATAGCTACTTTTTTAAAGGGGGGTGGGTCAGGGAGGAGTTGAGGTTCATAGCCTATGGAGCAAATGGCTTTTATAAAAACTTGACTATTGTGGGCCAAGTGTGTGTTTGGGGTTGCATCCCTTTTGAAGCTGAGCAATTTTGAGACTCAGCTGTCACTATGAGAGGGAGAAGAACGCCACTTTCTCTGCAATACCATGCATCACTTTGTAAATCTTGTATCACATCCCTCTCCTCTTAGTTGTCTTTCCCTCTGTAAGGAAGGTGCTCCACACCCCCAAGGATTTTGGTTGCTGTTTTCTGCAGATTTATGGATTTGGAGTCACCTGGAGCCCCATGATTATGCAGAACAGTGGTACCTCAGGTTACATACGCTTCAGGTTACAGACTCCACTAACCCAGAAATAGTGCCTCAGGTTAAGAACTTTGCTTCAGGATGAGAACAGAAATTGTGCTCTGGCGGCACGGCAGCAGCAGCAGGCCCCATTAGCTAAAGTGGGGCTTCAGGTTAAGAACAGTTTCAGGTTAAGAACGAGCCTCCGGAACGAATTAAGTACTTAACCTGAGGTACCACTGTAATAATACTATTTTGTGCAGGGCCATCCGTGTAGATATAATCTACCACTGAGCTTTGACCCTTTCCTGTATGAACTTTTTATGTGATAGGCACTTTAGTGATCAGTAAGCTTGGATCCTGGCTTGACTTGGAATGGAGCTCTTTCTCTCCTCCCTTCCAACAAGAAGGGAAGTAATATGGCTGAGTCCAAGCAAATTAGACTCTGATATGGTTGCACGGGAAGAGGAAAGGAGCTTGATTTTTCTTTGCCTGAGATGCAAATCCGAGCCAGGGAAGAATTATAGAATTGCCACACTCTCTCTGTAGCGAGTGCTATGAGATTCTGTTAATCAGGTCCAGCCAGCATGGCCAAAGACTAGGGATGATGGGAGTTGCAGTGCAAAACATCTGGAGGGCTGCAGTTTGGCTACCGTTGTCCTAGTACTTTAGCAAATGGGGTTGGCATTGCAACCTTCCGCATGTTTGCCTGTGTGTGTGTTCAGTGTGTGGTGGGGAGGGGAGGGATTGGTTTCCGCCCATCGAGATTTTAAGTAATTTAATACCCCCACCGGTGCCATGTCTCATTATACAGCAGAAGTCACACGAATGGGATGGGACCTCAAGCACAAAGCCAACATAATTCCTTATCCTATTTTATCTTTTCGGACGAGCGTTTGTGATCGCCGAAGCATGGATGATGGCCTTTTGCAGAAGGGTCTTTTCAGCAAGATAAATATCACGTCTTGTTATTTATTTATTTCCTTCCCCAGCATGATCAATCCCAGCTGCAGAGCCTCTTCCCTGTGTGCAATTCTGCCACCCGGACCCTAATCGTTCTTGGGAGACTATTAAAAAACGCACAAAACCAAGCCTAAAAGGAGAGGAATACATGACGGCAAGGGTCTCTGTTCTCAATAGGCAGCTGGCCCTTCCGGTTCCCAGCCCTGCCTGTCTTCCCCCTCCCACCCCCATTTTTATCTTTCTCATCTCTCAACCCCCTTTTGTGTGCCACGTTTCGCCTGTCCGTTGCATAGCAGGACACCAGAGGTAAACAATTTGTAATGAACACATCCTGACCACCAGCCCCCAGGAGCACCTGCCAACCCTGCGGAGGGGGGCGGGTTGAATGAGGAAGCTCATTTGTGTGGCCTTGTTTAATTCCCCTATATGTTATAATCTCCAGGACCATCTGTGTCCCTGCCTAGGCTGGGGAGGCCAAAAAGCTCTTGGGATTTATTCCAGAAGGTGGACTTCGAGAGGGCTGTTTATTCACTGGCTGCCCAGATAACATCCCCAGGTCAGAGGAGGACAGTTTTGTTTGCTTTTTGAAAGAGCCGCTGAGCCGGCTCTCATCCAGGCAGGGAGCCTGGTGCTCAGCAAAGCATCAGGAAAGAGAGAGAGAGAGATGAGACTTAAACCAAGAGAGGGAGGATGTTTTCCATGGTCCTTCTCCACCGCTGTGCGCTAATGTCCTTTGTCTTCTGTGTATTCACTACCCAAAGCTGGGCTGAGTTCTTTCTATCTAAGGGCGCTAAGCAGAGCCTCTGTATCCAGGGAAGGTTTGCCATCTAATGCCAGTTGCCGGGCAGAAAAGCAGGAGAAAGCTCAAATTCTATGAGAGTGATGTAAACCAGCAGGGCTCTTCTTATTGTGGGGTATATTAGACCTTGCTCCTTTTAAAGGAGGAGTGGAGAACCTCAGGCCCTGGGGCCCAATGTGAACCCTTGGGTCTTTTCCTCCAGCCCTTGGGGCGCTCTGCAGACCTGAAGAAATACTGGAGAAGATTCAGTCCTGGACATCTTGCCTTTTAGTATTGTTGGCAGAATTGGGCTGCTGGTGTGGCTGCCAGACTGGTGACTGGGAGTACCCACAGGGACCAAATATAAACCACTCCTAAAGGGTCTACATTGGCTCCCAGTACATTTCTGAGCACAATTCAAAATCTTTAAAGGTAAAGGGACCCCTGTCCATGAAGTCCAGTCACAAACGACTCTGGGGTTGCAGCGCTCATCTGGCCTTTAAAGCCCTAAACCAGGGGTAGGCAACCTAAGCCCCAGATTCCGGATCCGGCCCAATCGCCTTCTCAATCTGGCCCGCGGATGGTCCAGGAATCAGTGTGTTTTTACATGAGTAGAATGTGTGCTTTTATTTAAAATGCATCTCTGGGTTATTTGTGGGGCATAGGAATTCATTCATTTACCCCCCCTCAAAATATAGTCCAGCCCCCCACAAGGTCTGAGGGACAGTAGACCAGCCCACAGCTGAAAAAGGTTGCTTACCTCTGCCCTAAACAGTCTCGGCCCTGTATACCCAAAGGAGTGTCTCCACTCCCATTGTTCAGCCTGGACACTAGGGTACAGCTCTGAGGCCCTCATTGCAAGAAGTGAAGTTACAGGGAACCAGGCAGAGGGCCTTCTTGGTAGTGGCGCCAGCCCTGTGGAACTCTCTCCTGGCGGATGTCAAAGAGATAAAACAATTACGCGACTTTCAAATGACACCCGAAGGCAGCCCTGTATCAGGAAGCTTTTAATGTGTGGTGTTCTGTTGTGTTGTGGTGGTTGTTGCTGTGCTTCTGCATATTATGTTGGAAGTTTCCCCAGAGTGGCTGGCCCACAAAAAAATCATCATCATCATCTTCAGTGGCTCTTGTGATTTCTTAGTGGTTTCAGCTTTTATTATTAGTTTCATATGTTTCTAGCAGTACTGTGGTACCTTGGTTCTCTAACTTAATCCGTTCTAGGAGTCCGTTCGACTTGCGAAACCGTTCAAAAACCAAGGCACAGCTTCCGATTGGCTGCAGGAACTTCCTGCACTCAAGTGGAAGCTGCGTCGGATGTTTAGCTACCGAAAAGCTTTCGCAAACCAGAACACTTACTTCTGGGTTTGCGGTGTTTGGGAGGTGATTTGTTCAACAACTAAGCCATTTGAGAACCAAGGTACCACTGTATCACTTTTACATAGCTTAGTCCTTAGCGCTCTGCTCCTGGCTAGTCCCTTGGCTGTGATTTGCATTTTGCACATGACTGTTTGCTGGCTTCGTCCCACATGGCAGCTCAGGCTACTGACCGGACCCCACCCTTTCCCAACTATGGAGGTAGCAGGTGCAAGACAAATGAGCCTAATCACGTCTCCAAGCTCACTTAGACTCCCCATCCATCTCCTGCGATGGCAGACAAAGGAAGGCCAAAGAGACCATAACCTTGATTCTGGTAGTCATAGAGCTAGGTTAGATACATTGCCATTGTCTGGATATAGGACTTTGTGGTTACTTTGATGATGATGCTCACTCACCCCCCGGCAGTCTCCTGCAAGGGAGTGGAAGCAGACAGCTGCTCACATCAAACAATAGGGGACACCTAGGACATTGTGTGGGACACGGGTGGTGCTGTGGGTAAAAGCCTCAGCACCTAGGGCTTGCCGATCGAAAGGTCGGCGGTTCGAATCCCCCTGGTGGGGTGCGCTCCCGTCGTTCGGTCCCAGCGCCTGCCAACCTAGCAGTTCGAAAGCACTCCTGGGTGCAAGTAGATAAATAGGGACCGCTTACTAGCGGGAAGGTAAACGGCGTTTCCGTGTGCGGCTCTGGCTCGCCAGATGCGGCTTTGTCACGCTGGCCACGTGACCCGGAAGTGTCTCCGGACAGCGCTGGCCCCCGGCCTCTTGAGTGAGATGGGCGCACAACCCTAGAGTCTGTCAAGACTGGCCCGTACGGGCAGGGGTACCTTAGGACATTGGTGTAGCTGTGCTTGTCTATCCTCACTGGGCAAAGATAGAAGCAAAGTCAAGATTTCATCCTCTTTCTCTCTTTGTGAACTGGCGTTAGGAAATTGCTTTTGCAAGCTCATGCCCTGCTCGCCCCCTGTCTTCAGGCAAAAGCATCCGATGAAACTTCCATAATGAACCGGAAGACAGACAATGTTTTGTAACTCTAAGGTGACGGGTAGCCAGTGCGGTGCCTTAGTCTGGAGAAAAGACGAGTAAGAGGTAACATGACAGAAGACTGCCAAAATTATTCATGATATGGAGAAAGTAGGTAGAGGAAAGTTCTCCTCCTCCTTTCATAATGCTTGTGTGCACCCAGTGACATTCAGAACAGTTAAAAAGAAGTTCTTCCTTTGTGCACCACATAGTTAAACTGCGGAACTATAGTTAAACAGAAACAACCTGGTGTGTTTACTTGTCGCCGACTTTTGTGTGTAGGATTTGGGATGATCAGCTGGCTTGCAGTGTTAATTTAATTAAAAAGTATGTGTTTTTTTGTAAAAAAAATAAAATCCGCTAGAGGGCTCAGTCAGAACCCATTAAGAGTTTGAGCTGGACAGATTCAGACCACCAGTTCCCCCATCCCAACAAGGCTTCCCTTACGTAACTGATCCAGGCTTAGCCAGACCTAGCAAGAAGTGGAGCATGCAGCCGATAGGCTCCCCCCTAGCCTCCAAATTCCAGCATCGTATTTTCCCCTCTCCCAAACTCTGCTGGATTCTCTGTCATTTCCTCGCTCTCCTTGATTTTTGGGTTGTGAAAATCGGATCCGTATGCGAGATTACCACCCAAAGCTTCCCATAAAGCCACATCGCTGAGATTAAAAAACAAACAAAAAACGAGGAACACTCACGCTGGCCATATGCAGGATGCTTGGAGCGTCTGTGTTTTAAATAACACATGGCTGGTTTTTAAACCTTCCTCCCCACCCATCCTAGCTCTTTTTAATTATAAATATACCTCTAAAAAGAGTCCAGAATGAATTTCTGGCTAGTTTGGTTGCTTTTTGCTCTGCAGGAGATCTTAAGGAACAACTGCTGCTAGACTTTAGGGGGAAATAAAGTAAATCTGTAGGTATGAACTCTCTCGCCTTTGTGGATTAAGGTCACTTGTACGTACAGCTGTTTTTGAAAGCTACGTTGCCTGGCTAATCAATATGTTGCCTCTCTCGCTCTTTTCCATGTGTTGCTCTCTGATGGATTCTGCTGGCTCACCTACGGGCTCCTTCTGATTGGCTCCTCTTTTGGTGAGTATGCGCTTCGTTACATTGCTAATAAGCGGAAATGGTCCTTCCAGATGTGGATGGGTTTCCCCTTTTATTTTCTAATTCAGTTCTACTTGTTTAATCCTACAGCATTTCCCTTCTAATGCAATTGAATGACTTTTTTTTAAAAAAAATTGTACTCGTCTTTTTTTTTGGAAAATGGAGAGGGGTGGAAGTCAAATGCACGAGAGAGGGTTTTAGATGGTAGTGAGTTGTTCTGCTACAATGGATGGCTTTTTCTTTGGGATTTCCCCCCGTTTGCCTTTTTGAATGGAAGAAGTATATTTAGCCTTCGTTAAAAAAAGCCAGATTAATTTTCAGTCTCTTATTTGCATCCCGGGTGTTTACAAACCCCCCCCCCCCAAGACACCAAAGCCCCTGTCCCTTTGAAGTTGGATCACCTGCTGCCATGGTGGCATCGTGTGATTGACAGGTGGAAGGCTCCATCCATCTGCTAAGGTGGCCCATAGTGGGACCATGGGGAAGCTGATAATCTAGCCCACTGGCAGATGCCGCTCTCCACCCCGACCCAAGTTTCCCTGGGTCTTGGGTCAACTTTCTCTGTATATATACATTCTAAACTGCACGTTGTGGAAAAGGGGCAAATTCCAGCACTTAAAAGGCTTGCTACAAACTTTTCTATGCTTGTTTGGGAATCGGAGTTTTAGCCAGAGCAGTGGACAGCCATTATTTATTGATGAATGATCTAAGTCTTTAGCGCTGGCCAGTACGCAAGATAATTAGAAGTAGAGTAAATGCTAGCCTGTTAATGATGGGAGTGGGAAAACATGTGATATGCTTGTTTCGCTGGAACTGAGCTTTGCTGATTGAGGATTTGTTAGCTAACTTATGTTGCCTTTTCACCTTCATTTACATATCTTGCAGTTCAAATCATTGTTGTCAGTCTCTGATGGGCTAGGCTCTGTTGGAAAAGTTCCTTTCAGCTTACAATTTGGAGGGTAGTGTGTGTATGAATAGTTGCAACAGCTCTGCAGGGGTGTAGGAAGGGAGGTGTGGGGGGTGCAGTCCACCCTGGGTGTCATCCTTGAGGGGGGGTGTGACAAAATGACACAACATGGGGGGTGACACTAACCATGGGGCCTGGCCTGCAGTGCCGCTCCAAGTGCCAGAGCAGCTAGCTATGTCCCTGCAGCTCTGGTATGGTTCAGAGGGCATAATCTGCTAGAACTCAAGAAGAAACATTTGGTATTGCACTGTTTCTGAAAGTTGCAGCCTTGTGCAAACAGCAAATGAAGGATTTGTCAGGTCAGTATGAAAGTGTAAGTGATCATTGTCTTACACCCTGTTAGGGAGCTTGGGCCAAAACTAAGCTCTTGCAAATCCCATTGGTTTTAATGTGAGATAACTTAGTTTTCTTTACATTATCAACATGCCGCTTTTTTTAAAAAAAGGACTATGCCCACATAAGGTGACTTTTACACCCCCCACCCCCCATAATAAATAATTTTTAAAAGACATCAATTGCTAGTTGGGGCTGGTTGGGGGGGGCAACATTTGGAGGAACACAGACTTCCATGCCACTGATTTAAAAGCTGCAAGCCAGGTGGTCTATGGCCACTGCCTCAGACAGCATTGCTACTTGCAGACTTCATGTTTCCTTTGCAGAGTGTGCAAGATCCCAGGCATCCTTGTCTTGTCATACTAGGTGCAGGTTCAATCATGAGATGCCGGACCCTTGAGATCCCTTCCCACTATTTGGTTTTGTTGACCTGTAAGTGCCTGGTTTTCTAAGGAGCGGCGAAACCATTTATGAACAAGAGTGTTGACATTTGCCCAGGCTTTTCCTTGGGAGCTGTTTACTTCCTGTAAAGAGACAGCTGAAATCGTCTTTCTCAAAGTGTGAAACAGCATTGCCTCCGGGGAAAACATGCCTTTCCTTTTTGCTTTTCACCAGTTTGATGAACCTGATAGATTTGAAGAGAAGGGGAGGGACGGGGAAGCAGTCAGTTAAACAACAAGAAGGAGAAAAAAACGCAGGAAAGATAATAGGGGGACTCTGCTGTGGGTTAGACATCAGGGAGAGCTGTGACAGCTTAACATACTGGGAAAGGCTCCATAGGTTCATTCTGTACATCTTGATATAAAGATGTTCTAGTTATGCAAACCCTGATCCACAGTGCCTGCTGCTAACCATCTTAATTATGTGCTCGCCAGAGGAAATAAGTGGGGCACAGAGGAATATTTTGGCCTGATAGGAACTGCAAAGCATTTTCCTGTATCTCTTCTACCATCAGCTACCGATGTCAGTCTTTAAGGCTCTCCTCTGGGGTCTGCAATTTTCCGTGGTTGGTCTTTGAATGTAAATGGCAGTGGTTATTTATAGCCTCAGAATAAAATCCTTTTGCTTTTCATGTTCCAGACCACAAGAGGCAGCCAGATTCAATTCTCATTATTTTGTCATGAGCTCTGCAGTACTCCCCCCCCCCCACTCCACACGAAAAAATCCCAGCTCCCAAAGAAACATTCTAGGTTACAGAGCTTATTTTGTTGATACTGTGGAAACAAAAGACCTTAAAAGCAAATCTGAAAACACTTTCATTTTCCACAAAGTAAACACAAACAAATAAATGAGGCAAACATTATGACTGAGGTGGATTTGTTTCTTTATGTATATTATTATTATTCTTGCATGGAAGCAAGCACTGGTATAAGCTAGCTACAATTTAATTTTCAGGGATTTAGCAAGTTGTGCGTCTTTCTGTTTGGTGTGTCATCAAAGAGCCTTTTCGCCATTCTAAAATTATTATCCACCCTTACCCTTAAGGCTGGAAGGAGAGTTGAGGGGGGAGCTGGGAATAAAAGTAAAAATGTAAAGAGCTCTCTTCTTACGTGATTACAACGTGCTTTAAATTCAAAATTAATTTTTCAAATTTCTGTTTCTATTCCCCCCCCCCCAAATACAAAAGAATGTATTCAGAGCCAGTGTGGTGCAGTGGTCAGAGTGCTAGACCCAAATTTGAATCCCTGCTCCACTGTAAAATTCACTGGGGTTTCAGTCCTGTACCTCACAAACTTAGAACCCCCATTGAACACAGTGGGATTAAGCTCTGAGCAGGCATGTATAGGATTGCACCGTAAGACTAGCCTTTGTCTCTCACCCTGACCCACATCACTTGAGTTGTTGTGATAAAGTGAAGGACTAAGTATGGTTCTTTGAGCTTTCACGAGGATGCAGTATTGCTTGTTATCATATACTTTATGCTGATTCCAGTCCTTGGGTGGGGCAGGTCATTGCTTATAGGGCCATAAAGGGACCACCCACTGACAAGAGGGAGGCATGAGTGGACTTGGGGGAACCCCCCAAGCTATGCAGAAGAAGCAAAACTCCTTGGGTGGGGAGTGCCCTCAAAATAGCCCAGTGAGAACTTTGCTGGGAAACTTTGCTAAAATAGAAAAAGCATCAGGAAGATGCAGGCAAGAAACCAACAAAAGTGGTTTTTCCGATGTGTTGATTTTTAATGTTGTGTCGCCCCCCCCCCCCGTGGCTTTGGATTCAGTCATGTTATCCACAATCTTGGTCAGTGTTGGCTTTGCTCTTTTTTCTCTTGGAAATCTGCTGTGAAAGCCCACCAGATATTTGTCCACAACTTAGTGCTGAAATGCATTTTCTGTAGGAAAGGAAATAGTGCCGAATATGTCTCATGAAGAACTGTTTCAGTTCACCCAGTTCCTTAGAACCCATAATGGAAGCCCCCTTAAAAATGCAGACCCCCCACCCCATTAGTCCTTTCTTTGTAATGTGGTTATACTGTGTCGTTAAAGTATACTAATAGCTACACAAAGCAATTGCTTTGCGTACCCCAAGACATAGTTAGGTGGTGGTACCATGGAATGGGATTTTCCTCATGTGAAGAAGTGGTGGATTTCGGATTAGGATCACACATTCTTTTTGGAACAAAGAAAATTCAACAGCATAGAGTCCCTTGGGTTCCATTTCCATTTGTTCCTAAAATAAAACACAGGGAAACTATGTGCTCCATTCGGGCACCAGAGGCGGAGGGTTTATCTCCATCTTGGGTGGCAGCTCATGGCAGCTGCCATTATGTCCTTCCCCAGAATTCTCTGAACATCAGATCATTTTGTGGCATATACTGGGGGAGGGCTTATGATGGGGCACCGTTTCCCATAGTGCCCTGGGTATTGTGCTGTTATGGGGAATTTTGGGAAAACAAAATGGCCCCCATAGGTGGTGATAGCTTTCCCCAAAGTGGGCAAAAACAAAAAGGTGGTTAAGAAGAGGAGCTGCTGCAAGGTGTGATGATGGCCACCAACTTGGAGGTCTTTAAAAGAGGATTAGATTAGGCATAGGCAAACTCGGCCCTCCAGATGTTTTGGGTCTACAATTCCCATCATCCCTGACCACTGTTCCTGTTAGCTAGGGATGATGGGAGTTGTAGTCCCAAAACAACTGGAGGGCCGAGTTTGCCTATGCCTGGATTAGACAAATCCATGGTTTATCCAAGGCCACCAGCCACTGTGATCATGTCCTAACTCCATTATCTGAATGGCGTGGCTCTGAATACCAATTGCTGGAGAACATGTGTGTAGAGCAGGGGTCAGCAACCTTTTTCAGCCTTGGGCCGGTCCACCGTCCCTCACACCATGTGGTGGGCCGGACTATATTTTTTGGGGGGAAATGAATGAATTCCTATGCCCCACAAATAACCCAGAGATGCATTTTAAATAAAAAGACACATTCTACTCATGAAAAACATGCTGATTCCTGGACTGTCCGGCGGCTGGATTTAGAAGGCGATTGGGCTGCATCCGGCCTCCGGGCCTTAGGTTGCCTACCCCTGGTGTAGAGAGTGTTGTTGCACTCAGGTCCTCCTTGTGTGTTTCCCAAAGCATGTGGAGGATGCTAAATTAGATGAGTCTTTGACCTGACCCAGCAGGGCTCTTTTTATGGTCTCTACTGCTGTCGCAGCAGGTGGCAGAGCATTATAAAAAGAGATACCAAAATTAAGAAAACTGTAGATGAAAAGTGAGCGCCTGAATGAATGAGAGGTTAATAAACACAAACCAAATGGGATTTTGACAAATGTAACATCATAGTGAGTTGGGAGGGGGGTGGGCAGGCTGCATCCCTGATCTAATTCCTGGATCCAACAAGGATCCAATTGTCAGACCAGCTTCTTGGTATCGGGCCTGCTAAGTTTGGGTTGGTAAGGTAACAAAGGAAGTGGCTCTGTGCCAGAGGGCAAATGGGTGGGCCTCCCTCCCTTGACTCTAGTAGTTAGAAAGGCAAAAGTTGTGTGTGGGAGCTAAAAGCTACAAGCAGGCTGGGCAGCTGAGAGGCAGAGCCATGCCTGGTTTCTGCTGGGATCCAAGGGTGTGGGATCCAAGGGTGTGGCCGTGGGAGAAGCAAGACCCTCTTGAGATGTTAATGCCGTGAGCCCCTCCATCGTAAGGTCAGGTTGCACATATGTGTAAATAAACCATGCATCATAAACACACAACAGTCTCTTCTGTCCCTCATTCTGAGGAAACCAGAACCCTGGGAAAGGACCTGGAACACCGGAAATCTTGCACCGCTCAGATACTTGGGCAGCGTGCAATGAGACTTACGGCATCTGCCAGCTATTAAGAAAATGTTTAATACTTTAGCTGCAGATGCTGGACAGTGCCTTTTACGTAATGGCTGTATAGATATGCGGTTGCTCCAAAGTGCATTCTGCTTTGGGCTTTTTCATTGTTACCAAAACGTCTGTTAGAGGGAAGGGTGGATGTGTGTGTATATGTGTGCTTAATATCTCTGAGGTATATTCAGGTCTCTTTGAGCTTATACATGTTGGTGAAGCAAAATGTGGCCTAAGCACTGAGCAGCTGTCACTATTTTTACCCCCGAACTGTTAACTCTGGTATGAAAGAGAAGCCGCTTTATAAATATAAGAACAAAATTCTGATTAAAACAATAATTCTGAACTTCGGAGGTATACATCTGTATTCTCTGAAATATTTATCCCACCGCAGCACTGCCCTAGATCTTGTCCATGTTCCCTGTCTTTAAAACCCCCTCGGTAGTATCATGCCCCTTTTCTCGCTCATTGTTTCTTTCTGAACTAATAAACTTAATCGATCTCTTTGCTTGACTGCTCTTTCTTTCACTATAATCCTTTCACCTCTCTATCCTCTTAACTGTTAGCCTAGGAGGGAATCACGGCTCTAATCATGTCATTTCAACCCCTCTCTTAATGACCAATGTTTGTTTTTGTGCTAGATGACAAGTTGAAAGAAACTGGGATTCAAGTAGCTACGCCTCCTCAAATGGTATCCATTCAAGAAACTGTCAAGCACTGAATCTGTTTAATATAGCCAAATGTCTTTATTTTAGGAAATCTTTATAGTAGGCCGTCGTTATTAATATGCATGACCAGAAACATTTTCCCTCTCTCCATAAAAGGCCTTTAGCACGTGGGGGGTTGCATCTGTGTGTCTTTTAGCCACAGGAGCAGTCTATTGTGACCAGCTTGCATCTCCTGCAGCGCTGTCTGTACCATGAGCCCCAAGAGAGGAGAGAAAATGTTTTGAAATTCCCTGAATGCAGATTTGCAGCCAGCTGGCTTTGACGACACACAAATGAAGGTGAAAAGGGTGACTTTTCAGAGTTTGAATGGAGGAGGCTATTTTGATTTCCTTTCCTTCTTGGAACCCACAATAATTAGAAGGCAATACAGTTATTTGTATTTATTGGTGGCGAGGCTTTGCTAAATTGTTAGGAATCCAAAATAGAGTATAGGCAAAAGTTGTAGCCATACTCTGTGACTCCTACTAAAACTCTATTTCAATATTTCTGCTGAAGCAATTACAGTGACAAATAATGAAAAAGGGGGAAATAGCAAACTTAAAAATTATTATAAATTCAGCAACCTATCGGTCGCTTAAAAACAGCAGTAGCCAAATACTAAAATTGCCTTTTGGAAGAGATGCACTTTAGACGCCTGTCAGAAAAAAAACAGAGCAAAGATAGGCTCAGATGGACTTACCTTAGAGTAGGGGTAGCTAATGTGGTGCTCTACATATGTTTTTGGGCTCCAATTTATATCAGCCCCAGCCAGCATGGTCAATGAAGAGGGATGATGGGAACTGTAGTCCTACATCATCTGGAGGCCCCATGTTGACTACTCTTGTCTTAGAAGGGCATTCCACAATCTTGGTGCCATAACCGAAAAGGCCCTGTCCCTCATGGTCACTTCCCATGCTTCTGGTGGTAGTGGGGACTTAGAACAAAACCTCATAGGTTGATCTCAGTGCTATGGCAAGGTCATATAGCTGGAGGAAATTATCTGAATATACTGTGTACTTGAATATATTATCTTGCTTTGTGTATTAAGCTAATTATACTTAGGAATCTACCTTCATGAGGCTTTTCCCTGAAAGGTGGCCCAGAAATACTTTTAAATAAATGAATACTATAAAGAAAGATTTTCCACTTCTCTCCAAAATCCTTACATACCTAATCCTGCTGAGACTGGCAGTATCTTCTCACTACCAAGATAAATTAAATTTGAATATATTATGTTTTACAAGGATAACCTACTGAAAGAGTACAATTCTGTCCCCTATATGACTATATTGTCATGTTTCACTTTGGTCAAACAATACCGGTATTTCCTAAACTTTACAGTAAGATTACAGACATTGCTCTTTTATTTAATTTTTAGAAACATTTATCTTCAATATCATAAAGGAAAACACAAGTTGGTGCCCTGGAAACAAACATAGCAGTTAACACAAAATGTTGTAAATCTCATAGTTCTTCAGCAAACTATGATTTTTAGTCTGAAGTGGATTAGTTGCATACTGGCTAAGGTGGATTAGTTGCAGTTCTGCTTGCTTCATTTATATATATATATATATATAAATATATATATATTTATATATATATATATTTATATATATTTATATATATATATATATATATGTTTATATATATATATAAACATATATATATATATGTTTATATACTGCCATATCATAAAATATCAGGGCACTTATAGAGTGTTTTGAGAACATCTTTGTGCTTGGAACAATAATTTTAATAAGAAGAACCGAAAGCTTCATTAGCTGTTGGCAATGGCCTTGTCTGAAATGCTTTGATTGCAGTCCACTCACTCAACCCTTGAACTCAAAGATGGTGATGTATAAAATGTAATAAAATAAACAAACAATTCCCTTCACAGCTAAATCCAGTATCTATCTTTAGGGCTGCTTCTCAATTTCTGTTGATAGCAGGTGTATATTGCAGACTGCTTAAAAGTACTGCTAAATGAAGCAGCCTCTTACAGAGCTTTTATTTCTACACACACTTGGATTAAAAGCCTGAGCTATGAATTATTAGGAAGTCTTCATTTAGAAATGAGATAGACATAAGGTTTGGCTTACTTAGTGTGTCGTCTGAATCCAGGATCAGGTCTAACCTATTTCCTACTTAACCAAGTAGGCTTATAGCCAAGAACAAACCTGCTGAGCTATAAGGACCAGAGAGGAGCAAAGTGGCTGTGATGTCCTCCCTGGGAAGACAGCATTTTTGTGCTAAGTCATAGTCTGGTTTAGTGTTAAATGCAAATGTGGCCGGTGGAGATATTGGGTCAGACAAATGTATTTATTCAATTGTATATTTATCCCACCCTACCTTCCAGTAAGTTGATAAGAGAGTAGCCTGGGCTTGAGAGAGTGTTTGCTAGCCCAATAACATCTAGGAACTGAGCTTCATGGATTTGAACCCAGGTTTTCTGAACCATAACTAGACTCACTAGTCAGCCACTCTAACCATTACAGTATACTATACTGTATAGTGGCAACATCAGCACACTGGTGATTTTTTGGGGAAGAGTCACTGAAGAACACACAAACAGGTTTTTAAGGAGAACATTAACCCACTAGTTATTATCTGATGGATAATATGAATTTCTCTTCTACCTTAAAGCACATTTGTTGCTTGCTCTTTTCTTACACATGGGGAAAATATCCCCGCTAAATTAAGAGTTACAGTTAGTTTAAAGGTAAAGGGACCCCTGACCATGAGGTCCAGTCGTGGCCAACTCTGGGGTTGCAGTGCTCATCTCACTTTATTGGCCGAGGGAGCCAGCGTACAGCTTCCGGATCATGTGGCCAGCATGACTAAGTTGCTTCTGGCAAACCAGAGCAGCACACGGAAACGCTGTTTTCCTTCCCGCCGGAGTGGTACCTATTTATCTACTTGCACTTTGACGAGCTTTCAAACTGCTAGGTGGGCAGGAGCAGGGACCCAGCAATGGGAGCTCACCTCGTCGCGGGGATTCGAACCGCTGACCTTCTGATCGGCAAGTCCTAGGCTCTTTGGTTTTAACCCACAGCGCCACCCATGTCCCATAGTTAACCTACATGAGTGCATTTTAAATACCTGTGCTTGTGGGCATGCTGCTTAAGCAAGAGGTGTTCAGGCGCTGGTGTAAATGTCAGTGAAGAGGAGAGGAAGGACTGGACGCTGCTTTTCTACACTGTCCTAAAACGTTAGGCACAAGGCCACAGTGCAGTATGACTTGGCAGGCAAGTTCTGGAATGGACTTTCTCTGGCATTAGATCTACCCTTTTGTTTTAAGGGAATGCACTTCTTTAATGTGCCATCACAACTCTTCGGAAATACAGTGGTACCTCGCAAGACGAATGCCTCGCAAGACGAAAAACTCGCAAGACGAAAGAGTTTTTTGTTTTTTGAGTTGCTTCGCAAGATGAATTTCCCTATGGGCTTGCTTCGCAAGACGAAAACGTCTTGCGCCTTTTTCTTAAAACCGTCAATGCATTCCTATGGGAAACCGTCAATGCATTTCCTATGGGAAACCGTGCTTCGCAAGACGAAAAATTCACAAGATGAAAAAACTCGCAGAACGAATTAATTTCGTCTTGCGAGGCACCACTGTAAGGGTTTTGAGATGTTGTATCTCACTTTTCTCCACCGAACAGATGTAGCAGAATTGCTTCACATTGTGGTACTGTAGTAGTTTGAAGTAAGGCGGAAATAAGGTGTACATAAGGGACAATCCCAAATTGTTAAGCACTTGCCCTGGCCTTTACTTGCCAGGATTCTGCCCTGGATATATGCTTTCATTCAAAGCAAAGATTTGGTAGGAACTGTTCCTCATTCAAAGGCTCCTTCTTCTTACGAGTTCCTTCTTCAGAACTGAGTTGAGCAATTTGGTGTTCCTTCAGGGGTTAGGTTTTAAAAATATGCACAAGACAAACTTAAAAGATATGATTCAGGTAGGCAGCCGTGTTGGTCTGATGCAGTAGAAATAAATAAAAAAATTAAAAACCTGTCCAGTAGCACCTTAGAAACCAACTAAATGGTCTCTTATGATACTGTAAGATGCTGCTGGACAGTTTTTAATTATTTATTAAAAGATACGGTTAGGGGACAATTCTTCCTGATTTTGTTACTTGCTATTATTGTGGTGGTATCAATGTGCATGGCTTTGTAGAAGAAGACAGGTCCTTGCCTCAAGGAGCTTACAAATAAACGTCAAGGAGGTATCTCCTCTTACAAAAAATAAACGCAGTAGCAGTCACCTGTCAAGTTTCTGGTAACGTCAGAGGAGTCCTGTTTGATTAGAGTAAAGGCCCATCTCCATTTAGACCGCTTCCGTTTCCATAGTGGCCTGCCTCTGGGAAGTCTCTGAGATGAGCAAAGGGAGGCAGTAGAAGGTAGCACCCCTACTCTGAAGCAGTGCCTATTCCCCCATTGCCACTAAGGTGGCAAAGACCTGACTTCACAGAGGACAATGCTCTATCTGAAAGGCTGTCTGTCCAAGTTGGTTTAAAGTATCATAAGAAGGGAGAGCATCGGTCTTGAAGTTGCCCATCAATGGCAGCATGTGAACAATAGATGAAGTACAGGCAACGGCCGATTTACACACGTCCAATTGGTGCATGACTGTCCATGCGCAGATTGTGGTGACCTGGAAGTGACAGGAAAAGAGGGCAGAATGGGGGGTAATGGGGCGGGGCGGTCTTATGTGCGCTTCACAGTCATGTGGAATTATCTGGAACGCAACCCCTGCACAAATCGCGGATTGCCTGTAGACACCCTGGTCACCTGGTCACAGTCTTTCCTACAATGGTGAGGTGAACTTCCAAATTTGCTCCTATGCATACAAATTAGCACATGCGAAGTTTATGCAAATCTGTGTATTCTTCATTGATGCGTAAGTAGTCATAATCCCTGCCAGTCACAAACACTTTAGGGATGAAGCATCCTTTATCTCAATCTCTGGCAGCTGTGGCCCTCTCCAAAGTGTTTGGGGGTAGGAGTTGATCTGGAAAAAGAAAGTTTGACCCTGCCTTTAGTTCTCACAAATTAGCGTTATAATTTATATAATGCAATCTATGCATCTGGTGCTTTTACAATGTACATGTTTGACAGGTTTCCACCCAAAGGGTTTACAATCTGGTTCCTGGGTTTGCTTCCCCCATCCATGTCCCAGCCTCTTTCTTTTGTGTAGTGCCTTTTAGATTGTGTGCCTGAGGGCAGAGACTATCTTATTTTAATGATTTTTCTAAGCCGCTCTGGGAGCCTTCTTCAGCCAAGGAGCAGGGTAAAAATACTAAAAATAAGTAAACACGTCTAAAAATAGACACAGGGAAAAGATAAAGGGTGAAAAATGGAGGTAAGGGTAAACGGGGCAGATGTGTGATTATTGTGATTATAAGTACTTTAGCTTAGTCACAAGAGGTTAATGCATTGATCAAAAGGCTTCCTGGAAAAAGGTGAATTTGGCAGAGGAATTTAGGCGAAGTAAGAGTGGTGATCACACAATGGGGAACAGTTCCATGTATAAGGACATCAAGTTCCTGGCTTGGGGAAGCTTGACCATTGGTAATGGCATGATTGGATAACTGCAGTGTGCTGTTTGTGGGGCTACCTTTGGGGTTCGTCTCTGGAGGCTGTGGCTGGTGCAGAACGTGGTGGCTAGGTTGCTTGTGGAGGCAATTATCACCCACATATAACACCTTGCTATCAGGATTTGCACTGATTGCCAATCTGCTACCAGGCCAAGTTCAGTGTGTTGGTAACTAACATGCCCTGGATAATTCAGGACTAAGTTACATGAGAGACTGCCTTGCTCTTTTTATGTCCGGTGGATCCCTGGGGTCTGTGAGGAAGATTATCCTGCAAGTTCCAAAGATCTCAAACACCAGCTCTGCAGTAACTCTATGGCTTGCCCCTGTTCCTATCGAGAAATGACAGACCCCTCTATCTGCACTTTCCAGAAACAATTTAAGACACTTTTGTTCCAACTGGCTTTCCCAACTGGATAAATGGGTCTTTGCCATGTTTGTTTTGTATTGTTTTAGCTTGTTTTAAATGTATCGGCTTTTATCTGATTTCATTGTACATTGTCTTGAGATGATTGTGTAGAAGGCAATTAATATATTGTTGTTGTTGATGATAATAATAGAAGAAAAGACAGGGTTGTTTCAGGGGGAAGGAAACCTTTTGGAAGCTGGGAGTGCTGGAGGTGGATGAGCATAAGAGCAAAGCCATGTAGGGTTTTGAAGGTAAGGGTGAGAAGTTGGTGCAGGATTCAGGAGGGGTGTAAAAACAGCTCCAGTGATGGTCAGGGAAGTGGCAAACTAGCCCTCCTCTAGCCTGTCGCTGTCATTGGCTCTATCTTTGGTAGGCTGCTCTACCAGACCCATGGGTACCAGCCACCTGTGTTCCACCAAAATAAAGACTGAGAAGCAGGGTGCCTGTTGCAAAACATGTTACTGATTATGCACATGATTTAAAAAGAAAAAGGGATACTACTGGTGCTTTTGCTTTCCGTATGAAGTTGTTATAGAGCTATACTCTAGCGAACCAAAATAAGTAGCATGGGAGTTTTTGTTTGTTTGAAGTGTGTTTGTGTGCAGGAATAATGCTAGTTTTTATCAGTTGGGGCCTGCAGGCAAACCAATTGATTATTTAATTTTTATACCGCTTAATAGATTAAAAATATCTCCGAGTTTAAGACACCTTAAATAAAAAAATTAAAAATACAGTTACAAACATTACCTTAATACAAAAAATACTAATATATATAAATCAATATAAATTCATTTCCCTTCGGACACACTTTCCCCCTCAGCCTCACCCAGGGTCCCAGCAAACTCTCAGCTCACCCACAAAAGTCTCATACTGAGAAGCGTTCCTGGAAACAACGGACATTACCCTAGTCTCAAGCTAGACTTGCTTTATATGGACAGGCCCAAGGCGGATGGTACTTCCTGCCCACAGCTGTGTCCAATTCAGCAACACTTTGCACCCAGTTCCAAGTGCAGCAGGTTTGTTGAGTCCCCCTCCCCCCCGGGGTGGCGGGTGGTCCAGAGGATGGGGAAAGGCCCCCACTCCACACACTCTTCCTTCGCCCTCTGTCCTTTCCTCCTTCTACAGCTGCTATTCCTGCGAACACCAGGTGCCAGGCACAAACAATGGGGAAGGTGTGCTGCTCCCTTGGAGGCATCCGGTTGCTGGCTCTTGGCAACTGGACCAGATGGGCTCCTTGCCCTGTTCCAGCAGCGGTGCTCTAAGATTGTGCAGACATGCTCCCATTGACCAGGCGTACAGGCGACCATATACTCCTCCTTATCATATGCTCTTTCCCCTCTCTCCAGCCAGCTTTGATCCAAATGGGGGTGGTACTGTGTGTATTATGGTTCCTAAAACGTATTACATTTTCGGTGTGATGCCGTTTTGTTTATGAAACCTGCGCACCCCTTGGTGAGAGAAGGGGTGTTGTGTGAGGCCAAAAAAAATCCTTTTAAGAAAGAAATATTTCTTAACGCGCGCGCATCCCCCCTTCCTCTTTATGTGAGGAGGTGGACCGAGAGGAGGCGGCGAGCGGGCGCGCGCGCGCACCATCCCTTCACACTGACCCAGATGGCCGTTGGTCTCATTCGGGTTCTTCCCCCCCCCCCCCACTTTTTGGTGGCGAGCCGCCTCAACAGAAGCACCCCTCAGTTTTGTGCGCGCGCAACCTTTCTCTCCCGCCCCCCACCTTGCTCCATCTGGTGCGCGCGCTTTTATACCTTCCGTTTCCACTACTCCCCCCCCCCCTCAAATAAACCCTCCTCCCCTTCGCGTGCCGCGCGGGCAGGCAGACAGGCGAGCTCGCTGCCCCCATTTCTCTCCCCCCCCCTTAATAATCACACGCACACACTCTCTCTCTTCTCCCCTCCCTTCCCCCAATCGCTGAGCAGCAAAGCGGCTCCGCCTTCCCCTCCCGGCCAATAGAAACTTACTACTATGTTATGGGGCGGGGGAGCGGGAGGTGGTTGTAGGAGAGAGAGAGAGACAGACCTGGGGCCCCTCTTCCCCCCGCCTCCTTTTCTCCTCCTTCGTTGGGCGCCTTCGGCAAGCACTATCAGCGCCCAGCATCAGCCGCTGGGAAAGAAGGCAGGCAAGTGAGGCGACCATAAACGGCGGGGTAAGGGGAGAACAGCGGAGTGGGGGCCGGGGGAGGGGGGAGAGATTCCACAGCGCGCGCGCGCGCCTCCCGGCCGTTGTTTTTTTCGCTTTTACCTCAGAGAGGGACGCGTGTATCTTGTTTGTGTGGAGGGAGACGGTTGGCGAGCGCTGAGGGGAATGCGCGGGGTGGCGAGTGGCGGCGGCGGCGGCAGCAGCGCAGAGGGGGAGGAGGCTCAGGGGGGAGAGAGCTCTATGGCCCCCGGGAATTGGGTCGCATTTAAATGTGCCGTCCTTTGCCTCAGGCGAGCCTCATGGTGGGGAAAAGGGTAGTAGCGTCGCGCGGCTGTGAGGCGCAGCGGGAGCCTCCTGCGTTGCGCCAGGCGGGGGGCATCGGGATGTGGCGCAGGGAAGGAAAGGGGGTGGTCTCTCTCTCTCGGCTGGATCCCTGCCTGGCGCTGAAGAAAAACCACGTTTAGCGCTAGCGGCGCCTCTTGAAAACCGTATGCGTTGTGTGTGTGTGCGCGCGCTTGTGTGTGCGGGCGCGCGCTTGTGTGTGTGCCTCGCATCATCCCTGCCAGGGGATGGGGAGAATTATGGGATGGGTAGGCTGTGTGACTCCATAAGAAGATCGCCTTAGATTGTTGGTGGGGAAGGGTTGTGAGGGGCGGGGAGAGGAAGGAATTAAAAGGAGAGATGGCGGGTTAGCATCGGGGGGATGGCATCCATTTAGTGTCCTGCTCTCCCTCCTCCTCCTCCTCCTGGAGATTTGCTTGCAGGGTGGGCGGAGAGAGAGAAATATAGATGCGCTAAATTAAAATCTCTCTTCCCTCTTTCTTCCCTCCTCCCATTTTTTAACCTTCTATATTTTTCTGTATTTTTTTTGTCGTCGTAATGACAGGAAAGGAGGAGGATGATGGTGGGCAGAAGGATATGGCAGTGACAGGTTGGGGTGGGGGGGGATAGAGAGGACCTTCTTCCGCAGTTGTATAAGCGTTGGAGGGAGGGGGAGGGGAGAGAAACAAAGCAGCTCAGGTAGAGGGGGATGGCTTGTAACATTGAGATGGATTCCGAGCAGTCAGTTGTTGCTAGCAGATGCTGTTCACATGTGTGCCCAGCTTACAGAGAACGTTGTCGCTGCCTTAAAAACAATACATACTGTTAGTTGTGAGCACTCAATCTTCCTCATTTTTGTTTTGTTTTGATCACATTCATACACGTCTTCCCAAATACAGTTCAGAATATTCTTTTGCTTTTGCTCCTGTGAACATCAAAGAATATTATGTAGGTAGCAGAAGTAGTTTGAAATTTAAAAGTGATATAAAGCTAAACTATTCATGGACACACAATGATTTTTACCTCTCACATTTAAAATAAAGGTTATGGGAAATCTTTGAGATATTTTTTATTTGAATTGGCTGCAATATTTGATGGGTAATGTGTTTATTTCCTGTGGGGTTTTTTTCCCAACCATGGGAAAGAGGATAGGTGGGTCTTTCTTAGATGAGACTGTGATATTTACCCCAACTTTGAAACTGTAGTAACTTGGAGCTACAGATTTTGACCATACGGGGAAATAAAGAGGCAAGATACAAATATTCGTTGAACTGTGTCACATTTCATTCATTTAACACCAAAGGTCTGCAGAAGGAAACAAAGAGAGTGGGATACTAACAGCACATAAACTGGGTGAGCCAACCCTGCCTAAGGCAAGAGGTAGTATTTTGTCTACCCACTTTGCTTAATCTGCACCCTTTGAGATAAGTAAGGAGGCCTTACTGCTTCATCTCCTCCTGGCCTTCACAACTAGGGCTGAATGCTGCAGGTTGGACTTGGAGGTGCTCCTTACCCTGCCAGTGCGTCCCATAGACCTGAAAGTACCGTATTTTTCGCTCTATTGGACGCAGTTTTTCCCCTCCAAAAATTGAGGGAAAATGTGTGTGCGTCCTATGGAGCGAATGCAGGCTTGTGCCATAGCCGCGCGCAAGCCCTCCGCAAGGAGAGGCTGCACGGGGCTATGGATTCTTTAGCCCTGCGCAACCCCTCCGGCAAGGACAGGCTGCGCTGCACGGGGTTAAAGGGGAAGGCAGAACAGCGAGCGGGATCCATCCCGCTCGCTGCCTGGCCTTCTCCCATAGCTGCGCGCAACCCCTCCGGCAAGGAGAGGCTGCACAGGGCTATGGAGTCTTTAGCCCCACGCAGCCTCTCCCAGGAGAGGCTGCACGGGGCTAAAGGGGAAGGCAGAACAGCTAGCGGGATCCATCCCACTCGCTGCCTTGCCTTCTTCCATAGCTGCGCGCAACCCCTCCGGCAAGGAGAGGCTGCACGGGGCTAAAGGGGAAGGCAGAACAGCGAGCGGGATGGATCCCACTCGCTGCCTTTGCCTTCTCCCATAGCCGCGCGCAACCCCTCCGGCAAGGAGAGGCTGCACGGGGCTATGGAGTCTTTAGCCCCACGCAGCCTCTCCTGGGAGAGGCTGCGTGGGGCTAAAGGGGAAGGCAGAACAGCGAGCGGGATGGATCCCACTCGCTGCCTTCGCCTTCTCCCATAGCCGCGTGCAACCCCTCCGGCAAGGAGAGGCTGCACAGGGCTATGGAGTCTTTAGCCCCACGCAGCCTCTCCCAGGAGAGGCTGCACGGGGCTAAAGGGGAAGGCAGAACAGCAAGCGGGATCCATCCCACTCGCTGCCTTTGCCTTCTCCCATAGCCGCGCGCAACCCCTCCGGCAAGGAGAGGCTGCACGGGGCTATGGAGTCTTTAGCCCCACGCAGCCTCTCTTGGGAGAGGCTGCGTGGGGCTAAAGGGGAAGGCAGAACAGCGAGCGGGATCCATCCCACTCGCTGCCTTTGCCTTCTCCCATAGCCGCGCGCAACCCCTCCGGCAAGGAGAGGCTGCACGGGGCTATGGAGTCTTTAGCCCCACGGAGCCTCTCCCGGCAAGGAGAGGCTGCACGGGGCTGAAGGGGAAGGCAAAACAGCGAGCGGGATGGATCCCACTCGCTGCCTTTGCCTTCTCCCATAGCCGCGCGCAACCCCTCCGGCAAGGAGAGGCTGCACGGGGCTGAAGGGGAAGGCAAAACAGCGAGCGGGATGGATCCCGCTCGCTGCCTTTGCCTTCTCCCATAGCCGCGCGCAACCCCTCCGGCAAGGAGAGGCTGCACGGGGCTATGGAGTCTTTAGTCCCACGCAGCCTCTCCTGGGAGAGGCTGCGTGGGGCTAAAGGGGAAGGCAGAACAGCGAGCGGGATGGATCCCACTCGCTGCCTTCGCCTTCTCCCATAGCCGCGCGCAACCCCTCCGGCAAGGAGAGGCTGCACAGGGCTATGGAGTCTTTAGCCCCACGCAGCCTCTCCCAGGAGAGGCTGCACGGGGCTAAAGGGGAAGGCAGAACAGCAAGCGGGATCCATCCCACTAGCTGCCTTTGCCTTCTCCCATAGCCGCGCGCAACCCCTCCGGCAAGGAGAGGCTGCACGGGGCTATGGAGTCTTTAGCCCCACGCAGCCTCTCCCAGGAGAGGCTGCACAGGGCTAAAGGGGAAGGCAGAACAGCGAGCGGGATGGATCCCACTCGCTGCCTTGCCTTCTTCCATAGCTGCGCGCAACCCCTCCGGCAAGGAGAGGCTGCACAGGGCTATGGAGTCTTTATCCCCACGCAGCCTCTCCCGGGAGAGAGAGGCTGCACGGGGTTAAAGGGAAAGCCAGAACAGCGAGCGGGATCCATCCCGCTCGCTGCCTTCCCTTCTTCCAGAGCTGCGCGCAACCCCTCTGGCAGGGAGAGGTTGTGTGCCGCCTGTACGCTGCTCTTTGGGGCTGGGGGGGGAAAATATTTTTTCTTCTTGATTTCCCCCCCTAAAAACTGGGTGCGCCCTATGGTCCGGTGCGTCCTATGGTGCGAAAAATACGGTAAGTCACAGGGCTGCCTTTAAAGTGGCTAAGAGAGCTCACCAGACTTAACTACGTGACAGCTTCCTGCCCCTGCCTGCCGATGTGGCCAGTTGTGACCGCACATACCCAAACCACATTTTAAAAAAGCTTCAAGTAAATGTTCATTCAAAATTTGATGCAGCAGTTTTAACTCCATCCATGTAGCAAGCAGCACATGGATGTGTACATAGCATATGGTGAAGTGGGTATTGGCCCACAAAAGCTTATACAGTCATACCTCGGGTTACAGACGCTTCAGGTTGCATTTTTTCAGGTTATGGACCGCTGAAAGCCGGAAGTACCGGAATTGGTTACTTCCGGGTTTCAGTGGTCGTGCATGCGCAGAAGCGCCAAATCGCAACCCACACATGCGCAGATGCAGCGCTGCGGGTTGCAAATGCTGCGGGTTACGAATGTGCATCCCACATGGATCATGTTTGCAACCCGAGCATCCCCTGTATTGCAGTATGAGGTCCTTAAGACACCATAGAAATCTTTGTTGTTTTTGCTGCTATAGACTTAACACAGTTGCTGTTCTGGAAATAGTAAACATGGATGGCATTAAAATTAATATTACAGAATGCTGTAATAAGGATTACATGTGTGAGGGCTCAGACTGTAACTTAATGTATCTGTAGTCTTTCTGATATATTTTGCACTTCAAGTTTTCTGTATAAGCTGGTAGTAAAGGCTGTATATTACAAATGTATTCGTACTGTGATGAAATATTGCAGTATCAAGTTGTAAAATAAAGGTGTGTGGAGAAAAGGTTTTTCAGATACAATTTCTCTCCTAGGAATCTAGTATTCAGGGTTTTAGCAATATCCACTTTATCTTGAGTCCACTGGCAGCTTTATCAGTTGTACCAGCTGTCAGAGTTTTGTTTAATGATGTAATCCTGTGTTAATAAGAGAATTCCAGCTGCTGAATGCATTGAAGCAGTTCATTTGCCTTTTGTAAACAGTCAAAATATATTGGGCCTTAAATTTCATATTTATTTGTTGCAGACTTACTCATTTTATCAATCTCAAAGAGACCTGGACTGTACAAATCAAGCTATATGTGGCTTCCTGTAACTGAATCTTTTAACTCAATCTATTAGTTATACGATGCTGTGTTTTATTGCTTCATTGAGTAAACCAACAGGGTAATGAAGTGTTAGTTTCCTTGCTAAGGCACTAGATTTTCTACATTCATTCTTTGGCTGATCTGACTATAAAGCAGTCTGAGGTGACTGATAGTAGATTTTGGGGGTTGAAACTGATGGATGAAGATGCTTGAAAACTTCAAATAAATTATTATAATGTACACTAAATTTTGAATGGCTGAAAATAGACACTGGGGCAATGTGCAAAAGGGCTGAGCTGTCACGTCAGTTCTTGGTGACATGCCTACTGCTTTACGCTTCAATATCAGCTTAATCATTTTCTCAGTCCGGAGGATTGTATGTAGCCAAACTTCCCACAGCATGCTTTCTACCAAATCTCTGTTGAGCTGATGGAGTTATGCACCCAGAAATGACTAGTGTGGTGGGTTGTAAATAGTTAGGTTTTCTGTATGAACAGCTTGAGGAGCGCTTAGTGATATTGGAGGATAGAAGTTCACTATCTAATCTGAGCAGTAGTGCCCAGTAGGCCACCTGGCATTGCTGAGGACAACTTTATCCCTTATGATGTCAAACTTTAAATCATTTGTGCCTATTTGTCATGGATAATCCAATCATTCAAAACAACATCCTTGGTTGTGGAAATGTCTTACTTAAAAAGTGCTCAGCTATGAAGTTTAAACTCTTTTATGTGATAAAAACATACCAGCATGGCTGTAGGACTCTTGTTAGATATAAGCCAAAATATATAGTTATGTGGATGATCATTGCGTATAGTCCCGTGTGAATTTATCTCATTTGAAAAGTCACCCTCCCCCGCAAACTGCAAGTGCATTTTCAAAGGCTTAGTTATGGAAGGTAGTTGTCAGATAAATTCTCTCATGAACTGTAATTGTGGCTTATTGTGTAATGGAAAATGACTCCTATAGTTTTCGAACCATCAGCAAGATAACTTACTTGTTCACAGTTTAAACCCCTTGTATTCAAGTATTATTTGATACTATGTTTTTGTTGCTGTGTCCCTTGATGTTTTCTGTTTGCTGCTCTGTATAACAGAGTGAAGTGATCTTCAGTCTTACTTGAAATAAATGAATGTGACATTGAATGTGGCATTGAATTTTGCCATTTTGATTTGCCCTGCTGGAATTTCATTACTTCTAAGACACCACAGCAACATTCAACAAGCAGTAATCTAAAAAGGCTATAGTTCAGTGAAGAGTATATGTAACTATACACAGAAAATCTTCCTGTTTGTGAATGGATGCAGTACTTTCAGTATTGTCACAAACATTTCTTCCAAATTATGTACTTGTTTGTAAAACACAGAATAAGCAGATTTCCTTATAGCAATTTGTTGTATGCACTTTGATTGACATCACATCTATTAAACATTTTATCCCACTTCTCTTCTCTTTAGAGAGGTGCTCAATATTACTTACAAAATCCAACAGAATCAAAACATTAAACTACATTATTAAAACAATAAAATAAGTAACACAGCTGCAAAAAGCATAAGACAAAGCTTAAGAAACCATCCAGTAAATAATAGTTAACTTAATCAATGACAGAGTTAAAGCTCTTCTAAAAGTCTGGTAAGTTAGTTTAACTAAGGTACTCAATGGAGTATATTTTAAATATATTTCATTGATTTTTCAAAATAACATGGAATAGCAACCACCCCACCTAATCCAATTAAGTTTTTTAAAAAAGAAATGTTTTTATTTAATTTTTCCAACAACGTGCAAACATAATACAATACAATAAAATAACTGTGCATTTGTTCACATTTTCCTCTTGAGCTAAGTTCTACATCTGTTGAAATTAATGGGCCTAACGTAGTCATGCCCAGTACAATTTTAATGGGTGTACTCTGAATAGGATTAGTTATGGCTACAACCCACTGTGTAGATATTGTTGGTTTAAGATTTTCAAACTTATGTAAGTCTATTGGAGTTCTTCAGTGAGATAAGTACTGTATTGGGTATGTTTAGGTCACACACTTGGTTCATGAGGAGTAGTGGTGAGTCTTAACTTGTCTGGCCAGTGTCCTGCATAAAGTGAATGTGTGTGCTAGAATCTGATCATATCCAAAATCTTTTGCAACATAGTTGTTTCACAGAATAATCATTCAGGGGTTCCTTGGCAGATGAGCCAGCGTGGAAAAGAGTCCCTGAAAGACGACAGTTTGGAAACCACTGTTGTAGTAGGGGATGAGATTATAAAACTTTTCAGAGAGTAGTACACTGAAGTGCAGACAGATTTGGCTTTGTTTATCAAATGGATTAGATTGGAATGTTCATGGCTTGTAGTTAATCCAGATAATAATATTAGTTGTTAATGCTTGTCCTGTTTAATCTTGTGAGCAGTAGTTCCACATTAAACTTCCAGATATTAACTCATGATGTTCTAGTTCTCATTTAAAGGAGCTGTTTAGTTTTTGGGTAGGTTTTGCTAGTTCTGGGGGTAGGAAGAAGCATTAGTAAAATTTTGGAATTCTCATAAGCAGGGCTTTGTGAAATCTGTAACTATTATAATCATTTTATCTGTCATCTTATCTGGCCACAAATACACTGTCTAGGAAGTGCTGTTGTATTTGTTTTGATAGGCAACTTAAAAAAAAATGGGCTGAGAAAAAAGACCATATCATTAGTGTATCTATCTTCATTTGTGTGTTCATAGGGAAAGCATCTGTGCTGGTAAATGTGCATCTCTTTCATCTTGTGAAGTTTTGTACTTGCCCTCCCACATGCTATGATGGATAGTTTTCCCCATCTGTTGTTGGGAAATCAGAGCAATGTGATATTGCTGACATTAATTGAAAGGGCTTCTTGTAGGTTCAGCACGTGAATTAATTCTTATGAATGCAAGGAAAATCTTTTATTAGGTTGCCTGTGTCACAAGAAGCAGAAAATACCGGTTTTAAAGTATACATGATTTGGCTGTAGGATCCATCTTAGTTTTTCTAACTCAAGCAGCAGCCAAACTTTCCAATGATGAGCATGTGATAACTTTTGTGTTATTGATATAGTAGGAAAAGAGTTACCCTAGAAATTATTGGGTGCTGATTTGCATACGTTTAATTCCTTCTTGCTTTGCTGTATAATCTGTGCTCTGTTACTAGTGCATGGAATCACAGTTGTGCAAGTTGTTTTTAAGAGAAAGTTGGAAGTCTACCATGGATGTACTGGCATTTATGGTGCAGTGGCACTACTGCTTAGCCAAATTTTGCTCACGTGAGGAGGTAAAAGAGCAAAGTTTTTCCTCTTAAGTGTCTGCCTATGGCACAGTAAATCCCCATGATAGTAACATCCACATAGGCAGTCTTGTTGTGTTTGGTATTCGTAGGATAAACCCAAACTTCTGTTCTTAGAAGTGTATGAGCAGGCTGCACTCTACCATTTACTTGAAAACCTGAGACTGTCAAGTTTAACCTTGCATTCAGAAGGGTTGGGTTAGGATAGAAATCAGCCTGGTAGCCATGGGCTAGAAGGAATTACAGTGGTACCTCTGGTTGCGAACAGGATCCGAGCCGGAGGCCCATTCACAACCTGAAAGGAACGCAACCCGCATCTGGGCATGCGCGGGTCGGGATTCACTGCTTCTGCACATGCGCGTGACATCATTTTGCGGGCGAGCGGCGAAACCCGGAAGTAACCCTTTCCGGTACTTCCAGGTCGCCATGGGACGCAACCTGAAAATGCTCAACCTGAAGGAAACGTAACATTCAGTATGACTGTACATGAAGGCAAATGCAGAAAATTCAGTGCAGCCAACCTACCATAGATTAATGGTCTTGAGCAGGGCAGGGCAGGCTACTACTTTTGATGGGCTTATTAGATAGACAGCTGACCCCCAGGCATCTTTGCTTGGTCACATGTGGTCAATAGCCAGGCTAATTTTGAACACTGGCACCATCCAACCATTTTAGGGACTCCACTTTGGATTTGTGTAGGGTTTACTCCTTAGCAGTGTTCGAAACTCCCATTGTTCTAGGCGCATTTTGCAAGAAGGAATTTCCTTAGCATGAGCAGTTTCTGAGCTCTGGGCGCTGTACTGCACCTAAGATTTCAGATTAAAACTGCAGAGTGGAAGGAAAGCACTTTTTCTGCCTCCCCACTTCCAGCTAATCTCTGAAGACTGGAGAAGTGACTTAAGAATATTAGTGGGGTGGGCAGACCATGTGAAAAATGAACATAAGATTTTAGGTGCTGTTCACTCATTTTCAGCTTTGTATTCCTGTTATAAAAAGTGTGCCTTGACATTTCGTTGTTGCACCCATAATCTAGATTTAAGGTGCCATTTAGCTCCTAGCTTTCATATCTCAGTTTCTAACACTGCTCCTTAGCCTCTTTTTAATGATACAGTTCTTACATGGTTCAATATTATCAGTTTCATTCATATCAGTCACACATTTTCCCTGTGTGCTGTACTGATATGGTCTCCTGTCTCTTTGCTTATATTATTTCTGCTAACATGGTCGCACGTGTTTTTGCTTCGGCAAAATAGATCTTATTTTACCTTTTGGAAATTAGTGTTCAAAGTATTAATTTTCTGAAAGTATTTAGGTCTGTAGTGTTCTTTATGGTTTGCGAGTTAACTCTTCTTGCAAAGTAGAAATGATTTACTGCTTAAAGCAGAGGAAATAAACTTAAAATATAGCAGGTTAGGGAAAATGTTTTTACACAAAACACAAATCATCTGAAAAGTTGGTGCTATATTCACTGGTGTGTCATTTTCTCCTCTGCATCCTCATTCGCAGTGACCATGACAGACTAGGAGAGCAATAATCTTGAATCTGGCATTTCCATTCCAAACACATTACTGTGCAGTGTGCCATTGAGTGGAATGGAATTTGTTTCTAAATAATCTATGCTTTTTTTTATTTAGTTTAGTGTTTTATAACCTCTTCCTAAGGTCTGCTGTTCAAAGCAAAAATTGGATATGCTCAGGCTCACTGAATGCAGTGTTGCAAGTTATCAATTTTATGTTGGCCCACCACCTCAGGACAGTAAAACTGTGATCACCCTGCTTGATGACCTGTGTTAGGAGAGAAATAGTGTGAGTGTGACCCTGCTGATTCTCTTCAATTTCTCTTTGACTTTCAATATCATTGACCATGATATCTAGGGCTGGTCGATAAATAATCCAAAACCAGTTTGAATTCATTTCTGGTGAGGCAGCACAAACAATTAAAGTCACAGAAAATGTATGTTACCAATATCTAATTGTTTCCCTTATGGAAACAGTTTTAACTTAAAGTATCAATTAAGCTTGTCATCACTTGGAGAGAAGAATAGGGAGTTTATTTCACTTGTGTGTTTTCCTGACAATACGTTGGAATGTGAAAGTTTCCTAAGTCATAACAGATGTGGGACAAGTGGAGCCCTTACAGGAGGGTGGTAGTCCAAAGTACAAGCCACAGGATGCCAGGTATTTACACTGGCACAAGTACTGACATAGCAGCAACCCTGTGCAGACTTACAAAATATTCACCCAAACAGAAAATCTTAGGGTTATTTTAATAAAGGATGTGGATTTGCTCTAATTAATGACCACGAATGGTGTCTCATCTCAACTTCTGTTGTGGATTTCCTTGTTGTACCTGTCTCTCAGTGAGGATTAGAATTCTGCATTGACCTCATTACTTGGCTTTCTATCTTATTTGTTTTAATAGAATGAATCAATTTTTTTGAGTGAATAATTTTGATTTGTATATGTTACAGCAATGAATGAGAATAAGTATAGCTTTTAAGTTTTGATTTTAAGCAGAGGTTGAATGGGCATCTGTCAGGGATTCTTTAGCTGCTATTCCTGCATTTTGCAGGGGTTGGACTAGATGATTGTCAGAGTCCATTCCAAGTCTACAGTGCTATGATTCTATGATGACATTTTTTATTCCATTTTAAGAGATGCAGGATACAGTAATCTAAGTTATACTCATGGTAGACCCATTGAAATGTTAACTTAGATCCTTTGATTTTAACATGTAGACTCCAAGTATGTCTAATATTAAAAACCTTATACAGAAGTGAGGAACCTTTCTCAGCTCAAGGCCTGCTATCTTGCGTGGGAAACCTTTGATAGGGAGCACTGACATTTGCCAGAGGGAAAAGTAGGTAGGATGTAACTCTTTGCCTTTTGCATAGTAAGTTACATCCAGTCACACAAAAGTTAAAAGTTTCTGTACACACACAAATACTGTATATCCCAACTCCATCAAGGCGAACAAGTATTATCATAGTTAAGGAACATTCCAGCCTGGCTCCTGAAGGCTGGATGGAGAAGCTTGGAGGGTTGCATCAATCCCCCCCCCCCCCCGGGCATCTGAAACTTCACACCTCTGTCATAATATATCTGGGATTGTGGAAAGACATTTATTTCAACCCTCTGAGGAATGCACTGGGTAACTTTGTATGCTCTGGCACCTTTATCCCAATTCATTCATCTGTCTACATTAAAGTCATATCCCTGTAGGTCCTAGTGTGTGAAGATTTTCCATGTTTGTGTAATCTTGCTCTCGGTGATGTATATTGGCACATGGAAGTGATTTTCATATAGAAATTTGGTGGCAATATAATTCATCCTTAGTAGTCCAAGTGACAGAAAGGTGAATGCAATTGTTCACTGAAATGCCCTTTCCTTGCTAATATTGCCCCATGTCCCTTTCTGGGAGTGATTTCTCCTGTTGCTTATTATGCAGTAGCAAATCTCTATATTGGTAACACGCTCCTTCTGTGAGTAACTGTGCTGCTTCACCAGAAATGGGTGTGTTCTATGTACAGTGTTACGAAGGTCAAGTGTATTTTTTACATCCTGTTTTCTTGCATCATTCTGCTACATGAAGACTGCAGTCTGCTGTAGTAAGACTGCAAGTCTATACAAGGTTTCCTGGGAGTAGGAGCCGTTGAAATGGGACTTCTTTCTACATAGGCATGTATAGAAATGCACTGTAAATGTTAAAACTATTGATAATACTAACTTTTTTCTATCTTGTGATTTTCTCTGATAAAATGACAGATTTATAAAACTAAAATCAATGTTTGGCTTCACTCTGATACTACAAACTTTGGAGAAAAAAATTATAGGTCTGGTGTTGAAAGAAGAAAAAGTACTGGGGAACTACTGGGCAGACAACTCATAGGGTTCACCTCAGGTAGCTGTTTGGATCCCAGCCATGATGTATTGTGAGCCAAAGCTAGGCATGTGCTTCTGAAATCAGCTTCATTCTGATATTTCAAACGACTTGTAGCATCAAGTCTGCTTTTCTCTGTTTCTTATCTAGTAAAACTGATAAAAACAAGGCTGCCATCATATGTATGTTTACTTGGGAACAAACTCCATTGAACTTATTGCTGAGTAAACATAGGATCAGGTTGTGAGTCTTGTAGCTTGACCTACTAAGTTTGGTGGGATTTACACTTCAGGATTGCAGGCTTACTTAATGCAGCTTGCCGGATAGCTCCTTACTGCTACTTAAGCTCACAATGTGAAAGAGCAAGGACTGTAGACTTTGGTTACTGCTTATCTTATGAACAATTGATAGGTTTGTGATGTTATAATCACCTAGCACATAAGAAATATACCTACTTCACTAATCAGGTATAATTGTTTACTTTAAAAAAGTGGGTTTTTCATGAAAGTGCTTCTGATCCCTTAGTTCTTATGATAGTATACCAAATAAATTTGTTTTAATTTGCTTTTGAGGAAATACAGAAAGGGTGGCTTTAAGAAGGTTTTGATTACATCAGCAGAAACCAGGCATTTTCTGGCTAGCACAGAGTATGATCATAGCCAGCTTTTTGGTCCCGCGCTGCATTTTTATGCTGGATTTGTTTAAAGGGGCTTCATCACTGTGGTTTTAACTCTAACAATGATATCAACAGTGTTTGCAGAAAAGCGGATTTGTGTGGCTTTTTATTCCTTTATACTCTGAATGTGGATTTTTACAAAATTGTCTTGTTGGTTCTGCTGTAAGCTACATCTACATGCTGAAGCTAATAGGTAATATGTTTGGAATTATGCCTTTAACAATCAGAATTATTTTGGATCTGGATGTAACTTATTGGGTGCAAATTGAAGATGAATACTTGTTTGGAGGCTAATGCGTTGTTTGTTTAGAGTCTTAGATAGATCAAAGCAAAGGAAGCCGTGTTGATTAGGAAGTATTGCAGAATCCATTGTGAGGCATTACCTATTAGGTCCAACCAGAATGTCAGAAAATAGTGAGTAAGCTTTCAAATCCTTCATAACTCTTCATCATAACATCAAGACCATTGTTTGAAATTCCCCAGGTATCAGGCATGTTTTGCTACTGGAGAAGGTCCATTTGCAACTACATGGAGTTTTCTGGGTGCTAGGTTGGCACCCATAGTTTAAAAACCTCTGCCTTAGTCCATTGTTAATACCACTTCCATTTCTGTTTTTTCTGCTTGCAGCATACTGGGACAAGTGAATTATTGTAAGAGCAAGCTACAGTCAAGCAATGCATTTGAGATTGTAGAATCATAGCATTGGAAGATAACCCTGAGGGTTATCTAGTTCAACTCCATGGCAAATAGACATTCTGTTGTGGTGACAGATCATATATTTAAGGCACCATTTGGTGCCTAGCTTATATATCTGAGTTTCTAACAGCCTGGTGAAGAATTCTGTAGAACTCTAAGAAAGATATTTCTAAACCATGGACTTTGTTATGCCTCTCTAATTGCAAACAGCAATTTTTTAAAAAGTGCATTGAGGGCATGAAGCAAATGACTTATTATTGTGAATTTTGTGAAGTAAAATAATACAAAAGTTTCCTGACACTTTAACAGGAAAAAAACCACATTTGTGGGAGGCTACATATTTGATCACACAAACAGTGAAATGGTTGCGGGTTGCTTTTTCCAGACCAGACAAAATTGCCTCTCAACTGCTTTTCCATTGCAATGGGAGCAAGATGGTATCTTTTTCTCTGCAGGTGGAAAAGCAGGTTGGGAGATTGACTGTGATCAGAAAAAAATCCCCTTCAGCACTTCTCTGACCAAATCATAACCTCCTTTGGGTGCTAATCATAAAACATAATGAAGTAAAATAAAGTGAATTTTACACTGGTCTTCCATATAATGCTAGTTTTGCCCTACGAAAGGTAAATAAGATCAGCTAAAATCAGTCAGTTTTGTCCTGAATTTCATTGAGAAGTGGGTTGAAACCTAAGACACTTAACATGAAACAGTAGCTTAAATCTGGGAACACTGATTATTCCTAATAGTTCCATCAAAATACAGAAAATGATATCTGAACTTGGCCATAGTGGATGACATTCAGTGATGTTCACTCATTTCTGCAATGGAAATCTGCTTGCACAAGTGAAACCTTTTGTTTCTCTTTTCCCCACTCTAGTCCCTGCACCCCTCCATTCTGCTCTGGAAATTTCACTGACTCCTGAAGTAGATTTTGGGGGTACAGGGGAGAGGAGAAGCTCTGTGGCATGAACAGATGCATGCTTAACGCTATTGTGGATCTTGCCCAGTCAGTGTTTCCATTGTATAACCCACCCCTTTTCTACTTTGTTTTTGACATTAGCTATACAGTCATACCTCGGGTTGAATGCGCTTCGGGTTGAGCGTGTTTGAGTTGCGCTCCGTGGCAACCCAGAAGTAATGTGTTACTTCCGGCTTTCGCTGCTTGCGCATGTGCAGACACTCAAAATGACGCCACACACATGCGCAGAAGCGGCGAAAAGTGACGCGTGCGTGCGCAGACGTGCCGCCGCTAGTTACGTTTGCTTCCGGAATGGATCCTGTTCGTATCCAGAGGTACCACTGTATTGTGATGGTTTTATCTTTTACTTAATATAGTTTCCTGTTTGAATTAGCATCTTGGGAATCATTTAAGCTGCAGTAAGACTGAACAGTTATTTGGGAGTGAACCTTACTGTACACAGTGGGATTTACTTCTAAGTAAACATACACACAGGCTGTCTTTGAAAATGAAAACTGAAAATTGCAGACTGATTGTCCTGTGTCTGAGAGTTCTAAAAGAAGCCTGTATTTAGCACAACAGAGAGAAGGGGGAAATCAAAAGATTGCTTTAAAACTGGCCCAGGTTTTCATAGCATATGCCCCCCTGCTGCCTTCCTAGCAACATCTGCGTTGGAGGTTCTCCTAAATGGAATCAGGGATATTAAGTATTTCCCAGTTGAGTGTTTTTAATACAAAATGAAACAGAAGCTTAATCGGGCAGCTGCTTGGGACCAGGGATACATTGGGGAAATCTTTATCAGCTGGATATCTATTGGAAAAGAAGTTCTGGACAAAAGGAAGAGGGAAATCCAATATTAATGGCAAGAACAAAGAGAAAATAAGCCCGTTTATAAGGTGAGGTGGGGAGGACTGTGTGGTTTGACTGATGAAAGAAAGGGGACCAGACTTCAGAAGTTCAAATTGAACATGGAAATTTACAGATTAGTCTGAGTAAATTATAACCTATTCTGAATTGAGTCATTACATTGATAATGTAAATGTGAGTTGAGGACTGAACGACTTAAATCGCTGAATACATCAATTTGCACACCACAAGACAACAAAATTGGTCTTTGTTTATTTCAGGTATTATTGTTGGTCCTAATTTTCCCTGCATTAATGCCATCTATCCTGTTTTGTTTGTTGTTGGATATTCTTGTTTTTATTCTTGATATGAACTTTGGAAATTATTTTTAATTGAAATGTGGACTAATTTCCCCCTAAATTCTTCAACTGTTTCCAAAAACTGGACCTACAAATAGTGAGCATCTGAACACGGATCTCGAAACATATCTCGAAACACAGGCAGCCCCACAGAAAACCCTGCTCTAAGTTGCTGTACAGCAGGTGTCTGATATTTTAGGGATTTCAATGAGAGACTCTCTGGCAGAATGTACTGAGTATGTAAGGTGGTAACATGGTCTCTCAAGTAACCTGATAACAAGCTGTATAGGGCCTTGCATGTACATGCATTTTGAACTCTGCTAGGTAGCAGAATTGCTTAATTGGAGCTGTGCCAACTGTGGTGTCAAGTCTGCTATGGAGGTAGACAAATTTGTCTCCAGAGTGGCTAGCAAGCAAATCGCAGCAGGTCTCTGAGGTGCCCTGGACATTGCCCACTGATACACATGTCAACAATTCATGGACCTGACGAGCTCTGCTGGATGATTCATTGAGGATGTGATGGAGGTATCAAAATATTTCCTTTTTGCTGCTTTCACCATCAAATAGGCACAATTCACGTTCAGCCAGCTTCACAGCAGGACTTTTGTCACCTGTTTTCCTGCTGTCTTCCAGCCGGTTTCATAGAATGCAGATCCCCAGTATACTATAGGGCTAAAACATTTTTTTCCTGTATTGGAGAGGGTGCTTCAGAGCAATTGTATTGGTTGTACTCAGCATCTTGTCATTCCACAGCAAGACCAGGGCTTTGGCAGGATCACAGAGTGCTATCAGAAGCACTTTTTCCATTCTAGATATGCTTAACTACTCAGTTGAAAGGGTTGTTAGATAATAATGGCAATGTTAAACAGCTAATAGCTTCTTAGGGTGTTTAAAGTCACCATATACATCAGAAACAAGAGAATATGATTTTGACTGCTTTGTTTTATCCAATATAATATAATACAGAACAAGCTCATAATACATAAACACTTATTGCCAGCTGTTTTTAAAAATCACACAATGAGATATTTGTTTCTTGTTGCACGTTGAGAAAACTGGCTTGAGGAAAGAATTTAAATATCCTAGGTAGAATTTAAATATCCTAGGTAGATAATAGCAGCCTATTCTCTTGTGCAGAGGCGGGGAACCTATGAGTCTGTAAAAGTATCTGAACTTGCAACTCCCATCAGTCTCAGCCAGCCATCTGTGGCCAATGGTCACAGATGTTGGGAGTTGTAGTTCAGCGACATTTGGATGGCCACAGGTTCCTGTTCTTTTAATAGGTGGAGTGTTAAGCAGATTGGGGAAGCCCAAGTTCATAGCCCTACTCAGCCATGAAGCTCACCTTTAGCCATCACTCTCTCTCAGCCTAACTTACCTCATGGGGTTGTGGGGATAAAACATAGGGCCAGAATAATGTACATTTTCTTAAGCTTCTTGTAGGAAAAGAAGAATATAGATGTAAAAAAGACAGTGACCCTCACTTATTTTACACATATGTATACATTATGTGCATAACTGTTGCACAGTCTTCTGCCTATCCCTATTCCAAAGGAAATAGCTTTCATGCTGGTGCGCAGCTGTGCTGACAGTGATCTATTTGTGACACACTAGGTCACAAATTTGATATACTTCTTTAAGGTATACAGGAAAACCAGAGACTCCTGCCAAAAGTATTGCATCTCCATGGGCTGGTTGCAGAGTTAGTGTCCGAAACTCCCATTGTTCTAGGCACATTTGCAACAGGGAATTTCATTAATGTGAGCAGTTTCTGAGCTCTGGACGCAATACTGCGCCTAAGATTTCAGATTAAAACTGCAGAGTGGAAGGAAAGGGGGACCTTTCTCTGCCTCCCCACTTCCAGCCGCTCTCTGAAGACTAGAGAAGAGACTTCTTAAGAATATTAGGGGGTGGGCAAGGGAAGGACTAGACCATGTGAAAAATGAACATAAGATTATTTAGGTGCAGTTCATTTATTTTCAGCTTTGTATTCTTGTTATAAAAATGTGTGCCTAGACATTCTGTTCTTGTGCCCATAACCTAGGTTTAAGGTGTCATTTAGTTCCTAGCTTTCGTATCTCAGTTTCTAATACTGTGCAGAGTCTATCATAATTGGGAAACAAAAGAAGTGTTCAGTATATCTAATACCACAAGCATCATGGGTTATTGTAATGTTTAAAAGTATTCCTCACAGATTGATATGGAAACTATTATTAATTTTTTTACTAATGAAAAGCATTCTACAATTCTATGGTTCCTAGATCCAAGCTAAATTCACAGATTTAACAAATAACTCCAATCTCTGATTAATAATATAATGTATTAATGCAAGGATGTAGCTCAAGAATGTACCACTTTGGAAAAGACCTGGATACACTCAGAGTATTTAAAAGAAATTGGAAGATTCTTCCTGATATTCTCTCCTTTTTCTCATATGCAGAATGAAGTGAAAGCAATAAATAACTCATCCCCTTCCGAGCTGTAACTTTAGAACTGGGAGGAGGGTAGAAAATAAGTCCTTCCCCAATAACTCAGAGCTGGCGCAGGCAGGCAGAGAAGTTTGAGTTGCCTCTGAACCCAGCTGGTGCTCTGATGTTGGAGTGCCCCTCAGTTGTGGATGCAAGCTTCCACCTCCCTCCTTTAGCTCTGAGCCTGCTCTGCTTCTGTGGCTGATAGGTTATCCAAGCTCAGAGTACAGCCTGCTTCTGTAGCTCTGGCTTCAGACTCATCTTGGCCTCTGAGGCTGGCAAGAGGAGCAGGTGAGATTATCAAGCCCTACCACTCATCCTCCAGTGACATTATGAGGTACTAGATTACAAATGAGGAACTGAAACGGAAAGTCGCTTTCCAGTAAGTTCATGGCTGAACAGACAATTGAATGTTTGTATAAATCTAAATCTTGTCTAAAGCTGCTGCTTCATGATGTTCTAGAAAGATGGCTTAGTTAAATATGTGAAATATGTGACTTCACTGTTTGAAATCAGTGAGACCTAAAAGTGCTGAAGTTGGCTTGATTATGCCTCACAGTTATCAACAGATAAACAATTTATATTGCATATGTTTTAAAAATTATTTTCAGGCAAAAACAAGCTGAAAGAATTTAATTTTTCCACAGTTTTTAAACAGTGGTGCTCATAAACAGTCCCTTGCCTGGTAGCCTCTGCTTGATAACACAGGGTTCCATGTGAAAATGCAATGAGTCTTTTCGTTTTTTTCCATATTACTATATTACATAATGTGATGGCATTCAGGATTTTATATTATGCTACATTATGATATTTTTGTATACTGCTATATGACTCAATTAGGGACGCGGGTGGCGCTGTGGGTTAAACCACAGAGCCTAGGACTTGCTGATCGGAAGCTTGGCGGTTTGAATCCCTGCGATGGGGTGAGCTCCCGTTGCTCTGTCCCTGCTTCTGCCAACCCAGCAGTTCGAAAGCATGTCAAAAGTGCAAGTAGGTACTGCTCCGGCAGGAAGGTAAACGGCGTTTCCATGCGCTTCTCTGGTTCTCCAGAAGCAGCTTAGTCATGCTGGTCACATGACCCGGAAGCTGTATGCCGGCTCCCTCGGCCAATAAAGTGAGATGAGCGCCGCAACCCCAGAGTTGGCCACGACTGGACCTAATGGTCAGGGGTCCCTTTACCTTTACCTTATATGATTCAAAGGCTCTCAGAGTGGTGAACATAATGTTAATATAAGAGAGGAGTATGGTAAATCAAACCAAACAATGTAAAGCAAAATGACCAAGAAGCCGTCTTAGAGATTTGTTTCTGAACTGCATTCATACATACTCTCACCACAGAAGCAACTCTCTAGCATTCTGCCTTTCACTTAGAAAGCAGATTAACTCCTCCCCCGTCTACTATAATGTTTGGGTCAAGTTATTCACATTTTCTGTGTGCTTAGTGCTACTTTCCCTAAGATATCCTGCTGTTCATTTTTCTGCCCCCACTGTACCCCATTGGCTGCTGTTGAATTACAGAACTAGACAGAACTTGCTTGACTTTGAGGTTGGATTTTTGTATGTGTGTGACATTTATAGTGGTAATAATGTTTTGGAGACAGATTATAGGGTTGGATACAAAAAACCATGAACGGAAGGAATATAGCCACTGGCCTGTTTTGCAAACACTTACGAATTTGTGTAGTGCTATAATAGGTTCTGTAACAGATCTCATGTTTCTGCTTGTGCAGGAAATTGCATTTAGTTTAACTTTTCTCACACAAGGCACTAGTGTTAGCTATAAAACTTTTCTATAAGCAGAAGAGCTTTCTATGAGCAGAAGGGCATGTTTGGCTCCATCTCGTCGTTTATTTAGCTTTTTTTTATTTAAAGTGCCCTGTTAATTATTTTTTTAAAAATTATGTTTTTAAAATTAAAACGTGCTTTGTTTTACATCCTGCTAAGGCTGCCAAGTTTCATTTGAAAGGAGAGAGAAAAAAGACTCCAGGTGATCATACTTAGGGGGTCTAAAAACAGAATAAGAACACAATGAAGGAGCAAAGGAGATAAGAGGAAAAGGAACTGCTTGTATGTGCCCATCTCTGCATCCTCTTGTTTTTCCTGCTAAGCTTATTTGGCTGATGCTACTAAGGCTTCCCTGTAAAAAGTATTGTTATTCTCAGGAAGACTTAGAGACATTAATTTATCTAAGCAAACCCCAGCTATGAATTGTATATCCTGTGAATACGACAGGCCAGTATAAACAGTCAGTCCTGCGACAATCTTTGTTGTCCCAAGTTTACTTTTTAAAACTGGAAATGGCTTTTTTTAAGGGCGTGTCTTGCTTACTTTGTAGAAATAGCAATTAGGGCTGCAGTTGCACATAAACTAATACCTCATTCCCCACTTCAAAGCCATGAGTGGTAGATTGGAAAGATTTCTAAAGCATGATGTTTTTGTTTGTATTTTCCCCAGTTGATTGGATAGAATTCGGTATCAAAGCAGGTCGTTTTGGCATTCAGCCCAAAGTATTGTTCTGTTTCTCTCTGTCCTCACATTGCTGAATGGTAGGACCAGTGCAAGACATTTTGCTTTCAGAGGCGAAGGACAAGATAGTTCCCTTACCACTCTTAAGTTCAGACAGACTAGAATAGCAGCTGAATCTTATTTCAGTACTGGCATCAGCATAGTATTGTGTATGACACCTTTGGGCAGCTGACTAGTCTAGTGATGTGTGACAGGTAACACAGCCTACAAACATCCTCCAGCCGAAGGGAACCAGGAGGAACAGCCTTGTGTCTGCCAATGCTGCCCCACACCCCCAGCATCTGCTGCCTGTGTCCCCTCATTCTTTCTAATGATAGGGCTGAATGGAAACATATCTATTTCACTTCATTTCAAATATTTTTACGCTGCTTTTCAGGTAGTCGCCTCCCAACGTGGTATACAAATAAAATAGACACTCAAGCAAGCAGGCTCTGCCTCTTAGATAGCTCAGTCATTAGAGCATGAGACTTTTAATCTAGGGGTCGTGGATTTGAGTCTTACGTTGGGTAAAAGTGTCCTGCATTGCAGAGGGTTGGACTAGATTACCCTTGGGGGGTCTTTTCCTCTAGAATTTCATGATTTTATTAAATCCATAAAATAAACACAATCTATCACAACATTTAAAGAATCAATTTAGCATCCTAAAAATATACAGACCAGCAAGACAACAAAGTGGTCATCTAGCTTATCCAACTTATGACAGGTAAAATAATTCTTAACAGCTTCAATAAAAAGTGAGGTTTAAAGGCCTGTTTAAAACTAGCAAGGAACGGAGTTTCTCTGATCACAGTTAGGATGGGATTCCATCACACAAGCTAAATAGCAGGGAGCCCAGTATGATGATGGTATAATTATTTGCAGGATTCTCCAGGCTGAACTACAACTGATATTATCCCTGGCCATTGGCTGATGGGAATTGTAGCTCAAAATATCAGAAAGGCAGCAGATTGCGGGAAAATGTTTGTTCATATATTTTCATCAGCCCGTGTTAGCTCTCATTGCACTATCTGGTGTAATAAATAAGAAACAGCCTTATTTATTTTTCCAAGCACTTTTCTTCAGAGGTGTATGGTCAAGAGATTTTAAACTTATACCATTTGAAAATGAATATTGGCTACCAGAGTAGTTGGGGATGGCTGGGTAATTTTTACTGGTGTAAAGAATGGACTCTGAACTTGCATGAGTTGAAAAGCTGTTTTATTATATGGTGCAATACTGCAAATGGTGATTTTCCAATTTCAGCAAACAGGCATTATATTTCTTTAAAATTTTATACCATGCTTTTCACCATAAAGGTCGCAAAGCAGCTTACAGCAATAAAATGTAAAATATAAATTAAACCTACAAAATGTAAAACCTCAAGAATTTACCATCTCAAAAAGGAAAACATCTGAGAAGCAGAACTAGAGCTGTGGGTTCAAGTTCTCCATCTAACAGAGAAAACCAGGATACCAGGTGTTTGAAACTCAGTAGGAATGGTGCCTGTTTATAACTTCCTGTGGTATGGAGTTCCATGAAGTTGTCTCTAGAACAGAACACTGAAGACACTACTCTTCATTGACATAAATTGCGGTTTTGGCTCAAAGGGGAGCCACTATTAGTGCTCCACTCAATGATATCAAGTGATGGGTTTGGATTATACAGGGTAAAGGGTATCATGTACTGCAGGCATGTCCAACTCCCAAGAGACTGCGATCTACTCACAGTACAAAAAGACCAGCTGTGATCTACCCAAGAGTTGTTGAGCTTTTTTTTGGGGGGGGGGGGTTAAGTTGTTGAGCTTTTTTGGGAGAGATCTAAGATACCCCTGCGATCAGCTGGGCAATCGCGATCAACCTCTTCAACATGCCTGATGTACTGAAATTACATTTCACTATTTAATTTAGGAGGAATTTCAGATGTGTTTCTTACATAAAAATTGAATGAAAAATATCCACATTTAAGTTTAAACTAAAATGCATGCTGGCTTTATGCTGCCTTGCCCTTGTTTCATTAGCAGTAACTTACAGAAGCAAGTCCTGCTGAGTCCATTGGGGCCCGTGTTGTTGTGAAGATTACTAAGATAATGTATGGGAAGTCCTGGGAACCTAACATGCACTATATAAATGATAAGTGTTTATAATTCACATGTGACTCTTATCTTTCTCAGCAGCCATGCTAAACATTGTGTCACTGATTACATGAACTAACTGCCCTTTAACAGAAAACATTCACTTCAGAAATGTGAAAGATGCACTCTTTCCCTGCTCTCTTGAAATGCAAGGATAGCCTTGCACAAGCAGAATGGCAGATTTCAGCTGTTTAGTGTGTCTGGATCAAGTCAAATTGCTCAAAGGCACAAATGATTTTGCAACGAAAGTGCGTTTTTCACTTAACCTCTAGAAATGTTATTGCATGAAATTCTATAGAGCATGACACTAGCTTTTGAATTAATATACCGTTGGATTTGGAGGTCTGGATTCAGATCTATGAAATTCACTGGATGTCCTTAGGATAGGGTAGCAATCTATGTAAACAAAATAACAGGAGCTGAAGAGACTTTTATATTATGTGTTATGGTTTCAGAAACTAGGAAAACTGAGGCCTGAGGAAGTAATGTTCAAGCAAACATTTTGCTCCTGATCTGCTAATACATAGTTTACTGGATCAGCATTATGTATGACCCAGGTTATGTCTGAATCAGCCTATAGTTAAAAATTAGGGGTGGCCACTTTTCAAACGGGACGCGGGTGGCACTGTGGGTAAAACCTCAGCGTCTAGGACTTGCCGATCGCATGGTCGGCGGTTTGAATCCCCGCGGCGGGGTGTGCTCCTGTCGTTCGGTCCCAGCGCCTGCCAACCTAGCAGTTTGAAAGCACCTCCGGGTGCAAGTAAATAAATAGGGACCGCTTACTGGCGGGAAGGTAAACGGCGTTCCGTGTGCTGCGCTGGCTCGCCAGATGCAGCTTGTCACACTGGCCACGTGACCCGGAAATGTCTGCGGACAGCGCTGGCTCCCAGCCTATAGAGTGAGATGAGCGCACAACCCTAGAGTTTGGCAAGACTGGCCCGTACGGGCAGGGGTACCTTTACCTTTACCTTTTACTTTTCAAACAGGTCACCAAAATTTGGACAAATTACTCTGATCAGTCACAATGCATTTGGGCAGATTGGCACCATTTTCAGGCCCAGAAACTAATTTATTATTTCTATTTCCCCCCCATAAAATTTATGTATCACTTGTTTCAAAAAACCACAAAGCAGTTTACAAAGGACCATATACACAACCTGTAACTAGACACATACTGTATCCTGTTCTATTTGCTGCAAAAGAATTCTTGTTTTAAGTCTGTTTGGGGGGGGGGTGTGACCCTGTTGTTGCCAGGAAAGGCCTCCGCAGGCACATGTGCACCTGCACCATGCTGATGCCCCCTGCATTTTGGATAAAAGCATAAAGAGGTTCAAAAACTATTCTCTACCAATATTTGAATTTAACTAGGGTTGTAATGTGCCATCAATTACTTGTGGGGAATGTTTGCAGTGAAATAGTGATGAACAGGTGATTGACAGGCCTACCCACCTGTCAGACTTGGCCTTCAGGATGGGGACAGTTAAGGGTCTGGTCTACTGGACCAGAAAGGTTATTCACTTCTGTGTGGAACTGTCTTGAGAGAGGGACAATGCAGTATAATTGAAAGTGTGCTTGAGGTAGTATGAATGCTCTCTGAGAGCTCTGAGTCCCTGAGCATTTGGCAAGAACAGTTCCACAACAACAAATACCTGCTGTTCAGTAGGCTGGTTCTGATACCGGCATTCTAATATTGATTTCTAAGATGGCAACATTTTATTTATTTATTTCACACAGTTTATGTGCTGTTGATTGTATTTTAGCACCCAGTTTGGCAGATTTGGTCATCTGTCTTTGTGCTCCTTCTGTGATCATAATTGCGAATGATAATTCTAGACATTCTTGAAGTAACAAAACTAGCTAGATGTTTATATAGCATAACAATGTGCACTTGCATGCAAGGCTATACTTGTATGTGAAAATAGTTTCTAACAACAAGAATTGCTGCTCCCATTAATAATTGCAGCTTCGATAAGCGGACACCAGGAGCACCCTATAAGTGGTTCTTGTTACCTTTGGAGCTTTGTGATCAGTTTGCAGTGCTTTTGCGACCACATAGCATTTATTCAGTTAAGTTTCTTATACATTTCTGTCAACAGAAACATGACAACTGAAAAGAGTTTAGTGGCAGAGGCTGAGACTCCCAAGCAGCAGCCGCCAAAAGAGGAGGAGGTAGCTGCTGAAACAGGAACACAGGAAGCTTTCTTGGAAAAAGCACCTGAGGGGGATAATCAGTCAAAGAAGAAGCTAAAAGCATCCAATGGTGACACGCCTACACGAGAGGACCAGAGCAAGAACAAAGAGCGCACTTCTGAAAGTCGGGGCCTGTCACGCCTGTTTTCATCATTCCTCAAGAGGCCCAAATCTCAGGTCTCTGAGGAAGAAGGTAACGAGGCAGAAACAAAGGAACTTGGTGAAGGAGGCCAGGAAGAGACAGACCTCGATCTCAATGAGGAGATTCTGCTGAAAGCCCCAATAGCAGCTCCTGAACCTGAGCTCAGGACTGACCCATCTTTAGATCTTCACTCATTGAGCAGTGCAGAAACACAGGTAAATATGACACAAACTAGTTTTCTGTCTCCCATTGTTCGGTCCCAGCACCTGCCCACCTAGCAGCTCAAAAGCACGTCAAGTGCAAGTAGATAAATAGGTACCACTCTGGTGGGAAGGTGAATGGTGTTTCCATGCGCTACTCTGGTTTGCCAGAAGCGGCTTAGTCATGCTGGCCACATGACCCGGAAGCTGTCTGCAGACAAACGCCACCTCCCTCGGCCTATAGAGCAAGATGAGTGCCTCAACCCCAGAGTTGTCCGTGACTGGACCTAATGGTCAGGGGTACCTTTACCTTTAACGTGATTAATAGACATTCAAGAACATGCTGACGTGTGCAGCCTGCTCATACACTTGTGGCTTTAATAAGTAAATGTGACTAGAACTGCAGCCTCAGAGTTGTATCCAGGTAAGTTCTACTTGAAGTAAATCCATTGAAATTAATGAACCCAAGTTAGTCATGTTCATTAATTTCAGTGGGTCTATCTAATATGGCTAATGTTAGATACAACCTTTAGTATCTAATTGGTAAGAGGTTTAATCTGTTGAAAATTGTAATACGTTCCAAAGATTAAAATAAGCACTTCAGCAGGCTCTAGTTTATATAATTATTTATTTTGTTAGATTTATATACCACTTAATCAAAAATCTCAAAGCAGCTTCATAAAAGAAAATTTATACAACATTACCTATATAACCAACTTTTGCCATTTTATGCTCTTTCCCAGTTTCCAATTATATGTATGAATTTCAAAAATATAAAAAGCATTAAAGAAGCTTTTGAAGGCTTGCAAAACAACAACTCCAGTCCTCCAAACCATGGTCTGGAGGCTTGTGAATATCTTGTAGACCTTTATGCACCTTCTTCCCCTATTGTATGCTAATAACCCCTAACATCTCTTGGTTTTCTCTAACGTATATGAATTGTCAAACTGTGGCTAGAATTGTCTCCAATCCTTTAAATTGTGGTTGCAAATTAAAACATGGAAGCAAGGTGCTAACTGTAGTTTGCTAGTTTTGGAAGTCATGGCCATGTACAGTATGCTTAGAGAAAACTATGGCTTATGAACCTAGCTTGTCCCCCACTAAAACAGAAGGATTAAAGTACTAAAATGGAAGCAGAACCTTCTCAACTTCTCATTGTGGCTATGCCCTATTGTTTTCTATGGGTTGTAAAGATTTATGTTTTTCTCAGAATAGACCCGCTTTTGTGTTTTGGTTCAAAATTGCTAACTTTTATCCATTAATTTCAGCCTGCTCAGGAAGATAGGAGAGAAGATCAAGATCAAGATCCAGAAAATAGAGATCTTGAAATTAAAGAAGAAGGAGAGCAGGGGGAGCAGGTGGACGAAAAAAAGGAGAATACCAAGGTGAAAGCAGAGAAAGAATTAAAAGGTTCTCAGAAAACAGCCAGAAGGCCCAGGAACAACATGCACTGCAAGATTATTTTGCTGGATGACACAATTTTTGAGTGTTCCCTGGATGTAAGCATATCTTTATCTATTTTTATTATTAAAAAGAAAAATGATTTTAACACTATCAGAATTTATTAATATAGTTTAAAGAATACAATTTGCAGGTTTAAGATAAATTGCTTTAGTAATGTCTAGAAGACGATAAAAGTAGCAGTATTTTGTTTGGACTTTTGGCCCACTTGATTTGAGGACATTATCAGGAACACTACTGCTGCTGCTGCTGCTGCTACTACTACTACTACTACTACTAATAGCAATAATAGAATTTTACAGAGTGAAATTGAAAGGGTTCAAGTGTCAAGATGCATCACAGTCTCTCCTTCTCCATAAGATGATCTCAGGTTCCCTAGCTAAATCTCAGGGCAGATACGTATCTTGGCTGGGTTTTCATGACTGCTTGAGCAAAACAGTTACCTTAAATGATCCTTTATAATTAGGTCAGTTCATCCATGTACAACACTAATGATACTATTACTATTGCATAAGATTAGATTCTGCCTGCTAATACAGCAGTGGCTTTACGTGAGTGTGGTGTTTATAAACTTTAGATCTTCATCCTGTGTGCAGAGCGTAGAAGGGGGTTTAGCTTCTTGCAATGATGTAGAAGCTACTGGACATGCTGCTGCATGTGGTAAGGAGCCATAGTTCAGCAGCAGAACACATGCTAACCTTGCATAAAGTCCCATGTTCACTCTCCAGTGTCTTTGAGTAAAGGAACCCAGTTTGAAATCCTGGAGAACTGTTCCTAACCAAAATAGACAATGTTCTGATAGTATAAAGCAGCTATTTAGAGTATTTTTAATGGGATCTGTTAGCTGAGGGCAAGGCATTGTTGGAGCATAGAAATTCAAGCCTTGGCAAACGAAGAATGTTGCTTTGCTGATTTATGTGTTTGGGGCTCCAGGGGACATTATTGGTTTGGCTCTTAGCCAAACACACATGTACAAACTTCTAGAGAACTGCTGTTTAGATTAAACAGGCTGTTTTTTCACCTGCCTGTTACCTGGTTAAGTTGAACTACTCCCTCACCACAAACCTGCATCTTACTTTCAACCATATCAAATAAATATGAACAGGAATTTGAGGACCTTCTACTTTCTAAGAGAAGAGCTGACTAGTCAAACAGAACAGATGTTACAAGGGGACCATTACGTTCTCAATTCTGTTTTGCTTTTATAAGGCAAGTAAGTATATGTACACTTTGCAGGAGATACTCATTAGTGCTTCATTCCCTTCCCACCAACCATTCAAAACCAGAAGCAAGACTAATTAGGGAGGAAAGGCTTCCTTTCCTCCTGCATTTGCATCACCACAGTAACTATGGTTTGGGGAACCTGCATTTGCTAAAGTAATGTTTCTGAAATGGAAGGAATTTCCTAGATATTTTTCTGAGTGGCATGAGGTCTCTTTTCTGCCAAAATATCCTTTTTCTCTTTGCATCCAAGTGAGCCATCTTAATGAAACAATCTAAAAGTGATCAGTGTTTGTTTTAAGGGCTAATGATGTTCAAGTCAATGCCTAAGGAAGGTAGACATACTGTATACAATAACCTTGTGGATGTGAATATTAGAATGTACAAAACAAAAGTGACCACATATGACAGATTTGTGTTCATGTGCAGAAACATGCCAAAGGGCAAGATCTTCTTAAGAAAGTATGTGATCACCTCAATCTTTTGGAAGAAGACTACTTTGGACTGGCCATCTGGGATACCCCAAGCTCCAAGGTAAGTAGAATGCAAAAACAGAGAGATGACCTGCTTAGGATTGTATGTTAAAGCATTTAATTAAAGAAGAAATTGTATTGGGAAAACAGAAATAAAACTTTGAAATGCATATTGAAAATAAAGGTAATACCTACTTCTCTAGTCTGACTTCATACTGATGGAAGTTTGCACAAGGTAGCTTTAACACTGAAAGGTGCTAAAATATGCAGAAACCACGTAATGCTCCACACATAAAGGATTTTCTTGACAATCAGTACCGTGGACAGCATCTCTCTCCAACTGTTTTGGAAATGCCTCTGCAGGGCAAAGCTGTACTTGAAGTGGGAGGAGAGACATCTTTTGTGGAGGCATTCTACATTGTTCATTCTTATCCAATTAAGCCTGTGCTTTAGAATTTAATGTCACTTGGAGATTTTGATCCAATCAATGCTGAAAGATGGCATTAAAACTAGACGCCCTATTGTGTTGCAAATGGAGTAGGAAATATTATGGTTAAGACGTAGATAACTCTTTAAACAGAATATTCTGGGATATCCAAGAGACACACAGCCCATAGATAGACTCCTGGAAGAGAGCACCTATAGTTGAAGATGGCTGTATTATGACTAATCAAAATGTCTTTTTCATAGCAATCTTGGATCAATTTATGTATATCACCACAGATCTAATGAGTACAAATAAAGGAATTATAGGACCCATTTACTTTACCTGTGAGCTTGATGTTGCTGGCAAAATGTAGAAGTCTGCAGGTGGATCTTAGATTGATTCCTGCACTTGAAGTGAACACTGAGGACAACACTTCTTACTTCCATTCTCTCCATGCCCCTTTGTCAGTGACAGAAGGCATATATTCATGGGTAGTTCTTGTTGGTCATTTGAACAAATACAGGAATTGTAGGCAGGTATGCAACAGCTCCATGTGCAACTCTAATGAGCTTATAGTATATATGTATATAGTACTGTGTGCAGCAATAACATCTTTTGTTCTTGCATGTGAGAAATAATTTATTTCCAAGAAAGGGATTTCCCCCCCACACACTGTGATCCAGAGAGCAAAAGTTAATAGTTTATCTTTGAAGCACTGGAAGAGTTTCTGTAGAACGTAATGCTTTCCTGTAAGAGAGCATTATTTCCCACTGATTCCTGACATAATAAATGGATAAATGTATCATTAATTACTTAGACTCCTCATTGTCTTTTTGATTAAGTCAGACAGAATGAGTTTTATGAATGCATGATTGCATTCAGAGACTGTATGGCCGTGTTTGGATTTTTTTTTTAAATTGCTGTGCAAAGCCAACAGTTGCAGCATAAGCATTTGCATGTTCTAAAAAAAATTGCCTGGCTTGCAAAATTGCAGATCCGCAACAGTTAATATGAATGGCCTTTGTGCTCAGTTGCGTGGATTCTGTAACACTTCAATCAATTAGAATGATGGCAAAGTACTTCATATTAAACCTAACCATAACTGTACCAATTACATGTAGAGTAAAATGTTGTGGGCTAAGAAAGATGAGCTTAAGGGATAAGTAGGCTATTCTTTCACCTCACTAGACCTGATTTCTAAATCCTGCTTAAGTCACGTGAAAATGAAACAGGTAACCTCATTCTAGTTTCTGTACACAGTACCAGAATATTGTACTGCCTGGTATCAAGAGCCAAAGTGCTATTATCAAAATGTAAATGCTTAGCAGTTTTGAGTGACTGATTTGCAGAGGCTAAATTCTTTATAATAATAACAACTGGGAAGTCATTCCAACTGAACTCAGTAAGACTAAATTCTGATCAGGCGTTTATAGGATTGCACTATTAATGTATTTACTATATTTACACTATTTGAACAAACTACAATATAGGCAGAAGAAACAAAAGTTTTCTAAAGACAGCAAGGCTACATCCTACATAATGCTAAGCCAAACTATGGCTTAGCATGAATGCACTCTGGCTCCCAGGGATCACACCCATTTTGCTTCTCACTGTTTCACCTCCCCTTGGTGTAGCAGTTAAACCGTGTTTTGGCTTATTGTGTAGTCTGAGCACAGATTTGTGGTATAAGATCTCACAGTCATAAGCTGTGCCCAAGGTTTTACAGGGACATGTAAAAGTATGGCCCAATTAAATAAACAGTCCACCGAACCGCCATATTATGTTGTAATCACAAAATCAAGGCTGTTTTTTTTAATGGTGACCAGAAAAGCACTTGAAGTAGCATAAACTTTGCAGCTGACAAATTGGCTACTTTGACACATAGTGCTAAACCACAGTTAATGGTTTACCATGAATATGCAAATCGTTCCTGCTTTGATCTCTTCCTGGCCCCATCTCTCTCTCTCTCTCTCTCTCTCTCTCTCTTCCTCTCCCCCGCCCCCCCCCCAGTTAACTAGCACGAGCAAAAATATCACAAGTGCTTTATCACAAGCGCTACATCACAAGCGCTACATCTGAACCAGGGATTGTGATTTGTTTCACTCCAAACCAACCAAGGTCCGAAGCCAAGGTTTTGTCTTGACTTGCTAATGTTAGTTTGTTTTAATGATACAAACCTTGATTCCTAGTTTGGATGCAACACTAAGCCAAGAGTCATAGTTGTTGCTCCTGATCACTGGCAAGGAGCAAAATGGGAGCGGGCTGTGTGTTCATTATAAACCATTAACCATGGCTTTCTATGCAGACACCGTGTGGGAATAACTGGTTCCTAAAAGTTATTTTGAGTTAAGGGTTTTTTTGATGACACTTTCCAGAAGCAATTACAGCTGCATGGATGTTCATTTTACTAATTACTAACTTGCCTAATGCTGTAGTATGGCAGAAATAACTTTGAACTCACATTCTGTCAGTAAGCTGTTTAAGTGAGGCAAATTCAGAGAACTTTGAACCACTTGGAGCTCCACCAAGCATCTTGTAAGAGATTATTAATATATGTCAATCTTCAAGATTACTGTATGAGTTCATATTAGTGAAATATTATGGTTGTGAGCCAGCAAGACCAGATGTGCACCCAGTTCCAGTTGCCAGTCATAGAATAGTAAGCTTAGTGACTGAACTGGGAACTTCCAAATGCTTGCAATGGAAAGATAGTTTTGTTTTTCTTCCTAGGGAGGCCTGCTGGGCAACATCTTAACTACGTTTTCCTTGCCAAATAAATAAGTTTTATTTTGTAAGGTTTGGGTTCCGCTGCTTCTTAATTTGTTTTAATTTGCCACTTTTTATTATTGCCAGGGGGTGATTTAGGCTAGTTTTTATTCACCAGAAGCATAGGTATGTCTATGTTTTCATGGACTAGAGCTCTGTGTCTTTTATGTAATGAGTTTTTCAAATACTATATAATAACTCAATGTGAAGCAAAAATGGCACCATCCGTTTCACTGGTAATTGTCTGGATTGCTACAGATGGTGGTAGTTGGGGAGTTTAACCCTTTCTTCTCCTGCTTGTCCTGATAGAACCACTCCTCTGAAGTTGTATTTATATCTGGAGGAAATTTTCCTTTGGTGGCAATGAAAGATTTCTTCCCAATGCACATAGCAACTTCAGAGGAGAGGGTTTTTTTGGTTTTTTGTTCATGACTACAGCATGGGAAAAAATGGATTAGATTATCCTCCCCACCTGCTACAATCCCAATAATCATCAATCCCCAAGTAGCTTTGAATAACCATTTTTAAAAACCATGCATGTTAATTGCAAACCCACATTTAATGTTTGTTGTAGTCTGGCTGTCAGAGAAAAATTAACTGTACCTAAATAAAACCATGGCTGCTTGTCCATAGTTAAATGCCTAATCTATTGATTATGTCAGTGCCCCCAAAGATCAAATTTTAATTAATCCTATATGCAGTGTTTTTGCAATCTAAGATAACCCAATTGGCACAATGATGGTTGCTACTTAACTCAGTGACAGTACATTTTCAGGCCATATTCTTTGCAACCGTTGTCAGACTCTATATGACTAATTGCTACTGTTTTCTTGCAGACATGGTTGGATGCTGCCAAAGAGATAAAAAAACAAGTTCATGGTAAGTCGCTCAAGTCTGTTTTTTATAAAAGAAATGGTGGATATTTATAGCCTTGGCATGCAATCAAAAGAAGCACTCAGCATTGCTGGAGTTCATGTAAGGGTGATAGAATGGATCAGGACAAATTTAAACAGAGTGCAAGCCCTCTGTTTTCCATATTATGTAGTTTTTCTTTTAATAAAACTGTTGCTTTTCTACAGGAAGACAGTTTGTATAGGGTATATTTTTTAAAGTAGGAATTGTTTAAATTTAGAATATAGCAACATCATTGAAAATTAAGGGTGGACTTGCAAGTCACTTCTGGTTAAAACACCCATTGTCAACACAGCTTGCATCCAGCACCAAATTTGAACAGTGCCAAATGAAAGCCACTGCTGCAAAGGAAAAATCAGGTGTGCACTCCCTACATTTGATGTCTGGTGAGTGATAGCTGGGTGTGGTCCACCCAATATGGCCTGATGGGCTAAACTGAGAGGTTTGGTAGGCCTGATTAGATCTGTAGGCTGGATGTTACCCACCACTGATTTAACTTTTCTTTATCTTGGGATGATAAATCTGCTCCAGTTCCCAAGTCCTGCTCCAGTTCCCAACTCCAAGTCCCTCGTCACCTGGAGGTCCCAGCCGCGTCATAGATCCAGCCAGCCAATCTGCTGGCGGGGGGGGGGGGGCTTCATCGAGCTCCCCCTACTGGTGGTTGACCCTTACAGGACTCCCTGCGTGACAGGCAGGAGTCAGATATAGTCCGATCAATTCCAGTGCCTAAGCCAATACTGCTCACATTCTGTAACCAATAAAGTTGTGGCCTAAATTTGCCCAATAACATTAACCTAATATCTGTGTCCTTGTGTCTCATTCATCAACGAGGGGGTGGTCTTGGGGTCTTGACACGCAAACTTGCTGCGTTTGTTTTTGTTTACAAACATAGGGTAGTGTACTGAAATGAAGCAAATACAAATTTAATAAAAACTGTACCAAATTATAGCTGGATCATAAAAAATCATAATGTAGTACAGCAGGGGAAAATTCGTCAAATTAATCTAAACCACTGTTAAAAATTTCACAGAAGAGATTCATATTTACTTGCGTCAGTGTGGCGCGAGTTCCATTTATGTGGAGGAGCCACTACTGAAAATCCCTCATGGTTATGGGCCAGGATCTACTAGAGCAGGGGTTATCAACCTCTTTGGGTTCATGTGTACATTTGCAAACTGGAGAAACTGTTATGAGCAACACATACACATACACACTGCAACTAAGCAACCATTCTATTGGCTACAATAGAATGTTTCTTTCAAGACTTATTTCAGCAGGGGGAGGACAACCTATGGCTGCCAAGGGAGTTCTGCAGGTGTGTCTGTTGGTACCATGTTGGTGACCCCTGCACTAGAGGAACACATAGAATGGTCTTACACTGAGTCAGACCATTAGTCCACCTAGCTCATCTAGCTTTCGTCTATGCCGACTGGCAGTGGCTCATCAAGATTTCAGAAGGGAGCCTTTCCCAGTCCTACCTGGAGATCCCAAGGATGTCAGGGAACCATTGCTTTGTTGAAGGTGAGACATACCAGTGGGACTGTGTTCCTAATGTCATATTCATTGTGTTTATTTTTATCTCATGATATCTGTATTGCATATTTAATATTACTTGAAAGCAATATTATAAAGGGAAACTCACAACAAATCTGGTTTTAATTGCAGGAGGCCCATGGAATTTCACTTTCAATGTCAAGTTCTATCCTCCGGATCCAGCACAGCTGACAGAGGACATAACAAGGTCTGTAGTGCTCTTAGGAAAGCTAACAATCAAGTAATGTTGTAATTTAGGAAAGAGTAATGGGAGGCAGGATATAATTGTGACAAATAATGAATGAAATTATAAGATAAAAAACAACTGATAAATACTCATCAGGATTCAAAGAACTGTGTGCTTAGTTCCAGAAGCCTAAGGACTCTAAAACTTGCATTTCTGTTTGACAAGCTATGTTATGACGCATGACAAACAGCTTTGGAAAAGAGAGGTGTTTGAAAAGCTGTTTGTGATACAATGTTTTTGAATATATATTATTTATTTAGTTCATAAAATTTATACACTACTTGATTGTGAAAAACCCCCCTCAAAATTGCTTATGAAAGATAAAACAGTAAAATCAGTTAAAAATTACCCTGTGTATATGTATGTAGAACTAATGACAAGGAATCCCAAATTCAAACAGTTATTACATTGCTTGTCAACTTAGTAACATGACTGACTTAATGTCTGGTAATAAGGGAACTCAGTGGAGCATTTTAGAGAACTTGCAAATAGATTGTGTCCCTGTAAAAGTAATACCTTCTTTAAAAAACAAACTCCGTTCTTTATATTAGCTTACAGACCCATTCATACTTCCAGCTTTCAAAATTTGGGAAAACCGGCCTGTAAAAAGGCAGTTGTGAGCAGTTGTGAGTTGTGAGAAATTTAAGACTGTAAACCTCTTTAAGCTCTAAACATGCAATGAACAATGGATGGTATCCAGTCTTTCACATGAATGCTGGAAAGAACAGGTGCTCAGTGGCATACCTCTGACTGCACTGTTGGATCTGCAAGTCCATGTCCCATGCTAGGGAAAGTATCCCTGGATCTTGCACTTTCCGGGCAAAGGCGTGGTGGCTAAAAGGTAGCAGGAGGAGGCTGAGTGGCTTGGCGGCTTGGCTGCAGAACTCAAGAGGGTTCCCTCTCCAGGTGTGATCTGCTCTACCAGATGTAACCAGGATTCATTGGGAACCTCTTAGACAGGAGTAATTTGTGTACAAGGGCCAGCCCCAGACCTGAGAGGCTAGTTTCATTGCTAGGAGGCACAATTGCAGAGTGACTGTCAGGGACCTGAGGAATCCATCAACCCCTGGGAAAAGAATATGGTGCTGGCTACCCTGCACACCTAGTGTCTGCTCCATTTGTACACCCAGAGGCTTCTGTATCCCATCTTCCATTTTATTGGATATAGGATCTTGCTCATTATACAGGTCCAGTGTTATTTTCTTGTTGAGCAACTTATTTTATTTTTCTGCTATCAGTCAGCTGTAAATAACAGAGGAGAAAAGAGACTGAGTGTTATGCTATGTACAGATAACCAAGTGCCTGTTCCAGATTGTGTAGTATGAGCATCTTCGCCTGATTGTTGTTGTCTATGTTAAATACAGACAAACAATACTTTATTCATGTGGGTTCCCTGTCCATATGGCCTGGTACAATTTGCAGTCATATGAAAGTAGGGGTAGACTGTTCAAAGCGAGAAGCACACTAACATATTTCTAATGAAGAACTCTGTTGTGGTGCTAGTCCACTGTTTTGTCATCAGAATTTGAAGTCCCCATTCTGAGGCTTTCTTTTCCTCCTTTGTAGGTATTATTTGTGTCTCCAGCTAAGAAAAGACATTCTCACTGGACGGCTTCCTTGCTCCTTTGCTACATTAGCTTTGCTGGGTTCTTACACAATCCAGTCAGAACTAGGAGACTTTGACCCAGATCTTCATAGCCCAGATTATGTCAGTGAATTCAAGCTGGCCCCAAATCAGACAAAGGAACTGGAAGACAAGGTCATGGAACTACATAAGACCTATAGGTAATTTTAAATTTAGCATTTTTGTATGACTTTTTAATGTTTACATTGTTATTAGCTTCATTTTATTGATGCTTATGATACATATTGTAAACCTCCCTGGGATTTTGGATCAATGAGGGGCCGAATAGAAATTGAAATAATAAAATAAATATGCTAAAAAGAAATTTCATATAGGGGTGAATGGGGTGGAAAAATCCAGGTCCCCAATAACAATTGGTACCCCAGAAACTAAGCCTGATGACTAGCATTGAGACTGCTACAGGGGTCAGGAAGCAGATTTTTCTTCATTTGTTTCTTGTAAGTCGGGGATCATCAGTATAGTGACCTCCAGATGTTGTTGGACAGCAACTCCCACCATTCCTGACCATTGGCCATGCTGGCAGCAACATCTGGAGGGGGCCATATTGGCTTCTCCTGTTCTAAGTTGCATGCACCAATAAAATAAAATAAAATAAAATAAAAATAAGATAAAGTTGAAGAACGCGCAAGTGTGACGACAAGTACAAGTATTTGAAACCTGTTCTGTGAAGTAGCTTCCAGACATTTGCAAAATACTTTCAAGGCCTTCAAACATGCCCCCCCCCCCATTGGAGATTATCTTTTGTCCAAAACATTTCATGTGTGAAGCATCCCTTAATTGCGCTACAGTTGTGAATTATTCAAACCCCTGTGTATGGATCTTCAATTGGACTTATGTTTAATTAACATAAAAAAATGACATGGAACTTCGCACTGGGTGTGATTTAAGACTCACTTCTAAGCATCTTTGATACTTGAGCTTGGTAAAAAATATTTTATAACCATACTTGTTACAGTTACCCTGAAGTGTATTTTGAAACTCTTTTCAGTAATAGATTGTGGCTCAATTCTCAGTGCACCATATGGCTGGAAGAGACGTCTCATACTGTTAGGAATAACTTCTATAAATACACCAGTCCTTCTGTTCCATGAATACACAGCAAGACTAGAAAGGAGGTGGGAGGTTTAAACATTTAAACAAAGCATCTGTGAAGCGCTGTCTTGCTGTACCACTGAGATGAAGTTTGTTAGTAAAGTTCAAGACAGAAAACAGCCTCATATTGAGCATAAGTTCACATATCTCCATATTTACTTTACTTGCCCCTAGCATATCTTTTCCCTTAAGTGATTTCATATGCCCTTGCTTTTAATTTTCAAGAGCTGCAGCTTAGTTCTAAGCCTGGTTACTCAAGAAACTGGCACTGTGTTAAGTGAAGTTCACTCCCAGGAAGCCATGCATAAGTTTGTAACCTTAACTGAGTTACTGATTTGTTGATTTATTACTTTTTTTTACTTCCCAACTGTTCCAATGTTTTTATTGTACACATATCTGAGATACATTTTTCTGGTACCTTTTGGCCATATGTTTCTGCCTTTTTAGTTTGCCTAGTTTAATTTGTTAACCACATTCTTGCAAGCTAACCTCTTTTGGAGAATCTGTAGCAAATAGATAATTCCTAGGATGTTGTATAACAATAATAATTATTATTTTAGAAAGTTACCATTCTAGTTCTAAAGAACTCACTGAAGGTTTAAAAAAACAAGAGGTTTGCAGGATCCATTTTTTTAATTTATTTTGATAAAAGCATGTACTGTAGTATCTGCTAATGATTTATTTTTTAAAAAACCACCCTGCGAAGTAAGCAAATAGTGGGCTTGCTGTATCATTTTCCATTATATTTCTGTAGATGTATGACTCCTGCTCAAGCTGATCTGGAATTTCTTGAGAATGCCAAAAAGCTGTCTATGTATGGAGTTGATCTTCATCACGCCAAGGTAGAAGAAAATACTTGTTTCATATCATAATATTTTTACTTTTACTGTGCAAAGCCCTTGGTTTTCATCTTCTCCCTGCTACTCGATACCATGAGTAGGGAGGGTTCTTGGTTTTTGTCATGTTCCAGTAGGTGCCCCTCAGGGTCTAGGATCCCGTCCAGAGAAGTATAAGTCTTCTCCCAATATATTCACGAAGGAGAGCTGGGATGATGTCCCAGCAGTGTCCAAAACAAGCAAAGGTCATGCACAGGACCATACTGTAATTCATAGACAAAGGCAGGTAACAGTCCCAGGTCAAATCCAGGCAAGGATACAACACAGCAGGCAGAGGAGACTAGGTTCAGGTTCAAGAAACCAGAGACCTATGTTGTTTCCAAGTCAACTGGACAGTGGCCTCCGGGACCACAGCTGTTGTTTCCAGCCTTTCTTGCTCTCAGTGAGACCTCTATTCTAGATCCATAGACACATGCTGTGTTGTTACTCTTCAACCTGGACCTGGACCGTTTGGCACTGACATTCTCAAGGGCTGGGGGTGGGATTTTACTTCCTCCTCTGACAACACTGATGGTTCTTCAGCAAATCTCCCTCTGGAGATTCCTTCCAGGTGATCCTCAGCACTTGTTCCAAGGGATCTTGCCTCCTCCCCCATATCTTTGATGTACTGTGGTACTTCGGGTTAAGTACTTAATTCGTTCCGGAGGTCCGTTCTTAACCTGAAACGGTTCTTAACCTGAAGCACCACTTTAGCTAATGGGGCCTCCTGCTGCTGCCGTGCTGCCGGAGCACAATTTCTGTTCTCATCCTGAAGCAAAGTTCTTAACCCAAGGTACTATTTCTGGGTTAGCAGAGTCTGTAACCTGAAGCGTATGTAACCCGAGGTACCACTGTATAGAGTGTTGGGTTTGTTCTCCAAGAACTATCTGTATTGTACTGGTTCATGGCTAGGCATGACAGTTTTGGATTATTGCAACAGAGGTTGAAGCCAAGGAATTCCTCATGTGATCTAGTTAATCTAATCATTCTTGGAATGGGTTTACAGCCTAAAATGTGGTGTCTGCCCTACAGATGACAGAGTTCATACCTCATTCAGAAATAACATTCTTGACTGTTTCAAAATGGTTGCTATATATTTGATGTTTACAACCACATAGTAACTTAATCAGTAAATCTTTCAGTTTATAGATAAGGGTCTGTTGGATACTTTGGGGTGAATTCATTCCTATGGAATCTGCTGTCACATTTCATTCTGTAGTGTATCTGAGTGACTGTCCCACAAAGACATAAGCTGCAGTCCTGTACACACTTAGGAGTAAGTTCCATTAAACTGAATGGGGCTTACTTCTAAGTAGACATGTATTTGATTGCTAGCCTGTACACCCTCATTATTCTCTAACCCAAAGGATGGAGTTTCATTAGAACTCATCATTGCTCTAGAATCTATTGAATTCTGCAGGTGATGTTCCATCATACCCAGTTGCTTTGAGCTTGTGGGACCTGTTATAGGGCATGGAGCATATTAAATGTATTTTATTGGCCTGTGTGTATTATGTTGCCAGATAAAGTTTTTTTTAAATTGGTGTTTTATAGTTGATTGTGCATTGAGTAGCCTTTGGTTCAGAAAGGTGAGTTGTATTTTCTGAAAAGATCTAAATTTGTCACTGTGTGGCAAAATAATCTTAATGAGATGGTCAATAAAAACTCGACTGGAAAGATTTTTAGTATTGATGCTTTTGTACTGAGCCAATCATTAAATAATCAGAGCACAACTGTGACTGCTGGGTGTCCTAGTATTCTAGTTTCTTTTTTAAAAAAATAGCTTGTCCGGGAGTGGAAGTTTTTCACTCATCTATTCTATTTCCACTTGAATCTTTCTATTTTTTTGAGTAGAAAAGGTAGTGTGTATATAGCCTAAATACAATTTTCTTTCTACCCTAGGACTTATAAATAAACTTGCTCATGGCCTTTTTGTCATTGCTCTTCCATCTGGGACAGTGATTCTCAGTGACAGGACCTACAGAGGTCCCCCTGATAATAAGTTGTTTGAAGATAATGCAGTACAGGACACTTAGGGAGAAGCGTTTTTCACATAAGAGGTAGTGGAAAGAGTTGCCATGTCTGCAGATACATGTTGGGAGGAATGCTTAAGCAGTTAGTGATTTCTGGCTGTTGAATGTTTGAAAAGTGGGGAGACAGATTCAATAGCATCCTAAAAATCAAGTAACAGAAGATCTCACTACGAATTCTGGGGCCCGAGAAATGAGTAAGGGGCATAGAGGGCAAGTGTTTTGCATGCTGAAAAGTGAATTTGACAACACGTGTGAAGTGTGTTCCAAACTCTGCTTTTGTAGGACTTGGAAGGTGTGGATATTACTTTGGGAGTCTGCTCCAGTGGCCTTCTTGTCTACAAAGATAAATTGAGAATCAACCGTTTCCCTTGGCCCAAAGTGTTGAAGATTTCCTACAAGCGCAGCAGCTTTTTTATCAAAATTCGACCTGGTGAGGTAGGCTATGGAGTCATATACTATTTTCATTCCTGTTTTAAAATTCTGACTTCTGTCTAAGAAAAATATTGACAGAGCAGAAGAACTGTTCTGCAGATTGTCCAAATTGTATTGCAGTGGACAGAGGTCTAACATGATAGTTTTCTGGCTTGATTCTTACAATGCGCTTTATGTGAGGCTGTCCTCGAACATAGTTTGAAACTTATTCTGTACTGTTGCTCTCTGCAGCATGAACAATATGAAAGTACTATTGGATTCAAGCTTCCTAGTTATCGGGCAGCTAAGAAACTGTGGAAAGTTTGTGTTGAGCATCATACATTTTTCAGGTATGTTTCTTTCCCCCCATCCAATATGACAAATGGTGTGTGTGTGTGTGTGTGTGTGTGTGTGTGTAAAAGCTGTGTTAAGTTTTTATTCCAGTTGTTGGTATACATTGCCAGGAGTTGGGAAGGAAGCCTCTAATTTGCACAGAATTGTTCAGACAGGAAAACAGGAACATAGGAAGCTGCCTTACACCTAGTCAAACCCTTGGTCCATCTAGCTCAGTATTGTCTACACTGACTGGCAGCAGCTCTCCAGGGTTCCAGGCAAGAGTCTTTCTGGAGACCTTCTGTACGCAAAGCGATGTTCTGCCACTGAGCTAAGGCCATTAATCTGCAAATGCATAGTAATAATAATAATAATAATAATAATAATATATTATAATATAACAACAACAACAATTTATTATTTATACCCCGCCTATCTGGCTCAGTTTCCCTAGCCACTCTGGGCAGCTTCCAATCAAGTGTTAAAAATAATACAGCATTAAATATTAAAAACTTCCCTAAACAGGGCTGCCTTCAAATGTCTTTTAAAAAGAAGATAGCTGCTTATTTCCTTCTCATCTGAAGGGAGGGCATTCCACGGGGCGGGCGCCACTACCGAGAAGGCCCTCTGTCTGGTTCCCTGTAACCTCACTTCTCGCAATGAGGGAACTGCCAGAAGGCCCTCGGCGCTGGATCTCAGTGTCTGGGCTGAACGATGGGGGTGGAGACGCTAATAAAATGTAGGTAGTCAACTTTTACCATGGAAAGAATGAAGAAATGAGAATGTGGTAATAGGAATGAGTGCTCATAAAGGGATTTCATTAACTGAGGACCAGTGTGGTACAGTAGGGTGGATGAACCAGGGGGACCTGGGTTCATATCTCCACGTGGCTTTCTCAGAACCATCTTGGATGAGTCATTGTCTTCATTCAATGTATTGCTAAGATTATAGGAAGCTGCATTGTACTGAAGCAGGCTATTGATTTACCTTCCTCAGTATTGTTGACATGGACTGGAAGTGGTTCCCCTGGGTTTCAGGTAGCAGTTCCTCCCTGCCCTTCTGCATGCAAAACATCTGCTCTACCGCTGAGCTGTGGCCTTTCCCCATGGCTTGCTACCCTAAGTGCAGCTGTTTATTTTTCTCACATGAGTGAATGGTACTCATATGGGGGGGAAATATAGGGGGAGCACTTGGTGACATCATTGGGGTTGTGATGGCCACCATGGTCTAACTCATACAATTTAAGTTCCTATGGGTTTATCTTATGCAAATAATTGCCACCACGCTGGATCTTATTTGACTCGTCATTGTTGGTTTATTGGTTAGAGATGAGTAATGTAGAAATATTCACATGCATTTTAGGCTAACATCCACTGAAGCAATTCCCAAGAGCAGGTTCCTGGTACTGGGTTCTAAATTCCGATACAGTGGTCGGACACAGGCACAGACAAGACAAGCTAGTGCCCTGATTGACAGACCTGCACCACAGTTTGAACGGACAGCAAGTAAACGGGCCTCTAGAAGTCTTGATGGCGGTGAGTATTTAAACTTCCCTGCTTTGTTATAGGGACTCCCTTATACCAGTCTTAATCTGTAGATTTTCTGTTTACAGATTCTGCTCAGAGCTTCGGTTTAATTTGGTTTTCAGATGCTCATATTCGTTTAAAGGCTTTTTCTTTATCAAGTGGTGTTTTCTTTTTAAGATTATTAAATTAATTTGTTTTACAAGGTTGTCCATGGTATATGCCCTAGGGGAAGAAAGAATGTAGAACTCAGTAACTTATACACAGTTCTTACCACATTCTGAACACACGGGTGCCACTGCAACTCCATGCCTTTTCTGTTGGGAAATGTGAGGAGCCGGTTTCTAAGAGCATTGATGCTGGTGTGAGGAGAAGTCACAACATAGGCTCTTCACATTTGGTCCAAGGTTACACGGGACAAGGCATGAGAAGGACTTGCTTTGTAATGAATCCCAAGCTGATGAGATAATGTAAGAACTGGACTCTAAAATTCTGAACATTCATAAAGGTAGCTTTTATATTACCCCCCCTCCAAATTAAATGGTGTGCCTTTGAATGCATCCTGTTAATTATAACTAACAGCTGTACAATTTGAGATAAAATTGTAAATTACTTTGGAATGAGGCAAAATTCCACTTTCCATCATTGCCCTGCTGAAACTCAAATTGAAGAACCAACAACAAAGAATAAGAGCAAACAATAATTATATCCAGACTAAAATCTACAATGTTCTCTTTATATATACTATATCCTGAATATTCTGTAACATGTACACAATTTCTTCAGCTAAACGTGACTCTCAAAAAATAGAGTTCAAACCCGTAGAGGAGGAGAAGCAGGAGGATGTGGTGTTGGTTGGGGTTCCGGAATCAGAACCTGTGGAACAAATTCGAGAGAAGCCAGGTATCGCTGTGGGTAGCTCTGATTCTCTCTCTCTTCTTGCCTCTGCGGTGCCTTTTCTATCCTTTCATGAGCTGAGACATCTTATCTGAATCTGAAATGCTTCATATGTTCTGGCACCCATTTTTTCCCCTTCAAAGAAATAAAACAATGTCTTAATTGGTCAGAACACAGTTGGCCACTTCTGTACTTCACTCCATAAAAGCCCTTGCATCAGCAGTAGCATAGATTTCAGAGGACTGGCAAAAATGCTTTGCACTTTGAATTAATAGTCAGGTGACTGAAATACAAATATTTGCTCATCCTGTATTAAATTGCAACACAATGGAATGGAAAGAAAAGAACTTGAGATGGAGCTGTTACCCCCCCCCCCTCTTGCTCCTCACCACCCCACATTTGAATTCTCAGATTGAGAGCTTTGTAATTGCTGTGCTGGAAAATAATAGATTTGCAACTCTAAAATTGTATTCAGACTCTCCCAGGTGTATAGGACATGCTTGCTTCTTTCAGTTGTTTCAGAATTAATGTTAACGAGACCTTAAGTTTCTTACCAAAACGTAAGTGTGTCTCTAAAGACATATAATTTTTCATAATACTTTCCCCAAAAACTGATACTTAGAAACTGCATAGCTTCTCATCTGATATACATTTGCATTTGCAATGTTAGCTGAGCACATTTCTGTTGTAATGAAAAGACTCTTACAATGGGTCTTGAACTAGTTTTCAGTTTGGCTTCTTCACACTAACCTTTCATGTTATTCTGTTATATTCTTATCAACAGGATCTAGTCAGAGCATTCTGCTTATTGGTATTGGGAGCTCCTCTTTAGCTTTATACAAATGAAGTAGGGTTTATCCCTGTACACTTCTTTCTGCATGAATTCATTTTAGAAATCTAGTGGGGTTTTTATTATTTGAGCACTGGAGAATCATTTCTTGTGCACAATATTAACATTGCATACTATAAGGCTGAACAAAAGTACTTGAAAGATGTGGCCTCCTACAGAACAACATCTTAGCTCATACAAAAGCATGCTCTTTGTACTTATGTTAGTGTGCAGGTGGAGTTGTGATGGGGATCTAACTTCTTAAGTGACTTTACTGTATTCTCTTCAGATGTGTGCCTCTGTTGTAGATAAGAACAATATAACCATAATGATTGTACCACTAATACACTAAATTCTTTATAAAGGTAAAACTTTTTTTTAAAGCTCTGCCTGTTGGCTGACTATTGGACTTTCGCATTTTAGAGGGAGGGTTGTATCCAGTGTTAGTCATACTCAGAGTAAACCCGTTGAAATTAATGGACATGACTAATATATCAAGTGTTAGGATTGTCAAAAGGCAGCAGCAGCCTTGGTAGTTCTGTCACCCTCAGAAGTTTGAAGGTTGGTGATCCAGGTGAGGACATGTTCCGTGGCAGCCTGTAAACTATGGAATTCTCTCCATACAGAGGTGCACCTGGCACTTTCACGGTATAGCTTTTATCATACGTTAAAGTTCCAGCTCTTTACCCTGGCTTTGGACACCAGAGAGAGAGAGAGAGAGAGAGAGAGAGAGAGAGATAGATATTTTAGGGCCCACCCCGTTAGTCTGAAATTAATTTTTAAAACTGTGTTTTAATAATGTATTTTTATATTATTGTAACATTTCCTGGAACCTTAGGGTGAAGGTTAGGTAAGAAATCCAATGAACAGTAAACACCACCACCAACAACAACTTATGTAGGTCCATTAATTTAACTGGTCTGCTTTGAGTAAAACTCTGATACAACCTAGAGGGTTTTAAAAATTGAAATCTTACTGGCGGTTTATTACTGTGCAATTCTTCTAGCGAAAGATACGCTTGAGAATTTTGAAAAAATAGTGACTGAGGAAGAGCTGAAGTTTGAAGTATTTAAAGTTCCTGTTCCAGAACCAAAAATAGTGGAATCATTAGAAAAACAGTCAGGTACAAGTGTGACAGCTTCTCATATGAGTGTGGTTTAACATTCCTTTCTGCTTTCTCCCCTGTTGAAAATATTAAGATCCTAAAGGCTAATATCAATAATATAAGCCCCCACATGATAGTCGCTGAACTAACTATACCATACACAAAAGTATGCAACCTTTCTAAATAAATCAATAGCAACTTTATGCTGTATCTGTCTTTGTGTAGTGCATGATTTATTGAAACATATTACTGGAATCTTATTTTTAAAAAGCTTAAGATAAGGAATAATAAATACTCTGTAAGGTTAGCATTCAGGCAAGGCAAGATTTGCCAGCAAATGTAGTCCTAGTAGTCTTTCCCTTTTATTCTTAACAGTTTTAAAATGAATGCATAACTTTTTTTAGCCATACATGTTCTTGAAAAGTTTGACATAAGCCCAATAAAAGAAGAGGAGAAGAAAGAAAAAACAATTGTGGTGCAGAATCTAGAACAAAAACCGCTATTACTTGAAACAGTTCAGGAGGAGTCAGGTATAACAGTGATAGCTTTTCACACTTGTGTGGCTAATATTTTCTCCTTTGTAGTTAATACACTCTCTCTTGCTTCTACCACCTAAGAATTCACTAGTGCTCACTGCAGTGACAAAAACTTACTAGTGGCATGGCACTCTCACAGAATGGTATGAGATTTCAAAGAAGCAACAGCTCTGTTGAGAACTGTTAAAGAAGAATTTAAATTACCATCATTCTTTAAGCACCAAATAGCATTGTGAAAGTTAGGGAACATCCATAGATAGCAGTTTTGAAAAGGGCTGTATGTAGATTGAATGCCATTCTAACCTTTGCAGAATGCATGCTCTGGGGTGTTTGTGTTTTGCGAGGCCCTTGACTTTACGTACTCTAGAGAAATTGCATGATCAGTGTAGGTAAGCATGACCTTCCAGTAGTGGCAGAGTAGGCCCACAGTGTGGAAGGAAAACACAAAAGGTTCCTGCCTTTTGGGATCCGTAAAGAACTTAACAGACAGAGGAGGAAGTGCATGATCCTACAGCCTGCTCACAATTTCTTAATCATACTTAAAGTGCTTCTAGTTAATGCTAAAGTGTGCAAGATATAGATTGGTGTCCAAGATCATGCTTTAACTTGAGTAGCTTAGTTTTTGATTATTAAGTATATTTAATTGATTAAACATGTACTTGGTATTTGAATTTAACCTTTGCAAATGTCTTTCGTGAAGGCAATGGCTCTTCTGGGTGGACATATACAATTGTGGGCTGATAAGAATTTCTCAGTGCTATTAATTAATACTAATACATTTTATGTGTTTTGTGTTGGGGGCAGGAGGTGGTGCTGCACTTGCACATTCTCTTGCTTCCTTAGAGGTTTTTCTTAGTGTCCTCTGACATTGTTATTGTGCGGTGCCCATCTGCACTGCAAATATGTCAGCAGCCCAATATCATGTAGGAAGAGTCCACATTGTGTCACCTCCTGATGCAAGCATTGACCCAGTTTCCAAGAAAGGTTTTGTAGAAAGGTGGTGTAGATTCTCCCATACAACCTAGGGCTTTTGATGCTATCCTCACAGCACAGGAAAGAACTGCAGTATTGCAAGTTACCGTATTTTTCGCTCTATAGGACACACTTTTCCCCCTCCAAAAATTAAGGGGAAATGTGTCTGCGTGCTATAGAGCGAATGCAGGCTCCTTGGCTTCAGCGATAGCAATGCGAAGCCTCCGAAGCGCAGACGGAGCGTTCCCTCCGCGCTCTGGAGGCTTCGCGTTGCTTTCGTTGAAGCCTGGAGAGTGAGAGGGGTCAGTGCGCATGGACCCCTCTCGCTCTCCAGGCTTCAGGGATAGCTGCCTGAAGCCTGTGGAGCGCAGCGCGAGTTCCCGCTGCGCTCCGCAGGCTTCAAATTCCTTTCACTGAAGCCAGGAGAGCAAGACTCTCCTGGCTTCAGCAGAGAGGGAGAGCTGTGCAGCACCCCTTCAGCCAAGCGGGAGGAGAAATGGAAGGGGCTCCGTTTCTCCTGCCGCTTCGCTGAAGGGGTCCTGAGCAGAGGGGGAGAATTTGTTTCCCCTGTTCTCCCCCTCTAAAACAAGGTGCGTCCTATGGTCCGGTGCGTCCTATAGAGTGAAAAATACGGTACATCACAAGGGCCATCAGTGTTGAGGCCCGTCCACCATTTTAAACAAACATGTTTATAGTCAACAAGTTCATATTTTCTTGGGTCTTGGGTTTTGAGTGTATTGGTATTAGGTAAACAGCAGTAATCTGGCTTTTGTTGTAATATTGGTGATTATTCACACCACAATTAGCTGTTTTTATAAAAACAGAATTTGAAATGTCCAAGTGCTTTTACCGTGTGGATTTGACTAGCATTTTAAGTGTGTGGCTCTTGAGTGATATCTAATTTTGGTTTCTTAACTTTTATTCAACACATGCTAAAAACAAACTTAGCCTTCCACATTAAACCAGTGCCAGCTGCTTTGCACTTCTTTCTTTTGCATTGCTGTGACTCCTTTGCTCCTGGTTTTTTCATTCTTTGGGGTAGGATTTTGGGGGTTTGCCACACTCTCACTCACTCTCACTAAAACAAAATATATTTCTACTCAGCAGTAGCAGTGGTTACACCAGACCGAAGCCCACGGCCTACATCTGCACCAGCTATTGCTCAGAGCCATGTAACCGAACCAACTCCTCCAGTTGTATCTGAAAGCAAGGAGCCAGTGGTCACTAAAGCTGAGAAGGAGAGAAAAGAGGTACAACACGAACAAACTCTGCCAGAGAAAACCAAAACAGAGCATGCTGAAGGATCCCAGGTATGTTAGACTACCGCTGTTAAATTATATATTGTTTGCTTGTGTGTGAGAAAAATAAAAAGTTGAAGGGTCCTTTATGTAGGAGTTCATCTCAGTCAGGGCCCATGCAATACACCTTGTTGCCAAAAGAAGCCAATAAAGGTGTCTCCTTGGCTCACCAGGGAAAGTGTGCCCTTATTTCCTCTTTGTTCTGTATTCTGGACGTAGGTTAGAGTTGGAATGGCAGATTACACCTCTTGCCCAGCCCTCCTGACACTGCCTCCTGACACAGGAGAAAGCTCAAGCTGAACGTTTGTCACAATTGTCCTCAGTGGCCAAACAATTCCCACTGTGACTAATCAGGACATTTCTCTGGTTTCCTTTTATATTCTAAATATGCCATATGAACCTTGTAACCAATACTTTCCAGTAGTCCTTTATCTTTTCCTGCCTGACTATTCTGCCTAGGTAGGGGGATGACTGTACTTTCCAACTCTGCATACCTGCAGCTGGAGAGAGTTGCTCACCCTCTGGCTCTTCTGAGAACACAGAGTCTTTGGGTTCCTTCCAAAATGCCTGTGCTCTGTCAGAAGGTTCCACTCTGGTATTCACTGTGGCATTTGCAATCAGTTTGCACATGGCTTTATTGGTGTCCCAAGCGACTTTGTGAGTTGCTTGTTCTGTCATACTTGTTTTGATCTCAGTGCTGCATTTGAAAACAGTGAAACTTATTTTACTCCCATTGAAATCTGTAGGAGTTAAGGAGAAAATTTTGTTCTTAAGTCCCATTAATTGTGGCTGTACTCAGATGTCCTTTGGGCTTGGTGACAACACTGTTGTGATGAGAGGTACAATCTATTTTCTCTATGAAAAGTTCTGCTTTTAACACTCTTGTTGCAGAGATATGCAACACTTTATACGAGTGTATAGGGACTTATTTGCTATTACAAATTATGGCCTGCTAGTAAGCAAAACCAAAATATATGGCTTGATCATATGACTTGTAATGACATGGCTTGATTGCCTTTGCAATTCCACTAATTCTGATCAGTGATCAGGCCTATTCTTGAGCTGAGCTTGTGCATTTACAGCTGCTGAGGTTTAAACTCAAAATCTTTCAGCACCTACAGAATGTCAGTTTATTTGCTTTCCCTGAATTAACGTTCTTTTTATGCTGACAACTAGACATAGGTTGATTGTCATTCTTTACATGATATAAGAAAATAAACCCTCCATGATAGAAGTTTCTTAGGAGAGGACTACTTTAGCATTTTTCTGCTCATCTCTTACATATATTTGTGTAAGAGTAATTTGTGTAACGTACAGTAGAACATACACTTCGTTTGTTGGTGTGACTTCAGTTAAAGGCCGTATGGTATAGTTCTTGTGTTTCTATAGTTGGGAGAAAGTGGAAAAGACAAATGAAATGAACAGGGCTTTGTAGCATTAATTCTTAAGCCTTTTGGAAGAGGTTGGGTATTTTAAGCTTAAAGAATAATCAGGGGAGGGGAATAGGCAAGAGAGGTTTTTGGAAAAGGTGTGAAGTTATTTTCTCAGCTTTGGAACTTGTGGGTCATTGAATGATTATGCTTGCCAACAAGTTCAGGACACTACAATAGGACGCCCTATGATTTGCACTGCATAATTAGCAGATAATTCATTGTCACCAGATACAATGATATCAGGGAATGGGTCTTTCCATTGATCATACTCTACTTGTGAGTTCTGTGGAGCATTTAGCTTCCCACTGATGAGTTAATTCCGGCAAGGCATTTTTATGACCCAACAGGAAATCTGAGAGCCAGTTCTCAGGGTCATTTTCATCTCCATTACAGCGCTTTCCAAGTGATTTGTATGGAGATGGTCACGTAAGAACCAGAATCTCCATTGATATACATTTTCAGCTATTGCAATACCAGCTGAAAAGGCATTTTCAGTGGAGCCAGAATTGACAGCATGAACCAGTTCTGTATTTGTGTGTATATCCAGAAATAGGAGTAATTTAGATAAAGTCAATAAGTTGACAGATAGGAACGAGTGGAGTTGATAGCACCACCACACAATGTGCATTTATTTCAATCATTGTATCCCAAAGGATCATGTAGCTAGATTTTCACATAGTAGGATTTTAGTCTTCTTTCCTCCACCCGAAAGAGCATATCCGTGTACATATATCATGCTTCACTGCAAACCAGACTTAAAATTTGGGAGAGTTTCACAGTTGGTTTATGGTGCAGCACATGAGTCCACTTTCAGATTGTGCACACAAAAACTTTAATATTAAAAATATCCAGTGGGGCTTGCATGGGAGCCTCTCCAAAAGCTCCCTCGAAATGTCTATTAGTATATAACTTTTAAAGTTAAATTGTTCCTTAAATATGTGAAAAGAGTTACTGCCTTACGTATATTACTCTTAAACTGGGGATCAAAAGAACTAGACAACTACTTAGTTATTTGTGATTATATTGATGTTTATTATATGATCATGTGCATGTTGCTTTGAGTTCGATTGCTTTGTGGTATTTATTCGCAGTTCTTACGAAGCTGCATACAAATAAAATAAATAGTTCCACATGCTCAAGGAACTTGAACCAGGCCATGTGGCAAGCTGTTCAGGGTGGGGGGAGAGTTTAGGCAGTATGTTGTGATATTCTTTCCAGTCTTCAAAGGGAGAATAAGTGAAAAAACACACTGGATGTGTGCAAGCATTTAGGCATGTTTAAAGTAAATTTTGGGATCTTTGGTATTGATTCTCGGTAGTGGCGCCCGCCCCGTGGAACGCCCTCCCATCAGATGTCTGACTTTTAGAAGACATCTGAAGGCAGCCCTGTTTAGGAACGTTTTTAATGTTTGATGTTTTGTGGCTTTTTATATATATTCTGTTGGGAGCTGTGCAGAGTGACTGGGGAAACCCAGCCAGATGGGTGGGGTATACATAATTTATTATTATTATTATTATTATTATTATTATTATTATTATTATTATTAGCATTATTAAAATGTATTAACCCTTAAATTTGATCAGAGAGTGGATAGGAAAATTGAATCTAGAACTTGTTCCAAAATTGTTTTCTTACTGTATTTTATTTCTCTCTATATATTTTATTTCTGAAAAATATCTATAAAAACATTATAAAATGTTAAATTCAAAGTAAGTTATGGTGAACTAACAAATTGTCACTGTAAAGGTATGGTGTCACTTATTTCTGTAACTCTTTAAAATCTGCATGTTACTTAATGCATGCTTACAAATGTTTCAAAAACGAATAGCTGTTTTTGAAACAAACCTGTTTCCAACACCCTACTAACAAAGCAAAAAAATGTTTTTGCCACTTTATTTTTTTAATGTAGGTGGGGAAAGTGCATATCGAAGTGTCAGTACCCACCACAAATGGTGACCAAAATCAGGTTTGTCTGGTTAGGTTGCTTGTATTCTTTATTTTATTTTTTATTTTTAAGGCTGAAAGATGAAAGTTCCAAAATAAATAAATGAACCATTTTTTTCCTCCCCCCCCCCCGTTTTTTATATAATCTATCACAAAACAGCAGCGTGCAGGAAAAGAGGAAGAACCAATAAGAATGAGGAAGGTTAGCTGTTTCTTCACTTCCATCAAAGCAAAATTACCATCTCATTCATGCATATTTAAAAAGACAGTGTCCTGGTTGCTTCATGTGCCTTTTAAAAAAATCAGTAGTTGTTAATTTATAAGACAGTCTACTCTGTCCAGATGATTTGGACTAGATTTTATACATTGCAGATAACAACTTAATTCTTGTCTCCTTATAAAAATCTAGTCATCCATCCATGAGAACTGTGAAAAGTCAGCATTTAAGGAAGTGAAAAATGCTTGACTGCAGAAGTAATATAAGAAGGAACAGATTAAAATATTTCAGATTGCATACATATATTTAAGTATATCATTTATTAATATTAATAAATACCGATTTTAACCCAGCAGGACATTCTGATGTCCCTTGCAGCTGTATTCCTCAAAATGTATTGCCTTCCACAGAAAGTACGTGATCATTTCTTTACTCAGAGAACGCTCACAACACAAATAGGCCAGCGAAGCCCTAGGGACTGTTTTTTTAAAGGGGACTCATTACATTTCCCCATGATTCACGAGCAAAACTTTTCATTTCCCTCAGATTCTTCACATGATCTTGTGGCTCCATACCCTACGCCCCATTGGCATATCACAGCTTTCCGAACGTTAATTTAACCTTTTTCGTTTTCCGATTTGCAAATTCCTGCAACAACAACCTTTTAATTTTTTTTGTGCTTTTTTTTTTTGTTTGTTCCCCCCCTTTCTTTCACTTTCACAGAAAAGATCAAAGAGACTAGATGGTGAAAACATTTATATAAGACATAGCAATTTAATGTTGGAGGTTTGTATGAATTTGAAGCTTCTTTCGGTTGCGTTTGCCTGGACCCTCTGCATTCTTTGCTGAACTCTTTTTCCTCCTCTGCTGCTACATTTGTTTTGTTTTTGTTTTGCATGCTGTTGCATGAAGACGTTGAAATAGGCTTTTGCATGCAATAAACATGACACTATACAGCCATTTTTCCTACCTGTTTAGATTTTTCTTCTGTTGAATTTACCTGAAAAATATGTGATTGGGATAGTTTTTCACTTGAGTGTTTTCTAAAAGCTCAACAACTTGATTACATGGCTGTCTACAAAAAGTGAAGGGCTACGAGGAACCAAGCGAGTAGCCAGGTTTTCAGAGTTGCATTTTGTGATGCCATTCTATTTCCTGTAAGCCCATTACCAACTTGAGAATAGATATTTAATAGGGTTCTGACAGAACACTAAATTTGTGCCCTGATCTTTCTTCAGTGCCTTTTTCTTTAAGATACAATACATGGGGGGACTACCTTGTGTCCACCAGATATTGTTGGACTAAACTCCCATCATCCCTGACTATTGGTCATGATGCCTGGGGTTGATGGGAGTTGAGGGTTCAGTAACATCAGAAGGGCAACACTCCCCCTCCTGGTGTATAGAGGGACAGTTGTTGGTTATAGTACAAGAATCGCTACAAATTAGGAAATATCAGTAGGGTAATATATTCATTGGGATTAATGACGCCATTATAAAGCAGTAAATAAAGATCCTCATAACTCTTTAGGCACTAAACAAAATAAAAGAAGGGTAGTGGTGGAGGAATCTTCCTGGTGGAAAAGCCCACTCTGTAAGTAGGAAGAGGTGTTGCCTAGATTTCCAGTGTGAATCTGATTGAGTACAGTAGCCTTACTCCCAAGAAACTACGTATAGGATTGCAGGCTTAAATTAGGGCAGACCATGCATGCAAAAAGTAGCCTAAGAAACTCTTTGTACCAAAGAGACCATCAATTGATGTGTTTCCTTTTGAAAGAACAAAAGTAAGCACTTACTCAGATTTGGATCTAGCACTAACTGGAACTCAGGATACCTTGTAAGGAAGAGTACAAGGAAAGTATTAGCAGAACTGGATATTTAATTTCATATCCTGCATAAGGGAAAGTGATAAGGGTTTGTCAGTAGAAGCCAAATTGAGTAGTAATACCTAGTGATTGGAGAGTATGCTTATCTTCCATCCCACCCAAAGTTGCAAATGGCCATCTTCCTCTAGTTTGAGGATTTCTGTCCTGGACAGCTGACTTCAAAGCTACCTGCAATTTATGTTTATTTTAGTACCAAGGACTGTTTCCCCAGCAAACTAAGCCCTGCCATCTTTGTGATTTGCAATATATCTAGCAGAATTACTAGGGAACCATGGTCACAATCCACCAAGCAGTTCTGCTTCACCATTTTCATTCTTTTCAGTTCACTGAGCTACACTGAGGCTAGGTGTACTGCATTTATTTTGTGTACTTTAGTTTCTGCTGGGGCATTTGTATGCTCTTACATTTTTTTAATGTAAAAGGACAGTACTGCTTTAAAAACTAGTGATAGTGGCAGGAGATCAAGCCTAAGGAGCATTCCAAATGCATAGTTGCTGGATGATCATTGGAAAGTACCTTGTACCAAGTCAAACAATTGGTCTACCTAGCTTAGTTGTCTTCTGCTAACAGGTAATGCCTCTCTAGGTTTCAGAGATAAGTTTTTCCCAGCCGTACCTGGAGATGACAGAAACTGAACCTGGAACCTTTTGCTGAAGAACATGTACTCTACCACCAAATTAGTACTAATAGGATTCTTGGGAGATATATTCCATCTCCCCAAAATTAACAAATCATTCAGTAGCATTTAAAAGCACTGATATTATAGTAGTTTATATCTTAACTCTGCAAATAATTTTAAAATCTGGAAGTAGAATGTCATCACATAATCTTTTTCTCTGAATGCATGTTTTAAAAAGTGTAGACACCTGCTTCCACACAGCAGAGTGGGGCTATTTTCATCGCATAGGCCATTTGCTATATTTCAACTGATTTAACTTTTTTTTGTATTTCTTGTTATTCTAGAACCACTAAATTTTATGTTGCTTTGACTACACAATGTAGATCATGGCTACCTTGCCTTCAGATTAATACTCATTAAATTTGTATCCCACAGATCTCGGAAGTGTTGAACATTCCAATCATATATTACTGATATTTGGAGATGTGTGGCTTCTTATACTGACTCCATTCTTATGTGCTATGTGTTTTTATCCACGTTTACAGAAATAGCAGCTAATAGGAGTTTCGTAAACAGTGTCTCTTCTTTTAAAATGCACTAACTACTTTTTGAAGTTTAATTTAGTGATTTACAGCTTTAGGGTTTGATTGCCACAGTGCAGAACTTTTGGACATCAGTAAAATGGTCTGTAATCCAGTCAAGAAGAGTTCTTCTGGCAAGAGGTGGTGAAAATTTCACCCATGACATTTTAGTCTGTCCTTGATCTGATAGTTTAATCTATTACCTCCTTCCAGTTGAGGTTTTATAACTTGATGCACATGTCTCTTTCCAGTACTGTTACCTTCCCTGTAGCCATATAAGGCTCTGTATGATCCAGTGCCTACTACCAACTCCCATTCACATGCCTGGTCTGACTCTTAACTGTTTTGTTGCAGGTGTTCACTGGTCATCAAATAAAAAACAAAAAACCCTCTAATTATAACCTTGATTGTGGTTATTTTTTTCTTTTTGACTTTGTGTATCGGACAAGCAAGTTCAGTTCCATCTGATTGTGTTTAGGAAAGAAGAGTGATCCACTGACGCACCTGAGTGTTTGTCTTATCTTATCAGACCACAGGGATGATCACAACAACATTTAAAAGAAGCACACAAGACCCAGTTAAACACCTTATGATCTGCCGTTCTCCAGTTTTCAATTTGTGCAGTTTGTCTTAGATTTAAATCACCATATGATCCTTTGAAGCAGTGGCACACTTGATAATGAAAAACTCCCTTTTTGCTCTTTCAGGTGGCATGACCTTGCAATGAAGCCCTGGCAGCCATGGTCCTTCTCAGAGTAGAACCATTGAAATAGGGCATGACTTAACTAGTTAATTGTATAAGCTTTTGTATAATTGTATAATTGTTAATTGTATAAGCTTTTGGGGAGGAGGTTGATCTTGGATTATACAAAACTGCCTCAGAAAATATAAAATCTGGCCATTTAAAATATTTTGGAATAAAAACAACCAAGTTTTGTGACACTTTAAAGATGAATATTTAATATATTAAAATTCAATTACCCTTTGCAGCAAAAACAACAGACTAAAATGCCCGCCTTTCTATAAATATTTCTGGAGTAAAAAACAGCTTTATGACTGGAGCTCTTAACATGTAAGAGCAGGGATGGGGAATCTGTTCCGCTTCAGATTTTGCCTGCTTTGTCAATGATCTGGGAAGAAGGGGGTTACAGTATATTCCTGCTGGAGAGTCACAGATTTACTGGCACTGTTAGATTCCATTAGGATTGTGTAAGCCTTCTTAATGATGAGGCCCTGTTTATGTTAACTGAAACAACATGCTGTATTCAATGGGACTTACTCCCAGGAAAGCATGTGTAAGATTGCAGCCCGAATCTTGTTGACATCTTCTTACTCAGTGGTTTAGCCTAATTATGTCCCAGATTGTTCAAGGGCCCACCCTGGTTCGTGTCCATTAAATTTTCCCAGTATTTTATGTTTAAGAATTCATAGAATCATAGTTTTGTAGAGTTGGAGGGGACCATAAGGGTCATTGAGTCCAACTCACCGGCAATGAAGGAATATTTTTCCCAACATGGGGCTCAAACCCATGACCCCAAGATTAAGAGTCTCATGCTTTACCAACTGAGCTATTCCAGGTCTTTTAAAAATCTGGGAACCTTTAAGTATTGGATACTAGATCATTGGCACAAATTGAATTTAATGGATATTGCAATTAAGTAGAAACATGTCTATTTTCATGAGCCATTTTACATGGTATAGCCTTCCTTCTGGTTGGATCACTTCAGGGGTCTTATGACCCAGCCTTGGAATTTTTTCCTGAAACAAGAGGAGCTTGAGGAGTCTCAACAGTTCCCAAAGCAAAAATACAGTCTAAAGGACAACAACACAAAATACCTACCTGGGAGTGTTTACTGCACTCCTGTTCCAAGTCTAACTTGGATCCATTACAGTGGTACCTTGGTTTACGAACTTAATCCGTTCCAGAAGTCCGTTCTTAAACCAAGGTGTGCTTTCCTATAGCAGCGGGGGACTCAGTTTACAAATGGAACACACTCTACAGGAAGCGAAACATGTTCTTATTCCAAGGCAAAGTTCACAAACCAAAACACCTACTTCCGGGTTTGCAGCGTTCTTAATCCAAGTTGTTCACAAACTAAGCTGTTCTTAAACCAAGGTACCACTGTAATTTAAATTAGTTTACTCCGAGTAGAACTTAGTTGGATACAGCCCTAATGATTCAGACTTTTCTTGGGGCTGTCTGAATTCTCTTTTATATTCATAGAATCATAGAATCATAGAGTTGGAATAGACCACAAGGGCCATCGAGTCCAACCCCCTGCCAAGCAGGAAACACCATCAGAGCACTCCTGACATATGGTTGTCAAGCCTCTGCTTAAAGACCTCCAAAGAAGGAGACTCCACCACACTCCTTGGCAGCAAATTCCACTGTCGAACAGCTCTTACTGTCAGGAAGTTCTTCCTAATGTTTAGGTGGAATCTTCTTTCTTGTAGTTTGGATCCATTGCTCCGTGTCCGCTTCTCTGGAGCAGCAGAAAACAACCTTTCTCCCTCCTCTATGTGACATCCTTTTATATATTTGAACATGGCTATCATATCCCCCCTTAACCTCCTCTTCTCCAGGCTAAACATGCCCAGCTCCCTTAACCGTTCCTCATGAGGCATAATAAGTGGCTTGGATGGCTGTTACGCTATCTGGAAAGTTCTCATATGTGATTACAACAGAGGGCAAATCTAGAAGCCATAATAGAAAGTGTTCAGAGTGCAACCCAGAACACACTCAAGTTCTTGAATTCTTTCAGCCCTTAACTTGCAAGGAGGACCTAGGCCAGTCGTATGTCCTACACCAGGTTACAAGGGCTCAGTTCATCTTTCAGAGCAAAATGCTTCCTGCACATGGAAAATTGCCACATATGCTGCCTCGTCTTTCCCTCCCCTTCTAAGTATGATAAATCAAATCAATCAAATCAATCACACTACTGTGGAAAGTGCAAGGGGGAAGTAACATAATTTTCTGAATTTAGGTTTGCCAGTGACTTAATTGATTTTTGTATAACCTCTGGCATCCTTCCCGAATTATTTTTTCTTGCATTGCTTAAATCAATGTATGCTAATGCTTTGCAAAAAAAGGATATGCATAAGCTGCTTTTGTGAAGCTCAGTAGTACAGTATATCATAGAAACAGATACTAGAGCCAGCTTCTTACAGCGCAATCCTATATATGTCTACTCAGAAGTAAATCCCATTGATTTCAATGGGACTTACTCCCAGGTAAGTTGGTAACAGGATTGCAGCCTTAAAGATGCTAACATTATTTATCGTGCATTGGGGATTTATAGTTACTTTTATTTAAAAGTAATTCAGCATTGTGGGGGTGTGGAGAGACAGTGTTCAATTAATAGTTCTGAGTTTATTTGTTAATCTAGGTAAGAAGATTTAAAACTGAAAACTACTTAAATGATTCACTGGGGGACACCTATAACTCATTAGAAAATTATATCCTTTTATTTTTGAGGAAAGAAGAAAAAGTGATATTCCCAATGTGTGTTTAGTTCAGATTGTGAGTAGAGCTAATGGAGACTGAGACGCTTAGTGCAGTGAATTTGATAGTGTGAAGGTGGTAAATGCATGTTTAATAAATTTTTCGCTGGTTTTGTTTTTTGGCTTCTTTTTCTTAAATGATAGGATCTAGATAAACCTCAAGAGGGGATAAAGAAGCATCATGCTAGCATTAGCGAACTGAAGAAGAACTTTATGGAATCTGTCCCTGAGCCACGGCCAAGTGAATGGGACAAGCGCCTCTCAACTCATTCTCCCTTCAGGACCCTTAACATCAATGGACAGATCCCCACAGGAGTAGAAGGAGTGAGTACTTTACATAGCATGGAACTGGTGATTTGCTTGGCTTTGCTCTTAACAAAACCAGCTTTTTGTTCTCCAAGGAAGTACAATGCAGGGTGGGGAGGTGGGTGGAACAAACCAAAGGCAATGCAACAATATTTATATTTTTGTTACTGATTCCTGTTCTGTATATTGAGTGAGAATTGTTTTCACATCTTAGCTGACAGTTTTTTGTCATAGCTTTCAAACCACTTTGCCTGAAGTAATTCTTTTTCAAATCTTATGAGACTACTGCTGAAGTCAAGGGGTTGAAAAGTCATTCTGTGACAACATAAGGTCTTTTTAGTTATAAGACATTTAGTGAGTAAGACCCACGTATATATGCATGTCTCAGTCATTTACTTTCATAAAAGGGTAACTGTTGGGCTCTCTGAATAATAATCCGCTAGTGGTTCTGTGTTACTTAGAAAAAAAGAAGTAGTTGAATTTGTTTTTGACATTACTACCAACCTTTGCAGTAAAACTGTAGTTTCAGTGGCTTGGATCCAAAGATGTTCTTCCATGTGCAGAAAGTGACTTTCACTTGCAAAAGGACTTGCTTTGTGCTTCACGCTATTATTTTACATGAGAAAAAGTCTTTCTAAATTCAGCAATGTTCTTCTTCTCGTACAAGAATGTATGCAGTTTCTTGCACAAACAGAAGCAGAATGAGAACCTGCTCATTGTGGACCCCCATGCAAGCATTGTGGAACAGCAGTTATGTTCCATCAGCTCCTGGTTCTTTGGATCCAACCCAGTAACCTGAATGCAATGTTATGGAGCACTGGCTTAGATTAAATGTTTAGTTCAGTTTGAACAAATACTTCTTCTAATTTAATATTCAAGGCATCTGGCATTTTAAATATTGAGTAAACTTAGAATGTCCAGAAATTACAGTTTGGTATTTGATTAATGAGGAGATGAGAGGGTATTTTTCAGCTGATTACAATTACGTTTACATTGAAAGATAAAAATATGAATGGATTGATCCTTGTTGATGATAGTGAAACAGCACACAAAACTTTAAATGTTTGGCTGGGAGTTCTGATTAAAGCAAAGTTTATGCAAGATGTTGTTGAAGTAGACGTTGCAAGTATTGCTTTTGTAAGAGCTGGATATGTGTAAATTGAATTGTTGATACATTCCCTCCTACAACAGTGGTTATTGTGACTTGAGGGCAATGTTTGAGAATGCTTATTCATTTCCCAAGTTTGTCTTCCATGAACTGTGCAAATGATCATAGAATTGTAGAGTTGGAAGTAACTCCAAGGGCCATCGAGTAAAACCTCCTGCAATTCTAGTATATGCAGATAGTCAATATAGGGATCGAACATTAGACTGGTGGACTTTTCAAGAATTGTAATTAACAATTGTAATAAGAGTCACCTGCAGACAACTACATCTTGTCTGTAGGTGTCTTATGTGGAAGGAAGGCTACCTTTTTATTGTTGCAGTAATCTTGGTAATCTGTACAGTGGGGCTGTGATATTATTATTACTATTATTATTATTATTATTATTATTATTATTATTATTATTATTCTACATCACAAAACAACTGAACTTTCCATACTTTGTGCATGTCCAGGTCAAGCAAGCCACATTTCAGTCCTATGAGAGACAGGTTGGTGGGCCAGAGGTAAAGCTGCTGTTTTGATATGTGCTTCTGAAGCAGACCTTTGCTGTTGTAATGGCACTGAGCAAAACCAAAACCCTCAACAGCAGCTGCTGAGTGGCATTTTCTTTTGGCTGCCTTTTTAAATAGTTTCATCTCTCACAGCCTCCTGTTCTAACACTTTTAAAAAGGATTTGCACTGCTGCAAGCTTTTGCAGCTTTCAGTTGCTTTTTTTCAGCGCATGGCTGATTGAAAAAGTTGCATGAATATGTTGCCATATATTTAGAGAGAGAGAGCAATTATGAAAGTTTAACTGTACCCTGTTCTTTTTATGTTGTCTTCCTCTCTTTTCCTGTTTTTCTTTAAACTCTCTTGCATTCTGTATCATTATCATTTTTTTTGCTGCCCAGCCCCCCAGCTACTTTCTCCCTGATACCCATCACTTAGGGGTGTGCAAAGACAATGTCCCCAAATATCAGGCTGAGCAAAGAAGATTGACTCAGCTGAGAGAGCTGAGAGCTAATTTTTTCCTTTCCTAGATAGCTGCTTTCATTTGCCATACATAGCAAAAATAAATGTATAGAATATGTTTTGAACAGACCAAAACAAAGAAATCCCCTGTTTTCTAGCTTACACTTAGTTTTCATATACAACTGCAATATAGCTTTGTATTGTGTTACATTCTTTACACACTGGTGACACAGATGAAATCAATGTGGAGTAACTCCATTCTTTGTAATTGTAACATTAAAAAAATAATATTCCAGCTTATTGGTTTTTCAAGTGACTGAACACTTTGCACTTTAACCACAATATAATTTTGAAGTGGAACTTTTGATACTATCTTCCATGGCAATATCTTTGACAGAATTCAATTATATTTGCACTACAATTTAAGTATCAAATAATTAATGCCATTCTGAAGATCAGTGTAGCATAGGATGTTATGACCAACGTTTTGTACAACAGTGTTTCTCTTTGTAATTCAACAAGATTATTGTTTTGCAAATATTTCTACAGTTTAATGCTGAAAGATGTATTTTAGCACATGGGTGGAGTTAACATTAAATGGGTTTCTCCACTGAAAACTATTATCAACTTAGGAATAATTTATCCACTTAGAAAGCACTTTGTATTTGTCCCTATAGTCTGGTCCCAATGTACAGGTTTAGTGGAGGAATGTATTGAATGCAGCAGCAGAGCACACTTTAGTTAACTTCATGTCAATTTCTCTGACTTCTGTCCTTGCACATCCCCGAGTATCATTTTTGAGCACTTTCCACCTGTCATTTTGTTCATCTCTCTGTCTTTCTTGATCTTCTACCATGAAAGCAGACACTGGAACGTCCTCTGTTAGTGCAGGATGAAGATAATAATAAAAAGCAAGAGACAGCTACTGAGGGAACTTTGCCCGAACAAACAAATGAAGAAATCCAGGCAAAGATTTCTATTCAAATTCCTGAAGAGCAGAAATCGCTCAAAACATGCCGCCTATCCTCTAGAGCTTTTCCTTCTCCACGCATTCCCTTTATGATGTCTTTTTTGGTGGTCCTTGCACTGACTGTGTGGTGGCTGGTTTTTCTGTGATTTTGGAAATGGAGGGCTTCTGTGAAATATCATCAAGACTATAAAGCTCTTCAACTCTTGGCTGAAGCTGCCATGCCTCTTTCCATATTAACCCGTCTGTCTCTAGTTCAATCTTCCAGGGAGTCTTTTGAAACTCTTCTTTTTTAAAAAAAAAAAAAGTGCGCATGCACACACATTTGCACCAACACTGTTCAGAATACAGTTTGGCATACTTGGAAGAGACACAGTGGATAATCCTGCAAGCTGCAATATGACAAATATGAAGGTTTTGGCAGTCCTTTTAAGCTCAAACTATGTCGGGCTTTTAACCATGAATGTAGTCAGTTATGTGTTTTTGGTTTTGGTCTTTGAGTTCAGCAGGTTGTTGAAAGGAAAAAATATGATGATTTCCCTAAAAGATCTCCTCCATATCCTGCATTTGAGAATTTTTTAAAAAAACCAAGCAGCAGTTAATATCAAGAACTGTTTTATGTTCATTGTTAAGATGATTTTATTAAAAGTCCTATTCTAAGAGAGCAAGATAAGCCTATAACTGCCACCTGTAATTAAACAAAGCTCTTCAGGAAGAATGCGGAGGTGTGTGTCTGTGTAGTAAACTGCAGAGAATTGGATTAATTCGTTTAATATAAATTGAAACGAATTTCACACCTCACTACTAAAGACTCCTGACACTTCAATCTTAAAGACGCTTGTTTTGGAATTGTGTCTTGAGTGTCAGTATGACTGCATGGAGTGAGTTAGGATGCCAGATGCTGCTTGGGTAGAAAATGAAGGGAACTTGCATCATTCTCTGCCTGAAATTGGAAGTGAGGGTGGCATATTCTTTCTCAATCTGCCTTGTGTATAAAACAATACACCAATATGCACCTATGGTTATTTATCTTGCCTGTATGACTCTTCCGTAGATGAAAAGATTGTAACTTCTGGTTTCTGTTTGTGGTGCGTTTAAGGTGGTAGAAAACCAATCATTTATTAGAAGTGATGCTTAAAAACTGTAATCTTTGCTGTTTTCCAAGTCCCGTTCTTCCTATGTCTTTCTGTTGCTTTATCTCTTTTCTGTATCATACTTACTGAACTGTGTTTCACTTTCACTGTAACAGTTATCTGTATGGAAGTAACATGTTTATAAGTGTGTGCCATGTTTTGTGCATGTTGATGTTCATAGTGTTGATTTCAGTTAAGTTGATCTAACAGTGTAATAGGCATATGTTCAGATGGTAAAACTGTTTGTTTAAACCTTTGCATGTTGCTTGACTCTTAACAGCACCCAGATGTAAATGTCTGGCTAGCTATTTGATATCTACCTTCTTTATCTCATTTTTAAAGCATAAAAACATAAAAGGTTTTGGCTAATCACTTGCGCTGACAGGTGAAGGGGTCTTTTACCCAGAGAATATGCTGAGAATTTCATAAATCATTTGAGAGCTAAGTTATGATAGTCGGCTAGGCTGAGCTACTAGAAGGAAGGCTTATGGGACAGTTGGTTTCATATATTGGGCAAGCTACTTATTAACAGATCAGATTCAATTTGCATTCCACTGATTACACATTGTGAATATTATTTTAGATGAATAGAATATGACTTTGGAAAATCATGTTTGTGTATGTGCATATGCACAGACAAATGTAAGGAAAGAAAACGCTGTGTGTGTTTGTGTGTGTGTATGTTTGTGAAAATATTGAATTGCAAATTCTCCTGTAATGTATTGTGTACTCTTAGCGATGTAGATAAACATCTGTTTCCTGAAACATTGCTGGGGGGAAAGATGTTTAGCCACTGACAGATGGCTTACCCATAATAATAATGTTCAGGAATTTTGCTTGAGCCATTCTGCTAGTTAATGTAGGTCATCTTGGAATGCTCTGTAGAAAGATAGAGAGCACTTTGGTCACTTTTCAGCTGTGCAATTTACCAATGCAAATACTTCAACACTTTCATTCACTGCAATCATCTCCTGCTGAGCCCTGACTATAACACATACTGCATTATTTTTATAGTTGAAAAATCTATTCCACCTTATAGTTTATTATAGAGTGTTTTCCTCCCCTCCTATTTATCTTGGAAAATGCAGTTTGTAAAAATGGAAGGCTGTCTCCCATAGGAGCTGGTAGTGTAAAACAGTTTCAGAATATCTGCCTTTGTGATCTCTATCAAATTATGTACAGAAGTATGCAAAATATTGAGGAGGGGTAAGAAGGGTAGATGCAGGAATGAAACTGGGATTGATAATCTTGCTATGAAACCTGGGTGTCACGAGATCTTAGCTGCAGAATTTGTGAGCAGTAAGACTTGGAAGCAGGAGTAAATGTTGAAAAGAGACCATGAAATAAACTGGTGGGAAATTTTTGTTTCCTGATTTCTCCCCCATCAATGTAACTTGATTTTTTTTCTGATAGAGGAATTATCAATTAATATCAGCCAGTAGCTGATGAATCTGGATGGATTCCTGAGTGGCCTTGGGATGCAAAGATGACCCTATGTGGGGTGTGCATTAGTGTTTGACACAATCATTCATAAACACATTCTCCCTACTATTATAACCTGTGTGGATGCCTTTAGTTCTGCTGCTCATGCAGAAATGTTAGACGCTCTGGACCAGTTTTATCAGATGAATTTCAGTTGTTGAGGCCTGAGCATGTGGATAGGGCTATCAGAGAAGTGCATTCTACCACTGGTTTGCATGACTCTTGACCCTTCTGGCTTACAACATTTTCCAGGGAGGAGAGGTCTTAAAGACTATCAGCCAGTGACTGTTCTTCTCTTATGTAAGGTGCTCAAATAGGTGGTGGACATGAAACTAAAGTTATTCTTGGATTACACATTCTCCACATCTGTTGCAATCTGGTATCTTTACTGAATTTGACATGGAAAGGAAACTGTCTTGGTCACCCTAAAAAATGGAGAAGAATGAGGGATTGCAACTGCCAATTCTTGGCAGGTTTCATAGCTTTCATTGACCATGGTATCTTTTTAAATAGACTATCTGTTTATTCTGATCACAGCAGTGAGGATCATTTAGTCCAACCCCCTGCAATGCAGGAATATGCAGCTGTCCCATATGGCGATTGAATCTGCAACCTTTGTGTTACCAGCGCTATGCTCTAAGCAACTGCGCTATCTAGACCTGAAACACTGGAGTGAGAACATCTGGGGATTTGAAGCGAGAGGCCATTAGTATGCAGTGGAAGTGCTGAAACCATGTTTGTGCTCTATAATGGATTAGATGAAGGTAAATAAACTAAAGCTTAATCCAGACATGATGGAGATAATTATGTAGGATAGTTTCAACTGCTTTGGGAAAGCTGTTCTGAATTTGGTTGCTCTTCTCCCTAAGTCAGAGATGGAAAACCCTTTTGGCTCTGTGAGCCAGATCTTTATCAGGATCAGCCTCATAGGCTACATTTGATTGATGATCCTGGACTTGAGGGACCGGGATTCAGATTTTGTCCTCCTTAACTAGATTCCAGATTGCAGTCTATGTACTTTGCCTTATAGAATCACTAAGTAGGCCTGCATGACCCAGCTCCTTCATCTGTATAGCCAACCGTTAGTTCACTTTTTTATGTGACACTAGAGTAGAACCTTGGAAACTGGTTTATGCATAAATATTCTGCTTTCCCTTGCAAAACTACAGCTGAATCTTTCACTCACTAAATCTTGGAGAATGCTAAGGGATTATTAAAAGAGATATCATTTCAGTGGTTTCCACTGTGTAAGTCAGACCACTAAGCCAGTTTGACTCCCTTTGAATGTTCGTACTATATTGCATTAAACAGCATACTATAACTTTATACTACACTGCATTAAAAAATGAAACACCTAAGGAAGGCAAAAATAAATTCTGCAGAAAGTCACAGAGAGTGGAAAAAGCTCATTTGTATAGTTTGCTATGTATTTACATAATTGACCAGTGAGTAGCAGACATATCTGCTTATGGTGAATACATATAAACAAGACTTTTCCCATGTCAAAAGGGTGTGCTCACTTCAAGTGTGCTCAAATTTGGCAAAATGTATTTCACATTTTGCCTACATTCGTAATTTTACATAAGTGCCATCCAGAGGTTTATCAGTTTATGGAAGCCATTCTTCTCATAATTTTGTGGGACCTTGACTAGTAAAAGGCAATGCGTTTTCTTAGGGTGACACTACGCTAGGTGATACTGGAGACTCGGCAGCAGTTGCCCTCTTCTCTCTCCTCCCCCCCCCCCCCCGGTAGCATATTGTATAATAAAATGTGTGATGATTATATTATTGAGCTCACTTTCCCTGCTCTTCTTCACTGGGCAGCCACTTGTGGGAACATGAAAACCTCATTGATATTTGCATTGCACATTTTATGTTACTATTGGGGAGAAGAGAATACACTGGGGATGCTGTTTTCAGTGATATCCATGAGATTCCCATAACATCCAGGTGAATTATTATTTTGTCATGATTTTAATATGTCACAGCGTTGTCTGTGTTGTGATGAGCATATATATATTTCTCATTCTCAGTGTAGTGTTATGTAAATTCATTGCTGATCAGCTTTTGCATGATTTTGTCAGGCAAGAGATTGCCATGTTGATTTCATTAGCCTCCTTTTTGGCTTTAAGAAACTACAATTGTAGAAGGCTTTGACACTAATTATGAAACGATATGAAATTTTAGAAGCAAATAACCTGCTAGAGGATATTTATTTATTCTTTTTCCTATGAGTCTTTACCCCGTTTCGAAGTCATTTTCTTGCTTCATATGTTGCGGAAAACTGAAAGTGATTCTTAATGTGAGCAATGTGGGAAGTGACATTACTCATGTGGTGCCTATTGGATTTCTGGAGACAGCACAGAACTCCCATTTAAATGGAGCACTTTTTAACTGAGACCTTAAATAACCTTCTGAAGCAACACTGGAACATAATTACTCCTTTGAACTTTACTCCTGAGTTTTTGTAATATATTTACAAATGCAAATTGTGAAGTTATTATTGTAAATACCTATTCCTCTGCAAAGGAAGAAAGCAATGCATGAAATGAGCATTTTGTGATGTCATAAAGTGTAGATTCATAGAACATATAGTCTTTCATCATATGTGTGTGTGTGTGTGTGTGTGTATCACACAATTTTGTTCTGTTTTGGAGAGGATTGGTTATTTAAATAACTTTTGCTAATAACTTTTCTTCTAAATGGTTCAGCCCCTTGAAAAGTAAAATTGTGATAGCTTTAGTGTTGTTGTTGTCTTTGAAAAGAGTAACTTTAATCCATGGCAGCAAACTCCTATTTAAAATGCAGTTATGATTTTGCTTATTTTTAATTCAAATTGGAATTAGCTATTCCTTTGTTTTATTGACTGGTCACTTTTCAGAAACAAATCCATCTCTGGTGGTAGTCAGTTTGTTAACAATGTTAATATCTGCCTAATATATCCAGATATACAAATTGCAGTTAAAAATTAATGGCAGTTTTGCTTGAAAGTGTTACCCTTCTTCTTCTGTAAGAATGGACAATTGAACAGTTATGCTAAATTAGGGATTTCTATTTTCTGCTTCATAATACTTCTTGCTCAAGTACTTTTGACAGCCCTGTTGAGATTGGATGTTGGTCTATGGAATTCTAACTGGTGAGTGTGGTACATTATAAAGTTAACCCCTACTTAATTGCTAAATGCACACTTTTAAGCACTTTTTGATGTGTTGTCTTCTGCACAGACTTTCAATATAGGGGATAACCTAATACTATTGCTGCACAGCATGAAATTCTTATTGGATCAGCTGGTTAGGATTTCTTCATAATTTTGTATAGTAATTTTTTATATATATTCAGGATGCATCATCTTATGCCTGTGAGGATTTTATGACAGTAATGCATACTTGAGCAGCTGCACTATTTTAGAAATTGTTACTGGGGAGATCTAAGATTTTGGCATAATTTAAATGCATGTAGTTGGGCAAGGCAGAAATTCATAAGTGTAAGTAAATAACAAAGCAGGACCAATCCTTGCTGCTTTTGCACTAAGCAATATTAGTTTATCCCCTACTTGACTTTTATTTTATTTTATTCTGGTGCTACCTTTATGTATACTCTACCTGATCCAAAAGCCCACCAATAATGGCCTTCCCCATTTGCTGCAATGTCAACAATTGTATCACACACTGTGGTGACACGCACATGGGAATATCAGTCAGTGAAGAAGTGCATCAGAGCTCTGTTAGGCACAGTGAGCTTCTGGATCACCACATGTAATATAGCAATCAGTTGGCATTATTCAACTCCCCACAGGCTTTGGCTTACAAAGAAATTCAGGGAACACTGCATCTTGTGTCTTTTTTGCCCCTGTGTAAATTATATATGTATATGTGGCTTTAGCAAAAGTGCTGCAGTATCTTATGCCAACGTGTCAAAAACAAATGGTCTGATTTCTTTGGAGGCTATCCATCTACTTGATGAAAGTTGTGCCTTGGCACCTAAAAAATCAGTCCATTTGGGTTTTGATTTACCTTTTTTAATACCTTTTTTTTAAAGTGGGTATAGTAGGGAGAAGCTTGGTAAGATCAGATATTTCGGTTCATGCACCAAAATAAACGAGTTGCTGTCACAGATATGGCTAGCTGCTCATGTGTAGCTGATATTTGTGTGATCTCTTAGAACCTTGGGAGTTCTGGATTGAGGCTCTGGGCAGAAGAAGGAAACCTCTTTCCCTGTGACTAATCTCTAACTCTTCTGAGCCAGGCTCTTTTTCTTTTTTATATTGTAATTTTACGTTGTGAACCACCCTGAGATTTACGGGTATAGGGCGGTATACAAATTTAATAAATAAATGAAATAAATAGTGCTCTCTTATGTATACAAATGAATCCACCCTTGAGCAGCAGCGTGCTAATACAAGGGGCTTCTTAGGCTTAAGATCTTGGGAATCCCAAGTGTAAAAAGTGTGTGTGTATGTGTGTGTGTGTGTGTGTGTGTGTGTGTGTAAAAGCATTCACCTTCTCAAAGAAGCTAATTTTGGCTGGTGGTGCAATCCGGTGGCAAGAAAAAGTTGTTCCCACCAACTGATCTTATCAATGCTTCTCCCACCCCCTCTGATTTGCATGTGGCTGACCATTTGCAGCTATTGTGTGTTGAAAACATGTTTGCTTTATAGATGCCTTTTGAGTATTTATTTTTTGATCATTATTCCCAATCAAAATTGCATTTTTTTGCAGACTATTTCCTAATCTCCCAGACATTTAGCAAGTTATTCCTCATGCAGACAATTGTCTCTCCCATTGAGCAAAGTTTGTTCAAATTCACTAAGTCTGATTTCTGGCTCTTAAAAATATCAGGCGCTGGATTCAGGCATAGAGCTCTCAGCAGTTGGTTTGGCCCTGTGGAACGAACCCTGTGAAGAAGCTGCTGTGGAGCTGGAAGGGTAAAATTAGGGTTATACCATCTGTACACTTAGCACAGCACCCCGAGTGCTATGAGAAAAGGCCATCCTTTGAGCACTGGCACATATTTGCTAAACTTTGTAGCAAGGAAGATGGAAGGGGTTTTTGGAGCCAAATGAATGGATCTGTTCCTGCCTTACATAAGATCCTGCTTTAACAATCGCAGTATAAGCAAAGGGCTGTGCATCAAAATTTACAGCCCTGTGTAGGATCATGTTGAATATTCAATTGATAAGATTTTTAACATGAAATGGCCAGCTCCCAAAATACTTGTATTAAACAAGTTCATGGTGGATGCGTTTTCTGCTCAATGACTGACATATAACTCTAGGTTATATGTCCCACCATTGTAAGATACTAAAATTAGGTGCTATATATGTTACTTATTTTTAAATGGCATACTATTGTAAGATGTCTTGAGGGGTATAAAGCTGTTTATAAATATAGATAAGTAAATCCAGTTGCAGATGTAGAAATTTTGCCATGGGGGGGAGTCTCCACTGCCACCCACTTCTCCCTGATTGTGAAGAACCCCTTTTGAGCTACTATAATTATTTATCATTCAGTGGTGTTTAAGTGAGGGAAGCCTAGGGAAAAGATAGCCTTAGTCATCTAGATTTTATTTAAAAGGGAGCAGGACATAAAAAGGGAGAATTCTTAAGGTGCAGATGGATATGAAATTTGAAATACAAGCAATGAGGAAATATGATAATGTTTGCAACTATGCCCAATCACCATTTCTTCATATCATTTATGGGTTGTAGGGAGGCAATATATGGAGTACCTTGGGCCCAGGGACACACTTTCAAGCCACAAAGTACTTACACCTTCCCCCCTCCCTGGCCAAACAAATAAAACACACCAAAAAACTCAGGTAGCACTCCCTAAAATACACAACCAAGAAAAGGCCTATCCTACAGTTAACAAATTAAGGTCTTGGTGGGAGCTGAGCAGATTGTGGCTTGGTGCCCTTTCTCCTGTTTGTAACACACACTTACATATGCTGCAGCAAAACATCTTATTCAAACCAAGCTCACAGAAATGCCATTTACCTTCCCACCACAGTGGTACCTATTTATCTACTTGTACTGGCATTCTTCTGAAGTACTAGGTTGGCAGGAGCTGGGGCAGAGCAACAGGAGCTCACCCTGTCATGAGGATTTGAACCGCTGACTTTATGATCAGCAAGCCCAAGAGGCTCAGTGGTTTAGACCACAGTGCCACCTGCATTCCAGTGAAGGAGAAGAAGGTGGTAGAAGGAAAGAAACAAGTTGAGAGAAAGAGAGAAAGGAAAGAAGGGAAGACGTAAAGAACAGGGCAGGAAGGCAACCAGAGGATGAATAGATGACAGGAAAGAAGTGAAGGGTGAAGGAAATTGTGATACATTACATTACCATATCCAGTTGTACCTTGGAAGTCAAACGGAATCCGTTCGACTTCCAAAACGTTTGGAAACCAAAGCGCAGCTTCTGATTGGCTGCAGGAAGCTTCCGTTTGACTTTTGAAAATGATTCAAAAACGGGAACACTCACTTCTGGGTTTCGATCGTTCAGGAGCCGATTTGTTTGGGAGCCAAGGCGTTCGGGATACAATGTATGACTGTACAGGATGAAGAGAGGGCACTTTACCATCCATTCTTCTGACTGCTTTCCACCCTCTGCACTTCCCTAAAATAATTAGATCCACTTTAAAATAAATAATTAATTAAAATAATTAGATCCACTTCACATTAGTAGTGAGGCCCTAGTCTTGCTAGGAGGAAAGATCCATCCACAGCTTTTTGCTCTTGCAGCTAAAGATGGTTATCGTTCAATAGGATTTCCAGGAAACAAGAAGCTAACAGTTTTGAATGAGAGTGGGAAGCAAGCTCAGCTTCCCTGTGCTGTGGCTGTTCATGCCCGTTATCAAATTACCCAACATGAAATGCAATGACCAGGCATTTCCTATTGCTTGATAGTGAGTAGTTCCCATACAAAAGCACAGTTCCTGCTGCCTACTGAGGGCTTGGCAGGGAGGAAGGTGGAGGGTATAATGCTGTTTGCCACCCCCCTAATCTTCTGCTCGGAACAGCTGCTCCCTTCCTCATTATTATTCCCCCATTTGATTTGGACCTGAGTAAATCTATGGAGTTCAGTATCCCTTTGTCTCATATATATATAGGATTGCAATCTTAAGTACAGTTCTTTTGCTTGCATATAAATACAGAAAGAAAGAGGTGCTAAATGATATATAGTTGTCTGGTTAATTTTGAAACAAGTAAGGTTTTTTTTTAAGCTCACCCTTTTTTGTGCATGTACTTGGAGTGTGCATGTGCATTTGCAGATACCAGGGCAAAAATCTAAAAAACTTATTTTAAAGGAAATAAGTGTTCCTTAGACTGTTTATCATTATTCAACTGCTTTATCCCATTACCAAATAAAGCAGAGTTTCAGAATAATCAATGTTTTGTATTCTGCTATATAAACATCCACTTGCTTATTTGATTGCCTGTACCAACCATCCTTTCCACTAAATGTGGAAAATTTACTTTAGAAAAATATCCTATTTAAAACTGTGGTCTGTGATTTACATATGCGGCTTATAGCTTTCTCTTTCCCCCTTTCCTGTTAAGATTTTCCTACTTACTATGCACGTTTTCTGGTATTGTGCATGTTTTAACTCTTGTCTTTTCTTCTGTTACTATTCCTTTCCTTCAAGTTCTAGCTAGAGGGCTCGCAGAGATGTACGAAGACCTAGTTGAGAACTTTCTAACAGGCGCACGATGGAAGACAGAATAGCACCAGCCTTGGTTAAATCCTCTGGCTTGGCACAGTCTTCCAAAGTATCTCAGGTGCTATGGACACACTTGCTTTCTTTTAGGGAGGTTGGATTTCTTTGTTTCGCATCATCTTTTTTTGTTACTCATTTTACAGTAAAAGATCAAAAGAACTCATTGCTTGAGAATTGCAGCATTTCAGCGATCAGATATGATATTCAGACAAACAGCACTATTGCAAACGGTTAAATAATGTGCTCACATCTGGTGTGATACCGTCTTGAGGCTGCAGTGTGGTTTCTGAATGTGGCATATGTATGTTTGGGGCTCTCTTGGCATGAGATCTGCTCTTACAAAACAGTAATATTGTCTGCTTTAAAGTTATACTTGATGTTCTGCAATGCTGGAAGCATCAGCAACTGAGATGGCTCCTGGAGGTGCATATAAAAGTAGATATTCCAACTCATCAGAACTTTGGCCACATGGAAAAGGCATTGTATCCTCAAACTCTTTCTTGGGAAGCAATATAAGCTTTCCAAAGTCATATAGAACTTTCTTCTGCACTGATAATATATTTTTTCAATATACAGCAATAAATGTGGTTTCTCCTTCTCTTTATGGAAGTCTTTTTAAAGGAGTTGATCATTCTCAGTAAGGTGAAGACAACCCTTTAATACTTAGTTTTTAAAAGAATCACTGCCTGCTTAGAAATGGATATAGTGCAGATGCAGAGAGGCCTTGGCATGTCACAAACGTCAGCCATTCTCCTTGTGCCAACGAGGGCCAATCCATATGTGGGACTATAGAAGACTTATGTGCAGCCATGGGGCGAGGATAGGGGATGCAGTGTTGGAAAGATAACCCATTTCTCCTGTGCCATTTTTCTTAGTTAATGCTCACACCGAAACTGCCAATTGCTGAGGAGGGGGAAAGATAGGTTCAGGATGGCTTTCTGTCTCATTCCCCTGCCACTGTTAATAACAGCTTTGTGGAGAGAATAATTTAAAACCAGGGAAATGGCACAGGGTAAGATGGTTTCCCTCTGCCCCCTTATTGTTGCTGCCCCAGTCCAGTTTGGGGGTAGTCTGAAATGCATTAGATGTCATCTGGTTTGGCCTGATACACATGGTGATCCCATCATATCTGTGTATTAGACAGCACAGGCAGTGATGTTTGAATCTCCCATCTCCTTATTGCCCTGCTGGCAGAGACAAGGGAAGGAAGAGCAGTTGAGAGGACAGTGACATCTTGTCCCCACCTTGTCAAAAAGCAGAGCAGGGTGTCCCACCCTGGCCCTGGAAGTTCTGCTGTCAGGATATGCAATGCTGTCAATTCCATTGTGTCAGGCCTACTTGCAACTTGGCCATTTTTTCAAAACACTTGAAGTATAGTGGTACCTCGGTTTATGAACTTAATCGGTTCCGGAAGTCCGTTCTTAAACCAAGGTGCGCTTTCCCTAATGAGGTCTCCCACCGCCAATGCCTTCTACCGTTCGGATTCTGTTCTTAGACCGAGGTAAAGTTCTCAAACTGGGACACTAATTCCAGTTTTCGGGGGTTCATAAACTGAATATTTCGTAAACAGGGCTGTCCTTAAACCGAGGTACCACTGTACTGATCTTCTATTGTGTGGATTGCAATAGGTTGCATATAGGCCCTTTCAAATTGACATGTGCTAAAATGGTCTATGTTTCTAGTGTGCCCTGTTCCTAATTTCTGGCCTTTTTGTGTATTCATTTCATTTTAGAGTGCGAATGACTCTCCCTTCAAAGAGGATCTGGATGCAATGGCAGAGGGGGGAAATATTACCTCTCACTTTGAATGGGAGGTCTCAAAGCACTCAGTGGCCCTTAGTGAGAGCCCAGTGTCAAGCCCGCAGGAGTCTGCACATACTTGTGAATCTGACACTTCTTCCACAAGCAGCAAGGAGCAGGAAAAGCAGGGTGCTCTCAGTGAGAGCAAGGAAGACCTAAGGTGTGGAGAGGGATTTTACTCAGATGTGGAGAAAGAGGCTGAGGACTCAAAACAGGATGAGATGGAAGTCTATAGAATCCCTTCTTCACCTCCATTGCACCTCCACGAACAAGAGGAGGAAGCCTGTGATGTTGAAGGGGGAAAAGGGGCAAGTGAGCCACTTAGCAAGCTAAATGGAGAATGTCACAGCTCAAGTATTGATAATGAGTTTCCTGCCCTCATTCGCTGTTTCCAGGTAGTAAATGTGAACTTGAAACATCTCTCTTTTTGCAGTCTTCTCTGCTACATTTTCGGAGTCATTCTACAAACACTGCAGCAAGCATATGTCATAAATCCATAAAGAAGGATTATGTTTCGATGGCCTGAAATATTCCCCAAACTAATCAACCACTTAATCTCCAGTCTATAGGAATGATTCCCCTCATCTACAAAGTAGATGTATATTTTATTAAAACAATTTTTAAAAAATTATTATCTCCTGACTCAAGCAGAATATATTTAAAAGAAAAGGAAACCGATTCTAAAAGGCATCAGATTTTATGAGATAGTGCTAAATGTCTTCTGTGTGTTGTAAATACATTGCAGAAAATATTGAGCTAAAAGCAGCCAGCGCCGCAAGTCTTTCCATTTACAAGAACAAAACATAGCTCTTTGAGTCTGTAGTCATCTGATTTGGAAATCTCTGAGGAAACACCTGCATTTGCCCATCAAAGTAAAAAATAAATAAAAATTGCCTGCTCCAGTGTTCTTAACAATCCCATCTGCTAAAATACCTCAACATTTAATCTGGTAATAATCAAGGTGATAACTGTCAGACTTTGAAAAGGTGACGGGAACATAACAGAGTGGGAAAAGCCTGGTGGTGCTCTTACTAATATTACATTCTCTTTTGATTAATTATCAGGTGGTGGCACAGCTGATTTTTCTTTTCCTGTTATTCTTGAGATTTGAATATCCATAAATAATGATCTGATGCTGATTTAATAGAAGCTACTGGACTCTACACATCTCACACTGGCTGGAAATCATACATTTGTATAATCTCTTAATATACTAGCATATTAATCAGACTTGAGCTCCTCCTAACCATAAAGATTCTTATCCGCATGCTAAATTTGGCTTACCCTTTTAACTATGAAACAGTTTCCATATTTTAGTTTGCAGATGGTCACATTTGGCCAGGAAGCTAGGGGGAAAATGTTATTTGCATTTTATCTCCAAACATTGACAGATGACTTTCCAAAATGTGCCTTTAGTGCAAACAACATAGCAATTGAAATTTCTATATGGAGTCCATTGTGCTTTTATCAGATCAGTATTGTAATGGTTGTCAGTAATATTGTTAGAGTTTAATGGTACTAAATGTGATTTCTCTCTCTCTAAAATCCTGTTTTGTAGCCGCCCCTTGTGAAGACTCAGACAGTTACTATCTCTGATGTGTCGAACACTGTGAAAAGTGAAATTCCAACGAAAGAAGTTCCTATTGTCCATACAGAGACCAAGACTATAACTTATGAAGCTGCACAGGTAGGCTGTTTCATAATCCGGTGGTACAGTTTTATTGTAGCGTAAATAGTCTCAGTGAAAATTAGAAAATTTGATATCAATGGGACAAGCTTACCTGAGAGGAGCTTCACAGGTTTAAATTGTTGTGAGAAATACCACTGTTGACACCAGTGCTTTCTGCACCAAACACAAACATAAATACATATCTGGGAAGTCTGATCAGGCTTGAGTTTTCAGACTTTTGTACATATATGTATGGCATCTAGGCTTTCCCTCTTTGCTGCGGAAAAGAGTGGTGTAATGCTGTTTCCCCCCTGCATCGATCACAATGAGTAGAGCTTCCCAAACTATATGAGGATTATGCCCACTATGCTTGCACAATAGCCATAACACTCATGGAAGGCACAAAGAAAGGGAAGAAAGTGTGCGCTAATAGGGGAGGCTGCAGTTTGCAGCTATTTGAACCTGAACCTTTAGATTGAACTTGAACCTTTAGACCTTTACAATCTTTACATCAATTTTAAAACATATTACATTAATTCCAAAGCCAGATTGCAGCCCCAATAAAACTTTCTAGAAGTTTTGATACTCCAACTGTCTTCTTGGTTATTAACCCTTTAGGAAGAATTTAATGAGGGAGATACTTCCTACCCAGTGGATATTGACTTTCTGGGGAGAAGTATCAAAACTGAAAGTAGCTTGTGGCTTCTGAGCATGTAGTTTTCATCCTCATGCATTCATTATAACTTGTGTGAGCATATATATGCCAAGTTTTGTGTCTGTTTTGCTTTCCCTATACAGTCATATCTCGTGTTGCGTTAGGTTCATGTTGCATCTTTTTGGCTTGCGAACACAGCAAACCCGGAAGTGTATACCTCCGGGTTTCGCAGCAGAAGCATTCTTTGCGCATGCGCAAAAGCGTTCTGCACGCTTCACACATGCACAGCGCGCTTGCTTAGAAGTGCCGCTCTAGTCGTGGACTCTTTGGGGTGTGAATGGCGCCCTGGAACTGATCGTGTCCCCAACTAGAGGTACCACTGTATACAATACCGTGTTCCCCAAAGCGAACTAGTATCAATGTCAGAATTCACGGACAAGGCTTCATGTTTTCTGCAGGCCACAATGAAGTGTGTAATGCACCTCCTTGTCAGTTTTGATGGAAGTTTTGATTTATTGCTACCCAAGGCTGTAGAGAAGATCTGAGTCCTATGACCAGCTCACTTTAACCCTGCCACCTAGGGCAGGCTAATAAGACTCAGATTATTGTATCACTGGGGGAAAGTGTTCCAATTTGAAAAGTCCCTGAATGGGGGGGGGGGGGACCTACCAACTTGGACTGAGCAATACTGACAGGTTGATTGAGTGGTTGGTGGTGGCAGAGTTGCACGAACTCTTAGGAGAAACTAATTTGAAAGAGTAAGTCCAGTTGGTTCAGGGCAGATTTGGGGATTTCAGTCCTCTTTTGCTGCCCTCATGGATTATCTGAAAGGGAAAGTGTGGCCCGGCACATTCTTTTTGATGTTCCATACAATAGACCATCATATCCTTTGGGGGCAGCTTAATCAGTTAGGAGTTGGAGGCACTGCTCTGGAGTGGTTCTTCTCCTACATGATTGATCAGAATTGGAAGACAGCAGTGGGTGCTATTGCTCAACTCTTTGGGGATTTATATTGTGGCATAGCAAAAAGTTCCATCTGTGATCTCTTCTGTTTTTTAGTATCTATACACAGATACTTCAGCCAATCATTCAGCAGTTTTGGAGTATCTTAAGTATGACACCCTGCTTTATCCCCCCCCCCCCCCTCGAATCCAGGAGTAGCCAGGTCTTCCCTGTTCATCTTAATGAACCATCCACTGCTGGGTTAGAGAGTTATTCATGAGGCTTCACTCCCCTTAGAGTAGCAAATATCCAGCATAGGAATGCTACTTAACCTTGCCTTGCTCCTTGATCTCAGGTGGTAGTCATGATGAGGAACACTCTTTTTAATCATTTAGCTTGGTGAGCTGACTACACCCTTTTTTCTCTTACAAGGATTTTACTTCAGTCACCCATGCTTTGTTCCCATTTAGATTATTGCAGTGTGCTTACTTATCATTGCCTTTTGAAGTCTGGCTGGAATTCAGCTGCCACTGAATGTGGTAGCTTCCATATTAAACAAGGGAGGCCCCAGACAGTGTAGAACTCCAGTCCTGGCTTCACAGCATGGATTGCCTATTTGTTTCAGGCCAGTTCCCCATGTTGGTTCTGACGTTTAGAGCCTTCATGCTTTAGGAACTAATTTCTCTAATCTCTGCATTCCACCTGCTAAAATAAGGTTAGCAGCAACACAGGGTAAGGCTTTCTCAGTGGCAACGTTTTCTGTACGGAATACACTTCTTCAGAAGAACTGCTTGGATCTATCCTTTTTATTTTTCTGTCTGCATGTTAAAAAACTTTTTTCATTTTTAAATGCATTTCCCATTTGGCTGGTGAGTGTACTATGCAACATTTTCCCCCTCTTGGTGTTTCTTAGGAGGAATGTTAGGATATGAATTTAATTTTTTTTAATTGGCCCTTTTTAGTTTTAATGCTTTTGAACTTTTGAGTGAAACATTTTGGTAGTGCCTTTTGACAGGGAATGACGTTTATCACCTGGCACATGTCCAAATTCTGTTCCTAAATAGCTGGTATAGAGCTTAGCTATCCACTACATGTTTTAAAATTATCTGCATTTGTAGAGGTTGATATGTTTTGAATATAGCTTCACATTATAAAAATCCCTCTCAACTTCATGTCTAAGTAGGTTTTGGTCAGCTCTGGCAGGGAGGTTTGCTGGCTGAGTTAAAACAATTTCTGTGCTATTTTGTGCCAACCATACAAGGAATAGCCACACATTCTAGAGCTGACTCCACCTGAGAGATGTTTAAAATGTCCTCATCACATTTGAATATGTTGAAACCTTGGAAATTGTGTGATATCTGTTGGATGCTGCTTCCACCTAGTGGACACTCTGAAGGTATTGCATTTGATATTTCAGTAAGTTTCACAAACCCTTGTAAAATATTAATTAATATGTAATTCTAACAAACAAGCACATGAGCAGATATCTCACTGTGGCACAAATATGTTTAAAGGCAGACTAAGAAATATTGGTGTTGTTCTTCCAGTCTGAGATGGCAAACCAGGGGAAACATCCATTTGCTGAAGGAACCTGTGCATAGCTAATTTTTTCAGTCTAATCTGTCATGGTGACCCTTGGAAGTTTTTTTTATTGTTAGACTACACATAAACACGCACACACACTATCAAGGTCATTGTTTGTAGTTAGTTTTTACTAAAGAAAAAAAAGAGCTCTCTTTTTTAGCATAGGAACAAACACCTGGGTTTTTAAAGCTTTCTTTCCGCCTTCAAAAAGAGGTAACCACCTGCTCCAACACATACTATGGCTATCCTCTTTGAGCCAAGTCTCCCCTTTTATTTCATTATGTTTGTGTGGCTATCCAGCTCCAGAAGCAGGACTGAGGCTCAAGCTACCATTGTGGCAACAAGGAAGTAACTCTGAGGGTGCTACAAGTTTTGTCAAACAACTCACTAACCAGATTCTGAGGAAACAAAGCATTATTGTTCAGCAGGTATTAAACCTTGGTGTTGAATTAAGATTTAGGTTTTTTTTTAGTTTGTTTCTGCACAGCAGCATCACTGTTTGGATGGTGCTTAGATGTTCTGACAGATTAGGCACATGATGACATAGGAGTTTTGATGCCCCTTGCTCTGCGTAAGCTTTCTTTGTACCTAAAAATGGTTGAAATGTTGCACCAAAACATATTTAATGTAGTTATCTAGCCCTTTTTGTTGAAAAACTAGTTCACTTTGGAAACGTGACTGGAAAGTGTGCTTTCCCTGGGGATTTTTTGTATCGCATTACCTGAGGACTAAGAGAAAGGGCAAAAGATAGTGGCAAAAACCTGGAGAAATTCTTACTGTAGCAGTTTTGTCCAGTTCCTAACCCATGCAACATGGAAAGCATAGTATCTGAATTTGAGACCACAGCTGACAACGGATTATATTGTTGTATTTTGCTCCCTGACCCAGTTAGCTAAGCTGAACTCAAAAGTATGATGATGGGGACTTTCAGGCTTATCGCTTGCTGGAGGTCTTCATGGCCAGCTGCCATGGATTTAGCTATTGTCTGTGCAACAGGCCCAATATGAAAAGTACAACTTTGTTGTTGAATCTTGGACAGCTTGCCACCTTCTGAGTAAAGGTGGCCCCATTTGGATTTCTCTGGATGCAGAAGTATTCAGTATCACCCAGTGGCAAATACCCCATTTTGGGGCAAGCTGCTCAAGAGGATGGTACTGGTGGTCCATCTTCAGGCAACTTCGGAAGAGACTGAATATCTATATACATTTCTGTCCAGCTTCTGGCCTGATCATGGCAATGAAACTGCCTTGCTCGCCCTGGTTGATGACACTTGTCGGAAGATAGATGGGCAGCAGGGGAGTATGGCCCTTCTTGTTCTCCTTCAGTTCCCAGTGGCTTTCCATACCATTGATCATGCTATCTTTCTGTAATGGCTCAAGGAGGGTGGGGGCCCAATACTTTTGTGGTTCTGCTCCTACCTACAGGGTTGTTTCCAGAAAGTAGTCATGGGAGACACTGTTCAGTGCCATGGAAGCTTTCCTGTTGTGTCCTGCATGGTTCTGTCTTATTTAAGATCTCAGTGAAGCTGCTGGGAGTCGTCATCAGGAGTTGTGGAGTGAAGTGCCCTCAATATGTAGATGACACACAGACACACACCTGAATCAAAGGAGGCAGCTGAGGTGCTAGACAAGTGTTTGTGGGGTGTGGTAGGCTGAGTGGGGGCCAACAAATTGAAAGTGAATCTTGAAAAGATAGAGAGGTGTTATGAGTTCCAAGTTCTTGAATCTAGGAAGTAGGAAAACTTCCACTTGTAGATGGGATTACACTACTAGGAGCAGGTTCATGGCTTGCAGGTCCTGCTGGATTCAACATTGTTACTGAAGGCCCAGGTGGCCTTTGCGGCTAGGAGTTTCAGCTATGTTTGCTTCACCAGCTAGGGCCCCTTTTGGATAGAGATTACTTGACTACAGTATTCTGTGCTCTGGTTACTTCTGGATCATTGCAGTGAGTTCTACATAGGGCTGCCCATGAAGATGACTTGGAAACTTCAGCTGGTCTAAAATGCAGCAGTCAGTTTATTCGCTGTGGTTGCCTTTGGAACTCGTATAACCCCTGCTGTAAAAAAGCTGCACTGGTTTCCAGTTTGTTTCTGGATTCAATTCAGGATGCCCACGCCCTAAACACCTCAACCCCCAAATATCTGAGAGACAACTTCCTTCCCTACAGACCCTCTTGGGGGTTAAGATCTTCAGAGAGTGCCCTACTGGTAGTTCCATCATCCATGGAAGTTTGCGGGGGTGACCTGAAAAAGAGCATTCTTTGTGGCGGCCCCAAAGCTGTGGAATTCCCTTCTCACAGAGGTGTTTTGTTTGGTGAAAGGTGAAGATGCACCTCATTGCCCTCACCTTTGACAGCTGAGACCCACCTGATTCCTGTGGCTGCATTTGGTTCTAACTGTTTTTAATACCAAATTTTTAATTCTTGTGTCATCCTCCTGACTCCACAGAAGGCGCAAAGGAGAGCGTGGAAACCCAATGCTTCTTCACTAAGGCTTGCCATATCTAATTCATGTAGTGCTAAATTATGGTTTAATGTTTTGTGTGAAGACAACCATTAGTTGCAATCCTGTGCCGCATTGATGCAGATTTGATTAGTAACATTAAATTATTGCAAATTTACCAACAGCCTTCTGGCTCATTACACTTTGCCGTTGTAGCCTTCTCTGCTGAACAAACAACTCTCTCTAAGTGAGCAAGGAGATAATTTATACTTGTTATGTATCTCTGCCATAGACTGATGATGGCAGTGGGGATTTAGATCCTGGAGTTCTGCTAAGTGCTCAGACCATCACTTCAGAGACCACCAGCAGCACTACCACTACCCAGATTACAAAGGTAAAATACAATAGTCTCAAGTGTGTGACCTCACTGATAAGCTATTTGCGTTGACAGGGAATGAGTTGTACAAACTCTAGTCTCTGACTGTCTTTAGGTGACCCCTCTCTAATGGGATTGGCAGCTTGTGGCACATCAGAGTTTTACTGACTGTAGGGTTCATGTCTGCTTCCTTTTACTTGTCCTGTCAGTACTCTAGATGTGACACAGTCACCAGTGATTCTTCACTTGAAGGTTTCAATCTAGGACAAATGGTATTCAGAATACTGTTCAACAGGATTTTCCCTACCATTTCCAACTTCTTTCCAATGGTATGGAAAGAAGCTGATGGAAACGAATCTCATTAAACATACATAACCTACCTTTTTCCCTAACGTGGAACTCAAGGCAGCATACATACTGTCCTCAGATGGTCTCCTATCCAGACACTGACCAGACCCACCTGGATCTTTCTAGCTTGGAGAAATGCATACTAACCCCACTTTGAACATCTTTCAACACGGAAGTCTTTTCCCAAGCTAGGTACACAGATGTTTCCAACTTGGGAGTTATTCACAGGAGGTTCCATGTTGTTAAAGTAATAAGTGGGCAGCTACCCCGAGAAGAGACCATTAGCTAACATTATCTGGGACACAGGATTCATTTGAAATAACCAATAGAGCAAGCTCAGCACACTGTTGCTGGCAAAAGAAATGGTGTTTAGCCGTATGTGTCTAGCATATTCTCTCTGCTGGGGCTAGCCTACATTAAAGGACCCATTATATTTTAGAAATCAAGGTCAGAGATTGCTGAGAAACACAAATTGCCACCAGAGATTGCCAAGAAGCACAGATTACTACTGACCTTTGTATACTAGATGATAGTACTAAAGAAGAAAGCATCTCCAATACCAAGTCATTCTAAAGTGCAACAAATATATTTAGATAAGGCTTCAGCCATTATGTGGTCCCCATTATGTGCTTCACTTTGCTTCCATACTCCACGGTCCCTCAAGATGGCGGTAATACTGGAATGTTCACCCACCCGATTGTGTTGAGGAGTCTATATGGATTTCAGATGACTAATGTGGAAAGTGGCTTTCAAACATTGTAGCTACTAGGTGCAGTGATACCACATGGAAATAATTCCAAATAGTCTTCACAATATGGGGGAAGCTTTACTACTTGGTGGAGATCTCTCCAGATGCATCACATGTGAAAATGTGTGGCAGAAAAATATATATATATGCCACGTGTGTTGCAATACAATTGACCCAAACGAACATGTTGTAGAGCAGCCGACTACAAGATAGTCATTTTTTTAATGTGTTGTTTGCAGATGCGCTCTCCTGCAGCACCAATGTTACTGCTGCTGTTAGAAAAGCATCAAAGTTGAGGGCATCAAAGCTGCAGTAAGCTTTTTCTTGAAGGCAGCCACCAGAAAGAATTCAAAGGCAGCTTTGTTTAAAGGAAATGTATTAGTCAAGGAAGCTAAAAGACCTCTCTGTTTTGAGGGATGATGTGACTGACAGTTCAATGGTTCCCTAATCTCAGTTATCCTCAATCCCATTAACTTGACCCTGGAAGGGAAATCCTGGTCCATGTTCCAGAAAGAATGCTCTAAGGTTCATTGTCACCATCCTGTACATCACTCATTCTAGAATAGATGCCACTCTTGCAATTTAAGTCATGTCTACAATCTTTATGAGTATGAATGCTGGTATCACCACCCCCTGACATTATCTGCACAGAACCCTGTGGATTCAGCCTGCTCTTTCTTTGGGGCTTTACTTCTAATTAGGTTTAACTGAGTAATTGCCTCTACCTTTATACCGTTGCTCTTTGGTAGGGCAAGTTCGCATATTACTTAAGGCAAGGGGCAGGAATAACATAATGAGCACCATTCTTTCCTAGGGCTTGAAAACATGTAAACCAGTAAAGTGAAAAAGGTCTTTTGTTTCAAGTTCCTTTGAGTTAATGAATAGTCTAACTTCTCTTTTCCTTGTCATTGATGTTGCCATCATTTTTCTTTATAAAGGTTTTTCTTATTTTGGCTCATCTAATCTTTCCAGCTCTCAGTGCAAGATCTAAGTGCTGTTCTGACCATTCATACTTGAAGATATGTGTCTATATGGAAATTCCTCCATTTCTTTTTTGCATTCTTAGGATATCAGCAGAGAAAAGTAATTTCTGAAACAATTTTATTTTGGTCTCTTAGGGAGCCCCTCACTGGACAACCTCTCCAGCAATTGGGAAGATAAGCAACTGTTTGTGTAACTTAGGTTAAAAGAGGATTCCATAAACACTGTTGGATTAAAGTATGGCTTTCTCCACAGTTTATCCTCCAAAGTACTGGGTATTTATAGGTCCACATCTTCCTCCTGAGGGGAATTTATATTTAATGTTCAGGTGTTGCGTGGTTTCACTTAATAATGGAGAAGTATTCTTGTGTTAACACAGATAAAGGCATTTCAGCATGTATAATAATAATAATAATAATGATAATAATAATAATAATAATAATAATAATAATAATAATAATAATAATAATACCCCACCTATCTGGGCAGCTTCCAACACATTTAAAAACATAATAAAACATCAACCATTAATAGCAACAATCTGATCCAATATTAAAAAGACACAACAACTTTAAAATTAAACAATTTATATCAAAAAAGCAATATTCAATCATTCAGTCTAATAGTAAGCAGTAAAATTAAACATCAGCAAATAAGAAAGTTTACGCTTATCAATTACAATAAAGAATTACTAATCTATAATCAACAAAATAGTGAATCACAATGCATAAAATACCACAAAACATACAAAACCACATTAAAAGGATCAAACTGATACACAATCTAAGGTTTTCTGGACTCCATTTCATTTGGACTAACAGAGTGAGAAGACAAATAAGTTTGCCAGTAGGTTAGGATGATTAGATTATGAAGCAATTGTGCTGTTAAGCATTTCTATTCATCTTCCGCAGCATTCCTTCAATGACTAGGTTTGTTGCTTACACACCTTTACCTCTCTTTGTTTTTGTACCAGTTCTCCTGGTGTATAAGCAGTGTGTGTTTGAATCTAAGAGTTTTCTGCTAGCATGAATTTGGTTGAAAGTGGAACTGTGACTTTCAGTCAATTAGATAAAGTTTATTGTAAAAAAGGACTAAAGACGCATCTCAATCGTCCAGTGGATTTTTTAAAGTATCATTTTTAATACAAGTACTTGTATTTGCAAGCACAATCTTAAGGCAAATTCCCTTCTTCTTTCTCAATCAGGAATTGATGCTTGCTTTACCATTATCTAAAAGAAAGATTGCAGAATCTAAAAACAAAATATGTTTTTAAAACATGTTTTTTCATAAAAACTGTTGTTTTTATTCATATGTATGTGTAGTCAAACAACTAAAACACATACAATGAATCCACTATGATTTCTCTAATTGGGTGGTAGTCTGAGTAGAAAGGCAAATGTTAGTAGGGCTGTTTCAGATATTACTTTCCCCCATGTAGATGTGAGCATTCATCCTATCAGACCATAGGACAAAACCTTTTTTTCTAGTTTCTTTTTTTTGTACTTGCTCTTTGTCTTTCCTCTCCCTCTATTTCTCTTAATGTGGAACTAGCTTTTTATGCAAAAACTGAATAGGGAAAGGAGGAAACAAAGATGTATATCTTTATAATGACTAGGTCAGTTATTAAGTGGACACACAAACTTTGTGTCTGATAAAGGTCTGCAAGATCTAAGTGCGGTTCTAACGATTCATACATTGAAGATACGTGTCTATATGGAAATTCATCCATTTCTTTTTCTTTCTTTTTTGCATTGTTAGGATGTCAGCAGAGAAAAGTAATTTCTGAAACAATTTATTTTGATGTCCTTTATGTATTTTTACGTGTGCTGTAGTCTGCTTTTCTTAGGAGCCAGTATAGCCCTGAATGTTAAGCTTTGGATCAAAGGAGTCTAGGCTAGAGTGGAATCTAACATGTCTCCATTTCAGATCCCTGTTTTGAAAAAAAGGAGATAGTGTCCCTGAGAGCTTGGTCACTATTGTGGGTTTGAACAAGATAAGAATTGTGTAAAACGCAGCTGCCATTGGGAGCCATATAAGTACAACAACCCTGTGATAGCAGTTATCACACACTCCATTCACATTTCTCACTATGGCCTGATTCACATGTCTTGCTAAGCTAAACCATGGTTTAGCATAAGCATGTGGACTTCTGGGAAGGAAATTGCAGCTTCTTTGCTCCTTCTCAGTCATTCTGCTGCTGTGCCGAGCTGAGCCAAGCGACAGCTTGGTATAGAGTATCATTGGAAATTGGAATTGTGGTTTATGTCTCTTCAAACTAAACATGAGCTGTAACCAAAGCTTGTCCTATTGCTTATGGCTCATGGTTTGCCTGGCAGAGTTAAGCCACGAGCCAGGGTTCAGATGACACTAAACCAAACCATGGCTTAGCTCAGCACAGTGCAACAACAGAGTGACCAGAAAGGAGTGAAACAACTGCAATCTCTTCTCCAGGAGCCCCTGTTCTCTCATGTTCACCATGATGTGCAAACCAGGCCTGTGACAGCAGTAGGAAAATCATTTGCATATCTATTAAGCGTACAGTCATAGGAATTTGGGTGTCAAAGAGTGAAATGCATCTAATCTAGATCTAATTATGAACCATTCCTGCTGACTTGACCTTTTGGTTGCTCTGATTGATTAACTAGGCTTGTTTTTCTCTTTAAAACTATTTTTTTTAACATTTTGGCATTGTTGCATTGTAAGCTGTTTGTTCTCTCGTAGACTGTGAAAGGTGGAATTTCAGAAACGCGAATTGAAAAAAGAATTGTCATCACAGGAGATGCAGACATTGATCATGATCAAGTAAGACTTTTAGTTTAGTGACTATTCTGAGTATGTGCACATTGTTTCTGGCACTTTTATCAATGGAGCAGATGGCGGATCAAATATGCAAGATATATTGCATGACCTTTGGGGTCTCCAGAGGTATTTGAAAGTTCACCCATGATAAGATTCTAGCCAAATTCTGAACTCTACCAACCTTTATTGCATAGCTTTCATTCTATACTGAAGAGACACTGCATTACCCTGGCCTTTGATGACTGAAATAAATTTTTAAGACCTTCCCTATTTTTTTTGTATTGTAAACTGTTTTAACTGGTTTAAATATCATATTTTTATATTGAAAGCTGCCCTGTGACCTTGCGGTGGGTCAGAAAAAGAACCCAATAAATAAGCCACAACCTTGTTGCCCTAAATTGATCCAAAAATGTTTTCCCTAATGATAGGTTGCAAACCTTCATTACTATATGGAAAATAGTTGGTAAAGTTAGATCGTGATAGGAAGCAAAATGTTGTTGCCCTAAACTCGATTCAAGATAGTTTGTTCTTTATGCCATCTTTCTTCAGGTTCTGGTACAGGCCATCAGAGAAGCAAAGGAGCAACACCCAGACATGTCTGTGACCAAGGTGGTTGTCCACCAGGAGACTGAGATTGCAGAATAAATAACAAGACCAGCTACATATATTATCAGGTAGTTTTCTTTTTTCCTTTTTTTTTTTTTGGTTAGCACTGCTGCATCATGAAGTGTTGCAAGGTTTTCACCTAAGTCACAACTGAAGGTTGTTTATTTCTAGCAGTTTTCAAGGAAAGCCTTTTCAAAACTTGTGCTTGGTACATTTTGACTCTGTCCTTGCAGGACTTTTAACAGGGAAGGCTCAGCAGCTGGTAGATGAGGGGCTAGGTCTGGACTTTTAATTCCTGTTTTGTAGGTCAACACTCCAGCCCCAATATAAGACAAAGTGCTTCCATGTGCAAGAGGTCAGCATGGCTGTGGTTGTAACTTTTCAAATCTGCTTGAAAGTTAGCTGCCACTAAGACTAGAGCAATGACACTAAATGCATAGACTTAAATAGGCTGGGCCTGCACAACATAAAGCCCACAGGCACAATGTGTAACTTCAGCTTTTGTAGCCTTCTAGGCCTTCCTCTTAAACCGTTACATGTGGCCCATAAGCCACAAAGTGACTAAGTGAAGGATTTGCTTAAAGAGCTCATGTGCTGTTACAGTTGTTGCTAGAAGAAGTTCACAGGGTCAGAGGTCTGTCCCACAATTGCCGTGACATTGCAACGGATGCTAATGAAAGTTTCACTTCGTTCTCCATATGCTGTCATGTATCTTTTAAATACATCACAAGTGTCTGCATTTTATTACCATGCATAGTTAATATGGTATGAGTGCATGGGCAGTCAATGGACCTCACAGTTGTTTGAGTTTGCAGTCTTGCTGTAGACTTAACTGCGATTTTGTGTGCCCGTTGCAAGCTAACTGCTTTTTGTGGAACTGAACTCTGAACTCCCTTGGTCCACAAACAATCACATACCACCCACATGTAATTTTGAACCTCCATGCTTGGTAGTTGGATCCTGAATTTAGGAGGGAGAGCCCCATCCTTTTAGCAGCCTTTCCTGCCTTGGGCTATTCAGTGTGGCGAGAGCCCTCTCCACAAGTCTTGACACTGCTTGCTCAGGTTTCCCACTGGGTGTTCCCCTTATGTGTTGGGTACATTGCCAACACTCAAAGAATGTTAACTTGAGAACTGCACAGCTTTGCTAACTTTATTCCACCAGTGAAATTCAGCTTACTCTGTTTAGTCACTTTTGATTGGCTGCAGCAGAGCTTATTAAATCTGTGAGTGAACAGGAACTAAGCACTTGTAGAAAGAGGCCTCCAAATGCTACATATTCACAGAGCAGGATGCTCAGGTTTGAGGTATGCATTAATGCACCCAAAAAGGTATATCATGGTCAGCTTAGGGAACCTGGTTTGTGGGAAAGTGGCATTCGGCAAACTTCCCTGGACTGCATATTCATTGCAAGACAGGAAATGTAAGTACATTTTGCCCTAACAAGTTCAAAATAAAAAAATGCGATAATGAGGCAATGATCAAAAACTTATAAAACTGGCGTCTGAAAAGCATATTTAAACTTACAAGTCATTCTCAAGCACTTGAGTAGTATGTGCACAGAATATAACAAGGGGTACATGGCAGCTTGGTTTCATTACTACTTCTGATGGAATGGAATGGGACTAATTCTCATCTCTGTGTGTGTACTTTGGTGCTGATACCTAAACACACAGACCTCTTGCTGTGTGTGAAAGGTGTGTGCATGTGTGCATATGGCGATGGGCAGGAAGATACAGACAATTTACCAGCAGATGTTTCAGAATTTCAGACTTGTTTTCTACTGATTGGTAATTTAGCATAAATTTGTGTTTCCCTAGGCGATGTCTGTTTCAGTCTGCGAAGGCCACCCGACATATACCAGCAAAACTACAAGGAAGCTACCTTGGAGCACCATGACCTCAAACTTGCCAGATTTACTCTCAGTCAAACATTCTATCATTTATTACTAGGAAGTTGTGCTTTTTGATGTTTACTTTGGATTCTCCTTAACACAGTGGATCCTTTTTGATTATCATTTTTATATTGTGACCGACAGTATGCCATACTTTTCACAGTACTGATTTTTTTTTTTTTTTACAGTTTTGCAATCCCCCACCCCACTTTTTGCATTTTTGCATTTCCTTTCCCACCACCTTTTCTGGATCTGTATTATGAAGTCAGAGGCCCACACAAAAAGAACATGTAGAGCTTATCAAAAGTGATTGCCTTTGATTGAACTGCATTGCCCTTCCTCCTCCTTTTCCTCCTCAAGCAGTTTGCATTCTCACATAACTTTGAACATGTTATAGTGTGGGGGTCTCAGTGACCTAGAAGTGACCCCTCTTGCCTGAGAAGTCAGGAAAACACTTGTGCAATGCTTTGTCTTGGCTCTTGTGGATCTGAGATATATTCAGAGTTTCCTAATCACAGCTATTTTATATATGCCAGGCGCAAATGTGCCTGCCCTCTTTTCCTCTGGATTTCCCTTGCTTTTTGTTGGTTTGTCAGCCCCTTAGATGCTTGAATATAGGCAGGGGGTTGTGGTATTTGCACAGGTATTTCAGTAGTAGTCTAGATTCAGAAATGATGGAAATTGCTTCACCTTTTATACTGTGAATTCTAGAGGTTTTAATCAATTGTGACAAGGCACCATGTTTTTCCAGCTCTCTCCTTTTTTCTTTTTTGCACTCCTTGGAATACTAAATCTCTTGTAAATTCACTCTCCTATTTCCCCCCTCTTTTTGTTCTCCCTTAAATTAAGCCTATTAGAATTGTGTGTTTAAGAGGTGTGGGCTCTACACGCTATGAAATAGGCTGTAATTTATAACAATAGGATGGGGTGTTCATTTATTTTCTTTTTTCTCCTTCCCAATTGTTTGTGTTTTGAGTTTTTGTGGTTTTGGTAGCATAGTTTTAAAATCATTGGTTTTTAAAGCACTATTTAAACTTGGCACACTGGTAACATATCACAGGAAGGGATAAATGAAGCACAAGTCATCCCTTAGAGACAATCCAGCATTCCTAAATCTGTATTCTTTAAGCAGGCAATTACAAAGGCATCATCAGTATTGTAGATTGTTTCCAATGATTGCTGTTAAAAATTAAGCCTGTACATGTTGCAAGTCACTTAATGCTCCTTATAAGACAATATAATAATTTGTAGTTCTTCTTGTGCACAGTCCATAGAGCATACTACTGTTGCACCTCCTTCCTTTGAGTCATTGAGGTCATACAAAACTTATTGCATAAGGCTGCTGAAATGAATGGTGGATGCTGCATTGCTACCATGCTAAATGAAATAACAAACCCCAGGATTGGCTGCAGTTCTCAGGATCTTAACCTAGGTGTGTTCTGGTTGGCAATCACTAGAGAATGTCAAATGCCATTTAAAAAAGGATCCAAATCAGAACAAGAGCAGATTTAAGTGAGTTTTTCTCTGTGTGGGTTTGTTTCTACCCAAAATAACTTTTTCTCCTTATCACTTTAAAAGTACACTTTTAAAACAAATCTCGCGAAAGGTAGTTGGTATCAGTACTCTTAACTGGGAAGCAGTTTCATTTCCTTTAAGTGTTTTCCCCATGTAGGAAGAATGAGAGGATTCCAAATTGGGATGCAACATGTTCATCACAAATAAGATGAGCTTCCTCTCCATGCTTAGTTGAAAGATTTCCTTGGCAACACTAAAAACTGCAGGCTTGTTCTTTCCTTCCAGCAGCATGTAAAAGTTCTGTAGAATTATGAGTGATATTTTTTCTGAGAGGTATGAAGTTGAAATTCTTTTGAGTGTACCATCTAATAGCTGAGGGGTGGGATGAGGGCTGATTCTAGCATTTAAGTGAAGAGGAATGCTCCTCTGTTTAAAGAAAGTTTACAGAAAACAAGGACACACATTGAAAAGAATCTGATTTCAGTGAAAACGAGCAGTTGTGTGGAAGCTATATTATCATACCGCATGTTTACTTTCCCCCTCAGTTTTGAGTAGCTTTCAGTTAGGGAGTTAATACAGTCTTATTTAGAGTTTGAAAGCATTATGGACATGTAAGAGTTTAGCACTGCTCAATCAACTTTGCTCCAATGTGCTCTGGGGGACGTCAGCCACAACAAGCCTTCAGTGGTTGCCATCTGATGCACTTAGCTGTGAGTAAAGCCCAACTGGAAACAATAGACTTCCTTCCAAGTGAACAAACTCGGGCTGTAACACTATTTGTGGGTTTCTATATGCCCTTCTCTTTACAAATAGAACTAATGGGCTACCTTCCTAAAAATCTTAGACTGAACTTTTAAAAATCAAAATAAAAAATCAACCCATAGCACTTAAAAATGTATTTATTGTGGAAGACAATTTTGGGTGTGTCACTTTCTCTAGTGCATAATTCTTCTGCAGCTTCCCTTTCCTCTGCTATTAAAAGCTTTAAGCACCAGCTATAAAATAGTTCCACAATTCTAAAGAAGGCATCTTTATCAAATCTCAAACCTTACTATAAGTGCAGCACTGTTACACATTTATTAATGGAATTATTGCTTTTTCAGTATGTTATTTGAAGGTATGTCTTGTCCTTCCTTGAGCTGTCACACAGCATGATTTTTAACTTTTTGTATCCTGTGGCTAACTAGCTGGTGAAGTCCTGTTCTATTTTAAAACTCTACTTTCAGACACTTCTTTTGCATGAAGTTTGGATTTCCCATTAAACAGGAATCTACAGGAATCTCAGATTGTCTCTTCTGACCACTGACCTACCTATTGCTTTTTCAGTTTAAGAGCTCACCACCCCTTGTGTGCAGGAACCTCATCCAGCAGACACATTGCCCCTCCCCACTGGTTTTGCGCATAGAGTGTGTTTAAGTGGGGGTGATTCCGACTTTCCATACACCCCAATGCTCTCCTGTCCTATATGGACATCTGATGTTAGCTTCTTTTGCACATCCCCATCTTCCCCTTCAGGGTGTAAATATTTAGCATTGCTTAGAAATCTACTCAAATCTCAATCATTCAGAATCACAAGGGAAGAAAGCAAGTGTGAGAAACAATCCTGGGAGGAGACAATATAAATGCAACTGGGCAGACGTAACTCTGAAGGTAAATAACTCATTGAGGGTCACCCAAGTTTCTTTTTGAAATAGTTTTTTAAGCCATCACAAACCCTCTTGGCAAAAGTCTAAGGCATTTAGGACTAACAGCCTTAGGTGATGGAAGTTGGTCTTGCTTTGTCTGATGAGTAGTAAGCTTTCCGTCTCCAACAGAAGATCCCCTACCTTCCTTCAGGTTCGTTCAAGACTGTATGTACGCTGCACAAAACAGAAGAAAAAAGTCTGCACTGAAGTAACCCAATTCCGTGGCAAGAAATGCTGAATTCTGCTACTTGTATAAATTATGCAAATCAAGCAGATTCATATTACTTTTGTGCCATGTATTTTGCTATTTACTCCCACACTATATCATTTCTGCTTCTGATCATTGTAGGGAGAGAAGCACAATGCTTTTACAAGGTACTCCCTTCTTTAATGACTAGAAAACCTATTCAACGATTCCCCTGGTTTCTAAATTTCTGCAGACATTACCCGTACACTTGTAAACTTAGCGTTCATAAGTCCAAAAGCTTGCTTTTTAAAAAAACATATTATTATTGGGCTTCTTAGAAAGCAAAATCACAACATAACGCCCCCCCCCCCAAGCCTTCAATATGCTCCCTTTGCTATAGGGCTCCCTTAGCATATGTGCTTAAAAATAGCCACTGACATGGTTACCTGTGGTAAGGAAGGAACACCTGGCTACCAGGCAGAGAGTACCCTTTGTCAGTAGACAAAGTTGGTTCTTTTCCATTTCATGCTGCTTATGTGCCATAAGTAACCCACATGCGCAGGTGCAGACAGACAAGTGGAAACAAAACAAATTTCTTTTGAACTATTTGCTGAGCTGGCTTACCTTTTCAAGCTTGGTGCTGTGAAGGCCACTTAGAACCAGGATGGTGAACTGGTGGCCCTCTAGATGTTGTTGGACTCCAACTCCCATCAGCCTCAGCCAGCATAGCCAGTGCTCCTGGGAATGGTAGTCCAGCAACTTCTGGAGGGCCACATGTTCTCTATCCCTCACTTAGGACTAAGATACCAGAGATGCATCCCTCTGATTTATCTGCCACCAACATGGGGAATTGCTGTTTCTTGTGAGTGAGCTGCCGGCACCCTCAAATCCACCACCATTACATTAATTGCCTGTAGAATAAATTTGGTTTCTAGAGGTCTTCGGAATTCCTGGGGGCCAGTGCTACCATTAGGGCAGTAAACGAAATATGGTCTATTTATTTATAATGCTGAGATGGCAGTATGTTCCCAGTAACTTCCTCCCTCATCTATGAGATTATCCGGAAACTGTCTTAACTGTATAGTAAATGAAAGCTATTTATGTATGAATGTGTGTACAGAAGGAAGGGCAGCAGGATGGTAATCTATACTGACCAAACTGGGAATAAAAATTGCAGCTTCACTTGCCAGACAGAAGTGGGCAGCCAGCAATTAAAAGTTTTCTGGGTTTTATTTGGGGGAGTGTTCATAAACTGTGCTTTGCCATTTTCCTATAATGGACAATTAAATATTTGTGTTCTGACGGGGTTTTTGTTGTTTTTTTACACATTCAGTCACAAATTATTTCACTGCAGATATGAAGGAGCTTTGTAAAAATTTTAAGACAATGGTGAATTGTATAGAATAGCCGATTATTACTTTCTTTGGGGGTGGGGGATAGGAACAGAGGGGGTGGGGAAGCAAATCTTTATAGCTTAAGTAGCTGTTATTTTGAACTTTTGTAGTCAAAGGGAAAGTAGATGTAGCATTTAGACGTGTTCAATCTTGCTACTTGTATTGCATTTTTTCAATAAATTTTCAAATAAAAGATGGCATTTCTGGTTCTCCTTTGAAGCTCTACTTTTCCAGCACATTCTGAACTCATATATTGTTGCATCTTAATTATTTTATCTGCACATACAGCTTGAGCAGGGGTGTTTGTTGATAGCACTGATATCTCCAATTTCTTGGTCAGCATGGTAGATTTAAGATCTTTCATGGTATAATATATTTATGTTTTAAAATAAATGTTGCTTGGAGACATTTTAGGTAACAAGCAACTAATAATTTTATAAATAATAATAAATAAATGAGTAGTACCACTGCATGATGCCACAGGTCATGTAGTAGTATCAGCCATCATTTCTGCAGCTGCATAATAATATGAGAAACCTGCTGCTGGATTCGTCCAAAGGCCCATCTTGCCCAGCATCCTGTTCCCACAGTGGCCAACCAGATGACCAGGGGAAACTTGCAAGCGGAACCTGAGCGCAACAGTGCTCTCCCAGTTGCTGCAGTTGAAAGTGATTGTTTTAAGAATCTCACTCCCTTTAGCAATCACTGTTGAGTGATGTTTCCTGCGCAGACATCAGATTTCATGCACGACCCTGAATGCTGCAGATTGGTTCAGTGTTGTACACAGCAGGGCCACCTGGGGGAGCACACTGCAAAGTTTGGATCTATCTAAACAGGATGCTATGGTTCTTTGCAAACCTGGAAAAGTGCACATGTCTCCTCTCCATAGTGTAAAGGGCTCCTCTTGGAGAGCTAAAGCACACCACAATCTAGAGAAACTTCCGTTTTGAAGTCTTTGTTTCCACATTTTGTCTCTTAACTTTTTGGTGATGCTTTGTCAGGCTTTTCCTCCTAGATTCAAGGGGACAGTTTTTAATGCAGCCTGCAAATTATCCTCAGCATCTGGGAGAAATCTACATGGTTCACTGAAGCCACCAAGCACCTGATTCTGAAGCCATCTTTTCTCCCCCTTAACTCAGCAAGGTTAATGTTTTTCCTTCATCTCAGCACGACAGATGTTGAAGAATACTGAAAGAAACAGGGACTGCTTATTTGTCCCATGTCTGGAATGAAAATCAATTCATGCAAAGGGTTTCCTTTGCATTGAAAGGATTGTGGTGAAATAAAGTATTAGCAACACAAAGTAATAATTATGTAAAATATTTAAGGTATACAGTTTTGGCATAGCAGACTGATAATAGCTTTGGGCAGAAGGTGAACTGCAGCCGAATGGAAATATTGCTGCATGCAATGAATGCAGGATGGAAAGGAAAACAGCACCTTCTTACATATGTACTGAGCAGTGAGTCCGGTCAGACTGAATTTTTGTCAACCAATGAGTCTAGTGTAGGGCAGCCATGTGACTTATGTTATGGAGGTTAGGACCTCTACTTGAATGGCTGTTTGGTCCAATTCTAATTTTTAAATGTAAGGTGGCACTGTGGTCTAAACCACTGAGCCTAGGGCTTGCCGATCAGAAGGTCCACAGTTTGAATCCCCGCGGCGGGGTGAGCTCGCGTTGCTTGGTCCCAGCTCCTGCCAACCTAGCAGTTTGAAAGCACATCAAAGTGCAAGTGCTTAGTCATGCGGGCCACATGACCCGGAAGCTGTCTGCAGACAAATGCTGGCTCTCCGCCAGTAAAGCGAGATGAGCGCTGCAACCCCAGAGTCATCCACGACTGGACTTAATGGTCAGGGGTACCTTTACCTTAATCTTCAGGGAGATCTGAAGGGGCCTCAAAGTTGCAGCTGGAGGTACACAGGTTACCTGGTCACAGTTTTCCCCATTATAGTGAGATTTACTCAGTAAAATTATAGCAATTATGTCTACATTTGCATCTTCCCAAATGAATTGGCACTTTATCCTCTTTTGTCCTCTTTATTGGAGATGGTTTAGTTGACCACCATATTGTTGAGACTGTGCGAGATTAAGGGTGATCCTTCTGGAGTATCATTCTATGTGCATCTCAGTCTTGGAATGTGCAGTATTGGTGAAACTGGCAAGACACAATTACTACTGTGGCATAGCCAGTCTCACATAGCCAACATGCATGCATCTAATTAATGCATGAAGGGGTTAAAACCATAGAGAAAGCTGTCCTGCCAGATTTAGCTCACCTTGGGAGGGACGAGGTAGCGCAGCACAACAAATGTTGACAAAAATCATGCCTCTAGATTTTGAGGTGCCAAACACGAATATGACACTGAAAACACAAAATTGGCTACTCATTCTTAGAGATCTGCAATAAATTATTGTATAATCGAGGATTACATACATCATGTACTGTAAAAGCCAAGCCAAGTTTGCAGTCATGTTTGTGATACAGAGACATGTCCTCATCCATTTCCTTCCAATTTTCTGTCCTGACATTCCCAAGGAAGTTGGTTGACACCAGACCAAGCTTTTTTCCTTGTCGTTCTGAAGCAGGTTGTTGAATATCTCATCTTTGAGGAGCTTGTTGATCTGAGGACCCACAAAAACTCTGTTTTTAATTTTCACTTTGCTGAGTCAAGGAAATTTGTCAGCCAGGTACTTGAAAGCTGATCCAGTTTGGCCATTGATTTTTAAAAAGTTTTTCACCAGACTGAGTTTGATGTATAGGGGCAATAGTAGGATTTTGTGCATTTCTGCCAGTGCTGGCTGTTGCACATTCTTCTCTCCGACCTTTGGAGGTCAGCCTCTTCATGTAGTGCAAAGTCTTTGCTTGGCTGCCCCATTCACATAAAAACAGTGGAACCTCTACTTACAACCATAATCTGTTCTGGAGGTCCGATCATAAGTAGAAATGTACATAAGCAGAGGCGCACTTTTCCATAGAAAGTAACGGAAAAGTGAATTGATTGGTTCTAGACAATGAAAAACACACCCTAAAACAGCAATTTAACATGGATTTTACTGTCTAACGAGACCATAGATCCATAAAATGAAGGCAATAGTCAATGTACTGTACTATAAAATAAATAAGACAGTTTTGTAGACTAAAAAAATAACATTTTCTTATGTGCGTTGAGGGTGGGTGGGTGGGCTTACCTGACTACAAGCTGGGGGTGGGGCAAGGGTCAGTAAAGAGCTGATTCACTTCGGCCAGGATCACTTGTTTTTCTTGCCAGGCCAGGTTCTTCTCTGGTTTTCCTCAGGTTAGTTCCTCAGTGGGGCTTGGGGTTGCAGTGCGCCCTGCTATGCCTCTCGCAGGCGGCACCTCTTCCACAGCTTCGGGGGTGGGATGATGAAGAAGAAGAGTTTGGATTTGATATCCCGCCTTTCACTCCCTTTAAGGAGTCTCAAAGCGGCTAACATTCTCCTTTCCCTTCCTCCCCCACAACAAACACTCTGTGAGGTGAGTGGGGCTGAGAGACTTCAAAGAAGTGTGACTGGCCCAAGGTCACCCAGCAGCTGCATGTGGAGGAGCGGAGACGCGAACCCGGTTCCCCAGATTACGAGACTTACCGCTCTTAACCACTACACCACACTGGATGGGGGCCCTCTCCCCGGCAGCAGAGGCCTCAGCGCTGCTCCGCACCCAGCCAGCCGAGCTCTGGGCTGCTGTCAAGGCCTCTGTTCGTATCTAGAGGAATGTTCACAAGTCGAAGCACCTACTGGAATCGTACGTAAGTAGAGACGTACGTAAGTCGAGGTTCCACCGTACTTCATATATTCCAGCTGCACAAAGTCACCACAGAGATGCCAGCCTTACTTGCTGTATTGAATACAGCCGTAACAGCTGTTTTTAGGTTGCTGTGGGTTCCATGTAGACAGTGTGTCTGACTGGGATGGAGGGAGGTCTGTTTCCATTATGCAGCAACACCGCCTCGACTCTGGAGACTCAATTTTGAGGAGTCTATGAATAGTCACCATTCTTGTGGGTCATGTGTGATTCCGAGGATATTCATCAGGCCATCTACATCATAGCAGAATACAAGGCCATCTTACACTCTGAAGTAAGGTGTAAGCTGCTCAGAACGAGCGTGAAACGAAGCCGCTCAGACATTTTCCTTGATGATTCCATTGCTGAAGTCTTGATCCCGGTAACTCCGCTTTGGCCTTGGACAGTTCCAGATTGCGAACAAGATTGCTCGGTAGTTCTTGTGTAAGAATATGTGATAGATGTATGGGTCGTCATTAGACACCAAAGGCTGCAGAGAACCCGACTTGTCTGAACCAATGGAAAATTCTTTCGGAGGTTCAGGAACAGAAAGTCCTCCAACTTTTCGGAGTTGATTGGAGAACAGATGGTATATTTGGGTACGCTACTGCCCACTTCTGTTTCCTCGTGATTGATGGAGATGGATTGAGGATTAACTGAATTAAAATGTAAACCTCCTGTCCCACGTGTGTGAGAAATATGAGAGTAAACAGGCTGTGAAGGGCTGTAAACGCCTATTAAAAACTGCACATGATAATACTGTGCTAAAAAAGGCATTCCCCTTTTCTCTCACATAGGAGAGAATGCCTCTTTTGGTGGCGCTGTGGGTTAAACCACAGAGCCTAGGGCTTGCCGATCAGGAGGTTGGCGGTTTGAATCCCTGCGATGGGGTGAGTTCCTGTTCCTCGGTCCCTGCTCCTGCCAACCTAGCAGTTCAAAAGCACCTCAAAGTACAAGTAGATAAATAGGTACTGCTCCGGCGGGAAGGTAAACGCCGTTTCCATGCGCTGCTCTGGTTCGCCAGAAGTGGCTTAGTCATGCTGGCCACATGACCCGGAAGCTGTACGCCGGCTCCCTCGGCCAGTAAAGCGAGATGAGCGCTGCAACCCCAGAGTCGGCCGCAACTGGACCTAATGGTCAGGGGTCCCTTTGCCTTTTTTTACCAAATACATCTGTCAGGTATGGCTGTTGGATGCTATCAGGATGAAAAGGTTTTTATCACCTGTGACATAGGTGTGCCAAAAATTGGGGTACTGCACTCTACATTTCGTCTCTGTCATTTGTTGGCAATCTGACCATCTCTCTTATCTAGTCAGTGTATTTGTTATTTACCTTTTGTTGTCGTTTAAAAAGAAAAGATCGTTATAATGTCATTCAAATTAAATCTTGGTCGTATAAAGCAGAGTCTGGGGGTAAATCTGGAGAAGAACGTCTTCGTTTTTGCCTCTCCCTTTTTTGCCTATCTGTTGAAAAATTATATCTGTGGAAAATTTTCTTTTGATGGGCTTGAGCCATAATAAGTTGTTCAGAGGCTCTTTAACAAAACCTTTTTTAAAAAATAGTCGGTCCCCCCCAGTTTTTATAACATCAAATAATAGTACGAAATACGATGCAGTATAGAGCATGTAATTCACATCAAGATTGTTTACATATTTCATTGATCACTCTTTAAGAAAACTTTGTTCTAATTTGTGTATACAATGTCTTGCAGCTTGATCAATCCAGATAATCACATCAGACCATTGGCATAAAAATAAGCTCTTAAACCCAGGAAAGAAAATCTACCCTTTTCTCTAAGGGTACACATTATTTTTAATTTAACTCTTGTTCTATTTTATTTTTACTATCCAATATAAAGCCACTAATGTTTTGTTGCCATTTGTTCAGTTGGGCTCCCCCCCACCCCCGTGCCTTCATTCAGCATGTGCTGTAGTAAAAAAGTAAAAAAATTTAAAAATTCTTGGAAGTATTTTCATTTTGAGAATGGCTGTTTTATCTAAAAAGGGAAGTTTCAGCTTTTTCCAGTCTTATCTTCTTTAATCCTAGATTCCATCCTAATTCAGCTTGTATAAATCTTTTTTTTATCTTAAAACACCATCGCCAAATAACTAGTGGCTTTGTTATGAATTCAGTGTTTACAGTCCAGTAGTGTTTCTGTTTTATCTACATTTATTAGATTTTAAAATTCTTTAGTTAGGCCGCGGTGATATAAAATGATGCGGGGGAATTGCACCTGTTGGTTTGGGCTAGTGGATCATGGCTGAAGACACAGAGCCTCGTGTCCATTGACAGAGGTGACCCCCCCCCTACATCACACTGTAGTTCAGCAACATCTGGAGGGCCAAAGATTCCCTACACCTGCTCTGTGGAGTAGGGTGGGTCACCTCTTTCATGACCAAGAGGCTCTGTGACTTCACCAACACACCTGGGGAAAAATAAGGGAAGAAAGTCAAAGAAGCACAAGCTCTTTTGGCTGCTCCTTCTGCCTTCGGGGCTGCAGCCCTCTCCTCCTCATCGCTCAACAGTCTCAGCCACTCTTTTTCCTTTGCTTGCAGTTTGCAAGTGCCTTTGCAACTGGGTCATTTGCAGCTTAATGCGTACAGTCTGGAGTAGGCCTGGAGCCAGCTGCAAGGATCAAGCTGTCTGACTCCAGGGAAGATCTCCATGGGGAGGCGGAGGAGAGGGGTAGTGGTAGGGAAGGGCAAGGACAGCAGAGGTTTGGCAGGGTTAAATAGGCTGGTTCCTCCTCCTCTCGGCTAAGAAAAACAGTGGCAAACAGCACAAGGAGAAGCTGTGCTCATCTGAGCAAAGGGGCTGCATTTGTTGCTCCTGATAGCCATAGCCTGGGGACACAGGTGGCGCTGTGAGTTAAACCACAGAGCCTAGGGCTTGCCGATCAGAAGGTTGGAGGTTCGAATCCCTGCGACGGGGTGAGCTCCTGTTGCTCAGTCCCTGCTCCTGCCAACCTAGCAATTTGAAAGCACGCCAAAGTGCAAATAGATAAATAGGTACCGCGGGAAGGTTGGTGGTTTGAATCCCTGCGATGGGGTGAGTTCCTGTTCCTCGGTCCCTGCTCCTGCCAACCTAGCAGTTCAAAAGCACCTCAAAGTACAAGTAGATAAATAGGTACTGCTCCGGCGGGAAGGTAAACGCCGTTTCCGTGCGCTGCTCTGGTTCGCCAGAAGCGGCTTAGTCATGCTGGCCACATGACCCAGCTCCCTCGGCCAATAAAGCGAAATGAGTGCCGCAACCCCAGAGTCGGCCATGACTGCACCTAATGGTCAGGGGTCCCTTTACCTTTTAGCCATACCCTTGACCAGGTTTAAAGGTGCCATGATAGCTCCACATGGGGGCGGGATTTCAGCAATCGCTGCTCAGCTCACCTTTGCATGGTGAGCTGCAATAGCTCCAATTCTCTTTTCTAGGAAACCATTAAAATAAGAGGGTCCCAGCCTCCTTTACCTCTGGTCCCCTTGAACCAGGGAGGTGGAGAACCTGTGGTTTCCACTTCCATCAGCCCCGGCCAGAATGGCCTGGTGGTTAAGGATCATGGGAGCTGTTGTGCAAAACATCTGGTGTGCATCAGGTTGGGGAAGGCTGCCTTAAGCAATGGCGCATAAGGTCCACAACAGAGTTGATGTGGGAGACCATATTTATTTCTTTGTTGAATTTATGTCCTGCCTTTCTTCCTCCCCAAGGGGCCCAGTCCAACAAACAGACACACAATTTAAAAACAAAAGCAAAGCAGGAACACTCTAAAAGCAATTACAATTAAAACACTCTAAAATCAATTGCAGTTGAAACATTCTTCCATCCAATGATCTTGAAGTTGCTGGGAATAGTATTCTTCAGCCACCAAATGCCTAAGTAAACAGGAAATGTTCTCAAATTCCTCCTGAAAATGAATAATGATGGAGACAGGTGTACCTTACTTGGGAGCACATTCCCCAACTGGGGAGCCACCACTGAGAAGGCCCTGTCACGGGTCAGCAGCAATCAGGCAGCTCCCAGTGCTGGCATCACCAACAAGGCATCACCTGCCAATCATAGGGTCTGAGATGGTTGGTATTTGATATCTCAACATTGCTCCTTTCCCCTCAATTCCCCCAACCTGCCCCAAAGGAATGTAACTCTTAATCTCTGCATAGTAGGGAAAAACTAGCAGATTCTATGCATGCCACTGTCTACCCAGCCAAGCAGGGAGTATTATCACAGCTCAAGAACCGCATTCTAGCCAGGCCAAAGGGCTTGAAGAGGGCATTGCTGAATGTGTCCTGGGAAGCAGGTGGGACCTGAGGAAAGTCCTGAAGGCCAGAAAGGACCTCGGCCCCTAAGCCTGAGGTTCCTGATCCCCGCCTTGCACCAAAGCAGAGCCTGTCTTGCATTCTTCCTTCTCCAGCTAATAAAGCAGCCATGATTCGGCCTCCGCTCCCAAAGCCAAGCAAATTAATCAGCTTTTCCAGAGAGACAAACTGCTGGTCCTTGCCAAACAGCCTGCATCACTCGGATGAAGAGGGGGAGATCTTGAACTCTGAAAGAGGTAAGATCCCAACGCTGTGTATTTTTAGTTGATGTCTCTCCCACTCCTGAAGAAGCAGGAGGATCTGGCTTGATTTGTGGCAGTTCAAGTTTATTTAACCGGGCACATGTCAAAAGGTGGTCTCTGTCCCGCAGGGAGTTTTGGGAAAGGGATCAACAGAGGAATAAATAATATATAAATAGGAGCCAAGGACTGCACTTTCCCAGAAGCTGCTAGGGCCAGGGGTGAAGGAAAAATGTGCCCCAGTTTGCATTTTCATGCATAGCTACATTATTATTATAGTTTTATTAAAATTTATTACGTGCCCTTCGCCCTAAGGTCCCAGGACGGGTTACAGCAATTACAACACACTAGTTATACACAATATTAGACATAAAATTAAAAACGATTTAAAATTAAAGGCATAAGGTGTCCTAAAAACATATACAGTGGTACCTCGGGTTAAGAACATAATTTGTTCTGGAGGTCCGTTCTTAACCTGAAACTGTTCTTAACCTGAAGCACACTTTAGCTAATGGGGCCTCCCACGGCTGCTGCGCCGCTGGAACACGATTTCTGTTCTTATCCTGAAGCAAAGTTCTTAACCTGAGGTATTATTTCTGGGTTAGCGGAGTCTGTAACCTGAAGCGTCTGTAACCTGAAGCATCTGTAACCCGAGGTACCACTGTACCCCAAGTGTCAAAAGACAGGGTAGAGAGGTGTGTCTATATCATTTGCCGAAAGCTGTATAATGAAGGTGCCAGGCACACCTCTGTGGGAAGGGAGCTCCACACCTCTGGGGCTGCCACAAAGAAGGCCCTCACCTCAGCCACCACCAAATTTGAAGGTGGCAGAACAGCCAAGAGGGCACCCTCCGCTGATCTTAGCACCCAGGGTAAAGTGAGATAGCCACCTGAGCAGCAAGTGTTGGGAGGTAGAGAAGGTGTAGGAGAATAGTGCCCTGTGCCCCTTTAATGAGCCTTTTGTCCTTGGATGCCCTGTCCTGTTGCCAGGTTGGTTGGCTTCTTTACATGCAGTGCAGGGAGGTGCCCTATTCTTCACCTCAGTTTCAAGGTGGGAACCAGGAGCAGGTCAGCAATAACTCACAAGGTGCCAGTGAAGTTAATGCTTTATTCAATGAAACAAAACAGGTCTGGTGAGCACTCTTCCCAGTAGGCCTTGCCCCCAATGAAGCAGCTGCGAGGACTGAAGGTCCCTGCCTTCCCACCACTCCCTAAGGCTCCTCTTCCCCTGGTTCATTCCCTAGCAGCCTAAGGCTCCTTCGTTTTTTCTCTCTTTATTCCACCCTCTTCATTCCTCTCCCTTTACTCCACCCTCTTCATTCCTCTCCGTGTTCTGGGAGACCGGGGGGGCTGGTCACAGCAGGATCGGGGTGATTCCTTGGCTTCTTCAGCAGCCTGCCTCCACTCTGCCTTTTTGTCCCTCTCTGCTTCTGACTCTGAATCTGGACTGCTCTCTGCCACAACCTCTTCCTGCTCACGAAACCCTGTTGCCACTTCTGCTTCCGACACCTCCTCCTCCTAGTCTTCTCCTTCTTCTCCCTCTGACCGCTCATTGTCTTCCCACCACAACTCCCCTGGCTTTGTGCCTTCTTCCTTTGGGGATTCCCTTGGGAGTCCCTCAGCTGGTGCCTCCCCCAGTTCCTCTGCATCCAGCCAGTCCATGACACTCAGGCAGCAAAATGTATTGGGTTGGTAAACACGAGTGGATTAATTTCTTGCAGAGCATTGTCCCGTTAGGCTGTTTGACTGGGTTGCCTGTTTTGAGGGGCGGAGGTGGGGTTGCTGAGCACATCTCTGCCTGGCAAATGCCTCTTAGAAGTTTATTTGGAAAGCTTGGCACGGGGAAGGACTTGAGATGTTCCGATCTCCTAAACCTGACAGACAAAACTCTGCCAAAAACATGAAATCCCACGAACAGTTTACATTACGCTTTCATAGCTCCAGCTGCCTCCCAGCCCTTGCCCATTCTCTCATAACAGCTTTATTAGGTAAATCATGACTCCCTTTTTTGCAGGGAGTGAATCCAAGCCTGAGAGAGAGGCTGTATATTGTGCAAATGGCAGAAACACTGCTTAAGTTAAGAGCACATCCCAGTGTCCTGTTAATTGAGCATTCCTTCTGATTCGTTTGTGGGCAGATTAGATGACGCTGCATCAAAGGCAGTCTGATCACATACTTTCCGGTGCACCCGCCTGTCACTTTTGTTACCACAAACATCCAGACTTCTGGAGAAACAAGTTTGTTGCTCGAGGCCTCCCAATCGACTAAGATTGCACAGCCTGAATTTGCAGGCATGTGACTGAATCCCACCTGAAATCAGCGACAGGTTGGAAGCATGCCAAGAACATTTTTATGAGATACAGTGGTACCTCGGGTTAAGAACTTAATTCGTTCTGGAGGTCTGTTATTAACCTGAAACTGTTCTTAACCTGAGGTACAACTTTAGCTAGTGGGGCCTCCCGCTGCTCCTGCAATTTTTGTTCTCATCCTGAAGCAAAGTTCTTAACCCAAGGTACTATTTCTGGGTTAGCGGAGTCTGTAACCTGAAGCGTCAGTAACCTGAAGCGTCTGTAACCCGAGGTACCACTGTAAATGCTGCAATCTTTCTCCCACCTCCTCCATGAAGAAAGGCAACAACAAGGGATTTTTTTTTTGTTTGTTTAGCAAAAAATTGGGGGCAGGGGGCCTGAGAGAGGTGTGCACGAGATTAAGCATGGCGTGAAGAAAGTGGATAGGGAGACATTCCCCCCCCACCTCATAAAACTCAGGACCATCCAATGAAGCTGAATATTGGAAGATTCAGGACAAAAAATTAAAGCACTTCTTCGCACAGCGTAGAGATAAACAACTGAAGGAGCATCTCCACCCCCATTGTTCTGCCTGGACACCGAGGTCCAGCTCTGAGGGCTTTCTGGCGCTTCCCTCACTGTGAGAAGCGAAGTTACAGGGAGCCAGGCAGAGGGCCTTCTCGGTAGTGGCGCCCTCCCTGTAGAACGCCCTCCCATCAAATGTCAAAGAGATAAACAACTACCTGACATTTAGAAGGCATCTGAAGGCAGCCCTGTTTAGGGAAGTTTTTAATGTGTGACATTTTAATGTATTTTTTAATCTTTGTTGGAAGCCGCCCAGAGTGGCTAGGGAAACCCAGCCAGATGGGAGTGGTACAAAATTATTATTATTATTATTATTATTATTATTATTATTATTATTATTATTATTTGCTCTAAGAAGATGTAGCCATTGGCACAGACTTGGATGGCTTTAAAAGGGGTTTAGACAAATTCAGGGAGGCTATTGGCTATGATGTCTATGTTCTGCCTCCACTGTCAGAGGCAATATGTCTCCGAATCCCAATTTTTGGGTATCACAAGGCAGGAGAGTATTGTGCTCAGGTCCTGCTTCTGAGCTTCCCATAGGCATCTGGGCAGCCACTGTGAGCACAGGATGCTGAAATAAAAGGCCTTAGGCACTGGAGCAATACACGACATACATTTAGAGCATATGACTTGAAGAAGTCCGAAAGAATTCTGGGAACTGTAGTTTGTTGAGGGTGCTGGGAATTATAACTCTGTGAGGAGATAAGCTGCAGCCCCCAGGGTTTCTTTGGTGGAAATCATGTGCCTTAAATGTTCTCTGAATGTATGGTGTGTGCATAGCCCAAATGTCTTGGGTGTTGTGGGAAACGGAAATGGGTGGTTGCTAGGTGCGGCCGCTGAATTCAATTCCCTCTGCTGTTGCTATACAGATGGCAGCAAAAAGGAAAAATAAAGGTAAACGGGTTGGGGAGAGGGGAGAGGGGGAACCAAAGAACAAATGGGAAGGAAGCAAATGGATTCTTAGCAAGTTAATAATAACAAAACATCATTTCCGCCAAGTAAGTAACAAAATTAGTGCAACCTTTAATCATGAAAACAACTGTCATTATGAAATAATTTGTTTCTTCTTGCATGGTCCTCGCTCTGGGTCTAATTAGGACACACAGCAGTAGGGAGGAGAAATCAGAAGGAGCAACTCTCTTTTTCTGGGAAGCTTTGAAAAAGAACGTTTTCTTTTGTTGTGAGATAGGGCAGGGCTGGCGTCAAGGGACAGGCTTGGCTGGGCGCCTGCCTATCTGCCACCTAACTAATTCCAAAGTTTTCCTACTGGTGTATAAAGCCCTCTATGCAGTGGCAGCTGGTGCCCATCAGAGCAAAGGGCAAGGAGGCGAACTGTAGGCAGAGCCAGATCAAACGACAGAGTCAATAGACTTTAGTTTTTCTTCGCCCTCCTTCCTGCTGAGTTCTACAGGGGCAGCACCATGACCACCATCTGCCCTAGTCGCCAAAAGCACTACCATGCCACCTTAAACAGCTGTGACTTTCCCCACAGCATCCTGCGAATAATAATAATAATAATAATAATAATAATAATAATAATAGGCATATATTTATTTATACCCTGCCTTTTCCCTGACGGGACCCAAGGTGGCTTACATATAAAAATGCTAAAAACATAGAACAACAGCAACAACTAAACAGAGGTAGAAGTCAAACTACATACATACATAAAATCTATTAAAGCCATACAAATCATTACAATAAAAAACAGCATGGCTGTTAAAAGCAGTCAGTTCCTCAAAGTTCATTGGGACAAGAAAGTCTTCACCTGCTGACAGAAGGGCAACAAGGAGGGAACCAGCCTAGCTTCTCTGGGGAGGGAGTTCCAAAGTCTGGGAGCCGCCACCAAGAAGGTCCTCCTCTCCCACGTCCCCACTGTAGTTGATCAGGGTGCTGAGAGTTGTCAGGAGACCCCTATCCCCTCACAGTGCTACAACTCTCAAGAGTTCCCTGGGAAGAGGGGTTGATTGTTAAACCCTTCCGGATCAGCACCCTTCAGTTCCCAGGATGTTTTGGGGCTAGGGCTTTTTTAAAGTGGTATGATACTGCTTTAAATGTATAGTGCGATCACTTGTAGCCAAGTAAGATTGTTTGGGTTGGGTTTTTGGAAGACACCTGTGTGTAAATTTGTTTTATGTGTGTAGATCAGTGCACGCTGACCAACACACAGTCTTCTGCCGCAGCCCTCATCCACCTTCACATCCGTTGTAACACACCGCTTGTTATCATCTGCCTGTTCTGCCGTTGAGGACTTCTTGAATCATTCTTTGTCTGGCTCCTTCCCTTTGACCTTACCGCCTTGGGTGACCCTGCAGGGAGTAAGAGATTCCTGATGGATTCGCTCACAAGGGTCATAGGAACATGCAAGTCCACTCACCACGACAAGGTGATGATCCAGCGAGTGGGCTGAGAGGAATAGGGTTCTGCCAACAACTTGCTTAAGAAACTGCATGAAATATACTCGGAATCACCTCCACCTGGAGCTGGATTGGGTGGCTCCTGCGAACCAATCAGACTGCTGCATTCTGGATCCTATTGTTCTAGGACCAATCAGACTGCTGCATTTTGGATCCTATTCAACTCAGTACATAACACTGCAGTTCCCAGGATTCTTTGTGAGGAGGAAGCCATGACAGTTTGAAGTGGCATGAGGCAGCTTTAAATGTGGAACTGCTGCTGGGGCCTGTGACCAGGCAGCAGAGGGAGGGTGCTGGCAGCCGATGCCACCCTCAGGACTGGCTTTTACTAAGAGCAGACTGAGGTTGGTGCAGCAGCTCCTCAGTCGACCTTATGGACCAGCCTCCGCTGCCTAGATGATTTTAATCCAGGGCATCTGGGAAGCCGCCTCTCCCGCCCACTGGTCACTTAGATCTGTGGAGGGTGGCGCCACGCCACGTGTCCCTGCGGTAAAACATGCTGCCATTCCACATGCTTTTAGCGCAATGGCTCCAGTTCCCTGGAATGCTCTTCCTTTAGAAGGCAAGCAGGCCCTCCCACATTGTTATGTTTTGCAAGTGCCTTGGAAACTTTTCTCCCAAGCCTTCCTATTTTTAAGTTTCGGCAGTTTTTAAGCCCGTCTTGGCTTTCTTCTTTACATGCTGTTTTGTGATCTGCAAGTATTACAACACTTTCTGTTCTGCTGAACTCTTTTATGCCGGTTTTATTACTTAGTTGTACTGTTGTTGCTTTTTCTGTTTTGTGATCAAGTGGAGTTGGTTTTTCTGCACTAGGTGAGGTGGGGAGGCTATCATTAAGCAGCTGTCCATGGCTATCGGAGGCGCAGGTCAATTCTGTGTACAGGGCAGCTGTTTACCAGCTCCATCTGGTATGCAGGCTGAGACCCTACCTGCCAGCAGACTGTCTCACCAGAGTGGTGAATGCTCTAGTTATTTCTCGCTTGGACTACTGCAGTGCACTCTATGTGGGGCTACCTTTGAAGGTGGCCCGGAAACTACAACTAATCCAGAATGCGGCAGCCAGACTGGTGACTGGCAACGGCCATCAAGACCGCATAACACCGGTCCCGAAAGACCTACACTGGCTCCCAGTACGTTTCTGAGCACAATTCAAAGTGCTGGTGCTGACCTTTAAAGCCCTAAACGGCCTCGGCCCAGTATACCTAAAGGAGCGTCTCCACCCCATTGTCCTGCCTGGACACTGAGGTCCAGCACCAAGGGCCTTCTGGTGGTTCCCTCACTGCAAGAAGCCAAGTTGCAGGGAACCAGGCAGAGGGCCTTCTTGGTAGTGGCACCTGCCCTGTGGAACGCCCTCCCACCAGATGTCAAAGAGAAAAACAACTACCTGACATTTAGAAGACATCTGAAGGCAGCCCTGTTTAGGGACGCTTTTAATGTTTGATGGACTACTGTATTTTAATGTTCTGCTGGAAGCAGCCCAGAGTGGCTGGGGAAACCCAGTCAGATGGGCGGGGTATAAATTATTATTATTATTATTATTAATTTATTACGTATCATAGAATTGTAGAGTTGGAAGGGATCCAAATTGTCATCTAGCTCAACTGCCTGCAATGCAGGAATCTCAGCTAAGCATCCATGACAGATGGCCACCCAACCTCTGCTGAAAAACTTCCATGGAAGGAGAGTCCACCACCTTTCAAAGGAGTCTGTTCCACTGTAGAACAGCTCTTACTTTCAGCAAATTCTTCCTAATGTTCAGTCAGAACCTCCTTCCTTGCAATGTGAGTCCATTGATTTGGATCCTACGCTCTGGAGCAGGAGAAAAGCACATCTTCCATGTGACAGCCCTATAGATATTTGAAGATGGCTATCATATCTCAGTCTCCTCTTTTCCAGGCTAAACATACCCAAGACCCTCAACCATTCCTCATAAGCATGGGTAGGCAAACTAAGGCCCAGGGGCCAGATCCGGCCCATTCGCCTTCTGAATCTGGCCCGCGGATGGTCCGGGAATCAGTGTGTTTTTACATGAGAATGTGTCCTTTTATTTAAAATGCATCTCTGGCTTATTTGTGGGGCATAGGAATTCATTCGTTTATTTTTTAAAAAATATAGTCCGGCCCCCCACAAGGTCTGAGGACAGTGGACCGGCCCCCTGCTGAAAAAGTTTGCTGATCCCTGCTCATAAGGCTTGGTTTCCACATGACTAGATGGCCTTCATGGTCTCTTCCAACTCTTCAATTCTATGATTTCCTTCCCTTTGATTTTCTGTTTCTTTCCCCTAACAGATAAGAAGCATTTTGTAGTCACTGAGCATGCTCAGGTCTCATGACCGGTAGGTTGAGGTGTTTTTTTTTGGGGGGGGGGCCTGCTCCCCTAGTTCCCCTTCCCCACTTTTTCAACCTGATACATCCCTCCACTTCTCATTGGTCCTGGTTTGGGTCCTGTTGGTACTCACATCCGGCGTTTTGATATTTAAAGGTATACAGAGACTAGACTTGTTTGGGGGCCCTTGGTGGGAAGGCAGTAATGAGGTAGCTGTGGATTCTTCACAGAAAAGAGTGCAAACCTCTTTCTACAGTGGTTTATACTCTCAAGCAATCATGCAGCTGGACTCCTGTGTTTTGACTGCGCTGTTTTTACGGTATTTGATTTCGAGATGGAGTAAAGCGAAACCCCCGAGTCTGCTGGCAACCTGCCCAACTACCTAAGCCAACTCTTGAGCTTCCAGGAGGGAAAGGGTTTTTGCTGCTGATTGGAAATTAAAATGAAATGAAACGGGCTTTGCTGATTTAAAAATAAAATGGATGTTCTCCCCTTGGCATGACTCTTGAGCTAGCCATGATCCTGTTCAGTTGTATGATATCCCATCTCCACATTACGGCTGCAACAGTATGTGGTAGATCTTGCTGGTGGGATATTCATAAAATCACCAGTTTTGTGTTTTATGTCTCTCCCCCCCCCCCCCATGTTTGTCGCAGTGCTGGAGAACTGGAAGGCACAGCATTCAAAGAACCAGAAGCTGGGGCTGCAGCAAAATGTTGCAGTGTAGTGTTCTCTTGTACAGTCTGCCAGCTCCCATGAATCTCCAGTTCCATTTTTGCTTGTTTCACCCTTACTCCCTGCCCCCCCCACACATTTTTTGTTGATACCTCTACTGTGCTGTGATTTGCCTGGCATTCTGATATCTCCCTCTCTTTATTCTGCTTTTGGTCCTATTGGCACTCAGCTGCTGAAATCAATATTAGAAGGAGCGACCTCTGGGCCCATGTGGGAAGTAGGGAGAAAGGCCTCCTCCCAATGGGACAAAGTTCACAGAAACTGGCCAGGTTGCCCCAAGGATGGAAAAGTGATGTTGCCATTTAAAAGAGGGAAAATGAAGGGCTGCATGAGCAACTGATAAGGATAGACAAATCTATTTCAGTTTCTCATTTTTCTTATACAGTGGTACCTCGGGTTACAAACACCTCAGGTTACAAACACTTCGGGTTACACACTCCGCTAACCTGAAAGTAGTACCTCGGGTTAAGAACTTTATCCCAGGATGAGAACAGAAATTGTGCGGCGGTGGCACGGCAGCAGCGGGAGGCCCCATTAGCTAAAGTGGTACCTCAGGTTAAGAACAGACCTCTGGAACGAATTAAGTTTGTAACCAGAGGTACCACTGTATTAAGCTCCGTTCTCCACCTTTATAAATCAGCCAGAAAATTTTGCATTTTAAAAGTCCACAGAAAAATGCACCAGCATTTTGGTGTGAATTTCTGCTCATGTGCACATTTTTGTATGCAGTCTTACCAAATATGCACAATTTTGCAAAGTGGTTTCTTATAATGCAATACATTTCTGACTGTTAATGTTCACTGATATATATACTGTATATATGCCCTTCACTGATTTATATGCCCTTTACTGCATCATATGCATTTTTGCACACATTTCTTGGTCAAATGTCTGCATTTTTAAGTTCAGAAGTGTGAATTTCAAAGGATGGCCGTGCTTCATAGCACTCGTGGACTTCCAAGGAAGCTGACTTTTGGAAGGCTATGCTGTGCATAGTCATAAACAATAGAACTCGTTCCCATAGGAAGCAGTAATGGCCAACAACCTAGATGGCTTTAAAAGATCAGACAAATTCATGGAGGAGAGCAGTGGCGTAGCACTGTCTGCCAGCACCCAGGGCAGGACAGAACACACTAACTAACCCTGCCCTTGCCGCTGCTGCTACTGGGTAGGAAGAGGGTGAGCACTCTCTGCACCCTGTCCAGCACACGGGTCCGCCTGCCTTGTTGCCCGGGTAGCCTTGTCTGGGCATACAAGGACCTCCATACACACTGGCCAGGCTCACACCCCGGGGAAGTCACTTTGCTTGCCCTGGATGTGTGAGGTCAGTCTGACCCCACCCATCAGCAAGGGAATAAGGGCTACTGGATTGGTTGTTTGTCTATAAGCAGTGGTTCCCAACCTTTTCTTGGCCATGCCCCACCTAAGCATCTCTAAAATCCTGATCCCCTTCCCCCGTGACATATAATTCTTCTTATTCAAAAAGTGAACTCCTATTCACGTGGAGGAAGCCTAAAAGGCCATTCATTGTTAATAACTCATTCTCAAATTGCCCCCCCCCCTTTAAAAATCAAATTGTCCCCCTGTGAGGCGTGTGCCCCACATTGGGAACCACAGATCTATAGGTGGTGATTTTTTGTTTTGTTTTTTTGGACTGCCTGTTGTCTGCAGTGTTGGAGGAGTCGGCAGCTGGATTTCACACACTGAGATGATCTAACAAGACAAAACTTGGGCTTTAAGTTTCTAGCCCACATTAAGGATTATCTGCATGGTGTTGGGTGCAAGTGCAGGTAGGTGGCTCCCAAACCTTGCTGCAAGTATACAGAAGAAGATCCTAAAACCTCAGTGGTGTCAATGGAATGTCTCTGTTTCTCACTTCTTGTTGATCACCAAGGCAAACTGATGCATATTTACTCAGAGGTAGGCCCAGGTTAGGGATGTGTTGGCTTGCAGCCTGCACCACCGCTTTATTTTTCTATTTAAAGGCTCGTCTGTGGGGTCAGAACGGCAGGAGTATTCCTTTTCGGGTCACTTCCTCTTGAAACAAACCAGGAGACAGAAAGTTCAGCTTAACGCATGCCCAGCATTGGAGGCAAGCTGAGGTCGTGGCAGAGGAACTGGAAAAAATGTGAAAGGAATGTGGCAAGAGACATTCAGAATCAAAGGGAGCAAAATGAAAATCAGATGCTTCTCTCTCTCTCTCTCTCTCTGGACATGCATAAGTCTTATTCCTTACATAGGATTTCCAGGGTGATGTATGGCAGGGCCCATAGCTCAGCGGCAGAGAATCTGCCTTGCATGCAGGAAGTTCCAGGTTCAATCCTCAGCATCTCCAGGAAGGGCTAGGAGCACAGCTGTCAACTTTCAGATTTGAAAATAAGGGATCAGCATCCTCACCTGTCCCGGGGACAGTCTACGGGTTATCTAACTATCCGGGATAGCAGTGGGAAGCAGCGCGAAATGGCGCTGGAATAAGGGAATTTCCTGCAAAAAAAGTGAAGGTTGACAGCTATGGCTAGGAGAGACACCCTCTCCAAAACCCTGGAGAGCTGCTGCCAGTCAGTGTAGCCAATACTGAGCTAGATGGACCCCATGGTCGAACTTGCTATAAAGCACCCTCTGATGTTCTTATGAATTGTTAACTCTCCTTGTTTTTAAAGTAAGTTTCTAGCCCTCTCACTTGGGGAGATACAAGGAAAACCCATATAGGCAGGATGCAGCTACAAAGTCTTATTAAGAAGCTGCACAATGAGATTGCTTGAAACAGATCTGGATACCTGTATTTATGGTCCCAGCTATTTGGCAGTGATTCTCTGCCTTCCACCACCCAGCCCCGTAAGGCCTCCTCTTCACATCTGGCTTGGTGCCTGGCATCTGTACTACAGCATCTGCATCACAACAGCCACTCATCGTTATGGGAAATGCCTGCAGCCCGAGTCCCGTTCTCAGGCTATATTTGAACTGCAAGAGTTTTCTCTCTCCAGCTTTTGGGAAGCGGCTCTTGGGTGTGTGTGTGCATGTGTGTGTGCTGAGGCACTGGGGTTCCCAGCTGGAGCGGTTGGGAAGAAGCATCGCTCTGAGCCTTCAGATCAGTTTGCAGATGTTGTTAAGGAAATGCATGGTCTCCTACCCAAAACATTCTCACCATCCATGGGGGGTGGAAAAAGCTTATTTATCATTTTTTGGTCAAGGGCTAGCTGAAATCAGCTGATAAATTTCCCCTGGAAAGAGCGCAGTCCCAAACCATGTTTAAGGCATAACAAACGACTCGAGGTCTTCAAAGCAGTGAGGCAAACCTTTTTTTTTTTTTTAATAACCTTGTTTGGCATGTACATACCCAGTGATTCAGGACAGAGGATGAGGCAGGAAGGAGAAAAGTCACCAATTAACTTGCAAGATTTTGACTTTAAAATGTTTTGGCTTTCTCAGAGCCCAGAACATGAGATTGGCAATAAAACAATAAGAATTTATTTTTTAAAAAATAAAAACTGTTCTACTACCGGGGGTGGGGTGGGGTAGATACCGCAGGCAAGGTCTGATGTTTAGCCCCAAAGAGCTCTGAAACTAGCATCTGTGTATAAAAATTATAATCTCGTGACTTTTAAAACTAGACCTGTGCTATTTTAGGAGGCACCAGTTTATTGTTTCTGAAACCTTAGCAATCGTTCCGTTCTTCCCCGCAATCTTACCACCTGTGTTTCCAAAGGAGGCTGGGTGGGTTTGGGCATAGTGAGGAGTACCAGCCCCCACCAACCCCCACCCCCACCCACCCCATTGCAATCCTAAGTCTTCTTTCCATTTCTAGGCAAATGGTTCTTTTCACACACAAACAGAGTGGGGGAAGTTGAAGAGGGGATCTTTATAAGGCAAGAATTGAGCAGGCCCTTGAGAAGGAAATCAATCCGTTCAGCAGCATCTCAAAGGCATCTCTCCTCTGGCAGGAGACTTGGGCTTGGCCACTGGCAGACTGACTAAGCAGCCGCTGCTGCAAATCGTTCATTTCAAAATATCTATATACACGTTCGCTCCTGGCAACGCCAGGCATGACATGGCAAATCCCAACAGCACACGCAGTCTTCCAATGCAGAGTCAGTTTCCGCAACCCGTTTCTGCAACAACCTCCCGGGAAGGCTCCCTGCTCAAGCCACTGATAGGCTCCCTCGCTGGCTCCAGCAGCCTATCAGAAGACTCGCCCCGGCTTTCCAGTTTTGCATAGTTGACCAGGCCAATGTGGTCGAGTCTAGGCCAGCTCCTGTGCTTTCTGTCTTTGACTGGCGCCACTAACACTACCCCTGGCTGGCCGAGATCCAGGGACTTGGAGTGACCCGCATTAGGGATCTGAGTGTCCGAGCTGAATCCCCTCTTTGTGCATTCGGGCTTCAGGAGTCTTTCCACCGAGGTGGCTGAGGAAGGCTCAACATTATCCATATCAATAACCACGTGGCTGCCTCTGAGCTCGCCTCTCTGGGGAGCCGTGGCATTGCACCCCGGGAGGACAGTCCACGAGAGCCTCAACACCTCATCCTTCTCCTCTGGCAAGCGGAGGCAATTGCCTTCCAAGTCCCGGATGGCTGCTCGAGAAACTCGCTGGCTTTCAAGGAGACAGTTGTTGAGTTTAATGAGAGGCAGAGACAGGGCATTGACGGCCGAGATGACTGACTCCGCGCCGCGGGAAAAAGGGAGGCCACGGTTATCCAGCGCGGCGTTGCCAGAATCCGAGCGGACGCTCAGGAGGGAAAGGGACGGCGAGACGCTCTTGTGGAACTGGGTGGTGGCCTGTAGCCTGTTTGAGTCATAAGCGCTGGGCCACTTGGCGGCTGGGCTGGAGCAAGACTGGAAGCCGCTGGAGGACAGGTCCACCTCGTAGCAACCTTCCACGCAGTCTGCGTTCGCCTGGACAGAAGACAAAGTAGGCCTCCTCTGAAAGTAGCTGCTTGCCTGGCTGGTGTCCTGTGGGAGCCTCAGACTCATGGAGTAGAGCTCCCTCTGCATCAGCAAGCGGGTCTCCATGTCTCTGTTCTCGTACAGCATGGTGTTGGCACAGATGAAGATGAAGAGGCCGATGCCCATGATGACAGGCCCAATGAGCTTCAGCTTCTCGCTGTGAGGTAAGGGGCGGGGGTGGGCCAAGGCCTTCACTTCCTTCTTGATCTCATCGGTGGCGCTGGCGTTGCCCGGCCGGCTGCCTCCTCCGGACCTGGCACGGTGAGGCCAGTAGCCGATGACAGCGATGGTCATGCCCACCAACACCACTGAGACGCCCACCATCACAAAGGCTCCCGAGGTAGAGCGCATGCGCAGCTGGCCCTTCACGGTCACCTCGGAGGGGGCCTTGCGCCGGAACCTGCGCCGGTGCCATCGGGAAGGGGCGCTGGCGGGTGTTGCGGGTGCGTTCCCTGAAGGGGGCTGGTTCTTCATGGCTCTTGCGGCTTCAGCAGGGCCTCTGGCTGTCACCATCCCCGCGTCGTCCGCCAGCCATCTTGACAACAAAGAGAGAAAGTGTTAAGGAGAGGGAGGCATGGGAAAGAAGCAGAGGTGGCTTGTCCAAACTCTCCCTCCACTGGGAAATAGTAGCAATAATACACTCGCACCCCACCCTACTTCCTGGCACATAGGAATCTGCCTTCTACCAGTTCAGAGGATTGATCTGCCTAGCTCAATATAAGGATGGGGAATGTGTGGCCCTCCAGATGTTGTTGGACTACAACTCACATCAGCCCCAGCCAGAGTGATCAATGGTAAGCAGTGATGGAAGTTGTAGTCAAAAACATCTGGAGGGACCTGTCCTTGGTCTACACTGATTGGCAGCAGTTTTAATTATTATTATTTATTGAATTTATATATCGCCCTATTGGTCTCAGGGTGCTTCACAGAACAAAATCAAAATATAAAACCACAAAATATATAATCAAAATAAAAACAGCAACCCAATAACCCCTAGGGTCTTTTCCAGTCCTAGGTGGATATGTCAGGGATTGAACTTGCTACCTTCTGGATTCCCAGGTGCTCCACCTCTGAGCTATAGAGCATCTTAATGTCAGGGCTGTGGGCTTGAATCCCACATTGGGTAAAGGTTTCCTACATTGCAGGGGGTTGGACTAGATGATCCTCATGGTCCCTTCCAACTCTACGATTCTATGGCCCTTCCCCTTCCTTTGGCAAAGTTTAGCCTAATTTCCCCAAACACAGTGTCCTCAAGGTGCCCTACCCCTAAAGTACAATCCTCCCCCAATATTCCCAGGTCATGGTTTGAAGGCATGTGATGCTGCCACCTTCTTGAAGCTAAGCAAGTCCTGAACTGGTCACTGACTGGAGGGAAAACCACAGTGGAACACAAAGCATAAACCGCCTTCATTTCTATGACTAAAGAAACATGGGATATAATATACACATTATCTCTGCATATCATGCATAATATATAAATAACAGTGCAATAAGTGTTATAGACTCCATTTTAAAAGGTACTTTTTTATGTTGCTGCATCCCCCGAGAAGATATTTACAAATTGAAACTTCTCTAGGCTTATGTTTTAAACATAAAGGCAAGTTCTCTGCAGAATCTTTGCATATAAGGCCATCCGCCCACCAGCCCCCCCCCATCAATTTACCCAATCCACCCAGGGTGGCACAAACAGAGAAAAGAGGTGCTGCAATGCCAGCCAGCAGAATGAAATAGCAAAAGAGCTCAGGCAAGTGAGCCAAGCTGCGTTTTACAGGAGGGAAGTGAGGGGAGTCACTGGCTAAACTAACCTATGAGGAATATCCTTCCCAAATGCAGCAACCAACCGTACCAGCAAAACTCAACAGGTGGCGTATATCTATGCCATTCGATGATCATAGTTAAGAGGAACTATAGTGCGTTGGGACTTAAGCAACACGGCAAGCTGCGGTTGGTCTAAATCAGAAACGAAACCTTTCAGACCTCCTTGCATCTGAACTGTACCGGAAAAGATATAGGTATGGGTGGGTGTGTAAACTTAGGGTTTACCTAGGCTCATTCACGTAACACTAATTATGGTTAAGTATTACCTCTGAACCAACACATTCTTATTAATAAATTTCAGGAGTGGGTCTTATTTTACTTGTTTGGGGCTCAAAGTGGATCTCAGATCAGAAGCCATCGGGGCACCACTTTGTTCTGTTCAAGAGGCAGAAGGAGTACCAGCAAATCCAACAGAAAACAACTCCTTTCCATGATCTTAATTTGAAGGTATTATGAGTCTCCCAGGAAGGAATTAAGTGTTTGAACTTTAGAATGTAAAATGTGTTCTTGTCCCAAACTGTCAACCTACGACAATTTCTAGGAAGGAGATTTTTTTATTTATATATAGAGAGAAAAGATGTCGGGGAGAGGCAAGATAACATTTCAAACTCAGCTAATCCTTTGGCAACATGAATTTAAGCCCTTCCTCTTGACGGAGCAACCCCCTGCAGCTAACCTTTGTCTCTTCCAGGTGCCAGCCAGCAGAAAAAAAATCCACCATAACAGGCGTTTCTAAGCTTGCCTTCAAATTTTCCAGAGATTATTCCCTCCTGCCTGCCCCACTTCAGCCTGCAGTGGCTCGAAATGTGCTTGTCCCGTCAGCCTGCTGCTGAGAATAACTCACTTTAATTACCATCTGAGATGTGACCTACCTTAAACTGTTACAGTAAGCTGCTTAATCTCCTGCTGACAAGGTAGGTGGTACCAGCCCTTCCAAACTTTTTCTTTTTGCAAAACCCATGAGGCGCCGTTGCAAATTACCATCACATGTTGTTGGGTCAAGCAGGGACAGCCTCTTCCTTGAAAGATTTCACCGTCAAGGGGTCCTCGGCATCAGGGTCCAAGCATCGTCATGAAGGGGCTCAGATTCAGCCAACTCACAGGCCACCCCCATTGGTGTAGGCAGCTCTCAGTGCCTGCTTCTATACTGCCCTGCCTCTTCTCAGACTCCTCTCTTAGTTTTCTCCTGTTCCAAACGCAAACAGGAGGATGCTATCGCAGAATCTGCCAGGGCCCTTTCAGGCAGCGGCCACCAACTGTGGGCGCCGGTCACAAAATGGCTGCCGTGGTGTTTACGGCCTAACGCAAAATGGCTGCAATGGCAGGGCGCAGCGGAATGCAAAATGGCTGCTGTGGGTGAGTGGCAAAGCCCAAAATAATTGCCACATCTAAAAGAGTGGGGGGGGGGAGCAGGGCCACAAAATGGACGCAGGTATGCCCCCCCCCCCTTTAACAGAAAGGGCAGCTATATCAGACACCACTGCACTAACTCACAGAAAGAAACCTTTTGCCCCTGGGTATTGTGGAAGAGTTCATGGTCTTCTAGCGTTCCCAGTCATTTCACTGGAGCTTGAGCAGGGGAGCTTGCCACAGGGCACTATCCAAGCCACTGAAATAAACGGGATAGCTGCAAGCACACGGGGTCTGGCACAATTCCCATTTGTTTCAGTGGGGTCTGCACAGGAGGACTTGCCATTGGGTTTATGCCTCGTGGCAATAAACTGTTGTACAGCTATTAACCATCACACACTCAGCTGGTCCTCTTTTGCGAAGAACAGCCTTGAATGCTTGATTTTAAGTTTTCCTGCATGCTCTGGTCAAAGTTGGGGACGCGGGTGGCGCTGTGGGTAAAAGCCTCAGTGCCTAGGGCTTGCCGATCGAAAGGTCGGCGGTTCGAATCCCCGCGGCGGGGTGCGCTCCCGTTGTTCGGTCCCAGCGCCTGCCAACCTAGCAGTTCGAAAGCACTCCCGGGTACAAGTAGATAAATAGGGACCGCTTACTAGCAGGAAGGTAAACGGCGTTCTGTGTGCTGCGCTGGCTCGCCAGATGCAGCTTGTCACACTGGCCACGTGACCCGGAAGTGTCTCTGGACAGCGCTGGCCCCCGGCCTCTTTGAGTGAGATGGGCGCACAACCCTAGAGTCTGTCAAGACTGGCCCGTACGGGCAGGGGTACCTTTACCTTTACCTTTACTGGTCAAAGTCTACCTTGATTTCTGCCTTTCCTGGCCAGCAATGAGTCAGCCTCATCATTTCCCCTCTAGGGCTGGGTGAAAGATCAATATATTGTCCCAAACTGGTTTGAAGTCCATATAGTGTTATTGGTTTCATAATTTTTGACCTGGCAATACATTGTGAAACATGATGTGTGTGTGCTGTGCAAAAATCTCAATGTGGGGAAAACCCGAAGCCAGCCAATGCCTCTACATAAAAAGGTAAAGGACCCCTGACCGACTCTGGGGTTGCGGCGCTCATCTCGCTTTGCTGGCCGAGGGAGCCAACATTTGTCTGCAGACAGTTTTTCTGGGTCATGTGGTCAGCATGACTAAGCCACTTCTGGCAAAACCACAGCAGCGCATGGAAACACCGTTTACCTTCCTGCCAGAGTGGTACCTATTTACCTACTTGCAATTTGTGCTTTCGAACTGCTAGGTTGGCAGGAGCTGGGACCAAGCAACGGGAGCTCACCCTGTCGTGGGGATTTGAACCGCCGACCTTCTGATTGGCAAGCCCTAGGCTCAGTGGTTTAGACCACAGCGCCACCAGCATCCCTACATATTTCAGACATCGTGATATATTGGTAACATATCGCGATATTTAGCTGGTGGCATGTCACGATGCTGAAAACCAGCTATTGCCCAACCCTATTTCCCGTGTAGACCATTGAAGTTGTGGTTACATTATTCCACTACGGAGAGGAGTAGTACTGAACTGTGGGAAACAGGAGGGCAAATCCAAGTACTCTGATCTCCACTCAAGGTCCTCCTTTAATGTTATGACGTCTAAATACATGGAAAGGGCTGAGACCAGGTCCCTAGGCACACAAACCAAAGGTCGAGAGGTCGAGATCAAGGAAGGATATAGTTAGCAAAAAATAAAAAGAAATGCACAGACGTTCAATTTGGCCCCGTGCTAAAAGGCAGCGTTTATATGTCATCTGAAAGCAACCTCGATTCGTCTGGCATCAGCCAAAGTTGAATTCAAAAAGCTGAGGAAAAAGGGAACACAAAGCAGAGCTAGGGAAGGCTGTTCTTTGTATGGAGTTCAAGAGCATGGCTTTATTATTAGAATTCCCAAGAAAGGTTGCGTAAGATATATATGTCTAGGACTCTTTGACATTGTCGCTCAAGTTAACTGATTAATTCTATACTTTACAGCAAGGCACATTCGACTTAGCTAAATATAAAGTCGGCAAAGGAGGTTGCTTTCAGTGACCATTTGTGATCCAGTTCCAGAATCTACCCACCTCCTATTAAAAAGTACTCTTCCACTCGCCCCTGCCCCAACCACCTCATTTCAATTTTGGGGAGGTGGGGGTGGCGCTGAGGCTTGTGACAGCTCAAGGGAAGAGAAATGCTCCAGAAATTTATGTGTTATTAGCATCATAGAACATTATGACAGCTCAGTGCCTTGGCTGGGACTCTGAGAGTTTAAGCTTTCAGGTTTTGTAAGATAGCATTTTTCATTTTTTAAAAAAAATAAAATGGAATTATTCCCCTAATTCAATGTATCAGAGTTTTGATAGCTGAGCTACACTGGCATACCATTGGGGTGGGGGGAGAACCTTCAGATTTATATACAAAACTGGAGAGGATCTAGGAGCGTTTGGAACTTGCAACAATTTCACCCAAGCAGGAGTTTAATAGCTATTCAGATTCCTCAACAGCAGGGCTGGGGAAGTTCAGGAACTCCAGATGTTGCTGGCCATGCTAGCTGGGGCTGATGGGAGTTGAAGTCCAAAACATCTGGAGGGCCACAGGTTTCCCAGTCCTGCTCTATATAGCAAGATGAAGGGAACTGGATAGGGCTGGCGGACCTGATCCCTACCCCCCTCCGCTCTCCACATTTGACAGATCAGCTGACTTTTGATGCTTGCATAAATCCATCTGTGGCTCTTTGTTGCAGAGGTCAAGACAAAGGAAGGTGACTATTAATCTAACTCCAGTGCACTTCTCAACACATATAAACGCACCAACCTCAAACCTTCAAAACCACTCTACCTAATGCTTAGCAATCCTGGAAATAAGTGAGCAACGTTCTGAGCCCTGGGGTACACTGTTTCTGAGTGGGCTTCAAGAAAAAAGCAAAGATCTGAAGCGCTTGTAAGATGGTTTGCAAGAATCTCTCTCGCTTGCTCGCCAGTAAGTGTTTGTGTGTGTGTGTCCCCTAGTTCTCCATGCTGCTTTTAACAAGTCTGGAGAGGTAGACAAGAAGCTTTCTCTCTGCTTTGTTGCTTCTCTTATCTCCCGGGACTGATTACACTGAGGCTGCTATCCTATGGCTGCTCAGCCAAATGGTTGGAATTGAACACAGGAATTGCTAAGGGGATAGGCCTGCTCAAACAGTGCTTCTCTCCTAGGAAGCTCCTATGAGCCAAATGCTCCCGTGGGAATCCCTCCTCCCCTAGATGACATTGGCCTGTGGAAACGAGCCTACCTACATCCATCCTAGATCAATAGCAGAAGGGGTTAGATTTGATATGGAACAAAAGGAAGACATAAGGGGAATAAGCACATCCCATATTTACAGTCTGGTGGGTCAGAGGAGGAGACAGACTTGATATGTAGTTTAGCCTGTAAAAGAGGAGAGTGAGAGGAGATACAGCAGCCATCTTCAAAGAGATCAAGAGCTATCACATGAAAAAAGGGAATAAGCTTATTTTCTCCCGCTCTGGAGGGTAGGACTCGAACCAATGGATTCAAGTTACAAGAAAGGAGATTCCAGGTAAACAGCAGGAATAACTTTCTGACAGTAAGAGCTGTTCAACAGTGGAACGCTCTCCCTTGGGAGGTTGCGGACTCTTCTTCCTTGGAGGTTTTTAAGCAGAGGGTGGATGGCCATCTGTCATGGATGCTTTAGCTGAGATTCCTGCATTGCAGGGGGTTGGACTAGATGACCCTCTGGGTCCCTTCCCACTCTACAATTCTAGGATTCTATAGCAGAGCTCCAAAGGTATTCAAAGCCCGCTGGTGTAAATTTCAAGGATACAGGATAGCTCCATCTATCCATATGCTTTAGAGCAGGGATGGGGAGCCTTGTTCTCCTTCCAGCTGTTTCTGGGCTCCAACTCCCATCATTCCTGACCATTGGCCATGGAGACTGGGGGTGATGGGAGCCTGACAATATCTGGCAGGCCACAGGTTTCCCATCTCTGGCCAAAGGAATGTCCAAAATCAACATCAGGACATTCCCACCCCACCCCCGAGAAGTTTCTCAACCTAATTAGTTCTAATTTGACTTTTCCTTGTGCTCTATGATGTGGTTACCATCATGCAGGCCCTACAAGTTGTGTTGTACCAGCTATGGAGTCTTTAGTCTGGACCACAGTGATCCTACTCAATTGAAAAGCACAGCGGCCAGAAATTAAAAATAATAATAATAATCAAACGTTGCAGTCAAATGTAATCATGTGGAGTGCATGGGATGGTGGTACTTAGCTAACGATACCGATAATAAAAACGGAAAATATTATTAGCATATCAAGCAAGAGCACTTTTCTATACGTAAATACTGCTGTTTGCAGCATTTCCTTTACATTTTGTTTCTAACACATTTTAAGGAGATTTTATTGATGGTTAATCCACAGACCACACACCACCGGTCATCACCGTCCTCTCTTTATAGACACCTGCTGAAACTTTTTCTGTTTTGGCAGGCCTATCAAGACATGTGATTTGGTACTCTCTGTCCTTAAATTTACATCATATGTTTTCTTGAGTTTTACTGTTTTTTAGATGGTTTGCTTTAAATAGGTTTCTGTTTTAGTTTTGGTTGTGTTTTAAGTACTCTGGGCTCCTTTGCGAGGAAGGGCAAGAGATACATTTAATAAACACCACCTAGTACTTCTGTAACAGTATGGAAAGGTCGATACCTGCGTCTGCTTCCTCTCCTTCATCCCATCCCATCTCCCCTCCCTATCCTTTCCCCCTTTTGTGATGTGTCTAACATCTATTAAATAGGAAGGTCTTATTTTGAGCTACAAATGGCTTTGAGTGCATTGGCAGAAAGGCAAATATATAAATGTAGCTACGGAAAGCAGCATAATGTATGCCTAATGATGGAGGTAATGAACACAGGACATCCCGGGCAAAATGGTAACTGTGCTGGCCGACGCTCCGTTGAGATTCAACAGGGTTTTTAGTTGGAGTTTTAAAGTGCAATTTCTCTGACGTTTGCAGCTTTATAGCGACTACTTGCACCTTTGCTCCAAAGCCTGACTGCATTACTGGGCAATTAGTGCGGTATTCTGCTTTTTAAAAAGCATTAACTTTTTACGTTTGGAATGGAGATGTTTCCTCCAAGCTGATGGGCATTAATCAGGTATCCAGGAGCACGAAAAATATACAACGCCATTGGGGTTCTCGACAGAGCCTTCGCTCCCTACTAGCCTTGCGTCTGATCATGTGCATTAGCATACTCAGCAGATTCTTCTCAAGAGGGAAGGTTGGCTATTTTTGGAAAACTGAGACCTCTTTGCAACATGACAGCTACGAGGAAACACTTAAGATTTCTCGGAACCGAACCATTCTCGAAACTGCTCCAAGGTACCAGTTATACAGTGGAGACCCTAGAAAGGTTGAGCAAGTGCGCATTTGCGATTCCGACTGCCGAGATACCAACTCAGCAGTCGGAATAAATTATACCAGTCGGAAGAAAAGGGTACATTTCCAGTGATCTTTCCTGTTGAGAAAACATAAATAAATCTTGGGGTTTTGGAATTTGCCTGCTGGGCACCAGCAGAATGTGAAACAGGCAACATGGAGCAATGCAGCCAGGCCCCCACAGAGCCCTTTAAAAATCCAGTCCTTACTTGTGTAATTTGGGGGAATGGCTGTAGCTCAGAGCTTGTATGCTGCAAGTAGAAGAGGAGTTTGGACTTGAGATCCCGCCTTTCACTCCCCTTAAGGCAGCAATTTTCAACCTGTGGGTGACCAGATGTTGTTGGACTACAACTCCTATCATCCCTAAACTCTGGCCTTGCTAGCTAGTGGTGATGGGAGTTGTAGTTCAACAACATCTGGGGACCTACAGGTTGAGAAAGGCTGCCTTAAGGATTCTCAAAGTGGCTAACAATCTCCTTTCCCTTGCTCCCCAACAACAAACACTCTGTGAGGTCAGTGGGGCTGAGAGACTTCAGAGAAGTGTCACTAGCCCAAGGTCACCCAGCAGCTGCATGTGGAGGAGCAGGGAAACGAACCCGGTTCACCAGATTACGAGTTCACCACTCTTAACCACTACACCACACAAGTTCTGTCCTTGGTAGCTCAGACTGAACCTCTGAAGAGCTGTTGCCAGTCAGGGTACACAGTACTGAAGTGGAGGGGCAAATGCATCTGACTCACTATAAGGCAGCTTCCCATCAACTCCTGCTAACATGCTCATCCATCAGTGATGATGGCAGCTGGAGTGCAACAACACGTGGAAGATGGCAGGTTCCTCACCTCTGCTCTAAAAGTTAAAAAAAAAAAAAGGTAAAGGACCCCTGGACGGCTAAGTCCAGTCAAAGGCGACTATGGGGTTAAGGCACTCATCTTGCTTTCAGGCCAAGGGAGCCGGTGTTTGTCCACAGACAGCTTTCCGGGTCATGTGGCCTGAATACATAACATGACTAAACCACTTCTGGCACAGGAGAACACCATGACAGAAACCAGAGCACACAGAAACGCCGTTTACCTTCCCGTCAGAGCGGTACCTATTTATCCACTTGCACTGGCGTGCTTTCGAACTACTAGGTTGGCAGGAGCTGGGACAGAGCAATGGGAGCTCACCCCATTGCAGGGATTTGAACCGCTGACCTTCTGATCGGCATGCCCAAGAGGCTCAGTGGTTTAGACCACAGCGCCACCCACATCCTCTGCTCTACTGCAGTGGTAGCCCGTCATCCAGCATGAAAGCGGCAGAGATGGGTGTCGCCTGATCCAAATCTGGTAGCAAACTCTGCTTCCACTATCTTTGCCTCCATAACACCCCTCAGCATCATTCACATCCCCAAAGGAGAGGGGAATGTGCTCCTGAAAGTGGGTGGCTCTACATCAGGGATGGGGATGGGATCGTCAGATCTGATCCCCTACACTGCTGAAACATTAATTCAGAAACAAAGGCATGCCAGAGGACATAGAAAACATTATTTTTCAACTACATGGCAAAAAAAGGTCGCAGTGCAGCTCCACCAGATTGAAAACAGCAAACCTCCTGTCCAAATGTCTTTATGTGACCAAATATTAAAAAGTACGAGGAGTCAAAAGGTGGCCTTACACTCCTCCCTTGTTGTTGCAGGCTCAGCTAATTCTGATAACATACTTTCTAGCGAGGCATCATCACCCCCGAAACTGGCAGCTATGGAAAAGGAAACAGCAGCTCTGAACTCTTGACTGCGACTGCACTCATTTCTCCAGTCACCTCCTTCTGTGGAGATGGCGAAGAATCTTAATCATAGGCTGCACCGAGATAGGGGGGGTTTAAAAATAGCCCCCTTTCAACACAGCCTTCTTGTGTCACCTACACTGTCGGGGTAAGGAGGGAACAGCCCTCAAGGACTCCTTGCTCCACTGCCTCTTCCCATATTCCTGCCAACCTTTTACATCTCCAAGCCTCAGAAATCCTAAAAATGGAAGGCCCTTCCCAGATCTTCTTGGAGCAATAATTTACTTAAGCACTCAGACACAAATCCATCAATTTCTGATGTCCTGGTGTGTGTTTCAGTGCTTCTGTAGGCAAAACAGAAGTGCTCTGATGGTGTTTCCTGCTTGGCAGGGGGTTGGACTCAATGGCCCTTGTGGTCTATTACAACTCTATGATTCTATGAATTCTATGAAAACAGCACCGCCCATACCCCAAAATGAGGTTTCAGGAAGCTTGGGGGGACACACCCACACACACAAAAAAGACACTGGGGGTTGAGGGAGAAACTAAGGAGGGGAAATTCAAAAATAGCCCGGTGAAGGCTGAGCATACTCAGTAGCCACAGAATGTTGAGGGGTGTTTATTTTGGAGGGGATGGTGACATAAAGTAGAAGGGGTGACTGGCAGGCTAGAATCTTGAATAGCAAGCCACTGTATTTGTTGCAGATCCCATGTCGCTGCATGACCTGGTCACACTTGGAGGCTATGCCTCCCAAAGCCCATGCAATGTACATGTGTGAGAGAGGACCCTGGCCCAATCAAGGACACCTCCGTGCATGGAGGAACTATGCACCCACCATGAAGGAATAGGACTTTCAGCCATTTTGTGTTGACTGTGGCCACTGGCCACGTCGACGATGGCTGATGGGTGTTGGAGTCACCGGTTCTCCATCCCTTCACTAAGCCAAGAAGTCAAGACCCCTCCAGTTCTCTAGTGAAGTCAGAAGCCGTTAAGAGATAAAACGCTTTCCCTCACATTTGTGCTGGGGTCTGGAGAATGTAAGGAGACTCTTCCAAGCCAACTGAGAGGTTTCTGCTGCTTCTTACCATGTCAAATTCACTGAGAGCTCATGGGACAGGATCTGGGTGCTCCTAGGTGCCATGTTCACCAGAGGACCTAAGGTAGAGGCCTGCCCATTCACTTCGAAACAGGAGAAATCAGTGGGATGTGCTCAAAGCCAGCCTTTTGAGACCAAGGCTGTGTGCACCTTGGCAGCTTCAAATACAGTGAGGTTGTTGTGTTTCAAGTCACATTTTTACATTGCTATGCACACCAAGGAGAAGGCAGGGGTGTCATCACTTGATGCACATTACCTGATCTGTTTCCTGTGCCTGTGACTTCCCCTGTCTGAATTCATGGTAGCTGTCATCAGCACATGTGCAATCATGGTTTCAAGTGTACACACCTCAGCTTAGGTTTTCAAATCAGACAGAAGCTGTTTTGAGGGAGAACGCACCAAACAGCAGCGTTTCTTGAGAAACTACAGGATACAGGTGGATTGTGGCCAATGTCAAGCGCACTCGGTTTTATACACCAGCAGTGGGTGTGCACTGGATCAAGATTCAACCGCAACGTGTACACAGCCCAACGTTCCGACTTGAAGGGAGGTTTATTTTGATCAGAATGTCAAGCAGACTGCAAAATCAGCAAGTGAGGAACAGAGAGCCCCTCGGCTCCATGCTAGCTGCTCAGAGGATAATCGCCCAAAGGTGCAAATCACCTCCAAAGGATGTAAATGGCAACATTCACCCTGATTTTAATTTTGGACGGCATCCAAAAATGCAGCACCTGCTGGGGCGCCCAGAAGACTCTTTAGTAAAAATGCTACCATCCACCCTACTAGGCTTTGCTTTGAAATCCTTCCTGCTGCCTTCTGTTCCCTGTTACTGTTGTGTAAACAGTGTTGGGCAAGAAACCGGATTAACTTTGCAGTATCCTCGGTGGGGGGTCCACCAACTCTCCTGATTCTGTGAGAACGTTCTGAAAAAGATCACGATGTTGTACTGCTGTAGCGGCAAGAAGCCATCTTTTTAAAAAATGTGATGGTAAACGAGACATTAATTTCAGTGTTCTGCAACAACTTAGAAGAAGATAATTGAAAGGAGACGATGATGAAAAAGATGGAGGCGGGGGATGAGATTAGCAATAGTTTAGGCAAGTAAAAATAAGTAGCAGAATATCCATAAGCAATTCATAACCAACAGATACAAAATCAGTTGCTTATGCAAAGAACATTTTCCCCAGTAGTATCTATGAAAATCGAAAGGAGCTGTTGGATCAGGCCTGTGGTCCATCTAGCCAAGCATCCTGTTCTCTTAAGGGACAACCCGATGTCTACTGGAAACCCACCAGCAGGAGCTGAGCAAAATGTCAGTCTCCCCACTTGTGATCTCCCAGCAACTGTGATTCAGAGCCATATTTCCTGCAACAGTGGAGGAAGAACATAGCCTGTAGCCATTGACAGCCTCCACGGATTTGTCTAATCCTTGCTTAAAGTAATTTCGTTGTCCCCGAAGGGGGCAATGACAATAAAGATATTATTATTATTATTATCCAAGCCAGCGGCCATCACCACCTTTTGGGACAGCAAATCTAACTATGCATTGCGTGAGGAAGCACTTTGCTTCATCCGTCCTGAATCTTCCAACATTCACAGAGATGAATATCGCTTTGTAGCTCATCACATCAGCACATTACAAATATGCTCTGATTTTCCATAAATAGGTGGCTACGTTGTCTAATTTCCTGCGCTCTCACTTTGCTAATTGGCTTCAAAAATGTCTTGTGTTCCAAAAAGGGGAAATAGAGCATGCAAAGGATGGCGCTTTCTTTTTATTTTATTTTGCAGGGTCTCCTACAATATGCCCACATGATGCAGTGCACAGTATTATCCATTGCTGCAATTCACACACACACACACCCTTAGATGAAGATGAGTTTCAGTGAGAGGTGCTTATGCACTGCAGCCTCCGACTTCCTGTTGGACATTAACGCCAAGTTTTAGGACCCCTCCAGGAACCTGCCTCCTGCTTCCTTCAGCTCCATCTTGTCCACACCTGCTGGCAGGAGCTCTCAGGGGTTTCAGGAAGGAGCTTTTCCCCGGCCCTACCAGGAGGTGCCAGGGATGGAACCTAGAACCTTCTGCATGCAAGGCTCTACCACTGATCTATAGTCCTCCGCCTAGATCCCCTCCTAGATCAAACCGTAGCTTCAGGTGTGGGAGATTTTCATCAGCATTGGGTTTGTTGGAGACGGGGGGAGATAAACATAAGATGAGACTGCTGGATTGGGCCAATGGCCCATCTAGTACAGCATCCTGTCCTCAGAGCGCCCAGCTGTGAGGAAACCAGCAACAGGAGCACAAGAGCCCTCTCTCCTCCTTTGGTTTCCAAGAAGTGGCATTCAGAAGCATTGCTGCTTCCGACCGCGGAGAGAATTAATCCCCTTGGCCCAGCCCAGCACAGTCCTGATTGGGCCACCCTGGGGCTGATTCCAAAGCAAACCCAGAGAGACTAAATGTGCCCTGAATTGTGTGTTCTACAGCCTCACATTAAGCCAAAGGGGAAACCATAACTGCTTTATTTATAGCTTCTGTAATGTGAAGGCAGTTCAAGATTCAAACACCTACAGACCCAGCTGATGGAAATGGAATGCAAGCTTCTAGTCAAGTTCAACGGGAGTAATGTTGCCGTGAGAGTAAAGGAAAGGGCCACAGTTCCGTGGGAGAGCAACTGCCTTGCATGCAGAAGGTCCCACGTTCAATTCCCAGCATCTCCAGGTGAGGCCCCTGCCTGAAACTCTGCCAAAGATCTGCCACTAATAAGTTAGAGCTGGATGGACCAATGGTCTGAGCCAGTCAGCTAATGATAGCAAATGCCAGCAGGATGCTTACAAACTGGCCACAGTTAAGAAGGCCAACTTCCCTGTTTTTCTCCCAGGCTGCCAAAAAAACATTTCAGTCTGGTGCTGAGCAGGGAAGAAAGAGAAAGTGTGGCTGAAGGCGAGAGAGAGAGGCAGCACTAAGGGCAGGCTGGGAAAAGGCACAAAAGGAGAAACAGTGAGAGTGGTAAGACATCAAAGGGTTGCGTATTTTTCCTGGCTCCGGCACCCAGAGCCAAACCTTTGTTTGCAAGCCCAGCTTCTTCAGAGCCTCCTTTGTAACCGACCCACTTCGAGCCTCGCCTTCCTGCTGCACCGCCGGCTCCGTTCTGCCAAAGCCACAAAGGTCACCCAAACGCTTGGCACCTTATGAAGCAAAGCCCTGTTTGGGAAATCCCAGTGTCTGAATAGAGAGTCCAGAGACTGAATATAGTGAGTCTACAGACAAAAGACCAAACAGCGGCCCTTTTCGGCCAGGGAGTTGGGGGCTCTCTTTGAACCACCCCCATCCCCACCTCCAGTGAAACTAAGAACCTGGAACTCTCCTTAGATCAGCTACAATGTTTGATGTGCTTTCTCTTCCTCTGTGGCTGTTCAGGGTCTCTTGGATAAAGATGCCCTAAAGGGTCACCTGAGTCACCTGCCTGGCTGTGCCAGATCATCCCCTGCTGTCTGCACATTCTGGTTCTTTGGCTTTGAGAATAACGCTGGCTCAAACCCTGATAAATCTTGTCCTCTGTAAGCAGCTTTCCCTTGGTCCTTCAAATGAACGTTTGCTTTTGGCGTAATTTCGCCTCTTACAAGCTCAGTTATGTGGCTTTACTGTAAGTGACACCTATCAGAAGAAGAGCCTCTGTGGTCCTGGATGATTGGCACTCAGCCACCCGGTTTGTTATGAGAGGCGTGATAAGAGGAAACTTGCTGGATCAGAGCAATGGTCTGCCCAATCCAGTTCCCCACACTTCCCGACCAGATGTTTTCGGGAATACCATCAGAAGTGAATGAGTGCAATAGCCCTTTCCCACAGCTGCTCCCCGGAAACTGGTCTACAGTGATATACTGCCTAGGAACATGGAGGCGCCATATTGCCCTCTCTGCTAGTAAGTGTTAGAACCACAGAACAGTAGATGACAATAACAAACAACAACAACAATAATTTATTTATACCCCGCCCAGCTGGCTGGGTTTCCTCAGCCACTCTGGGCGGCTTTCAACAGAATATTAAAATACAGTAATCTATTAAACATTAAAAGCTTCTCTAAGCAGGGCTGCCTTCAGATGTAATAATAATAATAATAATTATTAATAATAGAGTTGGAAGGGACCGCAAGGGTCATCTAGTTCAACCCCCTGCAATGCAGGAATTCTGCATTGGGCTTTCTGAGTGGGCACAACCAGCAGCTTTCTGGTAAACAGCAAAGACACACTAACCCATTGCACCACAGAGCCTTGAGGAATTTGATTCTCTCTCCCCGCCCCCCAATTTCTCTCTCCACTTCACAGCCATCTCAGCTAGTGGTCAATGCCACAATGAACCCCACCATTAGGTATGTGTGATTTGGAGAAGCTTCTCTCTTGCTCATCCTGAATCTGCTACGAATCAGTTTCACTGGGTAACTTCCATGCTCTAATATTATGGGAAAGTGAAAAAAGGATTTCTATCTGCTTGTCCATATTTATGTACACACACACACCTTCTCTGTACTGGAGCACTGTCTCCAAAACAGCACTGTCCATGCACAGGAGGGAAATATCAGCAGGCTTTGAGAAACCCCAACATTTTTCAAAAATACAAAAATCGCTGGAATCGAAACACTTATAAAGAGGGCTACCCCAAAAGCAACACAGTAAGGGCTGCACACTCTCAAAGGGCTGAGCATGCTGACAGTGGAGGGGTAGGAAAACTAGAGCGGAATGGAGGATTGTGGGAGAAGGCATGGCTTGAGGACTGCAAGAGTGAACAGGAGCACTCCATACCACAACATTTTGTTGCAGGTCCCACTGAAAATCTGCGGCCCTGAACACACACTCAGCAGGTAGTAAACCCCATTGAACTCAATGGGACTTGCTTCTGAGTAGACATACAACAGGGTTCTACTGGTGGTTTTCCCCCTTAAACATAAAAAACAAAAACCCAACTCCAAAGTATTTGACTTTTCCTTGTAGAAGAGGTTGAGGTTTTTTTAATGCACCTTGGAGCATCTGAGAGTCACATCTGCACCATACATTTAAAGCACATTTAGACCACTTCCTCAAAGTGTTCTAGGAATGTTAGCTTAACTCCCCCCCCCCCCCAAAGAGCTACAATTCCAAGCACCCTTAACAAACTACAGTTCCCGTGATTCTTTGGCACAAAGTCATGTGCTTTAACTGGATGGTGTGAATGTGAGCTTGGTTCCCCTGTTCCTCACACCTTTCTCAGCTCCAGGAAATTATTCTTGGGGTGGGGGCAACCAAACCTGGAGACCCCATGGAGCAAGGTTTCCGCTGCTGCTTATTAGTCATCCCTATAATTCTGTTCCCACTGCTCTTTGCTGTCCAGGCTTGCGTTCAAGGTTAGACAGATAAATAGGTCAGAGCAGCCACATGAGTTTCTCAACAGAATGTGGTCTAAAAAGGACCTGTCACACACTCACTGGCAGGTGTTTTTTTGTTTAAAAAAGAAAGCATGTGAAACAAACCTTAACACCTCACCAGACTTACAAGATTAAGCACCCCATAGATGTTCGAAAATGAACATGCACAAAAAGTACCATCAGTTCTGTTTTATAAAAATGATACAATCGCATTAACTGCATCATGCAAATACCGTATTTTTCGCTCTATAAGACGCACCAGACCACAAGACGTACCTAGTTTTTGGAGGAGGAAAACAAGGGAAAAAATATTCTGAATCTCAGAAGCCAGAACAGCAAGAGGGATCGCTGTGCAGTAAAAGCAGCAATCCCTCTTGCTGTTCTGGCTTCTGTGATACCTGTGCAGCCTGCATTCGCTCCATAAGATGCACACACATTTCCCCTCACTTTTTAGGAGGGAAAAAGGGAGTCTTACAGAGCAAAAAATACGGTAATTCCCGCTTGGATGGTAACCTGTGTTAATCTGCAGAGAACGGATGGGGGGTGATAACCTTCCACTGGTAAAACACACACACAAAATGCCAATAATAAGCAAACAAGTCATAGCTTTTGGAAAGCGCACTCACAAGTGATAAAAGAAGCGTGTGCTGTGCTGAAGGTGAAGGGAAGCCCATTGTGCTCTCAGTAAGATGGGCTCCAAAACTAAGAGGACCCTGAGGAAAGTGCCCTCTTGTGAACCCCAATGCTCAGAGCTATCGTTTAACTTTCCCAAAGTGCCTGGAGTGATGCTACATCAGGACACTATAACTCATTAAAATGGCAGAGCTGTGTTTCGATTCTCCTGTTTTTCCGAAATGTGTGAACTACGTAGGTTCACTTTCACAAGTGATCTTCGTCAGATTTCTTCCCCTTAATCCCACGTATGCAAATGTCCTTTGTGTGCACTATTACACCAGTAATGCTTGTTTGCAAAAAAAAAAGCCCCTAAGAGCATGTTATTACACCCCCTGAACCCTGATTTATAAGGAAATCCTATGCATGTTTACTCAGAAGTTACCATATTTTTCGCTCTATAGGACGCACTTTCCCCCCCAAAAAAATGAAGGGGAAATTTGTGTGCGTCCCATGGAGCAAATGCAGGCTTCAGGCAGCTATCCGCAAGCCTTTGGAGCACACTGAAGGCTTGCGGATGGCAACCTGCAGCCTGATGGATCCCGCTCGCTGTCTTGGCTTCTTTGCTCTTTGGGGCTGGGAATAATTTTTCTTTTCTTTATTCCCCCCCCCCTAAAAACTAGGTGCACCCTATGGAGCGAAAAATATGGTAGTCTTGCTGTAGTCAATAAGGCATTTTCCCAAGTAAGCTGGCACAGGACTGTAGGCTTAGCACAGCAGATGTCAGTGAGGTGGTGGCACTTATCTGACTACCATCACTAGCATTGCTGCGGCTTCCTGGGCCAGGGAGAGGGCAGTAGCAAGGATGGAGCAGTGCCATTGAACCAGCAGGAATATGGATTGGTTCTGCCAGTGCATTTGCACGGTGCCAACCTTGCCCCTTCTGCCCCTGGCAAGCAGCAGCAACAACGGGAGGTCAGGTAAGCCCCGCTGCCAGCTACTGACTTCGTGCCAGCCGCTGACACTCCAACGAAAACCCCCCCTGCCAAACAGTATTTGAACTTTGCCAGGTGCATTTTGCACCTGGTTATTGGTCACTTGCAACCAAGTGAAGATGCCCGGGTGCCAAGATGGCACCTGACATCTCCACCATCTGACTGGCTGGGACACAGCAGCATTTTTTTGGTGCTGTGCTATGGCACGAGTCAGATTTTAGCTGGAGCTGACAATACACACAATTCATTTTCAGTTTTGTAATATTCTTTTTTCAAAAGGGGCCTAAACATTCCGTTAGTGTGCCTATAACCTAGGTGTAAGGGGTCATATGGAGAATAGCTTTTATATATCAGTTTCTAACACTGCTGCCATTAGAGTTATGTCAGCTGGAGTTATGTCAATACAGTGGTACCTCGGGTTAAGAACTTTATTCAACCTGAAACTGTTTTTAACCTGAGGTACCACTTTAGCTTAATGGGGCCTCCCGCTGCCGCGGAGCGATTTCTGTTCTTCATCCTGAAGCAAAGTTCTTAACCCGAGGTACTACTTCTGGGTTAGTGGAGTCTGTAACCTGAAGCGTCTGTAACCTGAAGCGTCTGTAACCCAAGGTACCACTGTATAGCTATGTGCACTTGCCAACATGGTCTGAAGGCATATGATGCAGCCACCTTGCTGAAGCTATGCAGGTCTTATTCTGGTCAGTCTTTGGACGGGAGACTTTTCAGGAGTCCTATGAACACAGCCTTGACCGCTACCATGCGGGGGAAGGTATTATATACAATAAACACAAACTTAAAAGGTTGTTTCTCTCCCCACCCTGTCATCCCACATTTTGGTGTCCTGAGCATCCTGCATATGGATATTGTGGGAATCAGAAGAATCATGAAAACAGGAAGCTGTCTTCTTTGTCCATCTAACCCAGTGTTGTCTACTCTGACTGGCAGCCTAACTGGGGTCTCAGGGTCTCTTTCCCATTGCTTGCCACCTGCTCTTTGTAACCCGAGATGTCAAAGATCAATCCTGGGAACTGCATGCAAACCATCTGCTCTACCGCTGAGCTGTGGACTAAAGAAAGCCCATCCCATTGCCCAGACTTGACTGTCATGGCCACATCCTTCATACTGAACGCTCTTGTTCAGGAAACGCAGCAACAAGGCCTGATGTGGCATGAGATTAAAGCAAAAAGAATGCGAAAAGAAGTTTGAAAATGGTAAGGATGCTCCAGTTTGGAAGAGTTGGCAGCGGGCTCGTGATCTGTGAATGTGCCCTTCGTTAACTGGCTCTTTTGCTCTCTCCACCAGAGAGCTGTCAACAGAACTGCTCTTTTTACGAAGCTGGACCCAAGCCACAAGTTGGCACACAGCAGCAATCAGCTCAGAGTCACAGGAGAGATGGAAGCGAAGAGTGTCATTTCCGTAAAAGCAGCGAGAATTCCTGGGCTCAGTTCCATTTTCTATCTATCTATCTCTTTCACGTAGACTGATTCTGAAGGCCTGCTAAGAGATTGTGCATACAGAAATGGACTCAAATAACTGGTAGAATGCCCACTAGGGTTACAATGTCAGAGTTTATGGCTCTGGCACCGTTGCTGTGCATTAATCCCAGAATCCTGCAGAAGAAGAACTAGATGCTTAGTTCAAAACTATATATCAAGGGTGGAGAACCTTTTCTGGCAGGAGGCCAGATCCTTATCTGTCCACCCCTGGAGGCCCAAATCTGGCAGGTGGTTGGGGCTTCTCTCCTGTCAAACACCTGACATCATAGCGACATCAGATTTGACAGCACTGTGAAGCCCCGGCTGTTGGGGCTCTAAGAGCAGTGCAGAGCTCTCTGAAACAGCTTTTGCAAACAATCCCACACTGCTTTTTTGAATCGCAAAAAAAAAAAAAAAAAAATCCCAGAGGTTTAAAGAGCAGTGCAAGGCTGTTTGCAAAAGCGCTTTCAAACAGCCCCTTAGAAGCTTTGGCTGGGCACCCCTGTTACCAGCAGAGGAATAGGCACAGACAGTCAAACTGAACAGGATTTAATACCTGCTCATCAGCTGATGAGTGGAGGTTAAGTCCTGCTGATTTTGGGTGCATGCACCTGTTCCTGGCAGAGGAATAGGTGTGCGCAGCCACTGCAGAATCAAACCCACAGTTACATGAGTATCTGGTTAGATTACTGCAAACCATTATACATAGGGCTGCCTCTGAAGATGGTTTCAAAACTTCAGCTGGTGTAGGATTCAGCAGCCAGGTTGCTCACTGGGACGAGATGGTTTGAGCATATTACACCAATCCTGGCCTGATTGCATTGGCTTCCACTTACGTTTCCAAGTGCTGGTTTTGACCCATAAAGCCTTAAATGGCTCAGGACCTCAATACCTCAAGGACTGCCTCTCCCATTGTGAACTGCCCCAGACCCTACGTTCATCTTCTGAGGCCCTTCTTTGTGTGCCTCCTTCACAAGAGGTCCAGAGGGTGTCAACACTAGAATAAGACTTTCTGCTGTGGCTTCCCATTTGTGGAATGCTGTCCCCAGGGAGGCTCGACTGGCCCTTCATTACATATCTTTAGGCACCAGGTGAAAATGCTTCTCTTCAACCAGGCGTTTCGCTGATTAACATTTCATGGCCTTTTAAATGTGGTTGTGGGAGGTGCATCGGTGGTCAGTTCTTATTTTTGTTTTTGCTTTGTTGTGCAATCTTGTGTTCTCATTTTTCTGTTGCAAACTGCCCTGTGATCTTCGGCTGAAGGTCGGCATACAAATTTAATAAATAATAATAAAGGATTGCAGTAACCTTTCTACTTTTCATAAAGGAGGGCTCTTGAGCCTGTCTGGTGCAGTCTTCTGTATGACAGAAGTGGCATGCTGAACTATTCAGTGCAATGGCCAAATGCTAATTACGGAGTCTACTGTCTCCCGCCCCCATTTCCACACTGCTAATTAAACTCAGCTCTCTAGCTAGGAAAGGGAACCACAGTCTCTCATAAAGCAGAAGGGTCACCAAATGAGTTGGCTGCCTGAAGCCTTTACGTTTGGCACAATCCGAGTTTCTACCAAAGACTACAGAAACACACTGAACACTTTCCAGCCATTTAGTATCTTCAGAAATCAGGGCACCTGCATTGCTCAACTCTTCTGATAAGCTTAAGGTCAGAGCACGCACAGAACCGAAGTTTCCCAGCACTTCTTAAAGGCAGTTCAGTGCAGAATACATGACAGTTATCCAAACAGGGTGTAACTAAGCTGTGCATCGCTATGGCCAGATCAGACATCTTCAGAAAGGGGTACAGCTGACACCCCCCAAACACCTGGGCATTTAGCCTTAGGGCTGAATCCAGGAATACACCCAAGCAGTGAACCGGAGGTTTCAGAGGGAGCCTGTCTGACTTTTTGACTCCCAAGGAACTCCTCTGTCTTGTCTGGATCAAACTTCAGTTTGTTCACCCTCATCCAGCATCACGCCAAAGTCTGACCAAATGTCTCCCTCCATACCGGCAGCAGCAGCTGGCAGTGGCTCTGTGGGGCTTCAGATGGGGGACATTTCCATCCCTACCTGAAGATGCCGGGGATTGAACCTGGGACCTTCGGCCTGCAAAACTGATGCTCTGCCACTGAGCCATGGCCCTTTTCCCTGCACTGAATGGCAGGGCAGCTAGACATAAGGGGAGGGCCACATGACACCCCTCTTCCTACACTACTATTAAAGGTGCAGGAGCCCTTTCCTCACTTGCTGCCCTACTCTACAGTGATGTGGGTCAGAGAAATACGTGATTTCACAATGTTAATTCCTACAACACCCTATATGGATACAGGCAAAGCCCATTTCAGAGTTGCAATTATCTTTTTCGGGAAGCACAGGGTTGCTTTCAGTGCTAGACCTGCTGAAGTCAGTGGGTGTGGTTAACTTAGGTCCATCAATTTCAATGGGTCTACTCTTGAGTAAAATGTAGCTGGATGCAATATTTTAAATACACCGCGCAAACACACGTTCTATGTATTCTATGTATTTGTAAATAGGTGGGGTGGTAGATAAGGTGATGGTTTAAAGTCAGAAGAAGCACATCATTCAAACATACCAAGTCAGAAATGTTAGGCACATCAGATACAGGGTCAGACTCATTGGTCCATCTAGCTCAGTACTACCTACACCAGGCATAGGCAAACTCGGCCCTCCAGATGTTTTGAGACTACAATTCCCATCATCCCTGACCACTGGTCCTGTTAGCCAGGGATGATGGGAGTTGTAGTCCCAAAACGGCTGGAGGGCCAAGTTTGCCTATGCCTGGCCTACACTGACTGTCAGCAGCTCTCCAGGGTTTCAGGCAGGATACTCTCCCAGCCCCACTTGGAGATACTGGGAACTGAACCTGGGACCTTTCATGTGCAAAGTAGATGCTCAACCATGGAGCCACAGCTCTGTTCTGAAAACCCACATCACGCTTCACTAAGACTGTCAGTGAGGGAGGGGTCAACATGCAGTGAGAGGAGAGGAGGAGAGAGACATGAAAATAATAGAACTCTAGAATTGGAAGGGACCCCTGAGAAATCTGGATACAAATAATATATATAAAGTAGTACCATGGAAGTCGAGCAGAATCCATTCGACTTCCAAAATTTTCAGAGACCAAGGAGCAGCTTCCGATTGGCTGCAGGAAGCTCCAACCCCATCGGACGTTTGGGTTCCAAAAAACGTTCGCAAACCGGAGCAATCACTTCCGGGTTTGCGGCGATCAGGAGCCAAAACGTCCAAGTTCCAGGGCATTTGACAACCAAGATACGACTGTAATTGGAATCTCTGGATAACAGAAAGCAAAAAAGTAAAAATACACCCTGACTCATACCCGTGGGACCATTTAGCACACTGCGGCCAACTCCTGCAAAGCATTTCTACTCAGCACTTTGGCATTCTTTAAGCGAAGCTGGTTCCCATCCTTAATAATTAAGCCAGAAATCTAGAGCAACATGTTTTGCACTTGGGCATATCCATATTTATTTTATTTTTAAAATGCATGATGTTAAATTCTCCTCCATGGAACTCCCCAGCCTCCCTAGTTCAACAAATGGCTTACATGTGTGTCGCCTGAGTTCCTCAGAGTAAAACAGTTGCCAATTTGTTCCCCAGCATTTCCCTTTAACTGCCACGCCAAACCACCAAAGCACTTGGTATTACCACGGACTGATGAAATGCCATCTGCTAATGCAGACTGCCTTAGGAAGAGAACGAATTCGAGACTTATTCCAAGTTGGTCAGGTCCCTGCCCCAAGAAGCTTACAATCTGGAAAATGCCACGAGGGAGACCAAGCAGTCATAGTTCAGCGGGAGAGCCCTAGGTTCGATCTCCAGCTCTTCCAAGTAGGACGGGGGTGGAAAGCCCACTTGGCGTTTGAGAAAGTCGCTGCCAGTCAATGTCAAAGGTAATGAGTTAGATGACTCAATGGTCTGCCAGTTCCAAATAAGGCAGCTTCCTATGTTCCTATGCAAAGCACTGAAAGGGAAAGGGAATGAACAGGGCGAGTGTATAGGATTACTGCCATTACATGCCATTACTTTGTTACAGTAGAGTATGGGCGCAAGGGGGCATATCTCATTTTTACTGAAATATTGCAGTAGTCTTCCAACTAGGGATTCATGCCATGCTGCTGTTTCTGTGCCATTTGTAAAGGCTTTCTCCTTTTTTGCTGTGATCCCAACCAATTAGGGATCACACAGTGAACGCGATGGCACCACGGTGTCGCAGAACCAATCAGGTCCGGCTATAGGGCAATGTCAATGAGAGCAAACAGTGCCAATCCCTTACTTTGAATGTATGTTTAAGTGGGAAGGAAGGTCCCCTTTAGGATGGCAGACAGGCTCCCTTGACAACAAGCAAAAAGACTCCTAGGTGACTTGCAAAGTCACACAGCCTCCGTCCTCAAGCTCAGAATCTAAAGGACATAACACAAAAGGAAACAAGGATGGAGAAGGAGAAGGAAAAAGGCAGGCACAAGTTCTGAAAGTTACCGTTCTCGTAACAACTAGGAAACAATTTAGGTAGCCTGATGGAATGGCTACTGCTAGGGGACATTTTTTGGGTGCAGAGTCAAAGGCAGCAGATGGTCTCTTTGCAGAGCCAACGGAATAACCCTGCTTCTCTCTGCTCTGCAGCCTGATGTAATGGATGCTACCACTAGGCTGAGGAAGAGCCCAAGGCAGTAGATGGTCTCTCAGCAGAGCCAATGGAATAATAGTCCTGCCTTCCTTCTCTCCCCTTGCTTTGCAGTCTGATAGAACAGATGCCACGAGGGAAACATCCACTGCCTTGCTGTGTTGCATGGACATATTCCGTCGCACCACTCTATTTTGGGATTCCTTTGCCTGCCCCTGAAAAAAAAGAGATTGCCCTTTGATGGGGCATCAACATGTTCTTGAAACTCCACTTTTAGTTTGGACCAGCACTGCTTAAAGTGAGAGCTGAACATTACAAATGTATTTGAAGAGTATCATACTAATGCAGAAAACTATCAAGTCAGATAGCTGGTCCATCTCACCCAGCACATTCTACACTGACTGGCAGCTGCTCTCCAGGGAATCTGAGACAGGGACCTTTCTCAGCCTTAGCTGGACATGCCAGGGACTAAACCTGGGACTTTTCAACACAACGTGTGTGCTCTGCATGGAGCTAAGGTGGCTTTTTGCTTTTCACGTTTGCAAATGAATGTTACATTGATGGAAGCATAACGATAATAATTTCTGCTGTGCGATAAACAGTGGGGAAAGGCTTGAGTCATAATTTGAGTTCTAGATAATCTCTCAAGAGGTTTTATAACCACTTCCCTCCACGCTGCTCATCTATGTTTTGCATCACACACATTAATAAGAGGAGTCTAAAGCACAGTTTGGGAGCTCTGCTTAAGCAACTGCTAAAGAAAATGTCTTCTGAAATGAGGTGGGGGTTTTCTGCATCACAGTCTAAAATCCCCATGGGGGGCGGAGAGTTTCCTTAAACAAAACTGTGGGAAAAGACTTCTTACCAGGGAGTAAGCCCCATTGAACTCAATTATACAGAATTGCACTGTAAATGTTGATCCCCCATTAGCTATTGAAAATTATCCTCTACTCCATACAGGAAAGGTCACACAAAGGGAGGAGAGAGGGGTTTTTTGTGCTTAATAACTTTTTTCCAACAATGGTAAAAGAACAGGAGAGAGTAGGTCACATTACTGGAGCGAGGTGAGAATGTGCCCAGTGAATGGGGATACTTGACATCTATGGATCTTTTAAGGTATGTGTGGAATTCAATGAAGTGCAATTCATAGCAGAACCATTGAAATTCATGGGCATAGCTCTGTTAGGTCCAATAACTGCAGTGGGTCTACTTTGAGTAACACCTAACTGAATCCCACCCTGTGTAATTAAGGCTGCAATTCTATGCTCACTTGAGAGTCAGCTCATTGGCACAGGACATGCTTTGCAAAGCCCTAGGCTCAATCCACAGCATCTCCAATTAAAAAAATGATATCAGATAACAGGCCTGGGAAAGACTTCTCTGCCAGTGGATCTGGAGAACTCCTGCCAGTCAGAATTGACAACAGTGGCTCAGATAAGCCTTCCCCAACCAGGTGCCCTCCATACGTTTTGGACTACAGCTCCCATCGTTCCTGATCACTAGCTACACTGGTCACCATCTTGGCATCCAGAGATCTCCAGGTGGTCACAACTGGACCCGTGCCAGTTGAAAAACGCGCGTGGCTAATTTCTAACTGGGGTCGGACATTGGTCTATCTAGCTCAACATTATCTATTCTACAGTGACTGGCAGCAACTCTCTGGGGTTTCAGACAAGAGACAGTCCCAGCCCCAGGAACTGAACCTGAGACCTCCTGCATGCAAAGCAGACACTCTACCACTCAGCTATGGCCCTTTCCAGAGGAGGAATTATAAGTCCAGCGAGTTTTACTAGGATATTGCCTGACACTGTCTTGAACTCTCACCCCACTGCATCTCCTCTCTCTCTCTCTCTCTCTCTCTCTCGGGCTGTAAAGCCTGTCTCCTTGCGTTTAAATCTCTTTTTATCAACAGTGGATGGATACCTGCCAAGGGGCTTCTCTCCCTCCCTGCACATAGCCATGCTCAGGCACACAGCCGCCTCCTCGATTAAAAACAATGAAATGCTACAGGCACTTCTGCAGCCCCACCAGTCCTATAAAACCCGGGAGGGTTGTTTTTTATTATTATTATGATTTTGTCACCGCGCCAAGAATCTAGATTTATGGACATGCTTCCACCCCCAGTCTTCCTTCCAGAGCTTTAAGCTTTGGGCTTCAAACAACGGATGTTCCTTCTCTTCCTGAACCCCCCCCCCCTCTCCTGAACTGCCCCAAGGATCCCTAGATCAATGAAAGAAACAGCTGGGGGGGGGAGCCCCAACTGTCTGACTTTAGCCAATCTGAGGCACAGCAGTTGAGAAAGCAAGAGTCTGCACTGAGTCTGGCATAAATGCCTAGCTCAGTGTTGTGTTCAGACAAGAACTTCAACCATTTTCAGGTCTCTTTGGGTCAACCCCCCCCCCTTATAACACTTCTAGGAATGTCATTTTGGGGCTCTCCAAGGAGAGATTTGAAGCTTTCTGCGAGTGAATTCAGGCAGCGGTGCCATCAGGCTGGGCATTGCAGGCAGCATAAAAAGCTCCCCCCCCAGCAGCCCCGCTCCCAACCCCCCCCCCAACACAGTAGGGTTGCCTTACTAGCTTCTGAAGTAAGCAGAGTAATTAATACACCTTACCATTTAAAGAAAGAGCCCCCCTGTAAGAACATTAAGTGCAGAGTTTAACACTCCCTCCAAGTACAAGATGTTCCCTTTCTAACAAACGCATTCAAACATCTTGATTGCCCCCAACACCCCTTTCAGAGATGCTGCACCCCCCCCCCCCGAACGGCGACGCAACCCACCTACCCCAACCCACAGGGGAATCAACTTGAAAGAGCCACCTACCGTTCGTCCACCACCGCATTGCTTCAAGTGTGTGGGCTGATCGCCTTGCCGTCGGCTTATTCCCCCAGCGGCACCTGGTTCTGCTCTCCCGTAGAGGATGGAGGAAGAGAGAGGAGCTCAGAAGTGGAGCATCCCAGCTTGCTGGTTCCTCCCGAGCCATCCGAAGAGAAACATGGCAGGAAGGGGGAGGGAGCAGTCTGCAGCCACAGACTCTTTGCGAAGGTGAGCTGGAAAGTGGGGGGGGAGAGAAGAAAACCCCTGTAAGTTTCTCTCAGACTAGTTTCTGCTTTTGTTTGTTTGTTTGGCTGGGCACAAGACAGCAAGAAAAACCAAAAGGGTGCATGTGAAAATGAAGTCCATCCACACCATATATCTAAAGCACATTTTGACGCACATTTAAAGCACCTCTCCCCCCAAAACGAATCCTGGGAACTGTAGCTTCATAAAGGGTGCTAGGAATCGCAGCTCTGTGGGGAGGGGAGAGAACTACAGTTCCTAGGTTTCTTTGGGTGAAGTCATGTGCATTAAATGTACGCTGAGAGGGTTTTAAATGTATGGGGACCTCTGGCTTACCTTACATGAGCAAGGTTCCTCTCATATCCCTGCCTGTGTAACAACACACAACCCCTTATTGGCTGATGGAGTGTGGGGGGGAGTTCACCCCTCCCTGGTTGGGCATTCCTGTTTCATCTTTTTTGCGGGAGGGGGGTGGAATGGTAGAAGGCTTCATCCATTGAGATTTACTGGGAGCAGTGGTTTTGTATCCAAGTGGTCTCTCTCTCTCTCTCACACACACACACACACGCACACATATACACGTCAGTTCCACGGCGCCCACGTGCAAATTAAGGGGAAAGGGCCGCAAGTCAGCGGCCAGACATCTGCTGCGCATGCAGAAGTTCCAGGGTTCGATCCCCGGCATCTGCATGTAGGGTCGGAGGGGGTGGGGAGGCTTCCGCCTGAAACCCAGGAGAGCCCTCGTGGAGGATATTGAGCTGGGCAGAGCAATGGTTTGACTCCGCAAAAGCCAGTTTCCTACGAAGTTCTCTGTCGCGCTCTCTCGCGGGCTTATATGGTCATATTATGAATATTATTACTCCTTTTATAATGGGATAGCGGGCGGGTCGCTCTCCAGCAGGAGGAGTTTCCCCAGCCTGGAGGATCTGTTGCCGGGAAGAGGCAAAGACACCCCCTCCCACCTCCCCACGACAACAGCCCCCCTTCCTCTGTCGCCAAGCCTTGCCGCGTCTTCGCTCCGCCAAACCGCGTCCCACATCAAAGCCCCGGCCCGCTCCTCTCCCTCTCTCTCCACGAGGTGCCAAAGGAAGTTCGAGCCCAGGAACCGAGGGCGGACGCACGAAGCGCCCGGCGCGGACTCTCCCTTGCTCCCCCCGTTACCTTGCGCCACGCCGCCGGGCTCCCCACAGTCTCGGCAGCTGTTCCCGGCTTCTTCCCACCCCCGCAAAGGCGCCTTCGCGGCGGCCCAAGCGCAGTGGATGCCTCCTCCTCCTCCTCCTCGGTCCCCCTCCTCCTGGCTTCGCGCAGTTAGGGCAAAATGGAGCAGCCACGTGGGGAGGGGGGAGAGAGAGGCAGAGGCGGCGGCGGCGCAGAGACCCAGCCAGATCCGCTGGATCCCAGCCCACCTGCCTCCGCTCTGCCCTCTCCAGAAGAGGATCCCTCTGCGTCCTTTTGCTAGATCCCGCTTCTGTTGCGCCCAAGTCCGTTATTTGTTCTTTGGCTCCTTCTGCAGTCTTTCTCTCGTGCGCTTTTACGCACACGCTCTGTCTCCGGAGTCTCTCTCTTTCTCTCTCTCTCGTATCGGGTTACTCTGCTCGGAACTCAGGACTAATTGTCGTGCTCGCGATCGCGCTTGGAAGAGATTTGCTCCCGCTCTTTTCTTGCCTTGCGTTCATTCGCGGAGCGAGACGCTCTCCTTCCCCAAGGCTGAAACTGGAAAAGGTAGGTCGCTCCCTCGCTCGCTCCCTGCCCGCCCAGTTCCCGTTTCAAACTTGGTAGAGGGAAAGAGTTCGTGGCCCAAGAGGGGAGGGGTTAGGGGGAAGGGGGAAGGCGAAGAAGAAACAGGGGGCGGGGGCGGAGAATCAAGCCCCCCCCCCCCGCGCGCACACACACACACGTGTCGGAGCAGCTGAATTCAGAGTGGGATTGAATAGAAGGTGCGTCAACTCCTTGCCTAGGGAAATGATTCTGAAATATTCTCTGTGGGTAGGTGGGTGCCCTCAATTGCCCTTACGAAATGGGCGAGGAACTGGGGAAAGTGTTGCTGACAGGGGTGCCAATTTGAATAAAATACTCTCCGCCCCACACAATTAATCACATGGTGGGGTGTACGCACACCATTTGAATGACAATGCCCATCAACTTTAGAGGGGCAGCCCCCTCAAATATTTTATTTGGGGGAGGGGGGCAAAGACCCCTTGGCCCCTAGAACCGTTGGCTCCTATGGTAGCTGCGATGTAAGGTGTGTAATCTGCTTCTTTAAGGCTGATGCACACCATGTATAAAGAACAGCCCTGCTGCATCAGACCAATGGCCCATCAAGGCCAGTGCCCTGTTCTCACAGTGGCCAAACAGAAGCCTATGGGAAGCAGGACTGGAAAACAAGAGCGTTCTCCCCTCCTGCGGGGTCCAGCACCTGGTATTCGGAAGACTGACTTTGGACACTGGGCATCGCCATCATTGATTTAAGACACATATCTTCCACACACAAAAACACTCCTCATTTATTATGGTTGATGGGAATTGTAAAAAGGTAAAAGGACCATTAGGTCCAGTCATGGCCGACTCTGGGGTTGCGGTGCTCATCTCGCTTTAGTGGCCAAGGGAGCCGGCGTACAGCTTCCGGGTCATGTGGCCAGCATGACTAAGCCGCTTCTGGCGAACCAGAGCAGTGCACGGAAACGCCGTTTACCTTCCCGCCAGAGCGGTACCTATTTATCTACTTGCACTTTGACGTGCTTTCGAACTGCTGGCATGAGCAGGGACCAAGCAACGGGAGCTCACCCCGTCGTGGGGATTCGAACCGCCGACCTTCTGATCGGCAAGCCCTAGGCTCTGTGGTTTAACCCACAGCACCACCCGCGTCCCTTCGCCACCCGATTAACTACAACTCCCAAGATTCCTTGTGGGAAGCCATGCACTTTAAATGTACGGTGTTCTGCATGCTACCAAAGTTACAGATTCTGGTGAAAAACTAAATGGGGTTGTAGCCAACTAAATTCAATCAGAGTAATCCCATTGCAATTAATAGTCCTCATTAAACATCCATTAATTTCAACGGGGATGCTCTGAGTATGACTAAGGCTGGATACTCAAAAACCTGTAGCCAAATAATTGGCTGGCTAATTCAAACCAGGGGTTCACTGCAAACCTAGTCCTGTTCAGAGTAACAGTGAAACTTAGTCATAGCTGACTCAAGTCCCATGAATTTCACTGGGTCTACTCTATGCATGACAATCGGTTGTATCCAACATTAGAAATGCTCAGAGTAGACCCATAAATATGACTTAGGTCAATTGATTTCAGTGGGTCTGCTTTGGGTAGCTCTTAGAGTCGAATATAGCCCTAAGTCTGGATCCAACCCAAACACATGAAACTCATATACACCAGGCATCAGAGCTTGGCTCCAGATTAAAAGAAGACATCAACAGGCTTAACTGCTGACAGCAGCATTGAGGATCTCTGATCAGTGTTAGATGGCTGACATTTTAATTTCCCATCATGTAGTGTGGACATTTGTGGGAGATTAAAATGCACTGGTCATTTTAAAGCTTTAAAGGGGACCCAATGCAGATGTCAGGAAAAGGCCCTATCAGGTTATTGGTACCCCAATAAATGCATTCTGGTGCTGGGCCTCCCACACAGACATCTCCCATCCTACTACTGATGAACCTTTGGTGCTCCACATTTTGTTGGCCAATAGTTCCTTTTGTCCCTGACCATTGGCCATCCTGGCTGGGTCTGATGGGAGTTAGAGTCCAACATCATCTGTTGGGCCACAGATTCCCCAGCCCTTTCCTAGGCACTTGTTTACCTGTCTCTTTCTCTTGCACTTTGGTTTCTGTTTCTTAGTTCCTTTCCTATTCTCTCCCCTTTCTTCCCTTCTTTCTTTCTTTCTTTCTTTCTTTCTTTCTTTCTTTCTTTCTTTCTTTCCTTTAGGCTTCCTGTCTCTAAGGTTCCTTTCTTCTCTAGGTGCCAGTCTGCCTACAAAGCTGCCACCCCTCCAAGCTGAAGAAGGTTTTCAATCCCAGCCAAACTGGCCAGCACCCCTTCCCTCGCAGAAACCGGATGGCAGACATCCCACTTTGTTCTATGGGGCCTTGGAATGTTTGTGAACATTCAGTGCTGTAACAGCAGCCTCAGTCATTCAGGGCCAGATGCTTCATCATCACATGCACACAACATATGCTTCAAGGAATAAGAGCAACCTCAAAGGTCCAAGGAACATGGAATATTCCAGTAGTTTTCAAACTTTTTAACAACAACAACAACAACAACAACAGAGACCTACCAGCAGCAAAGTTCTGTCAGTGGGATTCATACGTACTACCTGATCTAAAATTCACATCTACACTGAGCAGCATTTGACCTGTGAATCTTGGTTAGAGAGCAGCCCTCACCTGTTGCAATCAAACACAGAGAGAAAAGAATAGACTCATAGAATATAAGTGTGGAGTTGCAGGGGACCCGGGGGTCATCTAGTCCAACCCCCTGCAATGCACAAATCACAGCTACAGGGTCCCTAGCAGGTGGCCATCCAACCTCTGTTTAAAACCTTCCACTTTCCAAGGTAGTCCATTTCACCATCCAACAGCTCTTACTGCCAGAAAGTTATTTGCACCCATGTACGCAGCAACACACTTTCTAGAGCAGAAAGTGAAGGGACATGAATCATTGTCTGTTTGCTCTTCACGCTTGTATCAAACTCATCTTTCAAAGTGGCTTACTTGGAGCCATCCACTAAGACTAATTGGCAGTGCTCTCAGGATAAACACAAGGAGGTTTTATTCCATTCAATACATAACTCACATATGGGATTCGCTGGCAGACAATGCTCTTGTGTCTTAAAAAATAGGATGCATCAGCCTGTCAGTGGGTCCTGATGAACGCTGCAACAAAATGTTGCTGCGTGGAATGCTCCTGTTCAGTGTGCCAGCCAGCCAGCCATGCTCTCCTCCACAGCTTTCCATTACAGTCCCCTTGTCACCCAGTTCCCCTTCCTCTCCCAACAGCAGGTCAGCATTCCCTAACTATTTAACATGTGCATTTTTTTCCTATTTCCATGAATTTTCGGCTCACAGGACCCTGCTTGTTCCTCACCTCTCTTTCGTGTGTGTGAACTACCCTGAGACCTCTGGGTATAGGGTGGTATATAACTATTATTATTATTATTATTATTATTATTACTAGGTAATTATTGGCACTCCCACCTGAATATCAGTAATTGAGGAAATAATTGGCCGCAGTACAATAGAGGCAGGTCCACTAAGGGCAAATGGGGCACTGCCTCACCAACCTTTGCCTGCCCTCAGCCAACTCCCCACCCTCTGGCTTTCTCTCTTTTTACCAGTGCAGAGGGTGCTCCTCTTTAATTTTAACGTTGACCTTATAGAATTTCTCAGAGAAGAGGATGCAGACAGAACTATAAGGCTCTGCCTGTCATTGGCTCTGGCGCCATCTACTGTTCGTCTCCCTGCTTCCCACCCTACCAATCTAAACAGGCACCAGCTACTACTGCAGAACATCTCTATTCCATTACAGGCAGTACGAAAAAGAAAGACCCCTGGATGGTTAAGTTCAGTCAAAGGCAACTCTGGGGTTGTGGCACTCATCTTGCTTCAGGCCGAGGGAGCCGGCGTTTGTCCACAGACAGCTTTCCGGGTCATATGGCCAGCATGACTAAACCGCTTCTGGAAGTATATGTTCCTGATAGGGAAGCTGCCCGCAACTCCACCACCCCAGAAGCCGTCTTTTCAATGCTCAGATTGAAACACTGATTCTCTGCAAAATAGCGGATTGAGATACCACAATAGCAGGTTGAAATATTGCAACAAACAAAACCTCTCCCCGCGCTCCAGTATGCTGCCTGATTGTTGAACCAACCTCCATAACTAACCGCGATGCCACACAGGCTCTCTCTGTGTTGGAGAGCATGGGGGGAAACAGGGAGAAGTTGCTTCCTCCTTCGAGATGCTGAAACCAAACGGATTGGCAACTGAATTTTGTATCAGCAACAGAACAGCACCCTGCACTGCACCTGGGGGCTGCAAGCAAGCTTAGAGGGTGCCGGGCAAGACATGTGGCGCACAAATCTCCAACACCTTGTTGCCACTCCCTTGCCAACAGCACCTTCTGCCGGAGGCAGCACTTGCCCTCTGCTGTCTAACGGTAGGACCGGCTCTAATTGTCTCTTCCAGTGTAAGCTATTTCACAGCCCATCTAGGGGTAGTAGCCAACTAATGCATCCCGTAAGTGCAAGGGTTTACTCTGGTTCCTCCTCTCTTCTGCCTGCACACTACCTACATCTGCTGTAGGGGTTTCTCCCAACCTTCCATAGCAGATTTGGAAAGAGTTCCACTGTAGAAGCATAAACCCTTGCGCAGATGAGAGGCATTCATTGGATACTGCCCTACCTATTTTTCCACTGGGCGATGGAAACAGATCCTGCGATTTACAGATGGAAGCTGTTCTTCCTGCGAGGGTGAATTGGGGAGGCCAGATTAAATGGCTTAAATGTGCCCAAGTGTTTTCTCTCCCTGTTGCTTCCAGCTATGGCGAGCCTTTGATCCAAAACTTTGGCAAGATGTACAATGGCGTCCTATAAATAGCAGCAATAGAAGCTTTCACAGCCCTGCACCCACCCACAACCTTACATCACAGTCAGCAGCTTCCGTCAGAGTTACGATCAGTGCAGTGATCTATGGACAGGACTGGGATGCTTTGCTAGTGCACATCAAATAGCCAGGCTAACTGAGCTTGCAGGAATCTGCCAGGTTGAGTTTGATGGAGGTAGAGATGAGAAGAGTAATGAACTATTATTAATAATTGAAGCTATTAAATTGAAAGGAAGCTGATCTTTAATATTCATGGCAACAATGAATGCAAAATGAAGAAAACCACCTTGGCCCATGTTTCTCATCCGTAGAAACAAAACAAAACAGATCCTAGCACGTGGGTTACCAACCTGGTGCCTGCAGGTGCAGATGTGCCCACAGAGGCCTTTCCAGGTGCGTGCAGGATCCTGTGGCTTGCCTGACCCCTGCTCAAATTGAGCTTGAAAGAAGCTTTCCTTAGCCAATAGAAGCCTTTGTGTGCTCTGTACCTTTAAGGCACACAAAGCACATCTTTTCCCTCAAAGAATTCTCGGCAGTGCAGTTTACCCCTCCCAGAGTTACAATTGCCTACACCCTTTAACAAACTACAGTGCCCAAAATTCATTCTTTCTTTTTTTGGAGGGCTGTGTGTGCTTTGAATGTGCGTAGTGTCTAATTGTAGCATGGGAGGGGGCCGACTGTGGTACGGTGGGGGTTACAGATGGGCTGGGGAGAGTTGTGGCTCCCCACCACAGTTTCTCCAGTTTCCAATGTATATCTTTGCATATTTTATTTAGACAATTTACGCACTGCCCACAGGGTAGTTTGCAATAGATGTGATGTGGGGTTGCAAAGGTTGGCTACCCCAGCCCTGGGAAATTGCCTCAACATCTATCCCTCAAAACTTTTAATGCCCTGATAATTGCTGGGAAGCCTTTTTTGTTGCTGTTAATCTATTCATTAAACTTTCAAGTTTTTAATTTATAATTTTTATTTGATATGTTATTTAGGAAACTTTGCTGTAACAAAGATGGGGAGCCCGTGGTCCTCCAGATGTGTAGGCAGATGCACGCCATACATTTAATGCACATGGCCTCTCCCAAATAATCGCCATTTGTTATGATCGCTGGGAATTTCAGCTTTGTGCGGAGGAAACAACAGTTTGCAGGTTTCTTGGGGATGGAGTCTTGTCCTTTAAACGTGGCCTAGATGTGTTTTAAATGTATGGAGTGGTTCTGCCCATTTGTTGGTCTTCAAAGTCCCATCATTCCTGACCTTTGAATAATTGAAGCTATTAAATCCCCAGCAATCTGGGGCTGATGGAAGCCTGGCAGCACCTGGGGAGCCCCAGATTCCCCTTCTGTGTGCTACACAAGTTACTGTGAGCAACCTCAGCCACTTCATTTTTATCTCCTTGCGTCTGTCTCTGTGCGCTTGCAGCGCTGTTCAGAGAAGCCCCTTGAGGTTCTTCGCAGAAGTCTGTGGCGTCATTCCCGCAGAGCTCAAGTGTTTGGCATTCCAGTTCTCCGTCCTCATATCAACACAAGAACTACCTTGGTGACTAAAGCAGAGAGGTCCCATCACCAAGCGCAGAGGCTCTCTCTGCTTCCAGCAATCACTGACCGCAGGACATGCTTGAAGAAGAGTCCTTTGTAAAAAGCCTGGACCTCCCTGCTTCGCTCAGGTCACTAGAGTGAGCGTGGGGGACATTTGGCCTTCCAGGTGTTGCCGAATTACAACTCCCATCAGCCCCAAACAGTGCAACTAGCGGGCAGGGATGATGGGAGTTGTGGTTTGGCAGCATCTGGGGTGGGTCAAAGGTTCACCATGCATGCACTTTGTAGGTTGCTTTGAGTCACTTTCTATGAAAAAGTAGCTAATAAATTATTATTATAACAAATAACCTATTAGAAGGGTGGGGAACTCAGGTCTCAGGGGCCAGCCTTCCGGGCAGGGCCAGCACACCCATGAGGCAAGGTGAGGCAACTGGCTCAGGTGGCAAGATCCACAGGGGCAGCAGATCCCCATGTAGATCTTTAGTCCCCACCCACTTGGTGGGGAACTGCACCACCAAGCTTAGTCTACCCTCATCCAACTCCCACCTGCCCAACTTCCTATTTACATCCCTCCCAGTCCTGACTTACATACAGCCTGTCAGTTTCTTCCTCCATAGCAGGCTTCCTCAAACTCGGCCCTCCAGATGTTTTGAGACTACCATTCCCATCATCCCTGACCACTGGTCCTGCTAGCTAGGGATCATAGGAGTTGTAGGCTAAAAACATCTGGAGGGCCAAGTTTGAGGAAGCCTGCTATATAGTCTCAGCGTTGCCCCTGACCTCGGACAGGAACAAAAGAAGAATTATTATTTTTCTGCCCATCATTGCCTCTGGCTCCACCAACTCTTGGGCACCAGCCACTGCTAGGTGAGGCTGTTCCTGGTGTTAAGAGATAAAGGAATGAGAAAGAGCTTCTCTTTCTCTTTTTTTTCCAGCCTGGTGCTGAAGACACAGAAGCAGAGTCTGAACAAACAAGGGTGCCATCATAAATGCGGGTGGGTGAGAAGGCTTTGTGCCGTTGGGGGGCTAAGTCTGGATTGGAGTCCCTTCCAATTTTTAGGATCCTGTATCTGCGTGGGTAGAATGCATAAGAGGAAGCTTGCCAGAACAGTTCCTTTGCCAAGGTGATGGCTTTGGCTGGCTAGTTAAGTACCGCAATTTGGCATGTCCAAAGAAGTAGCTCTGTGTCATAGAACAAATGGGTGGGACGTCCCTCCCCTCTCCTTTGGAAGAGAATAGCTAGAGTTGTGGTGTGTGGGACAGTTGGATGCTGGAAGCAGGAGAAGGAAGGAGATATTTGCTCTGTGCTGGGCTCTGGGGCTCACCTGCAAGCCAAATTGGGAGGTAAGATGCTGTGAGCCCCTCCATCTTATCCTCTGGATGTATACATATGTAAACAAAACCCTATATGCCAGAGACATATACCATCTCCACTGACCTACGTTCTAAGGAAACTGAACCCCAGAAAAACACTTGGAATCTCTCCCTGCTTGGAGACGGGGATGGCACTTGGTACATTTCACACTAAGAAATGCATTCCTGGCCTCTTCCAAGTTCCCCTGGCCTTGCCTTGAAAAAGCATCAAGACACATTAAAATCCCCTTCCTCTATTGATTGAACCTGTCTGCATTCTGCATGCTGCAAGGGAGGGAAAAGAAAAACACCGTTCTTCAAAGAAGGGAAAGTTGATTGATATTCAGGGTCGCTAGGCACACACCAGACAGCCCCTTCTTTGCAGCATTCAAGCGACTCCAGATTTGATTTCATTCTCAGGTGCTGAGATGCTCCAGGTTTCATTAGCTATAGATATAATTTGAGCCACAATTGCATTAAACGGCTGCACTTGGCTTGAAGCCTGTTCACTGGGATCGGCTTCAATAGGGCTAAAATGGATCAGTTTGCAGGTCTTTCTGCTTTTTCCACAGAAATAAGCAATCTAAGCAGTCCGGGGATCTTCTCTGTGGCACCGTACCCCCTCGTCCTTTTCCTAAACCAATTTTAGTTATAATTTTACTTAGATGGCATTGATATTTTGATATATCGTTAGTCACATGCACACACATCTGCCCAATCATCCCTTCATTAAGCGAATTGCTGGTTAGAAGCCCAACATAACTGGGTGATGTTCTGTCATTGAAGGCCAATGGTATGAGATGTCTACTGATGACTGGGGAAATTTGTGTTTTTGACTGAGTTGCCAAGCAGGATTTGGGAAAGGTGACAACCTTCAGATTTGAGGAGAAGGGCAGGTAGGGTGTGTATTTGTGAAAAGTCACAGTTGGTAGTTAAAGAGATTTGAGTTGGCTGAAGGTGAAGACTCCTTCAGGGTCTCTCATTGGATCTGCTGACTTGAAGGGGTGTCTCTGTTCAGCGTAATGCAAATTGAGTGGTTAATGTGCATAACCACCAGTCATTGTGCATGTTCACCAGGCTTCATAGAGAATGTGTGCATGATCTATCATTGAGGAGGTGATTGTGCACATTTCCCAGTCAATGTACATAATCTCCAACAGGACTATGGGAATGTGCATTTCTCAGTTGTGTTTTGTATATTCTCTGACCATTTCTGCTTAATGCCTGGTGAATGTGCCCAGTGGCCAGCTGTTCTGCACATTAACTGCTCATCTTACCCCCAACATCTCTTTGCTACCACTTGTGTTCTGCTTGCGTATTATCAATAAACATACATTACAGAAAGCTGTATATAGCTGCGCAGCCTGCATTCGCTCCATAAGACGCACACACATTTACCCTTACTTTTTAGGAGGGGAAAAGTGAGTCTTATAGAGCAAAAAATACGGTAACTCCTGGAAATGGAGAATACACACAATATACTGAGCGTGCTAGAATTTTGAATGCCTCTCTTTATCAATATTTCCCTATATCAGTGAAGAGCAAAAATGAAGGATGAATGGTGATACAATGGAATATAGGGAAAGAGGAGGTAAACAGTTTCCCTCCCCCAAGCTGCAGCAGCAGGTCTCTTTCATTGACACTGTTGTTTGACCCTGGGGAAGCAATCAGAGCAAGTGAGTGATCTAGATTTTTTTGTATGAGTTTGTTCCATATATCTGGTGCAATGGGACATTACCTTGAAACAAATGAATGGACACATATTCTGCAGATTATTAATCCGGTCCAACCCCCTGTTCAATGCATTATCTACAATGCAGGATGCAACTAGCTAAAAGTAAAACGTAAAGGACCCCTGGACAGTTAAGTCTAGTCAAAGGCGACTATGGGGTTGTAGCGCTCATCTCGCTTTCAGGCAGAGGGTGCTGGCATTTGCCCACAAACAGCTTTCCAGGTCATGTGGCCAACATGACTAAACAGCTTCTGGTGCAACGGAATACCGTGGTGGAAACCAGAGTGCACGGAAATGCGGTTTACCTTCCTGCCGCAGTGGTACCTATTTATCTACTTGCACTGGTGAGCTTTTGTACTGCTAGGTTGGCAGAAGCTGGGACAGAGCAACAGGAGCTCACCCCGTCGAGGGGATTCAAACTGCCGACCTTCTGAATGGCAAGCTGAAGAGGCTCAGTGCTTTAGATGACAGCGCCGCCTGCAACTACAGCATCCTTGGCAGATACGTAGTTATCCAGCCTCTGCTTAAATACCTCCAGCCAAGGATTGCCCACCACCTTTTGAGGCAGTCTGTTCCACAGCTCTTATGGTTTGGAAGTTTCTGTGAAGCTGTCCAGTGCCCAAGGGGCCAAGTGCACTGTGTGATATTTCTGAACCGGCAGTTTAGCTTGAAGCTGCACAGAATTTGTGGAAGGCTTCCAGACCTCAGGTGCCCCCCCCTCCTGCCTCAACCAAAGAGGGCCGTCAATCAACATCTGCAGTACATTTTTCAGTCCCTTAGTGGAACAGGCTACCTCAGCTAAGCTGCCTAATCTGTAACACTTCATTCTGGAGATTTTTTAGGCATCTAGCCTGCAAATGTGGGATGTCTGTAAGGAATATAAGCAAACAGCACTTCATTGCAGCCAGGTCCTTATATCATAGAGAAAGAATGCGGTTCTGGAGAGGCCACTAAGCTCAGAGAGAGATGACTTGCGCTGAAAGAGACATGGCTGTTAGCGAGCTTTGACTTTGGGGATGCATAGATCTCCTTCTTTGCAGGAATCCATGGTCCAGAGGTTTTTTTAGATCCTATTGCTGAGGAGCCAACTACACCCTGAGCACAAATTCAGCTGTCTGCAGTACAGTAAGGCAGCATTTCCCAACCTTGGGCCTCCAGCTGTTTTTGGACTACAACACCCATAATCCTCAGCTAGCAAGACCAGTGGTCAGGGATGATGGGAATTGTAGTTCGAAAACAGCTGGAGGCCCAAGGTTGGGAAACACTGCAGTAAGAAGCTACAAAGCCATTGTGTACCTATTGCACGAAACCGGTGAGGCACATGATTTAAAGAAGAGGCGGTCAACCTCATACCCTCCAACTTTCCTCAGATGAAAATACAGTGGTACCTCGGGTTAAGAACTTAATTTGTTCTGGAGGTCCGTTCTTAACCTGAAACTGTTCTTAACCTGAAGCACCACTTTAGCTAATGGGGCCTCCTGCTGTCACCGCGCCACCGGAGCACGATTTCTGTTCTCATCCTGAAGCAAAGTTCTTAACCTGAGGTGCTATTTCTGGGTTAGTGGAGTCTGTAACCTGAAGCGTATGTAACCTGAAGCGTATGTAACCCGAGGTACCACTGTAGGGACGTTTTCCAGTCCCTCCAAACTGACCCCTTCTTGACCCCTATTTTTTTGTCTCCCCCTGCAGAGCATTTCCTCTCAAAAGCGGACAAGTGCCACCAATGCGACACAGCACACTGTCCTTCATCCCAATTTTATTTTGTTTTATTCTTTGGTAGATTTACAAAAAGAAAAACCACACACCAATAAATCAACAAATTTTAGCAAGGGGCAAGATTAGATGCAGGGGCACAAAGCATTGTGGGATTTTTTGTTTTTTTTAAAAAATCAAAACTCCTTGTGCTCTTTTTTTAAATTTTTAAATTAAATTTTCCAACATACATTTATAGTATCCAATCTAAATTTATCACATATTTTCTCTTTTAGACTTCCTTCAACCTCTCTGACAATCATCCATTATTCAAATTTTTAAATACACATTTCCTAATTTTATATTGCATTTTAAAAACCTTCACACACTTAGTTTTCATCAATACAATAGTCCTCTATCATTTACAGAACTTCTTGAAATCCCACTAGCGTTATTTGCTCATCACATACACATTTCAGATGGTCTGAAAATTTCCCCCAGTCTTCAATGAACTTTTGATCTTGTATATATCTGATCTTTCCTGTTAGTTTGTCCAGTTCAGCATACTCCATCAGTTTCATTCTCCATTCTTCGAGCGTCGGCAGTTGTTCCTGTTTCCATTTTGGGGCCAATAATATTCTCGCTGCTGTTACTGCATATTGGAAAAGTTTACAGTCCATTCTATTTATTTCATTTCCTACTATTCCTGGAAGAAGAGCCTCTGGTTTCTTAACAAACGTATATTTCAACATCTTTTTCATCTCATTATATATCATTTCCCAGAAGCCCTTCACCTTACCTTCTTACAATCCCTTGTGCTCTTTTTCATTCCCCCTCCCTTCCCACCCTGGGCGGCCCTGACTTCTGCCTGCCTCTCAGAGCCGATATGTCTCATGGGGCCGGGCCTTGGCGGCCACAGCTTCTCCTGCTCCTCACCCAGTCTCCAGCAGCTGCTAGGAGCTGCCCCAGGGAGGAGGCTGGCAGCAGCAGCCATGGGGAGAGGCAACGGGGTGCTCCCTCATTTCCACCACTTGGGGCAAATGCTGGCTCAATCCTCCTCCCCGAGCTCAGCTGCAGTTGTATAAGCAGGGAAATGGGGAAATTCCAGGATCAAATCAGAAACTGGGCGGCTTTCATAATTATGGGACCATCCCTGGAAAATAGGGATGCAACCTGTATCCCCTCCAGATGTTGCCGCACCAGAGCTTCCATGCTAACCAGAGCTGATGGCAGTTGAGAAGTCATAGGAACATTAAAAAAGCCCTTCTGAAAGGCCAAAGACCCACTGAGCCTAACACTCTGCAGTCACTATGGCCAACCAGATGACAATGGGAAGCCCAAAAGCAGGACATGAGCGCAACAGCAGCTGCAACATCTGGGGGCTGCAGGATCCCCAGCAGGTGGCGCCGGCGGGACTTGCAGTCCACAGTTCTGAGCAAGGCATGGGAAATCATTTGTCTGAAGAGCGGGTGGCATGTGACTCGCTTTTATTGAGAGGAGACCCACTGGAATAGACAAACATGACTAAGGTCCATTCGTTTCAATGGCACAACAAACGCCCTTTAAAAACTAGCAAGCCCGGGGCTATTTACAGTTTGGAAAGTTACAGGGGAAATTCATTGAAAATTTACAGGGTGAACGCTCAGTAAACAGGTGGTTTGGAGGAGCCCCAAAGGCAATGGTAGCCCCATTGACCCAAAAGGGGGGAGGGATCCAAACTCCACAATAGGGCCAATGGTTTTCTTAGGACCAACAAAAAGAAGCACAAAGTATGAGCTTTCAGGTTCACCAGAATTCTTCCTTGGGCTGAATGTTAAGCAGAGGGGAGATAGAGAGATGGATGGATGGATGGATGGATGGAAAGAAAGAAAGAGAAAGAGAAAGAGAAAGAGAGAGAGAGAGAGAGAGAGAGAGAGAGAGAGAGAGAGAGAGATTTCCTTGATACTAAAGGGTAGCAAATAGCTTTGTGTGTTTTTTAAAAACCGAAAGCTCTGGCTATTTCTGAGTATTGCAATTACAGTCTACAGCTTCTTTCTATGTCACTGTGAAAATAATTATCTCTAAATACTTTAATAAGTCTTGGGAACTGACCCAGGTACTAAAAGTCCCAAGATACTAGAAGATTGGTAGGGTGGAGCGAAACTCGTACACGTTTCCTAGGATAGCGAGATGGTTATTAATTTACACGAATAGTTTCCATCCCATTAATTTCTAGATCAAAATGAGGCTTGCTTTGGGAATAAGGAATATTTCTGATGTCTGGACCTGTGCACTCCAAATCTCTCCACTAGGGACAACCCAAGTGAGTTCAGCTAAACATTTTAGGGTATTATTTATGTATATATTATATTTATTTACTTACTTTCTATACTGCCCATCAACCATGGATCACAGGGTGGCTTACAATAGAAAAACACAAAAATATATATCATATATATATCATAAATAACAAACAAAAACAATACCACCACACACACAGTTTAAAAGGCCACAGATTAATTAGCCAAAGGCCTGAGAGAAGAGGGATGTTTTTGCCTGGCTTCTAAAGATATGTAATGAAGGCACCAGGAGAGCTTCGCTGGGGAGAGCATTCCCTAAATGGGGAGCCACCACAGAAAAAGCCCGTTCTCAGGGTTGCCACCCTCCAGACCTCTCATGGAGGAAGCCCATAGAAAGCAAAGCAGAGGTCTAAGGATTTGCAGCAACTCTGGCAAACATCATACTGTTGCAAACCACACCAACCTCCAACGGTGCAAGATTCCAGGGGTTCAAGGTGTTTTCCCAGATAAGGTGTTTCCTTTTGGGAATGAGGCACAACAGAGACTGTGGTGTCTTTAGGATATATGGTTTATTCACACACACATGCATACAATCTGAGCCTACGATGGAGGGGTTCATGAGCTGGAGGGTCTTGTTTCTCCCATAGTCACAGCCTTGGATTCAGGTAGAAATCGAACATTGTGCTCTGACTCTCTGGCTTTTCCATCCTGCAGCTTTTCTTGTAGGTGACATTACAGCCAACTCTCAGCTTTAAAACTCTGACTTGTGTCCCTCTGTCTATGGAGGAGGGAGCCCACCCATTTGCCATCTGGCACAGAGCCTCCTCTCCATTGCTTTCTTAATGCCTCCTCACATTTCCTTTGTTCTCTTAATGGCTCGTCACCCAGGCAATCATCTGAACACAGGAAGCTCGCCTGGCTTGATAAACTTTTAACACTTGCCAAGTCCAGGAATTAAGTGTCTGGCACCCACTTAAACACCCCAAGCCTTGATTAAATTCTAACACTTACCAGATCCATGAATTTGGGTGGGCCTGAAACCCACAAACTCATAAAGCAATGAATCCATGCAAACCTAGAAACTCCTTCTCCAGATATGGAAGATGCGTACCAATCACACACTTGAAGCAACGTCTCCAAGAATCCTGGGAATGATAGTTTGTTCAGGGTGCTGGGAATTGTAGCTCTGCAAGGGTTAACTACAGTTCCCAAGATTCTTTTGGGAAAGCCATGTGCTGTACTTTAAATCAACAGTGCAGATGTGTACTTCTTCCTCCCATTTGTGAGTGCACTTGTGAAAATGTCAAAACGGAGAACAGTTGTAGGATTGCCCCACTGCCAGATCAGATTGGGTTTAAGTGATGTCCCTTGTTACTGCTGGCAGGAGACAGCCTCCTATTGTCAGCCCCTGCCCCCCATCCCGCTTCGTGCTTTTCTGGCTTGAGGTCTGGACCAGCGGCTTATGCCGATTATATAAGGTTAACTTTATTAGTGACTCGCTACCCGGAAAGGGCCGTCCGCAAGAAGACGAGAGAAAGTCCATGGGATTCTATTCTGCAAATTAGAAATCCCCAGAGTGGGGAGGGGTGGAATCTTGACTGGCAGCTGATGGCAGATGGCAGATGGCAATCGGTGGTGTGCAGAGTCATGTGGAATGGAGGAAAAGAGAGGAGGAGGTGGAAGAAGAAGAGGAAGGAGGAGGAGGAGGGACACCTACAGCTCAGCTGGTAGCCGCAGCCTGACTTATTCGTCATGAACATACTTGGGTCCAGAAGGCTGCTTTCACACAAACATAAGCAACACGTGAGCAGGATTGCTAAGAACCATAAGCGCATTAGGAGCGTCCAACTGGGCCAGGTCACGGGCCTATTTAGTCCAGCATTCTGCTCTCACAGTGGCCAATCAGACTCCCCCAAGCAAGACCCAAAATATAGTCCGGCCCTCCACAAGGTGTGAGGGACAGTGGACCAGCCCCCTGCTGAAAAAGTTTGCTGACCCCTGCCCAAGAGCAAGTGCAGCTCCCTCCTACTTAGTCATTATTATTATTTATTAGATTGATATATACTGTACCTCCCTGCATCAAAAGATCTCGGGCAGTTCACAATATACTGGTGGTTCCCAGCAACTGGGATTCAGAGGTAGTGGAGGCAGAACATAGCTGTTGTGGCTAATAGCCATCGGTAGCCTTAGCCTTCATGAGTTTACTATTCATTTATTGTTATACCGCCTCTACACTGCTTACTAGATACCCTAAATAAAAACTGAGGCAAATTGCTTCCCCTGACGCACTTCCCCACTATACACCTCTCAATAAATTTATGTTGCGTACCGCACTGAAATCTACGGATAAAGGGTGGTATGCAAATTTAATATATAAGAATAATAGCCTTCCGGCTCTCACCCTGGGTGCAAACAAACTCACAGATCACACCACAAAATTTGACCCCAAATAGGGAACCTATTCCCAATGCCATTGCCCTATGCCATTGCCCTGGTTTCTCACTCTGTGAAGAGGAGTTGGTTGCTCATCTACCCTGGGAATTATAACTCTGGCAAGGAGAATGGGGACACACTGCCAAAGGACTCTCAGCATCCATGACAAACTACAGCTTCCAGAATTCTTTGGGGGAAGCCATGACTATTTAAAGTGGTGTCATCATGCTTCCCATGTATGGCAGGAGTGTGGCCTGATTTGTCCCCATCTTTGTCCCTGCTGGTGGCGTGCCGCAAAATTTTTCATAGGGGTACAGTTAGGGCCAGAGGCACCAGCTTGCAAGGGCAATTGAGCGTGGGCAATGTTGCACATTGCGATGCCCCAACATTGCACACATGAGTATTGCATTTCCCTCCCTAAGCTGGGCAGAAGTTTGCTGGGCTTTGGGAAGAAGGTGCCAGGTCTCTGATGGGATGCTGGAGCCCTCCTGTGTCCATCCCAAATCTTGGGGGCTTTGGGCAGGTAGTGGGAGGGCTCTTGGACCAGTAGGAGCATCATACATCCCTCCCTAAACTGGACAGAAGCTTCATGGGCTTTGGGAAGGAGGCACCAGGGGAATGTTTAGGGGACTGGCGTAGACCGCCTAGTCCACTGACGGACACACCTCTGGTCTCTGCTGAGCTCCACATGGACAACTCCGAGGCTAAGGAAGAAGAAGATGACAGTCAGCACCACCTCCCTGGACTGGGTGTAAGTAAGACGGCAGGTGGGGATTGCAGAGCAAACTGAGGATGGTGATCCAGTGCGCTACTCACCTGAGTAGACCAGCCTCCACTGTCAGGCTGCAATATAGGGTTTTTCTTGCTGGCTGGAAGTCCACCTCCCCACAACGCATTTTGAAAGCTCCTGGGCTAGGATTGGGAGGATTCCAGGCTGTACAGTTTGGATTTTTGCTCTTTGTTTGGCGGTGGCCATTATTTGGGAAGATAAAAGACCTCCCCCAAGATAACCGCGGAAAGCGTGCAAAAGATACATTATTAATAAGAGGCATAATTGAGTCATGCATTTCTCTCTAGGCAGCATAAAGCATTTCATTCTTATTTGGCTTTGGACCATTCCATTATTTATTTGTAGATAAATTTTTATGCTACGGCCAACAAGAGAGAAAGAAAGAGGGGGGTTGGGAGGGACTCCAAATGTCATCCAAATATCTGTGCCTTCCAAGGATGAGATTAAAATGATTTGCTCTTACAAGCTGCTCCCCCCCCCTTTTTTTTGCAAGGCTGTTAATTTTCAGCTCCTCTCAATGCACCCAGGCATTTTCCCACACGGGCTTTCCAGGTACAAACAGAAATATTCAGGTGGTCTCAGTACACCTGCACCCACCCCACCCCAGAGGGCACTCCTTGCACCCAGTGAGATCATAAAATTGTAGAGTTGAAAGGGACCCTGGGGGTCATCTAGTCCAACCCCCTGCCTTGCAGGAAAATGCAGCTGTCCCATGTGGGGATCAAACCTACAACCTTGGCATTATCAGCACCATGCTCTAACCAACAGAGCTACCTGGGTAGATGTTTAAAATGACTGCAGCCTCAGGAGCCACCTCACTCTGCCTAATGGTAGAGTCAGGCCTGCTCTATAAAAACAAAAGCAGGCCTTGCAGGATGAGGCCAGTGACCCATCTAATCCAACATCCTATCCTCACAGGGGCACCAACCAGATGCCATTTGAAAAGCCCGCAAGCAGGATCTGAGCACAAAATCACTCTTCCCTCTCAAGGCTTCCAGAGTTATACAATTTTAAGGTGTACACACATAGTGGGCTGCACTCCACAGAAAACCAATCCTTCACCCTTCAGAATTAGGAAATATTTCCCTGATAAATAGACACTTTAGCACACAGGACCATCCCAAAGCCATATTGCCTCTCCTAACGACCCCAAATATTTCCTCTGCAGAAGGAAATATCTTGGGGAAACCTTTCCCCATAGTTCTTTCCCTTACAAATCCCTCAAATCCTGTCTTAAGGACATATTTTGTGTTTGAATAAGGTAGGCCTGTGATCAGGAGTCTAGAACTAAGGTATTTACCATCTCAAAAGATTGGCCCAGCATGGCCAGGTAATGCAATCATAAAACATTGCCACAGACAGGAGACAAGCCACACTCTCAAATTTCCATTGTAGACCATTCTGTGACACATACATGATGCTTTTGGGGTGGTCTTTGGCTGGGCAATTCTGAAAGTCTGACAAAGTTCTTGCACACCTGTGTTCTGTGTCCTCAGCTCCTATCAAAGAGGACAGGGCGACCTTCTTTGCAACAGGAAAATTAAGAGCTGCCTTGCTCTCACTGGATCCTGCCTCCATCCATCCTTCTCTGACCCATCATGGATGTAGAAGACGTAGAATCCCTTGATGGAGAGTTGGCCTGCAAGAACCAACCCCAATGCTATAACACCAGCAATGGGAATTCAGAAGCACAGTGCCTCTGATCAGGTGTAGTCTAAAACATCTGAGGGGCACCAGGTTGGGGGAAGCCAGGGTAGCTAAAGCAGAAGCAGGCATCTGTCACAGTGGCTTTCTCCTTCTGCTTCTCTCTCCCCGGGATGCTGAGGCACTCAGCAGTGCCTCATCCTTGCTCAAGGCTGCTCCACAGCCTTCTCTGAGACATCTGGGTCCTTGGTGCTGGGTGTCTTTGGCGGAAACAAATGAAGAGGCGGTTTATGATGACATCTCCACGATTCCAGTCCAAGGGGAGGCGAAAACATGAGCAAAGTGTTCTTAGCTGGCATTGACGCCTGTCACAAGACCTGGCGTGGCCACTTGACGAAGCTTACCCATAAGAAAAAGGAGCAAAAGTTCACTCTAATAGGGAACAGATGTCAGCACTTGTTTGCGGTGCTAGAGAGCGATTTCTCTGAACGGCAGCCTTTCCCAGCCTTGTGCTCTTGGGAATACAACTCCCATCCTGTGGCCAGCCTTTGCCTGCTCTCTGCCCCCAGCCCCTGCTGCAGGTCAATCTGCATATTGGTTGGAATGACCTTGCTCCCATCAGCCCCAGCTAGTGCAGTCTCATGGTGGCCGGCATGATGGGATTTGTAGTCCAAAACAGCAGAAGCCAGGCATGGAGCTGAAGAAGGCTGGCTTAGAGCCAGAGGGCATAAGCAGCAAGCAGATGGCCTTGGGGGAAGCTAAGATTCAGCAGGTCTCACCTCTTGAGTAGACAGGTTGAGGGTTGCATTTACAGTGCAAACCTAGGCATGTTTACTCTGAATTAAGTCCCACTATCACCAATGGGTCTTACTCTCAGATAAGTATAGAATCATAGAATTAGAGCAGGCATCCCCAAACTTGGCCCTCCAGATGTTTTGGGACTACAACTCCCATCATTCCTAGCTAACAGGAGCAGTGGTCACGGATGGTGGGAATTGTAGTCCCAAAACATCTGGAGGGCCAAGTTTGGGGATGCCTGAATTAGAGAGTTGGAAGGGACCCCAAGAGTCATCTAGTTTGACCATCTGCAATGCAGAAATGGATGTCAGGTGGCCCTCCAACATCTGCTGAAAAACCTCCAGTGAGGGGAAGAACGTAATCTTCCAAAGGAAGGTGTTTAGGATTAGCATGTTCAGGACTGCAGCACTCCTTTAATTACAAAAAAAGTGGTCATGCTGGTCAACACCCACAGCAATGCATTGCCTTCCATAGGGCCAACTAAAATGCTGCTGACATTGGGCATTGCATAACTTCATACCTTGAAACATTTATCTGATGGAAACAGGGAAGTCCTAAGGAAAAGCAGGGATGCGGGTGGCGCTGAGGTCTAAACCACTGAGCCTCTTGCGCTTGCCGATCAGAAGGTCAGTGGTTCAAATCCCCGCGACGGGGTGAGCTCCCCTTGCTCGGTCCCTGCTCCTGCCAACCTAACAGTTCGAAAGCACACAAAAAATAGGTACCGCTCCAGCGGTAAGGTAAACAGCACTTCCGTGCGCTGCTCTGGTTTTGCCAGAAGCGGCTTAGTCATGTTGGCTATATGACCCGGAAAAACTATGGACAAACGCCGGCTCCCTTGGCCTGTAAAGCAAGATGAGCACCGCAATCCCAGAGTCGTCTGCAACTGGACTTAACGGTCAGGGGTCCTTTACCTTTACCTTTAAGGAAAAGCAGGATGTTCCAGGATCAAACCAGAAACCGGGAGGGCTTCTGTAAATATGGGAGCGTCCCTGGGCACTTGGAGGGTCTGCAATTAGAGACAGCAGGAATTGAACCAGAGGCCTGCTTTATCACTGAGCTAATGCTCCCTCCCCAAATTCTAGTAGCAGAGCCCAGATACCTCCTCCACTACCACTAGGACAGCTTATGACCAGAGGGGATTCCTGGCTTGATCGCTGCTGCTCTGCAGAAGCCTTGCTGTGTATATGTCCAGCAGAGCTCCTGCAGATTTCAAGCCCACCAGGATCTGAGAACCCCAGCAGGATAGACTCCCCCCCCAAAAAAAAATAGTATTTCAAAAGATACAATTTATACACTTTATAAAACACAACGTTAGAGATCCCCTTGATTCTTATTCCCGTCTGGCCTTATGTAACTCCTGCTTCTGACTTGGCTTCATAATCAGAGTACCGTAGTTTGTTGCTCAATGTAAGCTGATGGAGGGAACGTCCGCCCACCCATTCCCCTCGATACTCGCAGAGTTATCAGTGTAGTATGTGCACCATCGACAGGGAAATGCCTTAACAAGGGGGAGTGCAGTCCTGGATACAGGAAGGATGCCCAGGAGGCATGTCACATCACATCAGTGGCCCATGGCTTCTCAAGTGATATCTTGGGCTCCGCCGAGCAGAGACAGAGAAGTTGTCCAGAGTCAATCGCTTAAAATCAGGGTGCAGATTCTTAGCAAACTCTGCTGGTCCCCAAACATGCATCCTGCAACCAGAAAGCTCAAACCAGGGTTCAGCAAACTTTTTCAGCAGGGGGGGTCAGTCCACTGTCCTTCAGATCATATGGGGGGCCAGACTATATTCAGGTGGGGGGAGAAATGAATGGGTTCCTATGCCCCACAAATAACCCAGAGATGCATTTTAAATAAAAGGACACATTCTACTCATGTAAAAACACGCTGATTCCTGGACCGTCCGCGGGCCAGATTAAGAAGGCGATTGGGCCAGATCCGGCCTCTGGGCCTTAGGTTGCCTACCCATGGCTTAAACGGTTCAATTAGCTGAGCATAGTTTTAAGGAAACAGAATTTACTTCTTGTCGCTGAGAAATTTGGGAGAGGGAGACAGATGCCTCTGGGGTGCAGCAAGACAAATGCTGGGGTACAGGGGGAAAGGAGCTGAGAAGCACCAGGTGGGGTGGGGAAAGGGGTGTCAGGAGCCTCGCTGCCAGATTACTTCAGTGGAATGCATAAATTGTGAAGATGACTCCAGATTACCACCCAAGTTGGTGGCAACGTTGTTAGTTTCCTGTGAAATGGCTGTCACTTGTGGCTTCTGGTAGCCCCTCTCAGCTGCTGTGTTTCTTGATGGAAAAAAGCAGGGGTGACGAACATCCGTCCCAGGGGCCACTTGTGGCCCCCCAGGCTCTCCTCATTCCCCCCCCCCTCAGACCACATGTTTGTTCCACACACACCTCAAGTGTCTTTGCCTGGCTGAAATGTGTCCTTGAACTGTGGCAATGCCTCTTGCCTGCCCAGATGGAGGGATGGGCATGTATGTGTATAGAACCCATTGACATTTGTGTGGTTGAAACACAGCCTATTTTGGAAAAGTAAGAATCAGGTCCATTCCTCTGCTGCAATCCTAACCTCATTTCATTGGGAGCTGAATTCTACAGGACTTATTTCTGAGCAGGCATGGGTAAGAGTGCTGTAAGTCTCATAGAATTCAACCAGAGTTGCTTCTGAAGTTGTTATTGTCGTTGTTGTTGTTATTATTATTATTATTAATGTCATTATTATTAATGTCATTATTATTATTATTATTATTATTATTATTATTATTATTATTAGATTCTATATATTGCTTAATGCCAAGGCCCTGAGCACATTGTATACGTTACTTGGCTAGATAACTGCATCGCAAAATTCAGAAAAGTCCAAATTTGGAAGAATGGCTGTGTTTCAGTTTGTGTATTGTGTTGGGAAGGGTGAATTAGGTAGGTCCACTTTTAAATGTGAATGGAATTGAGATTGTCCCCCATCCCTACCACCCATTCTGAGTATGTGGTTCTATTGTCAAACTGCTCTTACCATAAATAAGTGTCTCCTAATATCAAATCAAAATCTACCCTCCTGTCACCAAAGCCCATTAAGCCCTGAGTCCTTTAGAAAGTTTATGCTACAATAAATATGTTTGCCTTTAAGGTGCATATTGCCCTTCTCTCTCTCTCTCTCTCTCTCTCTCTCTCTCTCTCTCTCTCTCCTCCCTATTAAAGTGGGTTGCTCTCCATGTTACGCAATTTCACTTATGCGCACAGGGGCCCAAAATGTAACCCATGTATAAGTAGGGAGGGAACTGTAGTTTTGGAAAAAAACCTTTTTTACTGATAATTTTATTGTTTTATTTTTTGAGGTTTCATGACAATCAAGTAACATATTATTCTTGTGAAAAAAATTTTATTTAAGCCTTCCTTTGTATATTCAGAAGTTCCGACATACTGAAAAGCCTTCTTTAACACAGGCCCTCTTCCAAAGGCTGCAACACACAACAGGCGCTTCCTAGAGAGCAATTCCTGCTGAAATCAGTGTGACTTACTTCCGAGTGTGTAGCACTGTGCTTTAAAAAACCACGGTCAATTTCTCGGCCCTTTTGCTAGGTTAGGGGATCGATTCCGTTCGCTCCCCTTCTCCCGTCTTAGTAGCGTGGCCTAGGGCATGCCGTTGTGTGACAGAGCAGATTCCTCCTCTGTGTTACTTCTGCTCAAATACATTTGTCGGGGCTTAAGCTGTCACTTCGGATTGGGAGAAGTCGAAGATGTGTGTGGAAGCAACCTCTGCTTCTGCCAGTTAATTAATTAAGCAGAAGGCACTTGCTTAAAGCAGAAACACAGATCGCTGTGTCCACAGCATGGCCATCGTGTCTCGTGGACAGAGCCTGAGTCAAGGCTTTGGAAAATGAGCTGTGGGTCTGAGATGGCTTCAGTGCTAACATCAGAGGAGGCAGAACCCTGAGCAAGCCAGCCAGGGTGGGGTATCTTATTACATAACCAAAGGGGGCACTATTTCCCTTATAGGGTTTTGCAATAGGAAAGAGGATCTTACTTCTCTGGGCACTATTGCCACATGTGCTGAGTTAGCAGGCCCACAAGTAACAAAGCAGGCTTGGGAAACCTTTATCATTTTGAGCCCACATGCTCTCATGAACAATCTTCTGGGGGTGTGCATACCATTGGGGTACGTGGCAAAAGTAGCTGTGAGTGGACCCACACTGCTCTCCATCCCAAACAAGCGAGAGTTCAGTGACTCATTCCAGCCTGGTGAAATCAAGAGGAGAGGGGCCACTGAGGGGTGTGGTACAAGCGGGATCCTAAGGTCCGGATAGAGATGTGTGAGGGGCCACATTCAATCCCTGTGCCTGAATGGTTCCTAGGTACTCAGACCCTCCAAGTGCCCCTATTTTCCCAGGACAGTCCTGGATTGACAGAAGCTGTCCAGTTTCTGATTTCATCTCGGAATGCCTCAGTTTTCCTTAGAAGGTTCCTAATTTCATTAGAGAAATGATGGAGGGTACAGAGTTATCTGACCCCCACCCCCCGAGCATCTGAAGGCAGTCCTGTATAGGGCAGTTTTTAAATGTTTGATGTTTTATTATGTTTTTATATGTGTTGGAAGCCACCTGGAGTGGCTGGGGCAACCCAGTCAGATAGATGGGATATCATCAGCAACAGCATTGAATAAAGTAAAGGTAAAGGGACCCCTGACCATTAGGTCCAGACGTGACCAACTCTGGGGTTGCAGTGCTCATCTCGCTCTATAGGCCGAGGGAGCTGGCGTTTGTCCACAGACAGCTTCCGGGTCATGTGGCCAGCATGACTAAGCCACTTCTGGCGAACCAGAGCAGCGCATGGAAACGCCGTTTACTTTCCTGCCAGAGTGGTACCTATTTATCTACTTGCACTTTGACGTGCTTTCGAACTGCTAGGTGGGCAGGAGCAGGGACCGAGCAACGGGAGCTCATTCCGTCAAGGCGATTCGAACCGCCGACCTTCTAATTGGCAAGTCCTAGGCTCTGTGGTTTAACACACAGCGCCCTTCATCATTGAATAGGATGTGCCTAATTTCATTGGAGAAATGTTGGAGGGTACGGGTATTGGGGTGACTCCACCCACTCATGAGTTCTCCTCAACATGAAAGGCTTTTGGGCTGATCTGAGCTAGACAGACTCAGTTTAAGCCACCTTCCTATGCACTGGTGTTCACGCAGAGCATGAAGTGAGCTACATCACATCTCACACTTGCAGTTCTCCTTCCTCAGTCGTTGAAAGGGGCTCAGCTGGGGGGGGGGCAAATGCATTTGCCTGTGTGCTTACCAAACCACCCCTGCCCATTCCTGCAGTCTACATCATGGAAAATGCTTCCAGGCTCCAGCAGAGCCTATTGGCTTGTCTCCACTACACACAGCAGATTTCCATGATGCTCATGCCAGAGGGAGACTGAGAACTGAACAGAGTGTTCCCTCTGCCCTTTCCTGCTCCACTGCTGGCCGGCAAGCCTCCTGGTCCCCTCCCTTTTCTGGCTGATTCTTGACCCCTTTAAAGATGTTTGGGCATGCCCAGGAACTCCTGGAGACAATGGCCTGCTTCCCAGCATCACGAGCCATGTGTTGTAAAAGCACCAGGGTACGAGAGAGAGAGAGAGAGAGAGAGAGAGAGAGAGAGAGAGAGAGAGAGAGATGCTAGAGTCTACTGTATGGTTCAGGGTTGCCTGGGGGCTTATTAATTCTGAAATCAAACGCAGGCTGGAACTCAATCTTTAGCTTGATGTCTGTCATGTGCACACACGTTTTGTGCTTTCCATTCTTGTTTTGTTTCATATTGTTAGTAGGGTTGGGGGAGAAATTTGATTCAGTTCACATTGAAAGGTGGAAGTACCTAATTGGCGATTTCTGAAACAATACGCTTAGGGCTGCCATGTTTCAAAAAGTGAAATCCAGATACAAAAGCTGTTGAGTTTTTTAAGGAAAATTGGCAAAAATGACACTGTCAGCATGGCTTGCCATACATCCAAAAATTTCCTGGACATTTTTGGATGATTTCCGCCTGGACACTGCTTCTGACTACAGTATTCTGGGCATGTCTGGTAAATTCTGTATGTATGTCGATCCTACAACATGCAAACCAAAACATAGCTACCCTTTGAAAGCAACCCACCCTGTCATGAACTGGCAGGACAACGGGGAGGAGGACGAGAAACCCGGCAAGGGATGTAGCCTGGACGGGGACACACCAGGGCAATCAGGGGATGGGGAAGGAGAGGTTGGTGTAGGAAGTTCTCACAGGGTGAAAGAGGATGGCGAGTGGAAGGAGTCAGTGCAGAGGAACCAGAACAGAGGACCCATCACCAGAGCCAGAGGGGGCCCTGTTTCCACAAACACAGCGGGCTCTGAGGCATAAGGAGCAGCAGGCAGGGTGCTCTAGGAGGCTGAGGCAGGCAAGGGCCCACAGCCCAGCTCCCTAGCTGGCCAGGTGGGGCTCGCTAGCTCTGAAAGGAAGGGTGTGATTCCTCAGTTGGAGCTGGCTCAGAACAGGTGAGGGTCACCTGCCTCGTCAAGCCAGATGGTGCAATCAGAATGCAAAGTACCAAAGGGAAGCAGAGCTGAGGTGCTGTGTCTGCTCAACTGCCCATGTTGATGGACCTCGGCTTGGTTGCTCCAGGATTTTTGCAGGGCTTTGAACACTCGGATTAACCCTGGACTGGGGAGTTGACATACTGAATTGCCACCAGGTAAACCAGGGGTTCAGGATTCAGTCAGATGGTCGGGGTATAAATAATACAATTATTGTTATTACAAGCTGCTCCTCTTTGCAATGCAGTTCTTTAGCCAAGCGATGTGTGTTTTTTGGGGGGGGAGGTAGTAGGGTAGGGCAATGTGCGCACAAAATGTACATACTGATGAAAATAACATTTAAAAACACTTTCTATCAGGGGAAATTGCTTTGTAAAAATGTGTTTTTAAGGCAACATTGCATATAAACTCATGCATATTGGGGGAAATTCATAATGAATTTTTAATATAAAAACTCCCACAAAGTGTTGTGGAAATGCAGAGAACCAAACTTAAGACTGGAAAACTGTGAGAAACTGAAACTGGCGGATTCACCCATTCCTAATTGTTAAGGCTGGCGCAGGGCCAGTGAGGGGTCTTGTGGCATCGGGAGAGCTTTGAGGGCCAGTTAGAAAGCCCTGGAGGGCCACATTCACCCCGTCCCGCAGGCTGAGGTTCCCCACCTCTGCTCTAACCTGTATGCATTTGACAACACTGCCCACTTTAAACACTATGAATTGCTGCTTGCTGAAGTCCGGCTCTTCATTCAATCCCAGGCCTCTGTTTTGAAAATTCCCTGCAGGAAGCCAACAGCTTTTCACCCTGATGGCTAGCTGACAGCAGCCAAACTTGTTTGGCTGGATTTAATCCACTTAGCAACAACCCTAAATTGATTGATTTCCTTCCTCAAGGGCCAGCCATGTAGCTGTAATTTTGCGCTGCCATATAACTGCAAAATTCAACAGCAGTAAACGTTTGGGTACTTCACTCAAGGCAGCACATTGTTAAATAAAATAAGGGTTTAAAAGTCCATGCAGTTTATTTTTTTATTCTGCAGAAATTGATTTATGTGGAAATGGTTGCATTTGGTTTTGTGTTTTTAAATTTTTCATTTATTGCTTATGAGTACTTTTGTTATGTTGTTGTAATGCATTTTTTCATGTTTATTTTTTGATAATAATTTTTATTAATTTTCAATTGCAATCCAATAATAGCCTCATTATAACGATACCAAATTATAATACAGTTACTAATACCAATCATTCAGATACCGAATTGTATAATTTAGGTGGTCCTTCGTATGCTAGATTTGATGGTTTGATGATTTGCTTTACTTCTGCATTCCAAAATCTTATTAATTTCAATTACATTCCGGTCAAAATAATAATCCCTTATACAACAGCTGCAATATTAACATAACATTTTTCTTCTTCATGTTGTAAGCAGCCTTTGAGGATGGTTTGAACTGTAGAAAGACAGCATACAAATAATAGTGTGTATATATGTATGATCCAGTAGGGCTTTGAATATGTTCTTAATGGATGGAGAAGATAAGGGGATTTGTGATCATGTACAGGCTAACTAGGACGCAGGTGGCACTGTGGTCTAAACCACAGAGTGTAGGGCTTGCTATCAGAAGGTTGGCGGTTCGAATCCCCACGACGGGGTGAGCTCCCATTGCTCGATCCCTGCTCCTGCCAACCTAGCAGTTCGAAAGCACATCAAAGTGCAAGTAAATAAATAGGTACCGCTCTGGCAGGAAGATAAATGGCATTTCCGTGCGCTGCTCTGGTTCACCAGAAGCAGCTTAGTCATGCTGGCCACATGACCCAGAAGCTGTGTGCCAGCTCCCTTGGCCAGTAAAGCGAGATGAGCGCCACAACCCCAGAGTCGTCCACAACTAGACCTAATGGTCAGGGGTCCCTTTACCTTTACAGGCTAACTCAGCAAGTTGGACAGGCTAAGAACTGAAGTCTGAAACCCCAAATGCAATGGTGATATGGTTCCATTTTACATCTTACAAATAGGAGCTGCAATGCAGTGTTAATGTGAAGTCGATCCTGCCCAGTGTACTCCAAGATAGTCCATTCTTTCCCTGCTCTCACACATTTTCCATTGGATTGCAGGGCAAATGGATAACTCTTTAACGCAAAAGGTCCTTTTTCATTGTGATGCAGCTGTTATTCCATTTTACCCTAATTCTGGAGGGAAGAAACCAGGCTGTGGTGAAGAGGGAGACAGCGACCCACACCTCCCTGAGCACATGTATGTTTTACTGGCTACCCCCCACTTGGACAAGTCTCCTGCCTGTTTCAGGCAAGGCAATCTCCTTGGGATAAATGGTCCCATATGGCAGCAATTATGGGTTGTTTGCACAGTCTGAAACTGCCTTTTATCATGCCCAGCACCTTGGGCAGCCAGTGGTTTATTTTATGGATAATGAGCTGCACATGCGGGAGTTAATGAATGGCTTTACAAATCCAAGTTGCCCACCACCTTGTTTTGCAGATTGCGTGCTGATGTCCTGCTTTCAAAATCACTGGGTTGTTTTTTTTATGGCGTTCTTGGAGTTTGCCATGAATAAAGTCATGCAAACAGAGGGACGAGGCGCTTCAACAACTGATCTCTCCAGATGGCTACTGAGTCATCTGGATCCATAGCAGAGCCAAAATGATCCAGTCTCCTTCAACTGAGTTATCCAAGAGGGCTCCCGTAAAACCTCAGCGCCTAGGACTTGCCAATCGCATGGTCGGCGGTTCGAATCCCCGCGGCGGGGTGAGCTCCCGTCCTTCGGTCCCAGCGCCTGCCAACCTAGCAGTTCGAAAGCACCCCCGGGTGCAAGTAGATAAATAGGGACCGCTTACCAGCGGGAAGGTAAACGGCATTCTGTGTGCTGCGCTGGCTCGCCAGATGCAGCTTGTCACGCTGGCCACGTGACCCGGAATTGTCTGCGGACAGCGCTGGCTCCCGGCCTATAGAGTGAGATGAGCGCACAACCCTAGAGTCTGGCAAGACTGGCCCGTACGGACAGGGGTACCTTTACCTTTACCTAGTAATGCCTAGGACTTCTGATCAGAAGGTCAGCGGTTCGAATCCCCACGACGGAGTGAGCTCCCGTTGCTTGGTCCCTGCTCCTGCCAACCTAGCAGTTTGAAAGCACATCAAAGTGCAAGTAGATAAATAGGTACTGCTCCGGCGGGAAGGTAAATGGCGTTTCCATGTGCTGCTCTGGTTCGCCAGAAGTGGCTTAGTCATGCTGGCCACATGACCCGGAAGCTGTACGCCGGCTCCCTTGGCCAATAAAGCGAGATGAGCGTCACAACCCAAGAGTTGGCCACGACTGGACCTAATGGTCAGGGGTCCCTTTACCTTTACAGTGGTACCTTGGGTTAAGTACTTAATTCTTTCCGGAGGTTTGTACTTAACCTGAAACTGTTCTTAACCTGAAGCACCACTTTAGCTAATGGGGCCTCCTGCTGCTGCTGCGCCGCCGGAGCACGATTTCTGTTCTCATCCTGAAGCAAAGTTCTTAACCTGAAGCACTATTTCTGGGTTAGCGGAGTCTGTAACCTGAAGCGTATGTAACCTGAAGCGCATGTAACCCGAGGTACCACTGTACTAGTAATGCTAGAGGCAACCCACTTTCTCTTGGCGTGTCTGCCCGGTGATGGCACCATTGTCCAGTGATTTGTGGTTCTGGGTTCAACCCTGGCATCTCCAGTTAAAAGGATAAGGGAGCTGCTGGTGGGACAACCCCTCTGCCTGTGATCCCCAATAAGCTGCTGCCAGTCAGAGTAGACCACACTGGGGTAGATGGACAAATGGTCTGACCTGGTATAAAAGGTAGCTTTGAATGAGGGATCATAACGATCTCTGCAAGAGAAGCCAATCAAACAGCTTATCTGGCCTCTGGACCTCTGCTGCTCTGTATTGATCAGAATATTGACCCATGGAAACAGACCGGTTTCAAGCACATTCTAGCCCTGTAAGCGACAAAGGAAGTGCAGGCGCTACTTACACAAATGGTGCTGGATTTCAGCTGAGGCTGGGCAGCCAAAAGAGGGCAAATTGCCAATATCCCAACAAAAGAAAGGAGACGAGGGGGAATTTGGCAAACTAGAGCATATCTAGGTCAACTCACTAAGGGTTACGTGCAAAGAATATCACATGAGACAAAAGAATAATGACAGCACCTGTCTGGTCCTTTGCAGTGTTTTTACATAGTCATTTGACCACGAACATGAGGATAGGTTGACAAGTGTTTGGTGTTGCCTATTTCTGTGGGTCAGTAGATGTTGCATGCAAAGGGGACCCAGGTTCAGTCTTTGATATCTCCAGGTATCCGGTGGTTGATGATGGGAAAGACCTTGAGAAAGACCTTTGGGCCAGAGACCCCAGAGAGCTGCTGCCAGTTTGGGTAGACAATATTAGGCTAGATGGAAAGATGAACCTGTCAATTGGCATGAAAATTCATACATGTTCTCATGTGCATTTTCCCCTAAGATTTTTGTAAGCAAGTTTGCCCTATGTTGGCATTTCGGGAAGCAATTCTCTCCAATATCATACATTCCATTCTTTTCATGGAGTATTTTTATACATACTTTGCCATAATAAAGATGTTTTGGGTGGAGAGCTGCATCACAAAATGCAAAGAAGTGTGTATTTCGAAGGACAGCTGTGTTTCAGTTCGTTGTATTGTTTTGGGAAGTGAAATGCAGACCAAATTACAACCGCCCTGCAATCCCTGGCTTGTTGATGGAGAGTTCAAGCGTTTTCATACTTGGTCCTGGCGAGTTCAGAGAAGTATTCTGCCTTTTGCCAAGATCATGAGTCGTTTTAAACTCTCCAGAGCTTCAAGGAGGTTACTGCAACTCTGCCAGTTTGCATCAACTTTGAACCTGGTGAGCCATAAATTTTGGACAGGCTGGGAAATATGATTTTATCACTAACCAGTGCTCTCAGTTCTGGCTTGTGAAGACCAAAGACCTGGACAGCACACACATTGCACTGTCTGTATCTACTCCCAGGTTCAACCACGTTTAATTATATGCAAGTCACTCCTTTGCATATTTGTAAAATTTAAGTAGCTGTTGGTGGGGGGCAAGCAAGATTGGACCATAGGAAAGTGGTGTTAACCCTTACCTTCACCACAGTAATGACCAAAATCTCCCTAAGCCAGGCACGGCCAAATTCAGCCCTCCAGATGTTTTGGGACTACAACTCTCATCATCCCTAGCTAACAGGACCAGTGGTCAGGGATGATGGGAACCGTAGTCCCAAAACATCTGGAGGGCCAAGTTGGGCCATGCCTGCCCCAAGCTGTTGTTAGTTCCAGGAGGGAAGCTGCTGCTGACACCAATGAGAGCATCACCCAGCCTAGGGGAACCTGCAGATGTCCAGATGTTCTTTGAGTGGAACAATGGGTCAGTGCATCTGGCTGATAACCAGAAGGTTAGTTGTTTGAGTCCACACAGGGACAGAATTCCTGCATTGCAGGGGGTTGGACTAGATGACCCTTGGGGTCCCTTCCAATTCTACAATTCTATAATTGTAAGACTCCAGTTCCCACCAGCCCCAGGCTAACCCGGCACACAGCCAAGCTATTCATCTTTTATGAAACTCAGGTGAATTTGGTGCAGGGGTGTGTAAGCTTTGTTGGGCACAATGGGGTCCATTGGCCATGGCAGAAGATTTAAGTTTTCAGGAGCAGAGGTGGGGAACCTCCTCACGAAAGATCGCTTTTCATTAGTGTCAGCAAATGGAAGGGCTGGGAAACTCTTGCCGGGGAACCATTTGACCAGACCTACTTGGATGTTTTCGAGAGGGAAGCAGATCTTGCTTTCCCTGGCGTGCTTTCAGTTATATTATGACTTAGAGGAAAAAAGAGAAAAGAAAATAACATAATGTAATTATGTGTCAGTGTTGCGAAGCTATGGAAAATACAATAATGGGATTGTTTGCTCTGCATTCTTATGCAGAATATTTTATAACAAATGCAAATGGCTGGCCTGGGCCAGTCTAGCCCACGGCTGTATTTTACCTCTCTGATGTTTCTGTGGTTTTTCTAAGTAATTTTGTATTAAAACAACCAGTCTTGCTGGGAATAAGGCTTTCGGCGTGATAAAGACCAAATGCCCCAGTCCGTTGAGGAAGATCATCATGTGAAGGCAAACTTCCAGTCATGCATCATTTGCTAAATCGGGAACTGTGAGCCTAAATGGAATGCATTAGTATCCATGCCTTTGTATGCACGTCTTACGGGACATAGTGCAGAGAAACCTGCATTCACATGCACATTTGAATTTGTTCCTGACTTGTACCCATAATTCTTGGTTTTGCATGTGGAATCTCCTTCTGTGTGTTGTAAGACTGACGTCAACGCACGGGAGAGTGGGTTTATGTAGCAAGGAAGTTCTCTGCAGTTGCCTATGAAGTCACTTGCGATGCTGAAGAGGCAGGCCATATTTTGCAGTGAAATCTGGCTCATCTCTTCAGCAGTGCAATGGAAATGTCAATGAAACCTCCAGCCAGTCTTGACTACCAACATTCAGCAATGGGTAACGCCTGGTGGTTTTCAGGCGCGGTTGATTTCAGATAAACATCTTACTGTGTGAAATTAAAATGGTAGTCACCAGATGAGGGCATTATCAGTGGATGTAGCCTACCTTGATTTCAGCAAGGCATTTGACAAGGTGCCCCATGATATTCTTGTAAAGAAGCTGGTAAAATGCGGTCTTGACTATGCTACCACTCAGTGGATTTGTAACTGGCTGACTGACCGGACCCAAAGGGTGCTCATCAATGGTTCCTCTTCATCCTGGAGAAGAGTGACTAGTGGGGTGCCACAGGGTTCTGTCTTGGGCCAGGTCTTATTCAACATCTTTATCAATGACTTGGATGATGGACTCAAGGGCATCCTGATCAAATTTGCAGATGGGAGGGGTGGCTAACTGGGAGGGGTGGCTAACACCCCAGAGGACAGGATCACACTTCAAAATGACCTTGACAGATTAAAGAACTGGGCAAAAACAAACAAGATGAATTTTAACAGGGAGAAATGTAAAGTATTGCACTTGGGCAAAAAAAATGTGAGGCACAAATACAAGATGGGTGACACCTGGCTTAAGAGCAGTACATGTGAAAAGGATCTAGGAGTCTTGGTTGACCACAAACTTGACATGAGCCAACAGTGTGACGCGGCAGCTAAAAAAGCCAATGGAATTCTGGGCTGCATCAATAGGAGTATAGCATCTAGATCAAGGGAAGTAACAGTGCCACTGTATTCTGCTCTGGTCAGACCTCACCTGTAGTACTGTGTCCAGTTCTGGGCACCACAGTTCAAGAAGGACACTGACAAACTGGAATGTGTCCAGAGGAGGGCAACCAAAATGGTCAAAGGCCTGGAAACGATGCCTTATGAGGAACGGCTAAGGGAGCTGGGCATGTTTAGCCTGGAGAAGAGGAGGCTAAGGGGTGATATGATAGCCATGTTCAAATATATAAAAGGATGTCACATAGAGGAGGGAGAAAGGTTGTTTTCTGCGGCTCAAGAGAAGCGGACACGGAGCAAGGGATCCAAACTACAAGAAAGAAGATTCCACCTAAACATTAGGAAGAACTTCCTGACAGTAAGAGCTGTCTGACAGTGGAATTTGCTGCCAAGGAGTGTGGTGGCGTCTCCTTCTTTGGAGGTCTTTAAGCAGAGGCTTGACAACCATATGTCAGGAGTGCTCTGATGGTGGTTCCTGCTTGGCAGGGGGTTGGACTCGATGGCCCTTGTGGTCTCTTCCAACTCTATGATTCTATGATTCTATACCAGAAATGAACATGGGGATTTGCTTTGTGGGATAAGTGGAGTTAGGACTCTATCCTGCATCGTAATTTTGTGTCACAGTAATAAATGCAGGGTATATGGGATGCTTATGCATACTTCCGTGTAATATTCCTTCATAGTAATGGGCAGAGGTGACGTTCTCTTTACTGTCTAGGTCTCTTAGAATGATGCCGTTTTCAAATGGTAGCCCAAGAAAGTCAGCATTTTGGGTTTCCAAGTGCAATCCTACAGTGCAATCCTATGGATGTTTAGTTAGAATGTAGTCTCAATGTGTCCAAAGGGAGATTACTCCTAGTAGGTGAGTAACAGGATTGCTGCCTTTGACAACTAATATTAATTGACCAGCACTATTTAGCAACTTCATGTTTTTTTGAGGATACCAGTATAATGCTCAAGAAGAACATCCCTTGAAACACAGGTCAACCATATAGGCATGCATATTTCCTGGCTTGGGGCTGTGTTGAAAGCTTTAATTGAATTGAGGACAAAAAAATGAGAGATATATGAGAAACAGGCACTGCAAAGTTGAAAGAATGCTTGTGTTTTCATTGAGTTTAGCATTCCAAACTTGGGTAGGAGAGGATTCATAGAGCTGGCCATACTGCCTTAGAAGGCCAGACACCATTCCTAGCCCCATTCCCAGCTACCTTGCTTTTGTCAGGGAGATGGACTGATTTTTTAATATGCAGTTGGACTTCTAAATTGCTAGGAGAGACCTAAAAGAGGATGCCTCTCTCTTATATCACGCTTCAGCAAAGGATGCTGTGGTCCAGCCACCTGAGAGACAGTGGCGGAGCTTCATGCTCCGGCACCGGGAGGGGGGGCAGAGAGCAGGTGGGGCTGGGGCTGGCATGCATCCTGGGGGTGTGGCATGCCACCCGCAGGGCATGCCGCGTGTCCTGGGGGTGGGGGGCAGCCATGATGGCACCCTGCCAGGATTGCGCTGTCAGGGGCGGTGTGCTCCCCTCACACTCCTCTTCCTCCACCAGTGCTGAGAGATATGGCCACCAGACAAAAAGAGAGGGAGAGGGAAAGGGAGAGGGAGAGGAAGGGAGAGAGACCTGAGTTTGGCTTACATGGATAAGTAACAGAGTGCTGCTTCTGCTACGGAAGCAGTGGCTCTCCATTTGAGTGGTGTGAACCTGTGGCCCTTCAGATGTTGCCGGACTCCAGTTCCCATCATCCCCAGATAGCATGGCCAGTGGCCAGGGATGATGTGAATTGTAGTCCAACAATGTCTGGAGGGCCACAGGTTCCCCAACTCTGGTTTAAGCCACACCTTCATCTATCCTCAACCATACGCAGAAATATTGCAAAAAGACAACAAGACTTCAGAAGCCTCCTTCCAAGGGGAACCAAACCTGGCATCCTCCCCACCACTTGGAGAAGTGGGGTGAATACAACAATATTTTTGCTTTCTATACTGTCCAGATCAGGGCCTTCCTGCTGCTGTTGCACTACAGCACCCATCATCCGTGACCATGTTGGTTGTGGATGATGGGAGTTGATGTCCAGTAATATTGAGAAGGCCACCGGCTTCCCATCCCTGGTCAAGATGGGACCCCAAACTAGCTTACCTAGCCACTATGAACCAGAGAGAGAGAGAGATGCAGCACTCCCCATCTTCATTTTCCTAACCTCACTTTCTATCTCTTCAGCAAAGAAAGTAGATGTGCTGTTTATTTAATGAGAAATGAAATATGTAAAGGCTGGTAATTAGCAATTTGTTCTATAACTAAGGTTTCACAAGCCATAAAAAGATAGAAGAAGCAGAACTTCTATTGAAACTTCCTTTGAGATAATAACACCGATGCAGTATTAAAATTAAATTAAAAGGGGGGGAAACAGCACCCAAGTCTGATTTCTTCTCCCTGCGCAAGTTATATAATGCTCTCATCTAAATTTTATATGGGAAATATAAAATCCCCTGTGTATATATATAATGTCTCACTATTAATCAGATAATGTCAAACTTTGCTTTCAGTTTGATCCCAAGCCAAGATGCTTTGCTTATTGGAAATGTAAATTAGCCTGCTAGCTAACACCGGTTCATGGGGAATTTACAGGCTTTTCCTTTTCGTTTTCAAACAGATCTCTTTTTAAAAACAAAAAAACCTTCCATTGCCATCTTGCTTAATAGGCAAAAAGCTAGTCGTTGGCAAACATTGACTCCCTCTCCCCCAGCCAGAGGAGCCACCTTGAAAAAAAATATTGGGGGACACTAGGTAAGCCCCACCCTGCATAGTCAATCACAAGACACTGCCTGCACACCATTTGAGTGACAATGTCCATTGACTTCAGGAGGGGGCAGCACCCTCCAATATTTTATTGGGGCCCCAAAAGAACCTTGAGTCCTAGAAGTAGGTTCCTATGCCCCCAGCCCTTAGTGGTACCATTTGCTAGGCTGGTGCGATGTTCTGAAATGCTTGCAGACACTGTGCTCAGGGCAAACTCATTTGTGGTAGAATATTGGCAAACAGAACCACTTCAGTGACGGGAAAGGGTGAGATAATCAGCTTGGACAGGGACAATTCGACTCATGTCCTGGGAGCAATAAGTTCTGTGTTCGGTTGTGGCTCAGCTCTTTGGGATCAGTGGAGAAGAAGGCAGGGAGCCCAACAGTAGTTGAGCTAGAGCCAGAACCAATGAGAAGCAAAGCCATCTGATTCTAGTTTTGTCCTCATTCCTCCACCGTATTGAGTTCTGTCGTGGCAACACCAAGACGGAAGGCAGGCCATCCTACTTGACCTAATGGACCACCAGCCACCACTGGTGTGCTGGGCCCGGGGGTAACCCATGAAACGTGGTCCAGGACCGGTCCAGAATCCGAAGGTTTCACTAGGAGTCAGTCCAACAGGGCCAAGGCAGGACACGAGGCAGGATACCAGGCAAGGACAGGTACAGGAACTCAGGCAGGATCTAGCATCCAGCAATGTTGCTCCCATAATCTGGGGCGGGGTCCGACAGCCTTTTATCTTTGTTGGGGTAATGGCCGGTCCTGATCCCCTGGCGACTCACCTCCCTGTTTCACCCAAAGGCGAGCACTCCTCCTGCAAGTACTCAGGTCTGTCCTTCTCTCAGACCTTAGTCTTTGCAGCTTGGGAGACATCGGTGGGTTACTAGACCCAGGGGCTGCCTCAGCCTCCCCTGACCCAACCGGTAGTGGAGCAGCTGTATGTGATGGCCCAGCTGAAGGCAACGAGATAATCCCCGCATCTGGAGCCAGGGCAGGCTCAGGCCCTTGACTCAGCCCAGCTGGTGTTTGTTGCAGGGGAACCTGTGCAGACTGGGACTCTTCAGGATCAGGCCCCAGACTTGGTTCAGATGATGCCTGAGACAAAGGATCTGGTGCAGACTGAGACTCCTCTGGTTCCGAATCCAAGCCCGTCCCAGGCCATCACAACTGGTGTACTAAAAAAAAAAGTGACGGGCTTGGCACAGGTCCGTGTTAACTGAAATAATGGCATATTTGCATAGAATTGTAAGTTGGAAGCAACCCTGAGGGTCATCTAGTCCAACCCCCTGTAATACAGGAATTTCAGCTAAAACATCCATTACAGATGGCCATCCAACTTCTGCTTTAAAAACTCAGAGGGAGAGTCCATCACCTTTCCACAGCCAAACAACTCTTACCCTCAGAAAGTTCTTCCTGATGTTTAGTCAGAATCTCCTTTCCTGTAACTTTGAAGCCATTGGTTCGGGTAAGAGCAGGAGAAAACAAGCTTGCTCCATCTTCCCTGCACCTGCTTTTAGATTAAAAGCCTAATGGGGCAGAGAAACCTGTCAAACTTGTCAAACACCAAGTACATATTAAAGTACGTAAAAGAGGTACGTATCCACTCTTCTTTGGACTACGATCCCATACATTAAGCATGCTGTGTTACAAAGAACCAGTGTGGTGTAGTGGTTAGAGTGTTGGACTAAGACCTGGGAGTAAAGGTAAAGGTAAAGGGACCCCTGACCATTAGGTCCAGTCGTGGTCGACTCTGGGGTTGCGGTGCTCATCTCACTTTATTGGCCGAGGGAGCCAGCGTACAGCTTCCAGGTCATGTGGCCAGCATGACTAAGCCGCTTCTGGCGAACCAGAGCAGCGCATGGAAACGCCATTTACCTTCCCGCTGGAGCGGTACCTATTTATCTACTTGCACTTTGATGTGCTTTCGAACTGCTAGGTTGGCAGGAGCAGGGACCGAGCAACGGGAGCTCACCCCGTCACGGGGATTTGAACTGCCGACCTTCTGATCGGCAAGTCCTAGGCTCTGTGGTGACCAGGGTTCGAATCCCCATTCGGCCATGAAGCCCACTGAGTGATCTTGGGCCAGTTGCCGCCTCTCAGCCGAAATTACCTCACAGAGTGGCTGCTGGGGATTAAATGATATGGGGGACAACCATGCAGGAGTGCCAGCTTGGCCTCACAACCATGGGTGCCTGAGGCTGTGGGTGCCATGCAGCGGGCATGGCCCTGGCACTGAAATTTGTGGATGCCCGGCCCCTTCATGGGGAATTTTGTGGGTGCTCGGGCACCCAGGGCCTCAAGGAGTCGGCACCTATGCAGCCATGTTTGCCACCTTGCACACTTTTGAGGATTGGTAGGATATAAATGCGATACATAGATGGCAGTCCAGAACTGAGATAGAAGGAGAAAGGGAAAGACCTGAAGAAAAGACCATGAGAACAAGTGGAAACGAGACCGAAACTTTGGAAGCCATGCTTGGTGTTTTGTCACAGAGACAATAATTGCCTTACTGAGGTTGTGAAATGAAAATCACTTCAACGTAAGCTCAAATGGTATCAGTGGGACTGAGTACATATATACAGGGGTGGGATCCACCTTGCATTTTTATCCTGTTCTGTTTCCAAGGTGATGCCATAGCCTGTTAATCAAAGATTATTTGGACAGTCTGGGGCTTCTTTCAATTCTGTAATACAGTGGTACCTCGGTTTAAGAACAGCCCTGTTTACAAACTATTCTGTTTATGAACTCCGCAAAACCGGAAGTAGTGTCCTGGTTTGCGAACTTTACCTTGTTTTAAGAACGGAATCCGAACAGTGGAAGGGCACCGGTGGCGGCAGACCTCATTAGGGAAAGCACGCTGGTTTAAGAATGGTTTCGGTTTAAGAACAGACATCCGGCACAGATTAAGTTCGTAAACCAAGGTACCATTGTACAAGGTTTTCCCCTTGCTAGACTTTGCCCCAGCCAGTAAATACAGACTGTCTCTTTACATAGAAGACAAAAGCCATTGTTGGCAGTTTGGAATTGGGCATGCTAGAAATTGCTTCACATAGAAATTGAAGCCCCCCCACCCCAGTTAGTTATAATCAAAACAAACTTAGAAACACCCACAGATTGAGCATATTTCAGTGAACTCTTAACCGAGAACTCCCACATGAGTTATCAAGGATGCAATGTCTAGACATATTTTTTGGCGGGGGGTGGAATTGTTCCATTTTGGATAAAAGCCTAGCTTGCTGCAGGCCCAGCTCATAAAAGCCTATGGATGCAGATCATCTTTCAGAAAATAAGTTATGCTGCACACACTTTGCACTTTGGTGATGTCTCAGTATTTGATCTATTCCAGAGTAGTATAGATTTGATGCTGGGAGAATATGTGAGTCAGGAAAGGAAATGATAATCATAATCAACAACAACAAAAGAGAAAGAAAACCACACAACATATTTTTATTTTTTTAAAAAGCTTTTTAGGGGTATATTTTCACCATTTGGAAATGACATCCACCAGCTAGACTGCTGACTGGGAGTGGCTGCCAAGACCATAGAACACCAGTCCTGAAAGACCTACATTGGCTCCCAGTATGTTTCCGAGCACAATTCAAAGTGTTGGTGCTGACCTTTAAAGCCCCAAAAGGCCTCGGCCCAGTCTATCTGAAGGAGCGTCTCCACCCCTTACCACCTCTTTTTCCATCTTGGACTGCAGTTCCCTCCTCACATTGTTTATTCTGTTATCACCAAGTTGAGCCCACACCTGCAGCGGGCAGGTACAGTAGGAGAAAATAGGAAGATACCCTCTTGTGGTACTGATCAGAAACAGCATAAAGAAACCAGAGGGCTATTTACAGTGGATGAGGTTCTGAAATATATATATCCTAATACAGGCATGTCCAAAGTTCGTTTTGGGGGCCTAATCCAGCATGCCGGTCAGTTTAATCTGGCTCCTGTGGTAGTTTATTTCCTGGGGTAAAATCCTATAAAAAGCTCAAGAACTTCAATCCTAAAAAAACTGTGGTCGGCCCTCACGCATGTTCACTTCATCAAATCTGGCCCTGTTTGAAAAAAGTTTGGACACCCCTGTCCTAATATATATACATTTTTGCCTAATAGATATATGTTTTTGCAAGCTATTTCCCCTAACATAATGCTGGTTTGCAATCTGGATCCAGACCTGATTTGGAAATCTGAATATTGTACACACAAGCATTGGGAAGCCAAAACAGCTGTAACTTTGTTTTTTCACCCATGTGTATGACATTTGGAAACATGGTAGCCTCTCAAGAGGGGATTAGCCTTGGCAACTTTCAGATAGCTCCAGGGATTATTGTGCTAGCCACTTTTAAAGTTTGGTTTAAAGTACAGAGGGGGTGGAGGTGGGGAAAGAGAGAAAAATAGGAGGGAGATGCAAAGGCAGAGAGGGAGAGGGAGAAAGAAAGAGAACAACTGCACTATTTGGTTCATGAACCTGAGGTTCCCCACAACCGTAAATGCTCTTGGTAAACAGAGTCATTACTTGCCTTTGGTGTGCATGTGTGTTCCCTTTTAAATGTTTACTTTGAGCTCCCCCTCCCTACCGTATTTCAAAATTAAAGATCTAAAATGTCAGGATACATCTTAATTGCACAGTAAGGTAAAGGTAAAGGGACCCCTGACCATTAGGTCCAGTCGTGACCGATTCTGGGGTTGTGGCGCTCATCTCGTTTTATTGGCCGAGGGAGCCGGCGTTTGTCCACAGACAGCTTCCAGGTCATGTGGCCAGCATGGCGAACCAGAGCAGCACACGGAAATGCGGTTTACCTTCCCACCTATTTATCTACTCGCACTTTGACGTGCTTTCAAACTGCTAAGTTGGCAGGAGCAGGGACCGAGCAACGGGAGCTTACCCCGTTGTGGGGATTCGAACCGCCAGCCTTATGATTGGCAAGTCCTAGGCTCTGTGGTTTAACCCATAGCGCCACCCGTGTCCTTAATTGCACACATGGACACTAACAGGCCATGCAGTGCACAGCCTGTAATTTCACACCCTGCTGTTGTAGAGGCGTACTTAGAACTTTTGAAAGAGTGTTGTTTGATGACAGTCTTGTTCTAGAGATGTTGCTTCTCAGGGTCAGGCTCCAGGGTTTGGGCAGCAGTGCAGAGAGGGGTGGGATGCTCAGCAAGATGCCCCTAGTGAGCTACCCCATTCCACAAGCCTGTCAAATCTTCACTGCTTCCAACAGATCACTGCTGCTACTCACTGCTTGGTGGCTTGAGAAGGTTGTGAGCAGGTGAGCAGTGATGCATGATGCTAGTGAGTTGCAACTAAATGTTGGGGCCTCAGGAGCTACCTGGGGATACTGGCCCCCCAGGGCTGGCCCTGCTTCTTGCATTTCTACTAGTAAGAAGTACAAGGAGTGTAGATAATACTGATGCTGAAAAGTGATGTCAGGTCACTCAAAATATGGCCCAGACCTGGAAAGAGAGACCAGAGAAGCCCATGGAACAAGTCCAAGTCAGAACAGGCATTTTGAATCAATGTGTTTTATTCACATCTTCAGAGCAATGCACAGATGGGGGGAAAATAGCAAACATTTCAAGGCCTTAAAAAAAAAGAAAGATTTAAAATAGTGAAATAATTCTGAACACTGAAAATCAAAATTCCACCAAGAGCATCCCTGCTTTTGCATGCATGTCTAATTCAAGTAATAGAGTGTTTCAAAAATAAACTTGCTCATCATCACATGATGGAGAGAATGTCAAAAACTTTAAAGCTTTCTCTGGCATAAATCCCTTACCAAGGCATGGAAGCGGCACGCAAGACGTCTCACAGCCAAACTCGCTTATCCCCTGGGCTGAATATTTTTCTTCCTCGCTTGTAACGTTTCGGCTATCACTGTCACTGAGCGCTTCTGTGCGGCTTCTGGTATGATTCATTACCCTGAGCTGAAATCTACTACTGTCGGATTACGAGGATGATAGTTTGTGATGGCATGGAAATTTTTTAACTACAATTTCCTGCTGAGAGGGGGAAAGGGTGGTGGTGATAAAGGAAGAAACCAAGCTTGGTTTTCTAAAACAAAGCTAGAATGGCAGAACATGACACATCAGTTACATAAATATTTAGAATTGAGACCTTCTGTCCTTGCTTTGCTAGCTCATGAAGAGCAATCCTTAAACCGTGTCACTTACGGAGTGACAGGTATCATAGTGAATGCATAGGGATTAATAAAAATCGCTGTTCTTTAAGACAAAGATCCAGTCTGACTGAAATGAAATGAAAACCTTTGAAACAAGAAGCAGCAGCAGCTTTTATCAAAAAGCTCTTTCAGGTCTCCTCACTTCTTCAAATGAGTTTTAAAAGTAGAGACATGCAATCTAAATATACACTTCCCGAGTACTTCCTTGCTGACAAGAAACCACCTTAGCATTTAATAGCATGTAGGGAATGAAACCTTAATTCAGATGGTTGACAAAAAGAAAAAGATAAAAAGGGGAGGGAACCCTGGCTAATATGAGGACAGTGCCATCACTTCCTATCTCCTTGTGTGGCCATTGGGCTTAAGAATAATGTGGCAACTTATTCTCTGTGTTGTGTCTCCTGGGAGAAGATTTCTTCTATGCTATGCCAGAAGTGAATTGGCAGGACATCTCCAGCCTAGAGCAATTATAAGCAAGATATGGGTAAACTGAATTCTATACAGAAATGAGAAGAGCAACAACTAAATAACAGATTAAAAAGTCTGACTTTGCAAAAGCAGAGTAGAACAAAATCCTTCTGGTTTATTCTCGCTTGGCTTTTCTTTTCCTCTGCTGCTCACCATCCTGTCTTGTGATTTGTTCTTCATAAAAGGGTTCATGTTTTCTCCTACCCTACCTGTCTAAGAGCCCCCCCAACAATTCAGCTCCCTTCCTCTTTGGTGAAATTTTATACCTAGATTCTGGCTGCTGCATTCATCCCTCTTTAAAGATGTTGAAGCCTTGACATTTGTTTTCTGTATAAGCTCAGTATATACTAGTTTTGGTGTGTGCTGACTGGAAAGCACACTCTTTTGCCAAAGAACCTGGATTTGGTTTTTGTGCCACGTGGTTGCACTGCTGCAGTGACCACAGAAGTGAGACAGGAAGCATTCCTCAACCTAAAGCCCCCTTTTGGTGGATAAATTAGCACTTGGCTCCTGAGCCCTACAAAAATAAACAAACCTTCTCACATCTATGCAGAGAAGTAACTTGCAGAACCTTGCTGAATCTTCTCAGTCATGGATATCAAGGGCTGTTTTCCTCTTGCATGACAAACACAGGAGTGCTCCATCTGATCACTGGGAGTGGCTAGGCAGTCCTCACATTTTTTCATTAATTGATACTTCCATGCTACATTTCCAATTGCATGAGGGATCCGTGGGAGTGTTTCTGCGCTTAGAAACTACAAGGTGTACACAGTTGCCCTGAGAGTCAGTTCAAGAACAAGAGAAGAAAAAAGCAAGAAGCCTGTTTCCATGTTTCTTGCTCGCCAGTTAGACTGAGTGTTTCCCTCAAAAGTTCTGCTTGCATTTAACCAATATCCTGAACTGTTTTACTGCATGAATGTGCAACTTGCAGTTACAATTTGCATATATGTGGCCTTAATTTTGCCCTGCTAAAGGTGCCCATTGTTTCTTCTTATCTGCCAGAAGTATACATAGAGAAAACTAAGATGAAAATGTCCTTTGGAAAATATACTCTCTTATAAAATAAGATTATGTATTTTTTTTAAATGCCTCTCTTACCCAGCACCATAAAAGTTATATGGAATATCTCTTTTACAGCAACAGTCATGTGGCATCCTGTCTTCTGTTGTCTCTCTCAAGTATTAATAGAGATTCTCTCTATCACACTCTTTCAATGATAGCTCTTCTACGTAGAAGGCTTAAACTCCTTAGCTTCTTATACAAAAATAGAAAGCTATGAGACATATTGCCTCTGCAGATTTATTAAATACTGTTCAGACTCAGCAGCCTGGATTGTGGACTATTTACAAGTCTTATGTCATCTTGACTTTAGGAAGGTTACAGAGACTCTTAAATAGTTGGGAGATCAAAAGTGGAGAGATGTATGTGAAGTGGATGTAACGGAAAGCTTGACACCATTCTTCACAGAAATGTCACACATTTGCTTATAAGGTAAGTTAAAAGGAGAGAAAGACATACCACCACTGACCAACAGGAAGAGCATCCTTTGCCAGCTCACATTCTTCATGTCAACAATGTAAGACACTAACAACAGAGCAGTATCCTTGCTATGCTATACAGAAGTTCCCTTTTACTCCCTCAAGTTTAAACAGTTATCAACCCTAAAAATGGCTTGACATTAAATAAACAGAAGGCTTGGCTTGCTTTAGATGAGACACTAGTCCAAGGGATTCTATTGTCTGCTAAACACCAGGGCAGCGAATGAGGGGTGACTTTGATGTGCATGCAAGAGAGAGAGAGGAGTTATATGAGAGGGTTCATAAGCTCTTCCACATCCGAAGGGAGGAACATTAGAGCATGTGCCCTTCCCAAGTTATACTGTATTTTGATGGGGCAGGGGTTGAAGAAGTGAGAATGACTGCCTACATTATTGTACAGTGTGGGCTGCTAATTAGGGGACAGCAACAGAAATATGGACTACATGGCCATTACCTGCTGCAGGTGTAAAGGCAATGTCTCCATAGACAAACTGAGCTTATTTTCAGAATCTGCCTTCCCCAGTGAAGATCTGTGTCAAATTGCTCTCTTTTAATATTCTTTTGGCACCTTGCATCCCCCCCTCCCGCCCCAACTATTTTTTCATCTACCCATATGGTCCTGTGCATTTCAGCAAAAGCTCCCAGAGATTGGTCAGCTGCACAGCAAAGCATGCAGATATCATTCTAAAGTCTAAGACTACCACTGAACTGAATGGAGGATGCGAGGCAGCAGTCCTTAGTAGCTTGTACGTTTGGCTCCTTTGTGCTTAAGTGGTCCACACTAGATACTCCTGTTTATTAACCCACTGTGCTTTCAAAACAAAAGGCTTCAGAGTGGGGATTCCAGACTCTTTCCAACAATTCTTGCCTCAGAAAGATCACTACAGAGAGGGATGTGCCATCCCTAAACTTTCCTTGCACTGAACCACAAGGAGATGAAAACATTTAAAACATACTCTAGTAGTTTTGTTATGGCTCTCCAGAGGTTTTCCTACAGTTCAATTAGGGGAGCCCTCCACCCAAGTGATTGACTTATCTTTTGTTGGAACAATCTCCCAATAGCCTTTATTAGACCTATCTTCATTTCATCTCTTAACCTCTGCAATTGCACAGCTTGAAGTGCAGGTATAATAGCTCGATAATCAATGGTATGGAGTCAAGACTTCATTCCTGGCACTCCTTACTCCCTGCCAAATCCTGCTAGACCAAAATAGTAATTGCCAGTGCTTGAATAGCTGAAAGAGAATAAAAATTCAAAACGAGTTTGGAAAAAGCACAGATGTTTGATGAGGATTTCAACAGCAGTGCTTTGAAGAATCTGTCTCTTTCCTTGTTCCCTTAAAGCCTATCCCCAAGTTCTGCACATAAAGAAGTCGTCGTGGACATCAGTGATATCTTGGATTCTCTTTTAGGCACTATCAACAGGTTAGTCAGTTTGGCTCCCCACCAATAGCAATACCCGGGATTCCTCTTATAACTGGAGGCATCATCAAGATCTTCACAAAAGATCAATTTAACCATACCCATATTCAATTAGAAAAAAACACACAATTAATAATCTCTTCCTAGAAGGGAAGCCACTAAATCCATTCCAAGTGGCAGAAGGGATTGTACTTCTTTGGGATCCTTTCAGCAGGTTCCAGAGTCTGAAATGCAATTAGACCACTGCCTTTCCAAGGTCCCGACCTGCTCAATATTCAGTAACATGGATCTCTGCTGCTGAGTTGTTCTTTGAAGGCCTTTCCCAGCTCTGATCTCCTGGCTCAGACTGGTCCTGGAGGGGCTGCTTCAGTCTTCTTCCGCAGTCTTGAACATGAGGATGGCATTGTATATTTTAAGTGCTGGTCCCAGCTTGATACTCAGAATTTTAACAATGTCTGACTGGTTCAGGAGAAGGAAGGCTTCACCATCGATCTGCTGGTGGATGGAAAAATAAAAAGAAAGTCAATATTACGGCTGGGACAATCCAGCTTCCATATGCTTAAAATTAACACAGCATGGGAAGGGCACTAAGAATGACATTTGATAGGATAATCAATTACACCCTTGGTAAGCTTTTTCCAAGCAGTATCCTTTAGTGTACTTCAGATCTTTTGCAGGTGGCAGCTTTCTGTAAGGGAGGACAGGGTTATAGACTCTAAGCGCCTGAATAGAAATGGCTACTTTAAAAAGTTATTGTGGTGGGGAAGTGTCCAAGTGTCCTTCACACCATAGGTCTCACATTCAATTCCTGGCATCCCCAGTCAAAAGCAGCTAAAGCAGGAGCTGGGGAAGGACTCTATATATCGGAGACCCGAAAGCAGTTGTTAGTCAAAGCAGACAAGATTGGGCTGGATGCACCAATAGGTCCACCCTGTTTAAGGGAGCTTCATACATTGCTTGGTAAGAACAGAACCAATGTCTGAGAAGCTTTTGTACTTTACAATTCAACAGAGAAATGGTGCTTCATTATATATATGGTATATGCTGAAACAGTCTCAAGGTCCTTCCCTTACTGCAAGGGGCAGTGAACTATTTTCAGCCTGAGGGCTGCACAATGCTTTCTGGGCAACCTTCCAGGGGTGATATACCAGTGGTGGGCAGGCCAGAGGCTAAAGTGGGCAGAGCAACGAATATGAAATTTACCTCTGTATAGTAGGCTAGCTTTAAACACACTCCTCTCTCCTCCATCCAGGTAAGCCAGAAGCATGGGAAGAGTCCTTGCATTTGGCTCCCAAGCCCAAGGTTCCCCACCCCTAAATTACTATGCTAACTTTAAGGTGGTTGTACATGGGGTCACCCAAAATTCTCTTTAGAGGTGCCTCACTACACACCCCACTTGGCTGTGTTGCATTGAGGTGACTGGGTGGTGTGTCTGTTACTACTCCTCAACAATAACCCCTTTGCTTTCCTGACAGACCATGGTTGGACCTAGCAGGGGAAATAGGAGGGGGAATTGGGGGGGGGGGGGCTTCTATCTGCAGTGAAAAGAAACGAAAAGCAGAGTTCACCTCAAGTTCTGCCAGCATGCAGAAATGGAGAGGAGAGGGCTGCTTTCTAGTGGAAGGGATAAAATCTTCTAATTTTCATGCCCCAGAGCAAGTGGGAGGAACAACCCACATGAGGAAACAATATTTCACAGATGAACAACCCTGTTCCAACCTTAGTACATGTGCTGCTAATGCTCTACATTTGTGATGCTGATTGGTGCTTTCTATGTAGAGTTGATAGGAACGTTATCCATGAGACATACAGCAGTACCTCCTCTTACGTAAACCTCGGGACACGTAAGCGGCAAACCCGGAAGTATATTTCCGGGGTTTTGCCACGTGTGCTTGCGCAGAAGTGGTCCCTCCGGTTGCGGAAACCTCGGGGATTCGACCGGACCTCTGGAACGGATCCCATCCGCAACCAGAAGTACTACTGTATTATGAATTGTCAGTGGTTGTACAATTGCTTAGGGGTCCAGGGAAATGGTTGCTGCTTTTGCTACATTTGTCCTTCTTGTAGTGTTATTTTTAAAAGTCTTCTCTCTCTCTTTTCAGATGCAAACTATGGAATCTTCAATTGTTAAGGCAGAAATGTGATGCGTCTTGTGCATGCGGTTGAGCTTTATTTTCTTTTGCAAGATCTCAAAAAGAAAAAAGAAGTTTTTGAGCTATTTTTAAGGAAATTCACCAAAATCTACACTTCTGACATGGGTTGCCATACATCAGGATTTTCCTGGACATTTAAGCGATTTCTGGCCAGATACTGTTTCCAATAGCCAAATCCCGGATGTATGGCAACCCTACTTGTGAAGGAAAGCTTTGCCCCTTTAGGCCAGCAGCTATTGAGGAGCCTGTTCATGTATGGACTGTGTTGTTCCTAAATCACTCCTAGTAAGGAATTGCTGGATCCATTTTCTGGCCAGAATAGTAGGCTGACCATTGGAGTGTTAAGTTTACATATTTGTTAAATGATGTAGACAAATGCATAATTTTCAAAGCAGCTTTGTTTGCGGTTTCAGTGGCTAAACTTAGAAGGAGCTTTGTAGACAGGAATGTAGTAGACAGTGGGGGTGATAGGAAGAATACCCAAGACCTGTCGTTTTTCTTCTCCAGTGTGGTTAGTTTTTATCTGCTGTTACTAAATAATGCATGTTTTGTGTGTTTGATGCTATATTTTTGAAGGCTATTGCTTACAATAAAGCAAATGACTGGTTTGTAATGTTAGAATCATAGAATTGTAGAGTTGAAAGTGACCATGAGGGTCCCTGGTAGAGTCTCATGCTCTACCAACTGAGCTATATAAGCCCAGCATGTTGCTAATGTGCTGTTGAAGTGTTGCTCAGGAAGCACAGAACAGTGACTAGTCTTCCACCAACGAAAGCACCAGCGTAGTTTAACTACCATTGGGCTGCAGCTTGCCCTGGTGGAATGAGGACAGGTTAGATACCCAAAAGAGAATGATTAGAGAGGTACATAACATCTTCAGAAATTCTTTCTTTTAATACACAGACTACATTCAAAGACTGCAAATTTAAAGTTGGTAGTGTGCGATTGGGGTTTAGTTGAGCAGGATCGAGTACAAATACATATTTTAAGTTGCCAGCTCAACTTTCCATCTATATGTGGGAAAGATGGGAAGATGCAAATGATACTGAGGAAATGAAAAAAAAAAAACCCATTGTAAAAGACTTTGAAGAGTAGCAATGAAAATTCGTTATATAAGAGCTTATATAAAACAGTAATATAAAAATAAGTACCCATACAATCATTGCCCAACACACACAGCGAAATTTTACTGCAGCTCAATATGATGAAGGTCAAGAGCTTAATGCCCCCCAAATGATAGCTTATGCTAATTTATTTAAAGAGGATTAAAGCTTTGAACAGATCGATGAAAAAGTTTTGACTTGCATTAAAAAAGTTGGAAACTAGTAATCAGCTAAATAGGATGCTAATTTAATTGTACAGTACAGCTGGGCATCAAAGGCTTCAGCCCAGGAGTCAGAAAGTTCTCTGTCCACACTATCCTTTGGCAAGTCACTTAATAGTCCAGCTCCTTGGTTTCTAGAATTGTGGGCACCACGATTTATGAAGGATGTTGACAAGCTGGAACGCGTACAGAGGAGGGCAACCAAGATGATCAAGCGTATGGAAAGGCCGAAGGAGCTGGGTATGTTTAGCCTGGAAAAGAGGAGACTGAGAGGAGATATGATAGCCATGTTTAAATATCTCAAGGGCTACCACATGGAAGTGGGAACTAGATTGTTTTCTCCTGCTCTGGAGGGTAGGGCTTGAACCAATGGCTTCAAGTTACAAGAAAGGAGATTCCAACTAAACACACAGAAAAACTTTCTGACCACAAGAGCGGTTCGACAGTGAAATGGTCTCCCTCAGGGGGTTGTGGACTCTCCTCCCTTGGAGGTTTTTAAGCAGAGGTTGGGTGGCCATCTGTCATGGATGCTTTAGCTGAGATTCCTGCATTGCAGGGGGTTGGACTAGATGACCCCTGGGATCCCTTCCAACTTCACAATTCTATGATTCTATGAAAATGTGTGTGTTCAGAAACAAAGAATGAATGTTTGATCAAGTTCTACTCATATTGAGAAAACACTGCAGAAAGCTTTTGGATTCTTTCATTCCTTTCAGTTCTAACTACTACCAAGCTATTCAAGTTTCAGAAAGATCTCTTCAGCCTGTTGGCCCCCAAACAGGCATAATTCTCTGGCTGCTGATCGCTAGCAGCTTTACCCAATCTACTTGGCTACCTTTTTACATAGCTTGCACAATTTGTTCTCACATCAGCTATGGCCATTTAGTAAATAAAAATTAAAATAAAAGCACAACAGCCTACCATCTCTAGAATTATGTACCTAAATATGGTGTGTCTGGGCAGCTCAACTGCTGCTAATGGACTATTAAAGCAGATTTCAGCAATTCTGTCACCAACATCTTTTTCTTAGCCAAAGTCTCACAGAGAGGATATTTCTTCAATTTGGTTTCATTTCAGCCTGATCAGAAACCTATCCACTACATGCCAAATGAGCAGTGCTTTTCTTCTAGAAAGAAAGGTGCCAGTACTCACTAACATGCTGTTGGACTCCAACTCCCATTAGTCCCTGCTAGCATAGTTCAGGAATGGTGGGAGGTATAGTCCCCCAGCTTTGGAATGGCATAATGTTAGCTAGCCCTGCTCTATATCATGCCTTCCCCCAATGAGTAAGAATGCAGAATTACGTAGAAAGACCAGAATATGCAAATCTACTTGATTTCCACAATACAAAGCATTTGTGGAATGAGAATTTTCTCAGAACTTGATGTGGCTTGTGGCTAACTTTGGTGCATTGTTTTGATTTATAGTAATAGTGCCACTGTATTCTGCTCTGGTCAGACCTCACCTGGAGTACTGTGTCCAGTTCTGGGCACCACAGTTCAAGAAGGACACTGACAACTGGAACGTGTCCAGAGGAGGGCAACCAAAATGGTCAAAGGCCTGGAAACGATGCCTTATGAGGAACGGCTAAGGGAGCTGGGCATGTTTAGCCTGGAGAAGAGGAGGTTAAGGGGTGATATGATAGCCATGTTCAAATATATAAAAGGATGTCACATAGAGGAGGGAGAAAGGTTGTTTTCTGCTGCTCCAGAGAAGCGGACATGGAGCAATGGATCCAAACTACAAGAAAGAAGATTCCACCTAAACATTAGGAAGAACTTCCTGACAGTAAGAGCTGTTTGACAGTGGAATTTGCTGCCAAGGAGTGTGGTGGGGTCTCCTTCTTTGGAGGTCTTTAAGCAGAGGCTTGACAATCATATGTCAGGAGTGCTCTGATGGTGTTTCCTGCTTGGCAGGGGGTTGGACTCGATGGCCCTTGTGGTCTCTTCCAACTCTATGATTCTATGATTTTTCTTCTTCTCAATATCCCCCTCCAAGTGCCACAAATTATCCAAATGGAACAGATAGCAAGATGATGTAGCCTGCCATTAGCATTACATAGACAGCACTGGATTACCTCTTGTCGGAAGAGAGCAGCCTGATCCTTGCAGCCAGGAAGACGCTGGACAAATCCAGCCACCTAATGAAGTGTGGGAAATAACAGACAGAATTATTAAAGGGCTGTCCAGCAACCTAATAATAAAAGAAGTCCTGTCTGAAAAAATAACTTTTCATTCATTCAAACAAAATATTGCAAACATTAAGATTTTTCTTTCTTTGTCTCTAACCAAGAGATGGTAAGAATTAACTATTACATTATTTCCATTTTTAATATAAAAAACAACACTGGAGTTGATATAAGGTTTGACATAGATATGTACAGTAATATAGCACAGACAAGAAGCGTAGCAAGCACTAAGGAAAGAGAAGCCTTGAAGGCAGACAAACTTAGGGCCAACTCAATTGTGCATGGGTGCGCACCAGAAAAGCAGCATGCGGTCAAAGAGATGTGCTCCTGGGTCCTTTGCTTTCTGGCAGAGGATGCAGGGAAACATATATTGGACTACAGATGCCTATAGATGCAGATTAGCTGCAACACAAAGAGAAACAACATGAAGATGAGTTTAAAAACAAATACTGAATTTGAAGCAACGAAGCCTTATCAATCCAGGAATAATCAGCCCGCCTTACACATACAGCAGAATGAGGTAGGGTCCTGAGGTAGCTGAATGGACTTAACCACTTCAAGTTGCAGATGAGGGGACATGGGATTCCATTTTTGAGTGCTCCCCATTTGGAAAAAAACCTCCCTGTAGACAATATTTAAAATAATCAAGGACAAAGCTTTTAACCTAATCCACTCCCTGCTTTGCTAATTTTCTTTCTGAAAGCTTTTCATGGGGGGGCATACAAAAGTGGCACCCCCCCCCCGCACCTTTGGTGAGTAACAGTAGAATGTATTCTACCGGCTCATTCTGTTGCATGTGTAGGCCAGGCTATCTTCACAATGGTCTGGGGCCTAAGAGACAGAAGATGGGAGAAAATGGAAGGAGTGTATAAATTTTACTACAACTCTCAACCTGTATAGCTCTCCCCAAAATAAAACATGCTCTGATCTGGCAATTTTTCAGTAACCTCATGTTCCCTGAAGGGATTTATTCTATTATACAGACCTTGAGCTGTTACAGATGTGACATTCCTATCACCAATACCAAAGGACAAATAGTTACAAGGGACACTGTCAGAAACAATTTCTTCCTTTATATACCATAGGTTATCTAACTCCTTGCCTCTCAGCTTGCATAAGAAAAGTATACTGCCGATATGAATATAAATTCCTCTCTTACGTTTCTTTGCATAAGATCCTTCCTAGTTTATTATGCATATCCTTATGTTGGCATTACAAGAATTAGACTATGCCAGAAAGCAGGTCTCACTCTAAGATATAGTAAAAACCTGCAACTCTGGCTGATACAGTAATGACAACAATATGAGATTATTGAGCACAGGAAGCTGCCTTACACCAGGTCAGACTGTTTGTCCAGTAAGAACAGTACAGCTTACTGTGACTAACGAAGACTTTCGAGAGACTCCTGCAGGGGTCTCTCATACCACCTGAACATTTTAAACTAGAAATGCCAGGGATTAAATATGGGATGTTCTGCATGCAAGGCATGTGCTCTGCCATTGAGTTACAGCACCTTCTCAAGGGCTATATCAAAAGTTGCCCCAGCCTTTCTTGTATGAATGGGAACATGCACAAGAGAATAAAGAATGGTCCCAGGAGGAGGCCCATGTAGGGAAAAGAAGGGATAGAAATGAAAAGTTGCTCCTAGCTGGTAGGGGGCAAGATCAGATTAAATTCCAATGGATACTGCTAAAGGTAATTTCCATCATATGCTCCATTAAGATATGGGGAGGTGAAACCTAGGAATTTGGACATTGTTAAACACATCCCATTGCACTGCAGATAGTGCCACTATTGTAAAAGACCCTCAGTTCACCCAGCAAACGCTTTAAACTGTGTTTGTTTGCAGTAAAAAAAAATGCACAAAAGAAAGTAGGATTTGACACTGTCGTTTTGAAATTCTGCAAAGAGGAACCAGCCTTGTTAAGCTTTGGGCAGGATTCCCATCCATGTATTAATTTCTTCTGCGGGATTAACGAAAAGGGAGATAAAACTGTCACACATGATACAAAATCACCCTCCCAGCCAGTTACATTTAGAAAACATTTGAAGAAGCATTTGAGAAATAATCAACACTCAAATGGGTGAAGATTATTCAGAACGAGCCTTTCCTTGAGATTTTGCAATGAAGGAGAAACACTCCTACTTCTGCAGCAATTTCCTAAAATTAAATTTAAAATGTCCTCTTTGGTTTCCTTAGTATTACTACTTAATGCTGGAGGCCTCCCCCCCCCCTTTTTTTTTTAAACAGAGGCTGTGGGTTCCTTGTTCCAATTTTAAGTTTATAAACAAAGTTCAGAACACAAGAAGAGGCTGCTGGATCAGGCCAACAGCCAATCAAGTCTAGCATCCTGCTTACAGGTTTCCCATCAGATGCGTGTGGGAAACCTGTAAGCAGGATTTGAACACACAGCACTCTGCCCCCTGTGGTTTCCAGCAACTAATATTCAGAAGCGCTGCTGCTTCCACTACCACTATGACACATTCGGTATTCAAATACTAATGAGCACAGAACTGCAGCCTTTGCCTCTTACTTGGGAGAAAGCCCCATTGAACCTAGTGAGGCTTTCATCTGAGAAAACATGCATAAGATCAAAATGCAAGTTGGGCAGTTCCCCAATGATTTCACAGTGCTGTTCCTTCTGAGCTTACAGCATTTGTGATAAGCAAATTAAGTGCCACATACCAATAAATTTCACTTCCTATCCTAGGATGAGGATTGGCTAGGGAATGTCTGTGCAGTCAGACCCACTAAGTAGGAGTTCTACAGCCAGGATTTTGAAATTGGAATGAGATGTTCTTCTCCAAAATACAGATAAACTCAAGGATATTTAAGGTGAAGAAAATAAATGAAGCATGATAGCGGGTTTAATATTCTCCCCCTGCAATTACAGAGTTTAACTGGATTAAAGGAGCATGGTGGGCAGAAAGAATATTATCGTTAAGAATTGTTTGATCAGCAATTTTAAAAAGAGCTCAACTATTTTATAGTGTTGTCTCAAGAGCTGTATTCTGAATACATAGCTTTTCTCCTTCAGAAGTCAAACTAGTCGAGGAGGCTTTAAGTTGGACAAGCAAGTGTTCCCCCCTCATAACAACTCAGGAAACTGCTGGATCAGGCCAATGGCCCTCAATTAGCATCCTACTCTCACAGTGGCCAACCAAATGCTTGGGGGAAACCTGCAGTGTGTCTGAGCCCAAGAGCACACTTGCCTCCTGTGGCTTCCAGCAACTGCTATTCCAAAACATTACTGCCTTGAACTGTGGAGGCAGAACATAGCCAACATTGCTAGCCTCATCCTCCATGAATCTGCCTAATCCTCTTTTAATGCCATCCAAGTACCATCACTGCCTCCTGCGGGAGTGAGTTCCACAGTTTAACTATGATTGTACCCTATGCAAAGAAGTAATCTCCTCCCAATCAAAATATTTCAAGCTCCAGTCACCTCACTCTCTTTCTCCAGGCCAGAATAAGGACCACTATGTAACTATGAAGCAAACTGTATCTGGGGTTCTATATTTTTGCAATGCTTGACCGACTGATGTATTCTGGCTTAGGCCAGAATGAAAGCTACAGTTCTACTGCAGCTGCCTCTCTTTGGCTAAAAAGGACTGAGAGGGATATTCACAACAATTTCTCTCTGGCCTAGGAAGGAGAACTATGGCAATCAAGAGTATACTCATTTGGTTTGTTTTAATAAATCATAGTTAAAGCCCAGGGGTGACCAACATGGTGCCCTCCAAGCATTGGACTCTAATTCCCATCAGCCCCAGACAGCATGGCCAATAGTCAGGGACAATAAAAGGTGCAGCACAACAGAATCTGGAGGGTATGGCATAATACTGAATGTGGCACAATGGGTCAGTGCCTCTGGCTGTTAACCAGAAGTTTGGTGGTTCCAGCCCACCCAGGGATGACTGTGGGCAGGATTCCTGCATTGCAGGAGGTTGGTTTGGATGACCCTTGGGACCCCTTCAAACTCTGCAATTTTATGTTTCTATGAAAGCTTTATGTCTCCTCCTCATGGCCTTGCTGGAGCAAGAAAGGTGAATCTGTGAGCTCGAGTCTCATTCATGTAATGGCAAATCATATTATTATATCAAAACAAGACCAGTATAAGATGGCTTCATATATTTGTATTAATCAAAATAATATTCATAACAACATGTTAATGATAAAGTAGTAACATTTGGCTCAAACTTTTGAGGTGTCAGTCTTTCATGATATCTAGCATCTCCAAATTTTGAAGCATAAATGAATAAATTTTACAGGAACAACTACTACAACTACTGTGAAGCATAACCCTTGAAAAAAGCATAATTTATACATTTTCAAAATAGGGCCAAGTGACCGTCAAACCAAATGGACTTTCATCTACCCACTCACATCAGCTCAAACAAAACCACTCTTTACCACTTTCAGCCTGTGGTATAGCGATTGCTAACTCCCAAGGCAACTGGTGCAAATGTACAGCGCGCGGCTCAGATATGCTGTGTCACTCAATCCCTGACTGCAGGGGAAACATATTGGCTTGCAGCAAAGCACAACGTTAGTTTTGACTGTAAACCCATAGTCTCAACAGAATGGGTCTGTCTGTCAGCAATCATGCAAACTGTGGGGGTATTCTGTGCCACAGTCATGCAAGCATGCGCAGGACAATTGCAATGTAAAGTGAGTCAGCAGCAGACAAGCACAGAAAAGGCCATTGTCGAAAGAGGCCCCAAAGGGGGCAGCTGGTAAAAGTGGCATGGCTGCACAAGGAAGGATCCGTGCAAATCTATGTGCCTTGATCTAAAGTTCTGAATTAGCCACAGCTGTAAAGCAGAGGAAGAAAAGAATCACTACCACTATATTAAAAATGCTTTCCAATTAGACCGGGGGGGGGGGGGGTCAGGAAGCACAACTCACCTCTTCAACACTCCATTTGGCCACATTCTTGGCGGTGAGGCCAGAGACCTCCGGCAGCAGCTTGCAGTGTTGCTCCCAGCAGAGATGGAGGCGGTGGGTAGGGTTTGCAGAAAGGGAAGGCATGAAGACAGACTGGTGGAGGGCCTGCTGCAGAGCAAATGCTGTGTCTGGGAAGAGGGAGGGCAGGGAAGGAAAGAAGATGAGTCAGTCCTTGTTCAGGTGCAATTTAGAAGTGCAGGGCTGGATGTGCTCAGAGCACCCCTCCCGAAAAAGGTAAAGAAGAAAGCCCTGTGCTGTTACAGATGCTCTCAGGGAAGAGATGCCCCGATGCTAACACAGGAGGGATTGCCAGGGAGGAGGAGGTTGGGTAACTGCATCTTCAGATGGAAATTAATGGCACCATTCCAGCTTACAGTTTGTATCCAGCCTGTTCAGAGCACTCTGCATACAAGATAATGACAAGCACTGGTCACATCCCTGGAGAGATGACTCCAAGGTCAGGAAGGTTGGCAGTTCCTTCCAGACGTTAGTATCAGTCTCCATTTGTCAAACAATAGAGGCATTAAGAACAAGAAAACAGCTCCCGCCTGCCTGCCTCTCTATCCCTCTCATATATATAAGATCATCTGATTATTGCTGTGTCATGGTGCAGTAAGGATTTGTGGCTATCTATGCAGCATATACTGGAGCCACTGATTAACATCGCATGACACAATTTCTTTGATTAACAACATTAGCATGATTTATTGGGTTAACAACATTAGCTAATTATGTTTGCCGCTCCCCCTCCTCCACCGGGACACATACACAAACAGAAAGGTATTTCAAAACACTAGGACCTTTTAAGTCATGGTTATTGTAAAGGTCTGTAGTGACATCTAGTGGCATTTTCAAATAACTAAGATATACTGCTTATAAGAGAGCAAGGACTGAACAGTGCGAAATGATGTGTTCCTACTCCTCCCCTAGTTTAAAAATGATTGAGGAATACTAGGGCTCAAAGGGGCTGCTTATGATGAGATTGTACAGCTCCCTTCCCTGCATTTTACAAGGAGGTTGTTAGGGAAACAACATGACTCCTCCCCCAAATACATAACAATAAAGCTGTTTGGTGCTGTTACAGCCCAAGTGGTTGAAGTTTTTGGAAGGGTGAGAAAGGAGGGGGGGAGCTACAACCTCTTCCTTTCCCACTTCCTGAAACCTCTCCTCTGTGAGCTAGTGCTATAAGCTTGCTAGAAGATGAGCAATTACGGGCTGGGGATACACTACTTTTTGTTGTGGGCCCTCACTTTTTTATATGGATTGTAGATTTTTCTGTTATATTGACCAGTGGTCAGTGGAAAGAGATGGAACACTTATGGCTCTCCAATGAGTAATCCGATCTCTGCAGAAACAATTAACATTCATTTTAACAGGTTTGCCAGAGGAAAAGAGGTGGGAGAAATGTAAGCGGCAGCAAGCATCAAAACAAATAGTTTCACCTTATCATTGAAACCACCCATTTAGCAAAATATATAATTTTCATGACCAAATTTCCAGTAAATCCACAATTGTTTCAATGGTTTTAAAAAGCACAAACACAAAATTAACTAACCTCTTCCATCAGCCTCCTGCTTCACTAGCTGGAGCTGTATATAGCTACGTGAGCAACCAATCCTGAAAACACAGATTTGGGCAGTAAGGCAAACAATTATACAGAAGAGACAGAAATGCTTCTCCAAAGAACACTTAAATCACGGATCTGAATAAAAGACTTCAAAATATTTTTTGTAGCATGTTTAGCCAGCATTTGATAAAATGAGCTCTGATTCACAAATGCTTATGTCACAATACAATTTACCCTTTAAACCTTTTTAAGTTTATGCTGCCACAGGCTGCTAACCCCTTTGGAATAGAAATTGTTGGGTCCAATGCCAGTTGAGGATCACTCAACTGTAATGTAAAAAAATGGTTTGGAAATTGACTCAGTCACTTTTAACTGATTTTCGAATTGTTCAGGTACATTTATTGATACTCCATGAATTTGTTTAATTCTCCTTGAAAGCTACCCTTGCATCTGTAATCAGTATCCCAACATTTTTCCTTCACTTCAAAACTAAATGGTCCAAGTGGGAAACTTTATTGGGAGTAGGTTTAACAAGTTGAACAGCTTCGCTTACCCTTTTGATTTGATTTTAGTAACAGCAGATGATTCCCCTTCCACTGAGTCCTTCTCTTGGCTGGTCTCAGACTGCTCAGAAAGACTGTGGACACTGCTCCGTCCCGATCTCTCCCCATCTTGTGTGGATGATTTTCTACTAAGAATACAATATTTATGTCTATAAAAACCACTTCCCAACAAGCCATGAATTAGAACTCAGGGCAAATCCTCACAAATTAAGGGTTGTGATTGTGCAGATAAAGTCCTCAGGATAGGATGTGGTGATGCAGATAGGACTGGCTGAGCTGTCAGTGACTCTAATTAAGTTCTGTGGGGCAATTAAAAATACACAAAAAGGTTCCCCACCAAAATCAGTCACAAAACAAGAATCTTTCCCCAGCCAGCAACAGGGTTTACAACAACTGCTGTCAGGAAAAGGCCACAAAACCAACACAGTATCATTGTTCAAGTGCCTGAGAGAACAGGGACATCTTTGCCTGGCACCAAAAAGATCACAATATTGGCACCAGGCAAGCTTCTCTGGAGAGTCTGGGGCAAGTGGAAAGCAAGGCCAGTGTAAGAGTAGCTTAATAAATGTGCCCAATATTATAGTAGGCCTTAAGGTTTAGTTTAAAACTTCACCTGGACTGTGGAGAGTCTTCCTGAAGGTCTGTAAGTCTTGCAGAAGTCTCAGGTTTCTTGGGCTTCTGAACACTAGCACTGGGTGAAGGTTTTTCTCCACCAAGACGATCTTGTAAAGAACTCTCCCTGCTGCGATTGATTTCAGAATATGGGCAGCCAACTAATCTACATCAAAAGCAGAAAAATGTTTCCACAAGAAAAATATTATGCAACCCAATTGTTCCACCTTCTCCCTCCGAGGCCTATACTAACAAGCAAAGCAGTATAATACAGCAACTCTGCAAGAGCAACAAATGGCAGGCATGTAAGATAAAGGCTCCTGGGAAGTAAATGCTTAGCAGCCACAGGCTAAAACAGAAATTCTGCAGAGAGATGCAGTTTTCAGTGAAAGGAGGAGGGAAGGACATCAGCTGCCAAAATGACTGCTCTTCAACAACACCGAGTAGCTGAATGAGCTTGGGGCAACACGAATGAAAGTAAAATCTTGCCCAGAATTCAGGAAACAGGGCACATAAAAAGCTAGCCAGAGGCAGGGGGTAAGGTGGGTCAGCTCAAGAGAAGAGTGACTTAATGTAAAGAACAAGTCTTTTAAAAAAAACCCCAACACCCATCTTTTTATAACTGCCTTTTCCTAAAGGCTTTTGCTTTGGAGCTGTTTCAAAATGTAGCTCTGCATAGTTGTTTTTCAGCCTTTGTTTTAACCACTTTTGTAATGATTGTTAATGCTGCTGCCTTTGTCCATGTTTTCAGCCACTGTATTTAATCATCAGTTTATGATATTGTGAGCCACCTTTGATGGGCTGTGCCCCAAAAGGTGGAATATAAATAATTTTACAAATAAGGAAATAAAAATAAAAATAAACACACAAATTAAAGAAGGAAGCAAAAGGAGCAGGTGGGGATGTGAGCTGGCACAAACACAGAAAGGCAACTGCTAAAAAATGCCTACATTTCGGCGGCCATTTCAATGGCTAAGATTCTCAAGGCCAACCTAGTCTTCCAATAGAATTGCATCACTTGTTCTGGACACTGAGACCATATTATACAGGTCTGAGAAAACTTAGGTTGGTTACTCTTCCCCACCCCCACCCCAAATGGTTCTGACCTTTAAAGACAAGTTTCTTTCTCCTTCCTGTAAATCAAGCTTTGCCTCCCTCAAAAATGAAATGAAATAATATAAACACAAGTTTTTGCCTATCTGAACAAACACCACTTCCCATATCTGGAATCTCATCCACCTTAAGATTTGACAAACATTTATGTTGATGTTATTCGGATGCAAGCTTAAAGCGTGTCTTTTCACAAAGGCATTTGGGAAGTGTGATTGATTTTATGCCAATCCGGTTGTTTTACTGCTGGTTTATGTATCCTGATTTTTATTGGTACCATTATTTATTGAAGGTTAATTGTCCCTCACTCTGAGGTCTTTGAATTAAAGGACAGTATATATGTATCAGCCATGAAACTATCTGTCCAAGAAAGTTCACTTACACCTTCCATTCTGGATTTCAGGTGACAGGTGAAAACTTTTTTTTATTTCAAATGGTTTTTAATGTAATTCCACTCAGAGAGCATTGCTGTGGAGGGGGGATAAAAATTCAAAATAACTAAAACCAACAAAACAACAATATTGTCACTCCGCAAAACATATGCATCATGTTTGTTCCCCTACATAAAGAGCTTCCTCTAAACGGCCAGTTAGCACATCAAGGGAGAAGGCTGGAGGAAGGAAAAAAACAATCTCCTTATCCCAATATGCTACCTTTTTACAATCTAGGAGTTTTTAACATGGGGAAACATTCTAATATGCAATCCCGCACCAGCTTAGTGGCACAGAACAGAAAGGAGCACTCTGGAAGTCTTTAAGAATCCCGAAATTCATGAGAAAGTAGGCTATGAATCTTCTCTTTTTTATGTAGGAAATATTACGCAGAAAGCAAGATGCAAAGCAGAGGAGTCCATGTAATCTTGTGCTTTTTTAGTGCTGCACCTGGGTTGTGCAACATGTATCCCACCAGAGCCTATATCTGCAGTCAGCTATTTTAAGGGCAAGAATCCCATTGCACAGATTGGTTTTAGTTTCATGTTTAGAAAGACTTATGAGAGTGTCAATGAGTCAAAGTAGTAGAAACAGCTCCTTGCTTAAAGTCCTGCCTTGCCTTACTGACTGCCTTATTAATTTTTAAATCTTACAGAGTTTATTGGGGAGAAGCAATTTAATGGCTTTTTGCCCAACAAACACTGGAAATCCTAAACACAGACACACACACACACACACACACACACACAGCCAGCTATGAAGCACAATTCCTTTCCCAAGCTTTGCTCCTTTGTCTCAACTTTCTCCTGGGTAGGTTGAGAATGTTGTAGGACACCTCTTCAAGCCACTCCAACTTTCCCTTCTTGCTGGCAAAGTTTCGGGAATGAAACCATGAGATTCTAAACAGCTGCCTCTTCACATGTGAGTAGCTGTAATATGTAGCCAGGTTCTGATGCTACCTTTCTGTGGTGTCAGTATAAAGCTTGTCAGTGAAGCCAAATACAAAGCACAAGAGGGAGCTAGAAGCACAGCATTTTATAACTGAGACACGCATTCATATTTGTAGTTCACTGAAGCTGCATTACTTGATAAACAGGTGCTGGGCAACTGATACATATTGCCCTACAATCTGCTGGCAATTACCCCATAACTCTTGGGCACACGTACGTGTAATGCGTTCCATATCTGGGTCCCCTGACATGACCCAATCCCTGACAACCAGGAGTAGGGCATCCCTGTCCTACTGCCCCTGATGGGTCCGCAGTCCCTAGAAAAACAAAACTTGTTCAGGAATAGATTTCAAAGTCTTGTTTTAAATAATTTGGTAAGGAGGGGAGAAAGAAACTACAACATTATTCTTTGTCTCACCTGGTGGGAGTTGCAAGGCATGTCCAGTTTTTGCACACCAGCCCATGGGGTGAATGTCTGGACTGTCAGCATCAACCCAGAAATCAAAACTGTGGTCCCAGCCATCAAAGTGTATCTAAAGAGGAGGAAACCCATATTGGAGGAAGAAAGAATGAAAGTCATAAGATAATGTTTCTTTTCCCCCTTTTTAAATTAATTTTAACTGCATTTTAAAATTTACAGATAGACATCATCTTTTCTTCTACGTTTACGTACATAGTCTATTTATTCTTCTATGCATGTTCATATCCATACCTCTTAACAGCTTCATCATCTCTCTTTATTTCATTATCATTATCATAAGATAATGTTTCTTGTAACAACTCTAAGAGCTTCTAACAGGAGCAGAATCCTTTTGGTTGTGGCTCTGGAGCTGTGGAATACATTCCCTGGAGAGTCTTTTGATCTTCCTAAGTTTTGCTTTAGACAAAACTGAAACTTTCCCCCAACCAGGGGATGTGTGCTTTTTGAACATAAGAGCCCTGCTGAATCATACCTTTGGTACATCTAGTCTACAATTCTGTTTCCTACTGGAGCCTCTGGAAGTCTACAAGCAGAAAATGAAGGCAGAAGCCCTCTTTTGTTTTTGCTCCCCAGCAGCTGGTATTTAGCAGCATACTGCCACTGAACTTGGAGGTTGCTATAACCATCAGGACTAGTAGCCACTGTGCTCCATGGAAATAAGTCTGAATTGCTTTTGAATCATTTGTGAAACTGTTTTATCATTTTATGTACTAATTTAAAACAGTATGTAAACTGCTTTGAGAAGATATGTGTAAAAAGGCAGTATACACCTATAGTTAATAAATACACAAACAAAGCCAGTAAATAAAATGTCACAGGCAGACTCGTTTAAAATTCATTGCAGTAGTCCAATCCTGAGGTTACCAGAGCAGATTACTGTGGCCATGTTATCCCTGTCCAGATAGGGTCATAGTTAGGCCACCTGCCTAAGCTGGAGGAAGGAACGCCATGCTGCCACTGAGGCAACCTGTGTCTCAAGTGACAGCAATGCAACCAATACAACTTCCAAACTAGGAACGTGCTCTTTCAGAAGGAGTGTGATCCCATCTAGAGCAGGTTGCACACCACTCAGCCAGACAGAGGGAGCACCCACTTAACAGCACCCGTCTTCCCTGGATTAAGTTTCAGTTTATTTGCTCTCATCCAGTCTTAACCAAGCACTGATTCAGCATGTCCACTGCTTCCCTTGAGGAAGATGAAAAGAAGAAATAGAGCTGTGTGTCATCAGCATACTGATTACACGCTCCAAAACTATTTAGGACCCCACTTAGATGTTAAACATGACAGATGGGACTGACCCCTGCAGGACTCCATACTGGAAAACTCACAGAGTCAAAAAATGCGCCCCAAGAACTGCCTTCTGGAGCCAGTCAGACAAGTAGGGGGGGAATAATACAAACTGCCCAGTAAAGCTAAGTTTCCTGGGTTAAAAATAATATTGTGGGTAAAGCTAACTACCCAGTAAATCTAAGTTGTTGGTTCCGATAGTTTATGGCATCACTTTTGACTTCTAACGAATGTTTACCCATAACACAAAATCTACAGCATTAGAACTAGAAGAACCTCATTGACAGATACACAGAATAGAATTACTGTGGATATCCAACAATGGAAAATGACAAATGTATAGTCAACAGGTATATCAATAGTTATTAATGAAACCACAGTAGGTGCTCAACTGGAGACTCTTAGTTTCTTAGTCTCTTATATGCTTCCTCTAGAGCATCTTGAATTAGGCACTTTCAGAGGCAGAATGCTGGTCTATAAGCATCATTGCTTTGACCTTGCAAGAGGGCTCTTATAGCCTAAATCCAATTCTGATAAATAAAAACTGAAGGAGCCCACTAAGGAGCACTTGAGAAAAATCTGCTGCTGCTTCACCTATTCTGTGAACTGAGGGAGATTTTCAGTCTTTGTATCTGACAAACCTCCATTTTATACAATGAGTTGAATGCAAAGTTGATGTGTTTATGTACTCATTACAGGATGGTGAGTGGAGGCGTTCAGCATTAAAAAAAAATGAGGTTAACCTGATGTTGAGGTTCGTATTGCAAGTCACCCTCAAGGTATGAGAGCTCTAACATGGCAAATTTATGTTAGATTCATACAGAGAATTGCTCAAGGGGAAGAAAAATCAATTCAGAAATGTCATTCCAGAATAAGTGGCATTACAATAGCATCCAGCAATAGTGAGCAGAAGCATTGCAATTCATGGGGGGACTAAGATCAAGCTGTCATATTACTGCTGAAGATGCTTTCTTTCTTGAAAGCTCAAATGTAATGTTCCTTTCATAATCTTAGAGTAGCACCATGGCTTATTTGAATGCACATACCTTGACACGATGGTCATCTTTTTCAATTATGGTTGCCACTCTAATTAACATGGGATTTCTCTTGTCTACAGCTTCTAGTTTCATGTTAGGCTGGAATCCATGAGCTGGGCGCTGTAAAGGAATGCATTGCAAATGCAGTCAAGCATTACTGAGAGTAAGGTGAGCCATATATAATTTAAAGGTGCAGTCTGGATGTAATGATAAACCACAGCCTAGCATTAAAAAAATAAGATTGCTTGGGCAGCACCATCAGCAGCTTCCTCAGTGCATGCCAGAGTGTCTCTGGAAGAAGTTGCTTTCTGGTTTAACTAACCACAATTTCTTACATCTGAACTAACTTTAGTTACAGTGGTACCTCGGGTTAAGTACTTAGTTCTGGAGGTATGTATGTATGTATGTATGTATGTATGTATGTATGTATCTATCTATCTATCTATCTATCTATCTATCTATCTATCTATCTATCTGTCTATCTGTCTATCTATCCAACCAACCAACCAACCTGAAACTGTTCTTAACCTGAAGCACCACTTTAGCTAATGGGGCCTCCTGCTGCTGCTGCGCCGCCGGAGCACAATTTCTGTTCTCATCCTGAAGCAAAGTTCTTAACCTGAAGCACTATTTCTGGGTTAGTGGAGTCTGTAACCTGAAGCATCTGTAACCTAAAGCATATGTAACCTGAGGTACCACTGTAGTTCGAACTATGGTTTCTGGCAAATGGCTTTTTTCAATAGACCAAAGTTTAAACAAGGTAGTTTGGCGTGGTTCAGATGTAATGCCATTAGTTTAAGTTAGAAAGTGAATGTCCTCTGGCACATACTGGGGGCGGAGATGAAAGAGAGTGGAGCTCAAGCTGACTTGTTCCCATAATGCTAAACTATGGTTTATTGTTATATGTGAAGGAGACACAGGCATGTTTCCAGGAGCGTTCCTTTTGACTGCAAACCAAGTAATCAACACCTTCAACCTCTGGGTGTGTAACTACAATTAAAATCACAATCCAACACATGTTCACTTAGCTTACCAAGTAACTGTATATAGAATTGGAAGTTAACCTAACTCTGAGTAGAAATTCTAGTCTGGAAGACCTAGATTAGTCTAGGTCTAACTGATCCATGTTAAAATTTTTGCTTAGCTGCTGAGATATGTCTTTGTTAACTTGTTTCAGTACCGATATAACTAAAGGTAAAATAGTTCCTTCACACAGCATATACAGTACACTCACAACTTTCGTGCATTTAACTTGTGTGTACTCAGCTGTATGTGCTTGGCAATTAAAAAAATAAATAAAAAGAGGGTGGATGTCTGGGGAAAGAAACTTTGGTAATCCCACCCACCACTGCACCCATTTTTTTTTTTTTTCTATACAGTGGTACCTCGGTTTAATAACAGTCTGGTTTAAGAACGATTTAATTTACAAACTCCACAGAACCGGAAATAGTGTCTTGGTTTCAGAACTTTACCTCGGTCTAAGAACAGAATCCAAACGGTGGAAGGGCACCGGCGGCGGGAGGCATCATTAGGGAAAGCGCACCTTGGTTTAAGAACGGTTTTGGTTTAAGAAAGGACTTCCAGAACGGATTAAGTTCATAAACTGAGGCACCACTGTATGCAGTTTTGGTTTTAGGCTCTATCCCCAGAACCTAACCCCCATTAAGTTGTGGGCTTACTGAAGTTAAAACTATGGAATTTGCTCCCACGGAATGCAGTGTTGGCCACCAACTTGGATGACTTCAAATGATGATCAGACAAATTCATGGGGGATTGGGGCTACCAACAGCTACTAATCATGACGGCCCTGTTCTACCTCCACTATAATAAATAAATAATATTGTTTTTATTTGTACCCCACCCTCCCTGGCCGGAGCTGGGCTCAGAGTGGCTAACAACATAAAAGTAATACAATATCTGAATTCCCTGAATACCAGTTACTGGGAATCACAGTAGGCAGAATACTCTTGCACACATGCTTCCCACAGGCATCTGATTTGTCACTGTGAAAACAGGATGTTGGACTAGATGGACTGATCTTCTTAGGTTCTTAAAATTCAAAAAGCCAGTTCCATTTACCAGCTTTTAAAAAAAATACTGCTACCTTAAAGCATTTCATGTAACCCACTTAGTTTATCTAGATCATGGTTTCTAATTTGCCTTGCACCCAATATTCCATAAATAATTATAATAAAATAAAATAGCAGCAGCAGTAACCATCATCATCCTAATAATCCACCTATAACTAAGAGCTGTACAAAAGTAAAACCATAGCTTTTAATGTTGTGATTCACCAATATAAAACTAGAAAAGATGTTGACCAACCAGTTTAAAAGCTCTTGCTGGGGCTGCCTGTGAACCAGTTTCCTCCAAGTATTTCTCCCATGAGAAGCTTTTGAAATCCTTGTATTCTGCAGAGAGGTTTAGGAATATTATCAGTCTTTAACTACAACTGTAAGTGATAGGAAGTGTACATTAACCTAACAATACATTGTTATGCAAGGGAACTGAAATAAGAAATTAAATCACTTTAAAAAATGTTTATATAGTGTAAGCTTCCACTTCAGGTTATGTGCCTAGGCTTGTTTTACATCTATGTTACTTCATCAATTGGTGTACGAGCTGCGCTCTCCTTCATATGTGCACTGCAATACCATCCCTTTCATGGAAAATCATAGTTTGTCATCATATCTGCAATGAACAAATGATAGCTTGTTCTTGCCCTCCAAACATTGCAAACTTTTATCCTGGCTTTTAATTCTGGTCTGGAGGATAAGCACAAACCAGAGTTTACAAGTGTTTGTGCAAAAGCAAACTATGGTTTGGCACAAAAGTAGTAGTTAGGGAAAGTGTGAGGGAGGGGGTAATTGTGCAAGCCTAAACCAGTTCAAAGTCTTTGGTATGGAGTCTATAATACGTAGAAACTAGTATAGCATTCATAACTCTTGCAATCTTAGAAAATTCACTAAATGGGTCCACATCATAACAAAAACTACATTAGTTTTCATTTTCATTTTAAAGTTAATTTTACTGCATTTTCTGTATGTAAAGTGGCTTTTAAAGCACCTTTATTACCTCTAAAACTTATAAGTTGAAATTCTACACCCTTAGAGATTGGCCAAAAATAGACTTGGTGATTTAGGTGAATGTTATGAGCTGCCCTCCAGACTTCATAGAATCATAGAACAGTAGAGTTGGAAGGGGTCTTGAGGATCATCTAGTCCAATGCAGGAATCTAAACTATAGCATCCACGACAAATGGCCCGAATCTACAGTTGTTCCTCCCTGAAGCAGTGTGTGACACATTGTTCTCAGTCACCTCAGTCAGGAGTAATAACACCTGTCCTCACCAGCAAGATCCCCCAGCCCACTGTGGAGATCTTTTGAGCTTTTAAGCAAGGCTTTTTTGCTCTCAATTCTCCTTTCCCATCCCAACTCCTGTCTAGGGCTCCATCTGCACTTTTATGTCTAAAGCCGTATCATACGACTTTAAACAGTCATGGCCTCCCACAAAAGACTCCTGGGAACTATAGGCTGCCAAGGGTGCTGAGAGTTGTTAGGGAACCCCCCTATTGTTAAGCCAGCATCAATACATCATGTTGTCAACAAAGACCTGATTTTGTGACCCAGCACCAGCATGCAGTTACCCTTATCATAATGGAATTAGGATATGACCATTCTCTTGGGCAGGGCAGGGCAGGGGGTGTCTCCCATTCTACAAATCTAACAGAATTAGTTGGAGAGGAAAACCAGAACAGACCTCATAGACATCTGAATCACATAGAGCAGATCACATCTTGCAAATGTTTAGAATGCGACAGGGACTTGTGAACTTTCAACATACCAGCTGGTGTTGTAAGGGGAGTTCCAGTTTCTTGACAGTAACCAACAGGTCGAATATAAGGGCTACTAGCATCACACCTGGATCAAACAGAGAGAACTAGTTCCAGTCACAGCCAGTACATGAAAGAATGACTCTGATGTTTCTTTGCTGAACCTGATCATACATGGAAGCCACTTGCTTTAAAAGTCATAAAACTATGTCTTCAAGACGACCAAAACACTGGAACTTACTGTGCAGGGTTTTTTTCTTATTCAACATAAGAAGGTATCAAGTGGGTTATAATCCCTCCTAGTGCTTGGAAGGCAGGAAAAATGTGGATTTCCGTTTGAAGATCCAGGTGAAAGACATTTCTAAAATAAGATGATGCCTCCTACTGGAGGGATCAGTCAGACCCTATGCTTGCTTTCCATTGAGAGGAGTCATCCCTCTAACCAGACTGACTCTGTCTGTGGTCAGTGAAGGCTTGGTTCTCAGACTTGGTTCCGGGCCTTTTTAAATAGCTTTCCCCTGTATTCTTTTTCTTTTCTTTTTGCCTCCTCTCCTCTCTTGGTGTGACTGTTGTGTGAGCAGCCACTGTATATATCTGCATTGATCTACAAAGCATTTACACCTGTGCTAAGAACCTGCCTTGAATTCCACCTGGAAGAAAGTCAGGATGTATTTTTTTTTTAAGGAACCTGATATGTGCAGCATAATTTGATATGCTGGGATTCTCAGTGCTCTTTCTTTTTCTCCAAGCATGCTTCTAGTAATCAAGGTTGCAAAAGACTTAAAATTTGTATACAATGAGAAAGGTTCAGAAATGAGAATAGATTGGATGCCCTTCAGTGGGTAGCAGTTCACTGCATGGAACAACCGATCTATCCTTTTCACCTGTCAACTATTCACTAATTTCCTAAACCTTGATGTGTAGTTCGACCCTAACTTGGAACATTCCCAACCCACAATTGCTAAAGTAATGTGAATGAAAGGGCATGAGGAACATGTGTAGTTAAGCATTGGTGAATGTGAGAAAAGAGTGCTTAACCTTTCACATACTTATCAGTTCTCCCCTCCTAATGTCTCCCGTAACCTTCTTTCCTCCATTTGGGTGTATTTCTGGTGTCAGAAACAAGGCAGGGAGAAACAGACCTAACTACAGCTGTGGCGTGGGATTGGATTTTCATGGAGAAATCAGCAGGCATGGGAAGGGATAAGCCAATGATTCTTATACTGTAGGGCAGCCTGCCCTTTAGAGGGTCTAGAGCACCTTCAGAAGTTCCCAGTATCTTTATTGCTTAACTTTTAATTTTATGTAATTGTTGCATGTCATACGCTCTAATGTTAACAAAGATATTTCTCAATGCAACCATGTTAAACAGTTCAAAGATGAAAATGAATAAAAACTGTGTTACAAAACAAAGAAAGTTCCAGATGTATGTAGATCCTAAGGCAAGTTGTATAATCCTTCTCTACTAGCTAAGACCTAGCTAGAAAAACTTAAATGTTGACTACATTTATTTTATTCAGTTACATATATATTCTGGGTTTTGGTCCTTTACAGGACTCCCAGGGTGACTCAAAATTGCAACAATATACCTATCTATAGTTATATATACATACACATACCTCTAAAATAATTAAATCATAATGACAAATGGTAAGCATGCATAAGTTTGCAAGTAAAAGAATATTTCCCCCCTAGATTTTCAAAGAGATGTGAGCTGTACACAGTTCTGCAAGTTTTGACAATGTCACAAGCAAACAACTGGGCCCAAACATATTTACTTGGAGGAAAGGTGCACACATCTAAATGAAATTTAAGCGTGTGTAGGACAGCTTCAGAAGTTCAGGAAGTGAATAAGACCTGATGAATCTAAATTCAGAACTGGAGCCTGACTCAAAATGCAGAACTAGCACCCCCCTCATCCTAACTCAAATTCATTCTCTATCTAGGCAATGCCAAGCAATACCCTAGTTGCGTGAACAGAGGAGATATTTCTTTAGTTACCAGTAGTCATAACTTTCATCCCAGTTGTCAAAATGAATTAGCAGCCGATTATCCAACATGTCTGCAATGGTTGCTACACACATTAAAGAAGGATTCTTTTTGTCTACGGCCTCCAACTTCATTCCCACTCGAAAACCAGAAGGTGTGACTGGCTAAGGAACAGGAGAAAATTGAGAAAACATTGCAGTTAGCTAGATTATGGAAATTACAGCTTCATTAGTATAATGAATGCTAATAAAGTATTTTTTATTAAAAAAAATCACATGTTCCAGTGGACATTAAAGACCAGAATTTGTTAGATATGGGAAAGTCTCATCAAAAAACAAACTATACCAGGTCAAACTAGCAGGTTAATCTAGCAGCTGAATAAATTTATCCATCTAAAGAGGTTTCAGGTAGAAATCCTTCCCAGGAATGGTTCGTGAGTTTGTTGTAACTGGACATATTAAATACTGAACTTGGCAATACATGTGTGGTATTGCATTCTGAATTTTTCCTTTCTCCGATAGAAGGATTCATTCATCCAGAGGAGGAGAACCTTTAGATCCAAACCTCTTCTCCCTCCTCTAAACTATAATCCGCTATGACATCAAGACAGCAGAATGCAAATGCTATTTTCCACTTGGATCAAAATTCAGTGCTAGAGGCTGAATCCTATGACAATTCTACTATGGTAACAGCAAGTTCTGGCACATTACTGGACAAATCCTCTGAAATGCAGCAGATGTTCCCCATAAATAGAGGAGGATCACTCAGACTGAAACCTAAAGACCCTGACCTTGTTCAAATATATGAAACGTTTCCATATAGAGTGGCCCTGCAGACACAATCATGTGAAAGAAATAATGTCTGGGCTAGTTTATCCACAAATACAGTTACAGCTTCCTGGCACAATTCTGGGCTGAAAAATGGGTTGCTTGCTCTTTGACAGCGGAACAGACAAATTCGGAAGGTTGTGGACTCTTCAGTGGAGGTTTTTAAACAGAGCTTGAATGGCCATCTGTCAGGGATTCTTTGGCTGTGATTCCTGCATTGCAGGGAGTTGGACTAGATGACCCTTTGGATCCCTTCCAACCTTACAATTATATGACTATGTATTATATGACTATGTAAAATGCTGCTGGGAAGTGACTCTTGTATTCAAAGAAAAGCTGGAACAGATCTTACTTTCTCCACAAGGCTACTCTGCATGGAAGAGTTACAAAGGCCCTTCTCATTCATTGAAATCAACACAATTTGACAACCATTGCCAGGCTACAGATTGGACAAGGTGCTATGCAAATGTACAAGCAAAGATACTTGACAGAGTGGAACGGGAAGCAAACTAAAGCTATTTAAAAAATGCTGGAGATGGGGAAGATGAATGCATTTATTCAAATGAGCAGAAATGTGTTTGATGTAAGTACACGTATAACAAATATTTTCCCGTCAAGGACTGAGCAAGTTCTGGTATTCTGGTAAAATGTAGCCAATGCCAGAGAAATATGACAAAATACAATCTAGTCTGTGCCAAATCACCTAGTAAGTAGTCAGATGATAGGTGTCTGCCATGTGCACATATATAAAAAGCCAGACAATAAACTCTGTTTACTAAATGTAAGTGAGAAATTAAATAGGTTTCTCATTTGACATCTGATATTCCCCTGTTTCTTAGTGATTCAGCCTCTGTTCCAAGCATTTGAAAAAGGCACAATAATATCCTGGCTGAAGCTTTAGAAATGGCTGGAATTTAAAAGACTAAAACATCAGTACTGCCTCTTACCGTGCTCAGGGCTCTGAAAAGAGCTTTGGGGGCAGCTTGAGCTTTGCAGTTCTTCAAATATGATGTCCAATTAAATTCCCCTTCCTTGTAACCTAGAGAGAGAGAGGGAGGGAGGGATGGAGGGAGGGAGGGAGATAAAAGTATTGTTTTATACAGTGGCTGCTGCTACATTCAGATTGGTTTTTCAGAAATAGAAATGATGTGGGAAGAATGTGAACTTTGCATAATAGCTGCCCCTGTGAAATAGGCAGGAGTTACAGGCTTCAGTTAACATATCTCTCACTTTCTTCTCTCTTTTAAATACTTTATTGCAGTTGTTAATCATTAATCTGAAACTTCAGAAGTCTCTAGGAAACATTAAAAGGGGGGAAAAGTAGTGAATGCATTTGCTATATTGCACATTACTGAAAGAAATTCTCATTATTTTACGTTTTCCATTGCTTGGCTCCATCAAAAAAAAGTTTGTCTTTTCTCTTATAAGAAAACTGCTTCATAAACTACAGCAAAAGTGAATGCACTCTCTTCTGTCCTGTAAGATTTCTGTCTTCTAAGGCTTACTATACATGATCCACTGCAAACAATACACTGCTTCAGCAGCTTATTTCCATGCTCTACACAGGGTGGACAAACAGTGTCTCAACATCTCACATATTATTATTTATTCATTTTATTATTTATTGCACTTATGCACTGCCTTCCTGACAAGCTATTTACAAATATTAATATCGTTTACGCAAACAAGTAAAGGCAAGCAAGCAAAGGTAGGTGCAAATGTTATATTTAATATGTACCCATTTCTATTTTGTGAAGTGGCTACTTATTGGTTTAGATTTCAATTACTTCTTCCCATTTTTAACAATGCTAACTTTAGTGCTATCAGAATGAGCACAGGCGAGCCATGAGTTTGCAAGCTCCCTCCTCACTTCCCCCTCCTCTGGCAAGGAGACTGGAAGCATCCACATCCATGTTTGAACTAACTACAATTTATATTAAATGGCACAATATAGTAAATTAAACAACCTAGCTTTGATTCAGCAAACCTATGTTTAAACGAAGCAGAGTTCCAAGTGTGGATGTTACAACAAACTCAAATCAGGAACTGGATGCCTTTAACTTTCTGTTCAAACACACACACACACACCCATGAGATGGGAGCATAAAAGCCTGAAGCTTATCCATGTGTGTTCCCAAGGTGCTAAAATGTGGCGTAGCATTACATCCAAATGCACTTGTTTGAACAAAAAAATAAGTTCATGTACCTTTAGGAGGAAGCAGCTTGTGACCTGTTTTTTCACACCATCCAACAGGGTGGATTTCTGGAGAATCCGCATTAACCCAGATGTCATAACACTCAGAATAACCATCGAAGTGCAATCTCACTCTGTACCCTTGCACCTGTAAGCATGAAGCAACTCAAAGTTATCCCTTTCACGAGTCAAATGAACCTTAGGGTTGTTTTTTGTTTGTTTGGGTTTGTTTTTTAAACTTAACTCTGGATTGATTCCATCTCCTTATATAATCTTTGGCAAAAGATAGAAATGCTCTCTTTTAAAATTTACTATCTATAGTTGTAGGGACTCCTCCACAAAGTCTGTTTTATGCTTATTGTCAAAGTGGAACTCAAGTCTCTACACTGCAGTGTCCAGTCACACTGATGTTGAGTCTCTCTCTCACTCACTCCCACCCACCCACCAGGAGATCCATTTTGCACATATGTAGGCATTTATTCAGGCCTCAAAATTACCGTATTTTTCTGTGTATAAAAGTAGGTTTTTTCCCTTAAAAATAATGTCAAAAATTATGGGGGCGTTTTATACACGGATATTGCCGAGGGTGGACGAGCAATTGGTTGTTGCCACAAAAATAGGGGGCGTCTTATACATGGGGGCATCTTATAGACGGAAAATACAGTAATTCAAGTAAACGCCCAAGAAAACACACACACACTAAAGATTGTCTTGTTTACCTGAAAATACCCTTTGAGTCTGGCAGGATCTGTTTCTGACTTTAAAACCATTGAAGTTGTTTAATTTAAAATAACAAAATCTAGGCAGAAGGTATTTTTAATTAAATAGAATGTGAAGCATTATCTTTAAACATCGTTTTAACTCACTGATCCAGGGCATGCCTTAAGACCTTCCCTCTGTCTATTTTCCCCTCCCCCTTATTATTCAGAAAATGAGTTAATACTGTTGATTTCAATACAAAGAAAGGCAAATACCTCGGCAACAGAAAGCACACAAAATAAGGAAGGGTGTTCAGGATCTAGGCCCTCTAGCTTCATTCCAACTTTAAATCCATTTTTGTTTTGTGGAAAGGACTGAGACTGCAGTGGAAATAATGGAGGGAAAACATTATTTTACACTTCAACGAAGACTTTCTTGTTGCAGTGTTAATACTCTATGGGGAAAATAAGAAAGAAATGAACTCTAGTTATTTTGTGTAATCTGTTCTCTAATGGAGGTAACTTCAGAGATTGCTAACTCTGTACTTGTTTTACACTGAGAGATGGAAGGTGAATGACATCTATATCAGAATTATATTCACAAATATATTGATTTGAAGACTGTGATTCATCAGAAATGGCTTACCCAGTGGGACAGAGCCGCAATGCTAATTTTTTGGCAGTAGTGTCACTGTCACTTACCATGATGGAGTGGGGTGAGGCAGTGGGGAGGTCAATGCATAGTGGGTGCAACAGTGAGAGCACTGGATTAGGTCTGCTGGTGCACCCACACGACCTTGACCTTCCTACCCCTTCATCTCCTGGCAACTGGCAGCACTGTCACTACTAGAAAGCTAATATTGTGGTTCTGCCACATCAGACAAGCAGCTTCTGTGCTCAGTTCAGACATCAGTTGGCTAATTAAGCTAACTCTGAAATGAAAAACCATGGCTTGTGATCAGTCAGCAAACAAGAATTGGAAACCATGGTTTGAAATTAATTTGCAAGCCATTTTTTGAGCTATAGTCGGTATGATATCAGAACTGACAAACCATGGTAATGGCCCTCACTTCACTTCCAGAGGCTGCTGTTCTATGGAGAGAGAAATGAACTTAAGGAGCTAAGTGCTGAGCAGATCGGAAAACAAAAGCAGGCAAAAACTGTCTGTAGACTGGGGTTGGGAATATCTGGTGTGTGGGCCAAACTTGGCATGCTAGGCCTCCTCATTTGGCCCACAAAGCCACTTGGGGGAAGTAATGCCCACCTGCCCTAGACCTGATGTTAAGATGATGGGTGGAAGGAGCACACCTTGATCAAGGAAACAGAAGTGGCTTCCATTCAATGGACAGCCCCACCCACTAAAGGCATCCTGATAAGGGTCTGGCCCATGCAGTCAAAAAGGTTCCCCACTCTGATTTGACTGTTAAACATTTGGAAACTCAATCCATTGGTTTAGTTCTAAACTATCGTGAGCACAAAACTTCTGACTTTTGTAAACATCAACCAAGAACAAAGTTTCAAGTTTTGACATAAAAAGAGTCGTAACTCTCAAACCCTGGCTAAGAACAGGTAGATAATTAAAAGGAATTCTGGTGATGGAATCTGAAACAACCTTTTATAACCAATGCTTACTTCCACCAAGAAGTTGATCTTTATAGACATAACTGATCAAAGCTGAAAGGTGCCGCTAGAAAAAAAAGGATGACTGAACATTTCCCCAGCGTTACAAGGTGCTATTTTTTCATTTCAATGGAAATTGAGGGAATTCAGTATCAGACAGGATGCGTGTTATATTCACATTCTATAGAGGTCGGCTTCTTGCATATTTTTAGACATGCCAATTGGTTGCTACTTGTACCCTCACTTGTAATGATTATTTTTTAATCAGATAATCTACAACATGCTAAAAGTCAAGGATCCAATTAATATAAGCACTATGCTAATTAGCAAAGCTAAAGCTAGCTTCACACAGTCACTAGCTAAGATATGATCCTAGCGCTGAGCAATTTCACATACTTAAGGTACAAATTAAAACAAGGGTTGGGTGCAAACTTAAAAAAAACCCCCACAACTATTAAACTTTCTCTAGTGAGTGATTGACATATTCCCATTTCAACAGGGGAACAAGTACAAATAAAACCCTCCTCTGCCCATATTAGTTCATTTCTCTGGCATCCAGTACAGGCAGTAACTGAAAATTTCTTAGAATCATAGAGTTGGAAGGGACCTAAGGGTCATCTAGTCCAACCCCTAGCAATGCAGGAATCTCAGCAAAAGCATCCATGGCAGTTGGCCTTTGTCTTGCAGCACTTGCTCTCCCCTTTTCTTGTCTACTACTCCCTCACAATGAGAAAGCCCGGGGCTACCTATCTCATTAGCAAGCTGTTTTGGGGAGCAGCACCTTGTTGCAACAGCTCTGGTCACTCTGTAGTGACAGCTCTTCCCTATCCAAATGGGCAAACAATTCCTGACTACAAAGAGGAAACAATGAAAGGAGCAAGGGAGTTTTTCTGCATTTTTCCTAAGACCAAAACAGAAGTGGGGCTTGATTACATATTTTCCCTTTTAACAAGCAAACTTGCATATTGACCCAAAAGGCAGCTTTGTTAACTTTTAGGATATTATCGGAAAGGCATCAGGAACCACCCTTTAGACAAGATGTAACTACCCAGCCAGCCAGCCACCTAGCCAACACAACACCACCAGTAAATCTAGCTCTTTAGCCTGTGTTGCAGCAGCACAAAATAAAGTAAGTCAACCTGTCTGGTTCCTCCCTGTAGGAGAACTCTTTTGTGTGCAAGAACTGTAGGCTGGTTTGACAAGGTGAAAACTCTATTTCTCCTGTACGAACCACAGCACATGCCAAAACAACACCAGCCCCCCCCCCCAATTCTGTTAACCAAATGCACAAAGTCATTAAATAGTCACATGAACAAAATAAATAAATTATCCAAGAGCTGTCAACCTCTTTGAAGAGTTTCAGTGGAGCAGGTGCCATTTTTTCTTCTTCTAAGTATGACAGCCAGTTCCACACATGCTTCTTTCCAGGAGTAACTGAGCAAAGACAGAATGAGAGGGAAATTATTTCTGCAGGGCAAAGCACTGAAGCAGAGATCCACACACATGTGCTTCTATTTGCCACATTGGGTATCCAAAGGTAAGCCGTTTCTTCTACAATAGATGGAAAGCAGCTTTCAAGAACAGTCCAACAATTCAAATGCTATCAACTTCCCCTTACTAGAATATATATTAGGGAACTAAAATAAGCAAAACTATCTGCTATTTAAAAAATGAATAAAACTAATTGCAGGAAGGATCTGGTTTCTGGTGTTGCTTTTTAAAAAATTACAAACATACCACATACAATTAATTATTTACGCATTTACAGTTATTTATACAAAAACACAGCAAAATTAACCATATATAATAATTCTAAATGAAACGGGGGGGAGGGGAATACTCAGAATTGGTGTGTTTTTTGTAATGTCTGCTCATAAATTTCAAAATATTTTCTGTGTTGTAAATATCTGAGGCTGACTTTTAATGCTATTTAAATATGGCTTTCTTGTTTTTAGATAGTTGTAAATGGTGCACTGGTCAAACAGACCCTTACTGACCAGTACAAAACAACAAATTCCCACAGTCCTTCAAAATATATATAAGATGAGCAACCATTAGCAGCTATAAAGCAAATCTAAAAGAAATTAAATGGCCAGCCAACAGATCATGAGGAATATGAACAGGCTGCAATCTTATACATATTTACCAAGTTCCACTTAATTAAGTGTGCTGTAAATGTCTCCAGCTCTGACTTTAGTAAAGGCGTTCAACAAATTAATGCAAAAGATGAACAATATTTGAGGATGTAATTTAATTTAAGATGATCCTTAAGAGCCCATCAATCATTATCAGTTTCATTTCAATTTTATCTTCCAGTGTTTATTTTAACAGGATTTATCATATTCAGCTTGCTGTTCATAAGAGGGACTCTAGTTTGATGATGCCAGAATGAATGATCCAGATGCTTTGCGGCCACCTGAGCAAGTTGGTATACTGTTACTCGCAACCCTTAATTCTACTATTCTAGATATATTATGGGTTCTACAGCTCCAGCCTTCTGGGCTGCAAAATTATCTACTATACAGCAGCTTTTCAGCATTAAGCCTTCCGCTTACCTTGCTTTACTGGTTTAGCATTCTTGCGGTTTTTCAAATTCAATTTATTCTTTTCCTAGAAATAGACATATTTTTTAAATGATAAGAAAATACACTGAGATTTTCATACATATGATTGACATTTTCATTCTTTTATAAAAATAAAAAGGTTTAGTATTTTAAATTGTAACTCACCTTGGGTACCTTGGTAGAAAGGTAGAAATGAAAAAAACAAACAAGAAAGCATAACCTGCCATATAGTGTATCCCCGCCACGATACACACAGACAATAAATATATATATATATTTATAAACTTTCCAGAGTGATATTTTCTGAATGTAAAATGTTAACATTAGCTTCTAATTCAAAAAAGTTTTCAAGATTTACATATATCACTGCCCGACTCAAGTGTAGCCTCTTGGTTATGATTCCAACTAAACCTGTAATACCTCATCATCATCTGCATTTTCTTCCTCATCTTCAGAATCCAAAAGCAACTTCCTCTTTTTTCGTAGGCGCTTGGAAGGTCTGTCTGTTTCATACATCTGGCTGCTACTTGTCTGTTTCCCGAAGTCAGGTGGGGTGTCCTTAGAGACTCTACTAGGAGACAAAACCTAAAATAAGTGCAAAGTATCCCTGTGAAGTTACAAAAAGTCAGTGGCGTAGCGTGGGGGGTGCAGGGGGGGCCGGCCGCACCGGGCGCAACATCTGGGGGTTAGGGTTAGGGGGCGCAAATCCACGGGTTAGGAGGCGCAAATCCACGGGTTAGGGGGCGCATATTACTTGCCTTGCCCCGGGTGCTGACAACCCATGCTACGCCACTGCAAAAAGTTACCCTTCCCGTTAACAGTGAAGCATCTGGACTGGCAGATTTAAAAGGCAATACAGTATAAATGGTCTGGGGGCAAGGATACTTCAAAGACCAGCTTCTTCAATGAAAACCGACCTGCTGCATGTTTACTCAGACATGTCTCACTAAGACCAATGAGGCTTACTCCCTAGGAAGTATGTTCGGGACTTAAGCTTTAATAGCTAGTACTAACTGGCATCTTAATTAACAATTAATCAAATTTCAGGAAACCAAAATCATGTACAATAGTGACCTCTCTTGAAGCACAGGTCAACTGCACAACCATGCAGGTTTTCTTGATGTTGAACTTCATTCATATTAGCACTGAATATTTCACATCAAGGAAAACAAGCACTGCAAAGTTGAAACAATGCTTACATTTTCATTCAATATGAGCCAATGAAAGCGTCAGAGCTAATTTCCTTTAAGAAAAGCTCTTGTACACTTTTATACTGCAATGTGGCCTTCTTACGCTTCAGACATACCACCAACGGTTTTCCTATCACAGCTTGCTTGATGAGTTTTCATTTCATTTTGTCTTTTATAAGGAAACTGGATATGTATTCATTTTTCTGCTGTGGCAGAGGAAGTCTTGTGAGGTAAATAGGAATATAACTTCCCCATTTGAGTGACAGGTTTGCTACCATCCTAACAATTTTTATGGGCTGCTTCAATGTTTAGCATTACTAAAAATGCAAAACTGGTGTATGAAAGTTATGGTGGGAAACAACTGAGGTGGCAAAACATAATTTATCTGAAGTTAGAAGTTACTCAAATTAATGAAATTTTTGAGTATTATAACTCATCTATTTAATGCAATCACAAATATGTGAATAAAATGAATTTCAGACAAACTGGAGTATTCTTTATATATAGTTACAGTGTTTTTAAATTAGATGGGGATGCAGAGGACAGTTAAACGATCAGAGGTTCAATACGTTTCTTCCACCTTTCTGAATACGTTTTTTCCAGCTTTCAGAATAAAGTATTGAGAATTAACTTTCAGTCATGCTGAAATAAATGTTTTGAAAGATAATTAGACATTTTAAATTTAATCAAAGAATACTGTTTAAAGAAAACGAGAACTGCATTTCTTTCTCTTTTGAATAATGTTAACTGATAAAGAGAAAACCACTACCTCCCTTAATCTTCCTTGGTCAGCGCCTCATCAATACATGGGGCCAGTCTCCACCTTGAATGCTATCTCATTCTTTCATAAAGTGATTTACCCTGCAATCCTACACTCAGAAGTAAACCTCACTCAGTTCAATGGTATTGACTCCCAGCTCAGTGTGTAGGATTGCGGCCTTACTATTTAGTTACTGCATCAGCAGCCAGCCATCCTGTTTTCCAACATCTTTTTTAAAAATACTGAAATTGATACTAGCTCTTTTAATACAGAGATAAATATAGATTAATCCAGATTCCACTTGTGTCCCATGAAACAAAAGAGGAGACCAAAGACATTACCTGTCTCTAGGTTCCTGACGGGAATTCTCAAAACAGTCCATTTTCCCAGGGTGTCTGTTATTTTCACAGGTTTGGAGTTCAGATCTGGGAATATTGTCCTTGGACACTGCAAAAAAAAAGGATGATAGGCACTGATTAATTCAAAATAAAATTATTTGGGACTTCTAACACCTTTCATGGAGCTCATCAATGCTTTTTACAGTCCTGAAAGGAAACTGAACACCATGGAGCAGGTATTTAAAGTCTGTGAAGTCATTTAAGCCAAAGCAACAAACAAATGAAGACTCTGTGGGTATTTTAACTGTGGGTGAACTTTAGAGATGAGAAGAATAGTGTTTTGAATTTTGTCAAATGTATAAAGCCTCTAGGCACCTACCCCATGAAATGACAAATTCAAAACTTCATCTATATTGACAAATTCCAGAGGGGGAAGCTATGTTAGCTGCAGCAAAAACAGCAAGAAGAGTCTTAACACCATAGGCTAATAAAATGTATTGTGGCAAAAAAGTATGAGTTATAGGCACCTCATTAAACATATACCTTAAGGCCACATTCAATAAAAGAAAGTGATTTAAAGATATGGTGATGTAATTAAAATAATGTATTTTCTGTCTGAAAGAAATAGGTTACATTTAAGCCAGATTTGCTGTAACTAAACAGAAACAAAAATTAACAGCTAAAAATGTCATTAACTATGCGCACTGAAATGACATTTTAATATATAGATTGTTTATATGCACCCTGTTGTTACTGGTTTTGGCTTTGGGAACAATTTTATATTTTTTTATTTTATCAATTGATAATGATGTTTGTCTTATAATAATCTACTTACTTAAACAAAAAGGAATGAGATTGGTCTAACTATATGATGAATACAATATAAATTACCGTATTTTTCCGTGTATGACTAGGTTATTTTCCTGAAAAATTAAGCTTAAAAATTGGGTTGTCTTATACATTGGGGCAATTCCCCCCATTTCCTCAATTTGGAGTCCCAAAAAAGAGTCTTATACATGGGTGGGTCTTATAGATGGAAAAATACGGTAACTCTCTACATGGATGTCAGATAAAGGTGTATCTGTTTTGAAATTTTAATAAACTTGTGTAGACATAGTAAATATATGCAAGCAACTATGACTTTATAAAGAAATTATGTGTATGTTTAAAGAAAATAGCAAAAAATTATTGATAAAAAATAATAAAAAAATAAAGAAAGAAATTATGCCTATATCTAAGCATATTTTCATGTGTACTTTACTTGGATTCATTCTTCTGTTCTGGATCAAAAATCTTCAGCAATAGTATGTGGACAAAACAGAAAATTGTACCCAACTGTACAAAGTTTGCTTAGGAGGAAATGTGTAGCATTACACAGTTAGTAATCATACAGCATGAGTTCATTTTTGTTCATAATCCTTGTTTAAAATCACAAAACTTGGCAGTATATTCAATAATCTGCATAGAGACAATACAACCAGGTTAACTTAGATGGTGCCAATCTAAGTATCAGGAATGGCCAGAGAAGTCTAGCAATGTCACCTTCCTGACATCAGTGTCAGGAAGGTGAATCTGCCCCACTGCATAAATTTATTTAAGCTTAAATGGTTTTCAAACAGTGCACTTATTCCTCTTGTGTGAATTTAATAGCAGTAAATAGTCCTAGCAATGTCTTACAAATGTAAAAGTAACAAGAATTAGTAATAAGAAACTGCATCTGACCACCAGAAACAACAGAAAGTTGCTAGCTAATGTTCTCCCCTTTTCCAGTGAAAATTCAAGATTGCTAACATGAGTTGATGTTAATGCATTCCATAATTACATAAAATATTCTATCCTAGCAAACCTGTTCCAGAAACAATGTCTTGCCCACAAGATTGCTCTGGGTGCAAAATATTGGACAAAATACATAATTTGGAAAATTGTGCACTCCAGTCCCCCCCCCCCCCCCCGGTGTGGTAGAAACCACTGATGGTTGAAACCACAATGTTTCAAAGTTCAAAGTCGCGCTCTTGTTTTACTGTTTCTGTTCCTAAGGACAAATATAAACAGTGACTGTAAATAATGCTAAATGAATAAAAATTACAAGCAGTTCAAATGTTTCACCAGATTGCAAGCTACTACAAAGAACCATTCTTGCTACACGTAACTGAAGCATTTTAATTTTTTTATGTTGGCTTCATGCTCTTGTTCCATTATATAGTCTATGAGTCTACGGCTCACCTTCAGTACCACAAGCAGTTATGGTACTGGGCACAGAAGAGGTAGACAAGTTAAGGGCTGAACTGGTATTGATTGATGATGCAGAGAGAGCTTTTGTAGCCTTTGCTTCAACTTCTGTAATTATTTCCAGTGTCCCAAACTCAGTTAAACGAAACTGCAGGGAAGAAAAAGTGAATGGAGTAAACATGTAACAAAAGAGACTTTTGAAGGAAAGGAAACAGTATATGAGAGTCAACAAGGAAACAAGGTAGACTGGAGTAAAAAGGAACTAATAGCAAAGAAAATGCATTAAATACTGCATTGACAATAATCTCTAGGGCATCGTTAGTACAGCACAGACACAGATTAAATGAGTACTCATTTCTTTCAAAGTACATACAGAAAGACATTATCGGTAAACATGATTCAGACCTATGAAACATATAAAAATATAATGAGGAATGATTACATACACAGTCTAAGATCTACAAAACTATAGTGCTGTTTGAGGGAGAGTAAGCACTCCTTAATAATGTTATCTGCTTAGAGTCAAAATCTAAAAAGTGAAAACCATGGTTGCCAGTATCTGCTGCTTTGGAGGGATGGAGGGATGTCTCAGCACATCAAGCTGGTACTGGTATACACCTATAGTGCTAGAGCACCAACCCCCTAAATGGTTCATGCAATTATAACCTAGAAGGAGAATGTCTCTGAACAGTTCAGGAAGTGATGTGTACATTATTTGAATTTCAAAAAAAGCAAGGTACATGGGTACTAGTAAACATTTCTGCTGTATCATCCACTTTATGTTTATTCAGTCCCCATAACCACTTAACCAGTATCTGCCACAATTCACCAAACTACTCAACAGACAGGGTACAATCCAGTTAGTGGTAAACACCAAGACTGATATCCGCTAGTAGAGTAGACCCAATAAAATCAATGGACTTAAGCAATTTCAATGGGTCTACTCAAAGTATGGGACGCGGGTGGCGCTGTGGGTTAAACCACAGAGCCTAGGACTTGCTGATCAGAAGGTCAGCGGTTTGAATCCCCGAGACGGGGTGAGCTCCCGTTGCTCGGTCCCTGCACGTCAAAAGTGCAAGTAGATAAATAGGTACCGGTCTGGCGGGAAGGTAAACAGCATTTTCGTGTGCTGCTCTGGTTCACCAGAAGCAGCTTAGTCATGCTGGCCACATGACCCAGAAGCTATACGCCGGCTCCCTCGGCCAATAAAGCGAGCTGAGCGCCGCAACCCCAGAGTCGGTCACGACTGGACCTAATGGTCAGGGGTCCCTTTACCTTACTCAAAGTATGACTTCACTGGTAAAGGTAAAGGGACCCCTGACCATTAGGTCCAGTCACGGACGACTCTGGGGTTGTGGCACTCATCTCGCTTTATTGGCTGAGGGAGCTGGAGTACACCTTCCGGGTCATGTGGCCAGCATGACTAAGCTGCTTCTGGCGAACCAGAGCAGCGCACGTAAACACCGTTTACCTTCCCACTGGAGCGGTACCTATTTATCTACTTGCACTCTGATGTGCTTTCGAATTGCTAGGTTGGCAGGAACAGGGACCAAGCAACGGGAGCTCACCCCGTCAAACCGCCAACCTTCAGATCAGCAAGCCCTGGGCTCTGTTGTTTAACCCACAGCACCACCCGCACCCTTATGACTTAGCTGGATATCACCCTAAATCCCAATGAATTCAGTGTGAAATATTTAAGCATGTACCTAACTATCCAACTGAAATCACTGATGTCAGAAGGGCTTCTTTTTGACTGGATGTTGCTCACAGTACACTTGCATCTCCATGTATTTAGAGATTCACCCATTACAGAGGGCAGAACAGTATTTTAAAACACATAAAAAGGACTATAATGCAAGACCCTTAAAAACAAGTGAAGATTTGTTAAGCATTCTTAAGCATTTTATAAATAAAATATTTTATCATTTGTTTTGTAATCAAATTGAGCCATTCTTACAAATCCGAGGATAATACTGCATTGTTTTTTTACTTGACTGAAAAAAAATGCAAACCAGCCAACATGCTGATCAATAATTATAGATTGTCACAACTATGTTGTTACTTTTTAAATGGAAGAGCAACAAAAGAATGATCTAAGTGTTTATAGACACAAACGTAGGTGGTTACAATGTGAACCTCACTACAGTTGTTGTGTGTCATTAAAGGCAAGATGATATGACTACGGCTGGGTGATATAAGCTTTTCAACATTGTGGTGTATCACTAGCCAAACATTGTGGTTTGGTGATATACTGCAATGTTGGAAAAACAAGCTGCATTGGCCTCTGCCTGTGAGGCACCTGGTGAAACTGCCCCAGCTATCACGTCAGGAACTGAGATGGATTCACCCAGGCGCTCATGGGCTGGGACAATGCAGTTTGCTTGCGCAACTCAGCTAGGCAGGGGACAGGTTCCCTCTCCCCAGCTGAGACAGCCCTCAGTCGAGCAGTTTAAAGATGGAGAGGGAGGGAAAGTTTCTCCCTCTGCATTGTATGAGGGCAGAGTGTGATGGCAGTTTCACTCAGCGATATATCGCTGGTGAAACTGCCACCACTCCTGAGTCCCTCTGCTAGCAGTGCCACTGGAGGCAGGAACTCTAGTGGACACTGGTAGCAGAGAGACTCAGGAGCGATGGCGGTGCCACCAGAGATATACCACTAAGCGAAGTTCCTCATACCGGTCCTGGGAGATATATTGATATATCGCCAAGGCCTAGATATGACATACTGGGCAGACTTTCATATTGATGAAATATGAAGTAGTGGTTATTTTATTAGAACATTACTCTTGGGGGGCATGTAATTTGTATCTTTAAAAATCATACCAACAATGACTGACAAATTTTCTGATTGCAATGTTGCTCATTCTCAATTTCTGAAAAGAGAGAATTCAAATCATCTTTAAAATCACACCCCATGGGCCAAGTGCCCACACTAGAACCCAAGAGAGGAAAAGAGAATAAAAGATCAGGGGTAAGGAAAATGCCCTCTGAGCATGATGCAACACAGTTATTACTTCACAGGGTCTTCATCCTTAAAGCTATTTATCATATTAAATCCTTCAATAGTTTATAGCACTTTGAGATTTTTAAAAAGACAGCTAACACATTTAATTAAAAAATAAATAAATGGAGATCAGTTAGCAGGTGTGATGGGGATAAATCTGTAATGAAAAAGTCTATATAAAAGAGGCATTCCAACAAACCATATTTGCCTAAAACTCTCAAATTAGATGCAGATTAACTGCAAAGTTGAGCTATTCTCTCCTCCCAAAAGCTGGAGCTAAGGCCCTGTTCCTCAACAGGTGGCCCACAAGCCAAACCAGTCTTCAGACCAGCCTCTCTGATCAGCACAACCGGCCACAGTTTCTTCTGCTCTCCTTCCTATTGTCACCATGCAATTCTCTGTTGTCCTTTTGGCTGCCAGCAACCAGCCTTGGGTTCCAAGTTTTCATATAATACACAGGTGTGTAAGGAAACATCTTGGTAGAGGCTTAGATGTCACCAGGTCCAGACAACGTAACGCAGTTATTTTTTCCCCTGCTGCAGTTTTTTTCTACTACAGTTATTATTCTGCAGTCTAATACTGGTACCCAAGGAGTCACGGCTAAGAAGAGAGCTTTCCTCTGTCTCACAAATTAGTTAAAACAGGGTGATTATCTTTAGTAAGTGTACTTATGTGGCTGAAAATATATTAAAGTAGTTCTCTGTTTTGGTGCATAAACAGTGAGTTATACTTCTTCACTGACATTTTGTTTCCAGAAACTCCAGATTCACTGCATAGCAGGAAAAACAAAGAGCTAAATCAGCAGGCAAGCAGAAATCTCAGCAAACTTTAACTTAGTTTGGTGATGGCATCTCAAGTTTGCTTTTGCCACCAGAGCTCCAATTACCGTAATGCCAGAGGGCAATACATTTCACAGCACGTCTTTTCTCTACCCTGACAAAAGAACATTTGGTAACTCTTACTAAGTTAGGGCCTTTGCTTACCCTATCCCTTATATTTTTTCCTTACTTGTATGTTGCTACCCGGCAAGGTGGCAATGCCGTCTTTCCAGTCTAAGGCACCCATTACATCGAAGTCTGCAGTCTGGGCGATGGCTGGTTTTTTCTCCGATATATTCTGTTCCATCTTTCAGCTTAGTCTTTGATTTTTTTAAAAAAATTAAGAAACAAAACTAGGCTTGAAAACAAAACAAAAAGGCACAGAATCAACAGGCCAGTTGTGTACATTTTATGAACAATTTTAGGGAGGGGGGAGGCTTTGAAACATGAAAAAATGTCATCCTTCAATAAGGTGCATCTTCACACTGAAGCAATTGGTGTAAAAGAAACAGAGCGTTTTGTGACTTAACTGTGTGCTGCCTACCTGCGTATTTGTACAGTTCTTACCTTATTGTGAGAGAAGAGGTCTCTATACTTAATTTTTTTAGGAAATAGCCATGACTTAAAGAAAAATCATAGGCTTTGCCGAGAGAAGGCCTGTGACATCTCAGAGGAAGTATCAGAACCCAGGAATCTGCCTTATACTAGTCAGACTATTTGTTCATTGAGCCTAGCACTGTCTGCTCTGACTAGCTGCAGAGTTCTAGGCAGACGACTATCACATCACCTGCTATTTCATCTTTCATTTCATCCAGGGACCTTGTGCTCTGCCACTGTACTACGGTCCCTCCCAAATCTCTAGTTAAAAGGCTCTCAAGCAGCAGGCCTGAAAAAATCACTGCCTGTTATCTAGATAAGGAATTGTTGTCAGGGTGACAGTGCTGGGATAGTTGAACAGTTGGTCTGACTTGGTATAAGCAGATCCTTATACCTGTACTACTATTACTGTTGTTGTTGTTGTTAAGTCATTTCTATACCACAAACACATATAAAAACATATGCATGTGGTATAGAGAATATCAATTAAAACCAAAACAAAATAACAAAATCAAGCAGAATGCATTAAAGAAATGGGTTTACAGAAATGGTTCATCTGACTATAAATCATGACATGAAAACTAAATATCTTTTTCATAAGAAGGCTTGCTGAAATAACCAAGACTTAAGCTGACTTCATTATGTTAGGTAGAGTGTTCTATAATGCTGGTGCTCCCATGCTAAATGCATAATTTGTTGAGGACAGCTAGGCACCACCAAATGATTGTAGATTAGGCAGACGTATAAGGAAATATTTTAAGTACACTAGCCCCAAGTGTACTTAAGGAGGCAGTGGAAGACAGGAGTGCCTGGCATGCTCTGGTCCATGGGGTCACGAAGAGTCGGACACGACTAAACAACAACAGCCCCAAGTTACTTAGGGCTTTATATACTATTAGTAAGATTTGAATATAGTTGGTAGCAAATGCCTTGAAACAGCTGGGCCTCAGAATTCTGTATCATCTGCAGCTACTAAACTAATCTCATGGGTAGCCCCTTACACCAAGTGGATTATAATAGTCTAGGTTATCAGTGCTTGAATTCCCATAGTCAAACTACCCTGTAATTGGAAAGTAAAATAATAAAATACATTTTTTTCTTGCTGATTCAGAAAGGTCATATTGCTCACAGTGGCCAAAACAGCATCACTGACCATATTATATGTGTGGGAAACAAAATAGCTTTGACCATATTATTGCAGAAGTGTTTTGCACACAATAAAATGAACAAGGGTTCCGAGACGTATTTTGTTTTTATTAAATAATTAATAAAACTTATTTTTTTAGTATTTTATAACCACAGATAAACACCCTTCTTGTTTTTAAAACATAACAAGTTCATGATTAGCCGATTCTACAAAAAAAAGTATGATACATGTGTTAGTTGTGGTTTGCGTGCTATGGCTTATCAAACCTACCAAGGTACGAAATGACTAAAGTTCACTTTGAATGGTCGGTGACCCTTTTCTGTGGCACTTAATACCATTTTATACCTTAGTTTGAAAGAGACAAAAATTAGCTTTATTTTGATACCAAAATAAGCCCAATTGGTTTAAAAATAAGCGAAACGGGAGGTTTTTTTTCTAAACTGACACAGAAATTGCATTAGCCTAAATCACATGGAAAAAAAATAAAATTAAAATTTCTCCAATTTTGGACCAAAAAGCTTTTAAAAATAAAAAAGGTTATCTCATAGGTATCTCTACACATTAAATTTTTTTGAAGAAAATCTGAGTCGTCAGAGCACATGGCACCAGGTGATTTGGCATGGAATGACCCCCTACTTCACATCTTCCAATATCACAGTGAACACTCACATTATAGAGAGCTTATAACCCAGCTACGCTCAGTAGCCAGAAGCCTCACAGTCAGACACTGGAGAGACCTGTCAGGGGTGAACAAGGACCGGTGGGAAACAGCCTTACTAGAAAAGCTAACCAATAATCTGAAACTGACACAGGGACAAATAGAAGAGGATGTCTTCACCCCAGTATGGCTCCCCTGTTTCACGTACAAAACCAAACAAGAACCCACCAACAGCAGGCGAATCAATTTGGCTTACTTGACCCAACAAGCCCATCCCGCCTCACAAAGGCAAACAAACTCCATTGCAGCCAACTAACCATACCCTGGGCCCCCAACCTCTCTCACTACCAAGGAAACGTAACAAGCGAACAGAAAGAGAAGCTATCTAGAAAACACTAATATCCCATAACAAATGTAACTGATCTGTAGAAAAGACTGTACAACTTGAGAAACGAGGCATGTACTTTTGTAAACCAAGAAAAACTTTAATAAAAATAGATAAACTTCAGTAAGACTACTTTGCGTAACAGTGAACACTACTCTTAGATTCTTTTCAGATATGCCTCCAACTATAAATATGGATGGGAAGAGTATGGGAATAATGGATATACTGGTCTCTATTTCATATTTTTGAATAAACAAAGCAAGAACTTGTGCATGTTTGCAAAAACTTCAATTTTATAGCTCAGGGATAATTGTGTTATGTGGGGAGCCAACAGGAGTTCCAGCTATATTTTTATTCACTTCCCCCTAACAGCTGTTTCATGCTGCAGAATAAAGGTCCTCCAATTCTATAACATAATGGGAACTTTTGCTGGATTACTTTAATAATTACATAGCTTTTCCACAAAAAATACATTAAATTATGTAATACTTCTAACATTTAACAATGAAGGTTAAAAAAACATATACCTTTGCAGAGAATTTTTAACCATTTTCCTCCTCAAAACTATGCTAGACTAATCTAGGCAGGAAAATATTGACAGTCAATTCAGTTCAACCCATAACCAGTGAAAAGAAATTGCTCTGGGGAAATCACACTGCCATTTCATTTGTATGGTTCTTTAAAAAAAAACACAATACAAGACAAAACAATCCATTGGCAGAACTTCATGCCATTTGATTTAATAAAGGAAACCTTCTGAGAGGCAATAAGTCGGTTGCCTTGAAGAATCATTTAGGATTCAAGCTGCTATAGTGAACTCTCTGATTAACTCCTTTGTGGACACACAGTTAAAACAGTCACAGCAAATAACTCCTTAATAAGTCTAGCAAGTACAACCTCCAGCAAGGGCATCTGAAGGCATCACACTCCATCCTGAGGCAGGTGAAGTTTCTTTAGGATCACTTCCAGACTACCTGTTTATTACACATTCATCCTATACTGCTTCCTGTCACCTGATTGTCATCCTGTATTTTCTAGTCCAGCTTGTTGTGCCAGAGTGCTTTAATCCACTTCAATAGTGCAAACCTAAATGTTTTCTTTAATGTACATGAAAACATGTTATAGTCTGTAGGGCTTTTTTTATTTCACACTAACTTGAGATATGAATTCATCTAAGAGATTTGTACATTATTAAAAAAGTAAAATAAACAATTTAGACTTGTAATTATAGACCAGTCATATGAACAGTCAATGCCACCAGCAAGCAAACCCTTCCTCACAAGTTATTTACAAAGATTCCAGCACCTGAGTAATTGCTGTTGCTTTTAAGCTTAGAAAACTACCTTCCTGCTGCTCTTTCATAGCAATTTTTGTTTTATATACAAAATTTTAGAACGCTCAAATTCTGCTTTTAACTGTTACCTAATTGAATAGTTAATAGCTCATAAATAAACACTGCATAAATAAATACTGTTACAGCTGTTAAATACTTTCTAGTCCCTTGTCTCTCCAAAAAAGTCACTCACAAGGTACAGCTCATACACTGTTCCTCACTCTGCCTCATTCTTGTCCTTTGCCTTGTGTCTCAGCCTTGCTATTCACTTCTGTGTCCACATCAGCTTAACCTATGGGCTGCATTTGGAGAAATGGTATTATCTAACTTCCCTAGATGCTGTCCTTTTTTTCCTGAATGATCAGGTACACAGTCAGGGTCAGGGAATGCTCCTGGACCCAGCACTGTCTAGGGAGATGCAACTGATGGAGGTTGCTTGGGCTGGTTTTGCAACCATGGCCTTACCTAGGGAAGACTGACCTAGCCACAGATTTAAATCTTTTAAATAAATGAATGAAACACTAGCCTTTGATTTACAACAGCAATACCATTATATTGTGCTATTATAAAACAACATTTATACAATAAACCTAGTTCTATGGGTAGGGGAAGCATAAGCATCTCTCACATTAAAATACAGTACTGCACAAGTTGTCAACACTTTGAAGGTCTTTCCTCTAAGTTAACAGTTAGCCATCTGTTCAGTGGTGTACCATATGATATGTGAACTCCTCATGTACATCAATTCTAATCTGAAATGGCAATTCACATGCAGAAGTCTGTTTCTGACTGCCCTTGATGGGCATAGTGTATCTTTATATTCAACAAAACAACAGGAAAACACCTGTGGTGACAGTTTCATGCAGGGGTTCTGTTCCTGGCCATCGCACACATTAGTGAAGCACAAATAAGCCCACCCTGCCCCACTGTGCTCCATCCCCACTTCACAACTCCCGTTACGCCCCCATTATGCCCTCTTCCAAAAGGACCCATGGATCAGGGATTGAGCATCAACTGGACACGAGCAAAATTGTTGCCATCTGTATTACTAACTGCTCATTATACAACATAATCCAAACTTACAAAACAGTTGGCATACTTAATCAAACTACTAGCACATCTAATGGCCAATATTATCTTCCTCCATGTGCTGATAGTATCTAAGGATATATCTTAATGCATAATCTGTCAAACAGATATTCCCAGCTATGAGAATGGCATCGGAGAATGCCGGCTGTACCGTGCTCTGCGACCCAGTGTCCTGCCACTTGCACCTTGATGCAAGTCGGCATTCTCAGACAATCTGCAGGTCTACGAAACAGTCCTCCCCCAACATGGGGAGTCTGCCAGGGCTAATTACTCCCATATCAGCCCTGAATTACCAGCACGGCTGGGGTCCAGTTGTATGGGAGTCAGCCATTTCCCACTGCCGGAAACAGGAAGCTCTCCTTTTACATTATCTTAACATTACATGCACAAATTGTTAGAAGCGGATCAAACATGAAGGCTTCCTATCAACTCTCTTGCAGTAGCTCTATGCCAGCTCAGTGGGCAAGGTTTTCCTAGGATCAGTACTGTACAATGTTGCCAGCTCATGCTACATACATTGATAAAAAGAGACTTAGTGGCATCACCATCAATTCGGGAACTTCCTGTCCTGCCAAAGGTGGTGCTGAAGAGGAACTTTTGAAGAAACGTGCAAAGTAATGATGGAGTGATTTCCCGCTTTTATTTGTAGTATCTTAACTAATAACAGAGGGACGTGGGTGGTGCTGTGGGTAAAAGCCTCAGCGCCTAGGACTTGCCGATCGAAAGGTCGGCGGTTCGAATCCCCACGGCGGGGTGCGCTCCCGTCGCGCAGTCCCAGCGCCTGCCAACCTAGCAGTTCGAAAGCACCCCCGGGTGCAAGTAGATAAATAGGGCTTGCCAGATGCAGCTTGTCACGCTGGCCACGTGACCTGGAAGTGTCTGCGGACAGCGCTGGCTCCCGGCCTCTAGAGTGAGATGAGCGCACAACCCTAGAGTCTGTCAAGACTGGCCCGTACGGGCAGGGGTACCTTTACCTAACTAATAACAGGAACATCGGGGTGGGGGGGTGGGGAATTCTTATGGCAGAAGGCTTTGATGATCTGGGCCATGGATAGGCAAACTAAGGCCCAGGGACCAGATTCGGCCCAATCGTCTTCTAAATCCGGCCTGCGCATTGTCCAGGAATCAGCGTGTTTTTACATGAGTAGAATGTGTCCTTTTATTTAAAATGCATCTCTGGGTTATTTGTGGGGCCTGCCTGGTGTTTTTACATGAGTAGAATGTGTGCTTTTATTTAAAATGCATCTCTGGGTTATTTGTGGGGCCTGCCTGGTGTTTTTACATGAGTAGAATGTGTGCTTTTATTTAAAATGCATCTCTGGGTTATTTGTAGGGCATAGGAATTCGTTCATTCCCCCCCCCCCAAAAAAAAAATAGTCCGGCCCCCCACAAGGTCTGAGGGACGATGGACCAGCCCCCTGCTGAAAAAGTTTGCTGACCCCTGATCTGGGCTAACAGCAAAGGTGGCATATAAGGGGATACTGCAATGTAATATAATAATAGTAACATACTTTTTCCACATTGACAAGCCATATCTCTAACTATGGTAATACATCATTTTTATGCAATGGTAGCCACTGAATATAGTCAAGGTCATGACCTCTCCATGTTTTGCAGAAAAGGTTATCATGGAGTTTCTGTCAAGGACAATATATTGAAATGAAGCCTGCAACATCTATAACAGAATATTGTGAAGGAACCATCTTTCTTTAGAGACAACAGCCTGCTGCTTGAAAGATGAAGATATATTTAATAAGATTTAATGGGTCTATTCTCCTTTTAAAAAAACTATAAAATGCTCTCTGTATGCTACAGAATTTCCAGCATATCACAATTGATCCTGTTTCTATTATTTTCCTTTTGCACCCTTCTCTTTCACAAAGATAGGGATCAACATTTTGCTCCAATGCAAATAGCAGGCATTTTAAAGTCAGCTGCCCCTACCCCGAATAAAGAGTTTGCCTCAAGCCAGAAATAGAAACCTTTGATGGCTACCTTGCTTGCAAACAACATGCTTTCTTCTCAAATGCCTCAGTAGGGTTGTTTATATTGTTTATCTAGTAGCAGACTGCCTGTTTGAACTTATGATCTGAAAATACCTTTCTTTTCAATAAAGACCTGCATAAATTCTTTTTCTGTTCTATTCTAGTCAACCTTTTTTTCTGTACCCCACAACCTCCACTTCTTAAAAATGGGAATATCAGTGAAGAAAAATATACTCGGTGACCAGGGCACGGTGCAGTGATAAAAGAAGAACTGATAGTGCAGCCAATTTTTTCAGTTTGCCACTAGAAAGGCAACACATCATAACCTTATTTTCACTGCTGAAAAAGGAGATAATACCTACAATACTCAGTTTGCTAACAGAATGACTCACAAGCTTTTCCATTATGATAGTCATACTCACACTTATGCTAAACGTTATAAACACGTTATATAAACTGCATGTTATAAACACATGCAGAAGTAGTTGTTCGGACACAAACTGCATCTGACCAACCCTGTAAAACAGAGGTTGGGAACCTCAGTCCTGGGGGTCAATTGCAGTCTTCCAGGCCTATCTGGCCCTCAAGACTCTCCCTAGGCCATGAACCCACCCACCCCACACCCTTTCTAGTCCTGCTATGCACCTTCTTAAATGTTTTTATCTGGCCTGTAATGTGTTTGAACTGTTATAATGAATGAAGAATGGAGAGATGTGTGTTGTATGGGTGTACAAAAGTAAAAGTGACAGACCATTTTTGCTTCTACCTGTGCCCACCACTGGCATGTGACCCCAGAAGGTTTCATACAAATGAATATGCCCCTCAGACTGAAAAGGGTTCCCCATTTCTGATGTAAGCATTGGCTTTTTGTATACAAATCTACATGGGACTTTTCAAGCCCTTACAGTCAATGCATGCAGTGTACATTGGATGGCACACAATTACCGTATTTTTTGCACCATAACACTCACTTTTTTCCTCCTAGAAAGTAAGGGGAAATGTCTGTGCGTGTTATGAAGGGAATGCCTATGGGTGGCGGGGATCTGCTGCAGTCCTGAGCAGAGGATCCATGGTTCCCCTTTCTTCCCTCCTCCGTGGCTCGCTTTGAAACAGCAAAGCGGGAGAAGAGCCGCTGAGTGGGGAGGAGAGAGGGACAGAGAGCCTGCTTCTTTAAAGGAGCAAAGCTGGAGAGGAGAGGAGCCGCTTACACGAGTGTAAGCGGCTCCTGTCCGGTTGCCTCCTTTAAAGCAAGCAGGCTCTCAGTCCCTCTCTCCTCCCCACTCAGCTCGCTACATAGCAGCAAAGTTTTTCAGCTCACTAAGCCGGGGATGAGGAGGGAGAAAAGCAGAGCATGCTTGCTTTAAAGGAGCAAAGTGGGAGAGGAGAGGAGCCTTCTCCCCTTAAACCCCTTTCTGCATTATTAGCAGCATCCTTCTCCACCCACCCCACGCATGTTCCTTCTCCCCTTATACCCCTCTTCTGCATTATTAGCAGCATCCTTCTCCACGCACCCCATGCATGCTCCTTGTCCTTTGAGTGCTTTCCCTTCCCTCCCCACATGGATCCTCAGGATTTTTGCTCTGGGTCACCCCAAATTCACCATCAGATCACATAGCATGTCCATGGCTACATCTTGCACCAAAAAAAATCACGCACCCACTGTTGCCTGTTGCAGTGGTGCAAAAACGTGGTTACAAAGCATGGATCCACATGGATCCTCAGGATTTTTGCATTGGGCTACTCCAAACTCACTGTCAGATCACATGTCTGTGGCCACAGCATGAACCACAAAACTCATACATCCACTGTTTTGTTTAGAATATTTTTTTTCTTGTTTTCCTCCTCTAAAAACTATGTGTGTGTTATGGTCGTGTGCGTGTTATAGAGCGAAAAATACGGTAATATGACAAAGGTGATTGTGGGAATTAGGTGTGAATGAGAAGCCTAGTCATATGCATTATGGAAATTTAATCAGTGGTATTGGGAAGAATTAACCAGCTTCACACAATTATTATTTCACTTTGGTCACAATCATTTCATCTTTGCCAACTGCAGGTTAAAATGTAAGTTAAGAGAATGGCCAGTTGGTTATGATGATCAGTGTTTCAATCAACAGTAATTCCCTTAACATTGTTTTATTACCACAAAAATCATTACAAAAGTATTGGCTTATTCCTGAAACTTGTGTTTTAAGCAGCTGTCACAACCAGGTAATATTTACAAGGCACCTTAATGAACGGACACTTCCTGATTTTAGTGAAAACTACAAATGCCAACAGAAAATACCCTAAAAAACCTGCCATTTCCAATTTAGACATTAACACTTTTATCATGGCTAAAAGATTATTGGGATACAAATCAGACAGATAAAAACCATCATCCTGTAGCATAAGGATGTAAAATCTAGAAAGGTTAAACAAAAAGTATGTGTGTAAGGAGCTAAAAGATTCCATGGCAGCTGATCAGCAGTTAAGGATAGAAGTTAACCAACTTTTAATGGTTTGGATAGAAGTGGAACAGAGTTTGAGAATTTTAAGAACAAAATGGGAACAGTGTATATACATAGTTTGCGACAGGAGGCAGTGTGATTAAGTTGCAAACCTAAGAGCAATTGTTATTTTGGAAATATTACAGGACTTCTGTTGGTAGAAATATATGCATTACTATGCATATTTCACTGCCCTTGACATTTTAATATCACATAATTAAAATGCTGAAATTTAATAGTATTCTTTGATGTGCACCAAACTTGTTTGTCTACCTTATCAGAAGTGATCAAACATTAAGGTTAAGGGATGACTTTCACTTACTAACATACTTCAGAAACAGACAGGTTTTAATTTTAAAGCAAGTTAGTAACACAAAAGTATGTTTCTTTCCGGACAATAAGAACGTAAGAGTACTGATTTAGGCATGTCATAGCCCACTAAAATCAATGAGATTAGGTGCACAAAACTCAGTTATAGGATTGGGCTATGCTACACCAAAAACTAAAACCATGAGTTAATACATAGTTGAACACCACATTCTCTTATTATTTCATCTAACTGATGTGCTAACATAACCTTATATTCAGTCCACTTAAAATAATTCTAAGATTGGAAGGTCATTATAACTCTTTATCCAAAGTTCAGTTGTACTATTTTGAGTAAGGGAACAAAGTTATTTGCTCTACCTCTAGGTCTGAAGGTCTTTCTGACCCAATATAACTACTGACAATCATGTCGCTTATGATAGGTTGAGATACTTCAGGCTACCTGGAAGCCCTTTCTGAGCCTACTGAACCAACAACCAACTTCCCAGCCACCAGTAATGACAATATATTTATCTCGTCATAGAGAAATGAGTAAAATAACCAGCTACTACAGTAGCCTTAATAATGTAACCTGGTAAAATACATTTAAGTGAGAAATATGCTTATTGTCCATGATAACAACTGAATGTAATATGCTCTCCATGATAACAACTGAATGTAATGTGCTCTCATGTACATCCCATTAAAATTAACACTGTCATTTACTTCGGCAATAAAAGATAATATCATTCATAAAGCAAGAGATTCCTGCTAATCAGAGCAAATGAAAAGCAACATGCACTTTGACAATTTATCCTGGAATTCTTTGGAGCTTCAAATATAGAAACCATATCTATATTTTACAAAAATCATATTTTACAAGTAGTCAGTTTTGGAAGGAAACATTTGTAGATTGAGAAATTACTCAGTTCAATGATGTCCACATATATATGTTGGTTGTTCATCCAATTTATTTCTGAGGGAAAACTGGCACTCCTGTACTGGCAATAACTGTTAGTTTCACCCATATACCCATCTCTTTTGAGTTATACATGTAATTATTTTGCTAGAACTCTCTCACTAGGTTCCAAGGCCATTCTTTTGATAATTTATGATTTGTACATATTAAACATTCCATTGCCCATCAACAGATGAAACATGGTTTTTCCTAGTCACACCATCAGAAAAAGCATAAAAGATAGATAAGAGAAAAAAGTTAACCTGACAGTTGTTATGAGTTGTTTATCACAAATGCCCATTATCACGTAACAGTTTCCACCACTGTATACTTTTCCATTTTTGCTTATGAATAACTGATGCTGATACAATAGCAGTATAATGTTACATTAGAAATTGAACACAAAGCCTCATGTCTCTTTCCATTCTATCCTATGCATGTTAACTGGGAAATAAGCTTATTTCCAGATAAGCACATAAAGGGCCAAAGCCATACAGCACAATCCAATGTAAGTCTACTTAGAAGTTAAATGAGACTTCCTCCCAGGTAAGTGTGTATAAGGATTGCAGTCTCTGTCTTTCAGCTTTTGCAGTGGGGGTAGGAAGGAAACCTGTGGCCCCCTATACACTGTTGGACTCACATCAACCCCAGCCAACATGGCTGATGTCAGAAATAATGGAGGATGCAGGCTCCCCATCCCTGTACTACACAGTCCAGCATTCCATTCTTCTAAAGTTTGACAAACATGCTACAAAATAAAAAAAATCCATTATTCTCAAGAATAATTCACTGACAAAAAAAACAACTAACACTGAAACTATACTTCTAACGTCTCCAAAATAACTGTATAGGTGGGAAATAATCTGAAATGATGAAATTATTATACAGCATACTATGTGAGGGATATGAACAAAGGATGACCACATTACGATGTGCTGACTGAACACGCAGATACATAGTAACTTGTTTCAGACAGAACGCTAAACTATTATTTATTTAGCTTAATTCTGACTTGTTTGTACATTCAAACTCAACTATGATCTGAAACCATGGTCGGAAGGTAACTTGCGTATTTCACTATGAACATGGATTCTAGGAACATGCTTCCTACTGGGGGGGAAACCTAACATAGCTATAGTTAAATAACCAAACTTTTATCAGACTAGTGTCTAATCAATCCATGGCCCCATCCAGAGAACTCTGCAACTAACTCTTCTAAATTGTAGCTACCTGCACCAACTTGCAACACAGGCTCCTCCTACACATGTACTATTGAGCCCATCCTACAAGTGAAAAAGTTTTTATCTTAATTCTGAAATCAAATTTTCTGCAGTATGCCCTGGAATATCAGTAGCTGGGCATCACAAAAAGAGAGTGTTGTCACACTTAGGTCCTGTTTATGGGCTTCTCATAAACATCTGGTTGGCCAGTGTGAACAGGATTCTGGACTAGATGGACCTTTGGCCTGATCCAGCAGGGCTGTTCTTATATTCTTTCAATGAAAGTCTCAGGGGGAACCTCTGCACAGCTCTTTGTGCCATAGGCCACAAGGAACACTGTATTCCCCCACCCCACCCCTTCCCACAGAATCAGGAAATACACAAACAGGCAATTCTACCAGCAAAATCAATTTACTGTACTGATTCTGTTAACACAGGCCATTCACATGGGCAGAAACAATAGGGATTGAAGGGTGGGAATAATGTCCTGCTAGAATGGCCTTTGCTCCTTACTATTTCCTTGTATACATCGCTCTATCCATTGCAACTCTAATTCTTATACAATTATTTCACCACACTAGAACTTCTGCATGCATGTAAACCCATTCATTGCAAGAATGATTTCTACAGGATGAGAGTGAAGTTCAAGAAAAGTTTAGTCACACCTGATTTTTGTCATAGCCCGGTAACTACTTGCCAAAGAGTGCCAATTGAGGCTCCTTAAGAGGAAATGGCCACAATGCAAATGCACATGTATGAGCATTTAAGCCCCATAGAAATTAAGGATTTGATTTCACAGAAGCTCTATACTGGAACATGGTCAAGAATTTCAAAACATAGTATGATTTTGGCTGAAAACATATAGTTCTAAAATTCTTACTAAAGATCTTTGCAAGAAAGAAAACAGCTTTCCTGGCCTATCTCCTGCTTTAATGTAATTCATTTTGAATGTACACTTAGGGAGTGTAAAGGTACAATTAGAGGTTTTATTCTGCAATATATTAACTCCCAAAGGGACTACAATGGTTTCAGCAGAGCCTGCTGAAGATTATTGACTTCTTCCACCAAAAGTCAATAATCCTGCCAAGACAGGATTAAGCACTCAAAGTGCTTAGAATATATTTTCTCAGTAATCTTTACAATAGCCTTGTAAAGTACACCAGTCATATAATCATATTGCAGGAAGGGGGCTAAGAGATAGTGACTTGTATATGACTACATATTAAGTTAGTTGGTGAAATTTGCACCCATTACTTCAGATCCTGCGTTAATGCGACCTTTCTGTGGAATTATCTGGCCTATCAGCAGAGGAGATGGGGATGAGATATGCATTGCTTATCCTTTCCTGAAATTCAGAAGTGCACAGTGGCATTAGTAGATTGTTGCAGCTGGCCAGCCAGGATCCACATCTGAGACATCTTCAAGGACAAATTATATATTATATTTTTTGCTGTAAATCTAAAATGCTTTAAGGGTACATATAATGTAATATGTGAAAAAGACAACCCCTTGTTTAAAACCATGTTTCATAGTACTGTACACTAATCAAAGAGCCATGCAGAATTGGCTACAGCTCCCTAGAGAGTATACACTTTGTTGTGAACAATGGGGAGTCCTGTGACACTTTAAAGACCAACAGGTTTATTATGACATAAGCTTTTGTGGCCCAGAACTTATTTCATCAATTGCCATTCTCAGCTAGCAGACATACATACATACATACAGGTGTAAAAAAAAAATGTAAACAATAGGACCATTAAATGCCAGAGGTACAATCTGTGACATGTATACTTTTGAGCTCTGCAGTTTGGCCCCACGGTTTACATTTTTTCTGTACACCTCTGCACTAGTCAGATCCCATCCGAAGAACTGTATTCAGTCCTGGACATTGCACTGGAGAAAACAACTCCTGTGAGGAAAGGTTGAAGAAACTGGATATGTTGAGCCTAAAAAAGAGAAGATGGAGGGAGAAAATGATAGCACTTTTCAAATACTTAAAAGGCTGTCGCGTAAAAGAGGACAAAGACTTGTTCTCTGCTCTTCAGAAGGAGTAGATCTAATGGGCTTAAGTTACAGAAGGATAGATTTCAATTACCCATTAGGAGAAACTTCTTAATGGTAAAAGTAGTCGGATAATGGAACTAATTACATGGAGGAGTGGGCAGCTCTCCTCACTGGAGATCTTCAAGACTGGATTGCCCTCTGATTGGGATGCTCTAACTCTGGATTTCCTACAGCGAGCAGCAATTTGGTCTAGAGGGCATGTAAGACTCCCCTCCTAACAGCCCTGTAGCTGTTTGTGCCATATATGCATTATTATCCGTGCAAGTAGGAGGAGATGGAGCACTGCTCAGCGAAAGCACAAGTGCTGCGTGTAGAAGGCCCCAGGTTTCAATTCAAGATCAACAGACAGTATAATCTGACCAGGAATATAGGCAGCTTCCTGGGGTCACAGTTTGCAACAGTTCCATACCACAGGAATAGCCAGGAATAAGACACTCTCTCTCATCCCCCCCACACATAATAGTTTTCTCTCCATATTTTTTTACACATCAGGCAAATACGGGGGTGGGGGGGTGGGATGGAGGGGTAAACAAAACCTCCTGTCACAATAAGTCTTTGAAGATGCCACCGGACCAGTAGCGTAGCGTGGGTTGTCAGCACCCGGGGCAAGGCAAGTAATTTGCACCCCCTAACCCATGAATTTGCGCCCCCTAACCCCCAGATGTTGCGCCCGGTGCGGCCGCCCCCCCTGCACCCCCCACGCTACGCCACTGCACCGGACATTTGCTGTTGCCTGACTGTGAAACATTAGACATCTCTCAACTTTAAATGAACAAAAACAACCTCCGGGGACTCCAATGGGACTTACTCGCAGGTAAGCAAGGGTAAGCCTAACACAGCCACCCATCAAGACCTTTGTTTTTGGGTGGTTGTGGGGTGGGGAGGTGGTGGGGAGGGGAGAGAGGGGAAACCTCACCCACCCACCCAAGCACAAAGCAGAAATTATGGGATGGGGAAGAAGGAAGATGCGGCGGGTGGCCGGGAGGGGGGGTGGCGAGCTGAAAGGAAAGACAACTTGGCATCCTCTTCAAACTTCCCCACAGGACTTGGGGAGCGCGGCGGTGTCCGAGGCGGCCACAGAGTTAAATGAGGGGAAGGGGCAGTTTCCGAGTCCCGGGTCGAGGTGGGGGGTTGGGAGCCCCCACTCCGTCGCTCGCTCATTTACCTACCGACTCACTCCGATTTTGGGGGGGGGGGGCGGGTGTTGAGCGCACTTAATAGGACAGACCCCCCCCCTTCCTCCTCCTCCTCACTTTCTTCTCAAAATGGCGGGAGGAAGCGCCGCCTAACGGTGTGTGCAGCGCACGCGAAGCGGCGACGGGGGGGACGGACGACGACGACAAAAGACGAGGGCCCCCCGCCCCCCCATGCACAAAGTAATCCTCTTTTCCTCCCGTCCCATTCCATCCCCCCCCCCCCAAACTGAATTCGAAGTACAAAGAGGGGTTGAGAGCCTCCGCTCTTTCCTTCCTGGCCGACCCCCCCCCCCCGCACTCCCCATCTCTTTTCCCTACTCACCTCCTCCCCTCGCTGGACTCTTCTCCTTTAAACTCCCACAACAATTCTTCACCCCCCCCCCTCCTTCCACTCTTCCCTTACCGGAGCGGTGCTCGGAGCGGCCAAGGCGCATGCGCGTAATAACTGGGGCGGCGCGGGCCGTTCCGGCCGGTTTGTGAGGGAACCCGAGGGATTGAGGCCCGGAGTGGAGGCGGCGGGGCGCGCGAGCGAGAGGATGAGGGTGGGAGGGGCGCGAGGCTCAGGCGGGAGCGCGCGCATCGGCCGGCTCCTGGGGGGCGGCAGGGGGATGTTTTTGGAAGGCGACTTGGGAGGGGAGTTTTTTTTTTGCGTGACACAAGTTGCGACACAAACACACACACACCCCTGAATCTTGTGGGTATGGGGATTCTGGCCCATAGGATGTTGCTGACCTACAGCTCCCATCCTTCCTGCCCCATGGTCATGCTGGCTGGGGCTCATGGGAGTTGGGAGTCCAACAGCATCTTGTGTTGAGAGGTGGGGGGTGTCCCACACAGGGGTGGCTCGTCCTGTTTGGCCGCCTGAGGCAAAAGGGGAAGGTGCCATCGCCCCGTCCTGCCTAAGCCTCACTTACTGGGGTCATGAGGCGGCAGCTTTCAGGGGAGGTCTGGCAGAGATCTGGTGAGATCTCATGCAAGCTACATGAAATCTTGCAAGAGATCAGGAGTGCCGGCTTGGCCCCGCGACCGTGGGTGCCTGGGGTCGTGGGTGCCATGCACTGTGCACGGCCCTGGCACTGAAATTGTTAATGCCCAGCTCCTTCATGGGGAGTTTTGTGGCACCCAGGGCCCCAAGGAATGGGCACCTATGCAAGAGATCCGCAAGATCTCAAGGAAGCCGCCTCTGTGTGACCCCAGCCCATGGGATTCTGCCGCCTGAAGCAGCTGCTTCACGAGCAGGCCGGCTCTGGTTGCAGGTTCGACACCCCTGCTTTCAAGAACAGCAGCTCCTTTTTCAGTTTTTTAATGCGGAAACAGGATTGGTTTAGACCTCTTCCCCTGGTATTGTATCCACATGCATGTCATACAGTTACGCTTGTGAGTTCTGATGTATTACTTGTCTTTTAAAAGGGCTGGGATTTGATAATGAAGAAAAAAAACTTGCAGGGTTTATGTGTTCACATCCAACACCCCTTACCAAATTTGCACCCAAGGCTGTTTTTGCATCTACAGCAGCTTTTATGATTCAATAAGTCTTGTCATGCGGTCATGATTGTCTTGCCACTTTTAATGCATGGTATTTTTGTTATCTTGCCATTTGTTCAAGTTGTTTACCTCCATAATTGGGAACACTTTATTGCTCAGTTATGTCTGAATGCTAAAACAATAACAATATTTTCCCCCAATAAAAAGATTTTTCTCCCATTGGAGTTGTAAGACACATCTATAATGCAGGGAAAAATAAAGCCTCAAGCAGGCCTGAAACTGTTACAATTTAAATGAAAATGGGATGGAAGGAAGATGATACATGAGAAGCTAAATGGCTCACATGAAGTACATGTTAAACTAGTCTTGATTGCTAGAGTGAGATACTTTTAAAACCTGCTATTAAAATTCACTAAACGGGAGCACATATTTTGCCTAATCTGCATATCTGATTTGATGTTAGAATCACAATTCTGCTGATGGTTAGGCAGCATGCTGGTACATTTTAGCTGCAATCCTATACATGGGGGGAAATCCCATCAAATTTAATAGGAATTACTGGCAAGTAAAAGACTAAACAACAACAACAAAACATGCATAGCACCACCCTGGTGTAACTCATACAACACACAGATACACACATCTGCATGCGCACGCACACATGTTTATGGTGTCTTCTGCAATTAAGGCTGCAATCCTGTATCTGTTAATCTGGGGTCTATGGGATTGTGCTGTAACATTTATTAATTTAAATATACCCACAATGGATTTATTAGCGGCAGTTATCATCAGTGTCCTTCGGTCAAGTCCATCAAAAAGAGCTAGTCTGTCCATGTCAAAGTTGCTAGAGATCTCCCCAATGTAGGGCAGTTTATACAATTTTCCTGTTCGTGTGTGTTTTGTTGGTTTGTGCCACTTCCCACCACAGGGCTCTTGAGTCAGATGAAAACAAAAGCACGTGGTTCATACCTGGCCATCAACATTGTGGTTGGGCACATGCGGAGATCACAATCACCACTTCCTTCTTCATGCACCTGTGTGCAGGCATGGATAACATAATAAAGAGAAGGGATTTCAAGTGTGTATCAAGTAACCACACCCACCCCTGTGGACAGCAGGATCTAGAATCAATCTAGATTGAAAGCAGCATGTTGAGGACTAGCACGAATGATTGCAGATTGAGAAAAACCTACATTTTTGTGCTACAAACAGGTTAGTGTATACACAGTCCAAGTCAAACCATTGGTCCATCCAGCTCAGTATTGTCTACACTGACTGGTAGTGGCTCTCCAGGATTTAAGATAGGGTTCTCCCCCAGCCCTACCTGGAGATGCTCCCTACCTGGAGATAGGACTGTGACCTGCATTTACAGCAGTTGCTCTACCACTGAATTATGGCCCTTCCCCATATTCCATCCTGCCTGCTCCACAGAACCACTTAGCTGCATTTTCCTATATTAGATAGGGGTCCCTTCCAACTCTATGATTCTGTGGTTCAAACCTGCAGATTATGGTTAGTACAATCCTTCTTACCAGGTTTGCAAAGCCATTTCAAAGTACGTAACAGCGGCCACTCTAATGAGGAAGTTCACAACGTGTGGAACTTTGGCACAGCTTTGATAGGTTTTCAAAGTGGTTTATGTTAATACAATACGAAAAATTTAATTTGGGTGGTGTGTGTGTTGTAATGATTTTGTCCAAAATAGCCCATTCCAGATCTTCTGGAAAGTGACAGCTTTATGGATAGTACAAAGCAATGTGCTTGCTGAGGTTTTATACAGTGGTGTAGCAACAATGTCATAACGGCTGTTCGAAATAATTGCTCACATATGTCTTCAGGCTTCATCTTTTTAAAGCTGTGGTGTGGTGATAAGAGTTTAGCATAATGCATCCAATTTGATGGACAAGTCGGTGTCGCTCACCTCAGCTGGTGCTACCGCAAAAACCCTTTACTTTGGTATCACTGAATTAAAAGAAGCAGCTTCCTTTTAGAGTCCAAACTTCTGTTTGCCCATTTCTCCCCCAGCCAATTGATTCCCAAATGAGCCCTGTTTTGATTGGAGTGACCGGAGCTGATCTTCCTTTATCTTTTGTGCTGAAAGTGGAAGGATCGATTGTAACTGAAATAGTACAACTGGCCATGAGTATATCTAGTATGCATAATCTACCAAAGTCTGTCAGATGATTTAGCATTCCTGTTGCTCTACAGTTTATACAGCTGCAGATTTGTATCCTGCCTTTTTGTCCCGTTATGAGACAATCAAGGGGGATAATTTTTTTGGAAGGGAGGACATGGAAGAAGATACAAGATGGGTAGGGATATAATACTCAGATATACACTTCTATCTTTAAATGTTTCAATGGCAGACATCACAGTTCTTCAGGAACATTCTCCAAACTAATCTAATATATATTTATTTATGTAAGCTGTTCCGGGAGCCTTTCCAGCTGAAGAGCAGGATAAAAATGCTTTCAATAAAATTACTGAATAGACAACAAGAAATGCATGTATTTATTATGATTTGTATACAGTGCAGTGCTAAGTAACTGTCCTATTAGTGCAACAGGACTTATTCCTGCACCTTCCCCTTCCCTAAATCTGCTCCAAAGGTTTGGGGGGAACCTCAGAACAAATATAGGGGCACACAGGGGGAGGAGAGGAGGGAATGTCCCATCTCACACACTTAAATTCTTGCGATGACAAGATACTTAACACTGCATTGGATACAAGTCACAGTATATATGTATGCATAGCTCAGTTTCTACAAAGGGTCAAGATGGATATACAGTGGTACCTCTGGTTACATACGCTTCAGGTTACATACGCTTCAGGTTACAGACTCCACTAACCCAGAAATAGTGCTTCAGGTTAAGAACTTTGCTTCAGGATGAGAACAGAAATTGTGCTCTGGTGGCGTGGCAGCAGCAGGAGGCCCCATTAGCTAAAGTGGTGCTTCAGGTTAAGAACAGCTTCAGGTTAAGTACGGACCTCCGGAACGAATTAAGTACTTAACCCGAGGTACCACTGTAAAAGAATACCACGATATGTTACAATGAAACAACATAATAAAACAGCAAAACACACCAGAATCTATATAGAATCAATCAAATGCCAGTCAAGCCCTCAAACTGCCTAAAAGGTTGACATGAACATATATGCTAAAGGAGGGAATTTATGTGCCACTACCGGAAAGGACTTCTATTCATGTTCCCACCTTTCTAACCCTGGGCATGGGGTGCACCCAGAGAAGGATCTCCCATTAATTGCAGGAAGGTTCATGTGAATGTTATGGCACAGTCCTGGAAAATAATCACAATTTTTAGAGAGATGTATCTCATTTCATGGTAATTGTGATGCAGAGACCCTTTGATTTTATAATGTTTTAGGAATGTCTCGTGTGCTGTGTAAGTTAGGCAGAATCTAAGAATGAGGACTATTCAGCACCAGAACACAATATGCACAGTTAGGACCATCAGACACTGCAAATTTGATTCAATATATAATTGCGCACGGAAAAAAGTAACAAAGTAAACCATCTTCTATACACAATGATAAAATGCAAGGTATATTAAAAGACAGAAGTGAATACAACAGGCAAACTATTTCAGATTATTCAATGAGGCAAACTACTCTTTCAGTTGCTCAACAGCAAGATAAAACAGCGTTTGAACACAGTGACAAATTACAGCATGTATTGAAAGACAGATGAAAACACACTCTCCCAGACAAGCAAGCTTTCAGTTGGCTGCAATATATTTGGCAACTGAAAGTTTTGTTTATCTGCAACAGGTTGTTAAGTCATTTTTTCTTGTGCCTTTCAATATCCTGTCATGCACATCTCAATCTCCAAACTGAGGAAGACTTTCAGGGTGTCAACACATGCCTCAGGTTCAGTTTGCTTAGAATGAAGGTCACTGAAGCCTCTTTATGATATATGGTTTTATTCATATGTATATGTATATGTATAGCCTAAGCATAGAGTGGAGGGGCTCAAAGCATGAATACTTCATCAGATCTTGCGTCCCCATTAGGTTTCTAGAGGGGTCCCAGCTTAGGTTCAGCACATAGCAAGCCATGCCTCTGTCTTCAGCTTCTAGGGCATGTTGAATTTTTCAGCTTTCAAATTCCAAAAATGAGGGGTGCTAACAAGTTGTAACATGACTTGGGAATTCAAAAGATGTATTGGTTAAATTAACATATTTTGGTTTGGTTTCGTAAATAACTACATTAAAATAGTGACTTTTTGGGGTTTTTTGTGGAATTTCCATTAATTTAAACTTCTCTTACTAATTTTTGTGTGAAAAAATGTGTGAAAAAATTGCATAAAAATCATTAAAAATGATTGCCAAGTACTTGCAGTTATATTACTTGTCCATTAGTAGTTCTTCTTTCTTCTTCTTCTTCTTCTTCTTCTTCTTCTTCTTCTTTAGCTAATACTACTTCCATCCTAATCAGTGTGGATTGACCTACAATGGCTCCTAAACAGACAACAGGACTGGGGACATTCACACATATGAGCAAATTAACTGGAACTGGCAGAGAGTTGTTGCTCTCTGAAGCCCCAACTCAGATCTTTCTGTACACCTGAGAAGGACACCTTCCGTCAACTCCAGTGTTTCATCCCTGTTGTTGCTGATAGACTGTTCTGATGGGGTTTATGAACCTCCTTTGACATGTAAACTTACAACAGCGGAAGTAAATAAGTTAACTGATGGCCCTGTCAGGCTCAGTGTATAGAGAGGTGTGTGAAACAAGGAAGCAGGTGGGTGTATACACATAAGGTGTGTGATCTTTGTTGTACATTCTGTTGCTGTAAACTGTCTTGTGCATAGTAATATAGAAAGGTGGCATACAAATTAAAAGTCAAATGAAAAGAAATGAGAAATGTGAGGGCTACATCAAAGGCCAAAGTCAGTGAATCAAAGCAAGACTTGATCAAAGTTGCTTAAATTTATTTTACATTTGGTTTAAATTAACTGGTGCCATTGCTTTCTAATGTTGTTTTATGATTACAATGTAATGTTGCATGCTTAGTAGGATATGCTTTATGCAGAAAAACAAAACAAAAAATTCGGCACTACCTGAAATTTTCAGAAGGTAAAATTGTTTTTTTATTGTTTTCCGAGAGCAATTTAGGTGCTTTTTAATCAAACATAGATTAACCAAGCTAAATGTTGTCCAATAAAAAAAATAATACCAGATTTGAATTCCTCACACCCAAAAACATATTCTTAAGACCCCCTGCCCTCAGTGAGGAAATTTTGAAAAATAAAGTTTAGCCCCCTAAGATGACATGCCTTACCAGTGGTTCAGGGCTTGCACAGCCTCTCCTGGTTCAGATGTAATGGAGTAGAGCTGTCTGTCATCAGTATACTGATGGGAACAGCCCAGGGCTCCTTCAGATTAACTGACTAGAAGATTTCTGCTGCAGGTGCCCCAAGTGCTGTTGTCACTTAAACATTAAAGCTGCATGCTGTGATTTTTTAAATATTTTTTTTGCAGTAGGACACCCCCATTTAAAAACTAGAACTCCAAGGATCAGAACTCCCTGTGTGTTTTCGAAAATGTTTGCTCAACTAGTTTGCCTAAGGTCTTGAATTAAACTGATGGCAATGACAAACCCTCTTCCCACATACAGAAATGTTTCAAACTAGCCAAGAGAAACAGCTCTTTCAATATACCAAATTATGTCAGGTTTGTTGAAAAAATAGAAGCCATAGCAAAGTATTTCCTGGTGTTTTTTGAAGGCACAGCGAGCGTAAAATACATATTTATATAGTCTTTTAAATGCAGATTAGGTACCCAGTAGAGGGATACATGAGCACAATTATGATTATTTTGCTTTCCCTACCTCCTCCCAGATTTGCTCTGTTTTGCCAAGGGGGGGGGGGGCATCCTTTTATTTTTGGCCATAACTGTATTGCTGCACCTTCCCGGCGCTATCGAGAAAGTACTTTCTCAAGCAATATTTTTTCAAAGAGGGATTTTTGGAGCCAAGAGATAAGGGGTGAGCTTTGCATCTGTCTGTACAGAAGCTATTAAATTCTTATCACAGGTCGTTTATAGGCCCAGGGATTTGGAGTACATAAACAGGCAGATGCAAATGTCCTCCAGTGTTCTTGCTCCTCAGGAGGCACTGGGGAGAGCACAATCGCTTCAATTTGCAGCCCATTCTCTGTTGTTCCATTAATTTCCAGCGAAAACAGAAACACCTGTTTTATCCAATACAGATTTGGGAAAGCGGCTTGTCTGTCTGTTCCCTATGTAAAAGGGAGTCCTTGGAGCACCCTAAAAGGTAAAGGGACCCCTGACCGTTAAGTCCAGTCACAGACGACTCTGGGGTTGCGGCGCTCATCTCGCTCTATAGGCTGAGGAAGCTGGCGTTTGTCTGCAGACAGCTTCCAGGTCATGTGGCCAGCATGACTAAGCCACTTCTTAGAGCCAGTATGGTGTAGTGGTTAAGAGAGGTAGACTCATAATCTGGTGAACCGGGTTCGTGTCTCTGCTCCTCCACATGCAGCTGCTGGGTGACCTTGGGCCAGTCACACTTCTCTGAAGTTTCTCAGCCCCACTCACCTCACAGAGTATTTGTTGTGGGGGAGGAAGGGAAAGGAGATTGTTAGCCGCTTTGAGACTCCTTCGGGTAGTGATAAAGCGGGATATCAAATCCAAAGTCGTCTTCTTCCTCTTCTTATACTTCTGGCAAAACCAGAGCAGTGCACAGAAACGCCATTTACCTTTCCGCTGGAGGGGTACCTATTTATCTACTTGCACTTTGACGTGCTTTTGAACTGCTAGGTTGGCAGGAGCAGGGACCGGACAACGGGAGCTCACCCCATCGCGGGGATTCGAACCGCCAACCTTCCAATTGGCAAGCCCTAGGCTCAGTGGTTTAGACCACAGCGCCACCCCCGTCCTACAATTGCCTAACCTTGAGTCCCACAGGTTCGGATCAGGGATCACAAGCAAGAGACTTCAGCCAGGAGATTGAAGCAAAACAGCGGCCAGTCGGCCTAATCTTTATTGTTGCAACAAGACTTCCCATTACCACAAAACAAAGCAGCCAGAAGCCCTGATCAATTGTTACATCAGCTTTTTAAACGTTTCCCATAGTACATTTCCAGAAGCATCATCAAGACATCATAGATATGTCACATAAAAGGTGTGGTCTCCAGGAATGCCCCTGTCAATCAAATATAGTCTTTCACATGTACTCCATCACAGTACAAAGGTATTTACAGTTCCCTGGTCCCTGAGTCAAGTCATACATACCCCTTAGTCTTGTCCAGGCTTCATCCCATTATGGGGTGAGTAGGCATTGTGATTGAGATGGTTATCTGTCTGACGCTCTTGGGGCAGGATATCTCCCGGTCATGACTCCTTTCAAAGGACCTGCTGACATAACTGTACATCTCAGGGATTATGGTGGGCTCACTAACCCTTCACCTTGTACCTCACTTCCCTGGGTCCTAAATGCCATTGTAACTGAGAAGATTGATACGAGTGGTATCTTATGAATTTCTGAAGTTTTCCCATTGAGCCAGTACATGGATACATTTATCAGTGAATTGCTAACATTAGGTATGGGCGCTTACCCTGTTTTCCTATGTTGGAGACCTGGGGCTCAGCTGGGGATTCTCCTGCATACTGAGCTGAGCTGAGTTTCCCTTGCAGATGCAATGATTTGCAGATATGTTGCTGTTAATTTTCTTGACATTAGGGGCTGCTGTCGGGATCTTGAGTTTCTGATTAGACAGGCACTGTTGGCCACGACTAGACCTAATGGTCAGGGGTCCCTTTACCTTTACTTGTGAACGGAGTCTTGAACCTAAATGCAGTGCTCCCCCCCAAAAATGTTTAGGGGTACTCTCATTTTGACTCAAGAAAATCACCATTTTATAGTTCAAATCAGGAGAAATAAATACTTTAAATGGACAAAAGTACAAAGATTCACAAAATGTTTAGGGGTATGCGTACCCCTGCGTCCCCCCTAGAAAAAAACACTGCCTAAATGAATGGTTTTGGTAATGTGTGAGGCAAGGCTCATGGTGGTGGGGTGTCTCTCAGCTCCGCCCGTCCTGTAACATCTATAGGTTTGGCTGCCCGTTGGATATCACCACCAAGTTTGGAGCGACGGTTCTCAAGGTGGGGCGCTTACAGAAATTTAAGACTGATAAAATGAGAAACCGAGGAAACCAAAGTTGGCAGATCTTTCTATCCCGAATTGCAATCGGCCAGAGGTTTCCTAGCAGAACCTAACCTTTCTGCCCACCCCTGCTCCATATAGACAAACCTCGATGAACCAAATACATGGACTAAATTAGTGTTAAATGGCAACCAGCAAACAAGGTGGTAGAGAAAGATGGATTTGGTGGACTATGACCCAATCATAGTGTATTAATGGTGAATTTATACTGGCTTGCACACATATTTTATCAGGAAAACCAAGGTATGACTGTATTGCCTGGGAGACCAGGGTTCAAATCTCTTCGGCCATGAAACTCACTGGGCGATCTTGGGCCAGTCTCTGCTTCTCAACCTTACATACCTTACAGGTTTGTTGTGGGGATTAAATGAGGAGGGGAAGAACTATGTACACCACCTTGAGTTCCTAGGAGAAAACGGTGGGATATAAATGCAATAATAAAATAAATAGAACACAAAAAGCAGGGCAAAATAAAACAGAAACAGAACATCTGTGGTGTAAATAGTTATAGTATTTCAACAAGAAGTTAGGGGGCACACACCGATTGGAATCAAAGCAGTGTGCCCGATCTGAATTTTTGCAGGAGCAAACAGTACTGAGAGAGGGGTCACGTACAAATGCCCTGATACCATCATGTGCAAAAATGGTCATCAATTCCTAATTAATAGGACACCTGGAGGAGCCCTCTGTCACACTGAAAGATAGTTGGGGACCTGGGCAAATGAATGAACCTGAGACAGGGAAGTCCCTTGGTAGAAAGCATGAGAATAGAGAAGCCAGTTGCTTTATTTGCCCCAGGATTAAGCTTGCCAAGCCTGAAACTCTGAGTAACAAAGGGATTATTTTCCTTCCAAAAGCATTTCAATACAACCCAGGAAGAGAATGAAGTTGCGCACAACGTATGGGACTAAAGATAAATGCTGCCGGGGTCCCAAACCTGTGGGAGAGCAGCTGGGGGGAATTAAAGGCTGCGCTGAATGATTTTGCTGCATAATACATAAGAGGTCAAGGAAGAGGAAAAATGATGATAAAAAAATCACCTGTATATATGTGTGTGTGTGTGTGTGTGTATAAATGTCTGTGGAATCTTTAAATGGAAAGAAATAAAGTCTTTTATGTGCTAAATCCCGCATGGGAGATTTGGGGCTGCTAATACCGTCCTTTATTTTGCTTCTTTGTGGCAATGGAAGAAAGTGACGTCCCGAATAGTATAAAAGGCAGAAAGGTTGGGACCCTTTTTAAATACACTTCGTCAGGGCGTTTCAGCAAGTCTTTTGGAAGCATTACCTTTTCATCCCCCTCACCTTTTTTTAATGGCGAGATAAAAAATTCTGTTGACAGGAAGGGAACAAATGCAAGTGATTTAGCAGTTAAGCCCCAGACCGGTCTTTTTTGAAGGTGCTTTGATCAAAGCATCAGTGTGTCCCTTTTGAAAACAAATGCATCATTTTCATTTTATTTTTAAAGTCAAATTCATTGAGCCAGAATAACCTCTCTCGCAAGTGTGCCTAGAGATGCTAATTTTGAAAGTCAGTCTCATTCTGAATTTTGTATCCATTGATACTGCCCTCACATTGTTCTCTTCCTACTAGTCTGATACTTCTTTTGGTGTTTTCCTGAGGGGAAGCTCTTCCTCCGCGTTCCCTCTCCTTATTGGCATCATGCAGAGGACATCTTATTCCTGTGTTCTCCTGTGCTCCTCTCTACAGAAGCTAATTAGCATGCCTGAACCCTGGAGAAAGATGGATGGAGCTCCTTGTATCTGGCCTCAGATGGATGGTGCTCCCTCTGCCAGCCACAGTCTTACGAAAAAAGGCAGGGTGGCAAAGAGGTAGCAGGCATTCAAGTGAGGTTCTTTTAGCTGCTATGCAGGTATCAAGTTGCGCCAAGGCCTTCTAGGAAACTTTGGTAATTAAGCAGTATATGAATTGCTTAAAGGAAGAATTAACAATGGGTGATTTCCCATCCCTGAAAACATAGTGCTGGCTGTTACCCAGGTGTGTCTCCATTCTTAGATGCACATCAATGTTCCTTGATAGCTCAGAAAACAGGAATTAAGACCAACTAGTTAGCCCTGCAATTAGCAAAGTCAGAAATTAATTTGAGGTGTGCTAGGCAAAAGTTCAATAGAAGCCACATTGGATAGCTTTCCTTAGAGACTGGAGAGGATTTTGGTTAGACCATGGTGCTGATAACACCAAAGTTGCAGGTTCGATCCCTGTATGGACCAGCTGCATATTCCTGCATTGCAGGGGGTTGGACTGGATGATCCTCAGGGTCCCTTCCAACTCTACAGTTCTATGATTCTATGATTCCCATAATGGAATCAAGTCCCGCCTTCAGGTGGTGCAAAATCCTCTTCTTCCAAAAAAAATACCCAAAGTAGCTGTGTTGACCCTTTGGAAAACAGTTGGCTAGCAGCGACCCATTATGCTTTCACAGAAAGGATTAAATATTGCTCACACCTAGACTTGCTGTGCTGCTGAGAATGCCAAAAGGGAATGTGTTGAAGTTGTGCCCCATTAAATTCCTCAAATATTACATTTGCTTGAAACTCATTTGGCCCATCCATCACTCTTCCTGTCTTTCACAGAGAGATGCTTTGAAAGGCTGGATGACATGTATCCCGTCTCTCCTAAAATTTCACTTGAAGCCTCTTGATAGTGCTGCCACTTCAGGGTAACATGAAATTCCAGTGGGGTGGAGACGGAACGTAAGCCAAGGGCCCCTTTTTCTTTCACATGCACTTCCCTCTCTGAGACACCCTCTTGTCTCCAATATCCCCAATGTAGCGCCTCCTCTAGCCCACTATGTCCAGCACCATTATTGTTGCCATCATCTTGCTGCTTCAGGAAAGGAGGGGAACACATTCCACTTGGCTGCTGAACCATGTGAAGCTCTGTATATTGAAACAGAGCTGGGATAGCTCAGTTGTAGAGCATGAGACTCTTAATCTCATGGGACGTTGTTTTGAGATCCATGTTGGGGGAAAAGGCTCCTCTGGAGAAGAGGAGGTTAGGGGTGATATGATAGCCATGTTCAAATATATAAAAGGATGTCACATAGAGGAGGGAGAAAGGTTGTTTTCTGCTGCTCCAGAGAAGCGGACACGGAGCAATGGATCCAAACTACAAGAAAGAAGATTCCACCTAAACATTAGGAAGAACTTCCTGACAGTAAGAGCTGTTCGACAGTGGAATTTGCTGCCAAGGAGTGTGGTGGAGTCTCCTTCTTTGGAGGTCTTTAAGCAGAGGCTTGACAGCCATATGTCAGGAGTGCTCTGATGGTGTTTCCTGCTTGGCAGGGGGTTGGACTCGATGGCCCTTGTGGTCTCTTCCAACTCTATGATTCTATGAGACATTGCACCCTCGTGGCACCTTCCAACTCTATGATTCTCCTGCATGCAGCTCAGTATTTACACTTACTGCTAGTAATTTGTCAGGATTTTAGATAGGAATTGCTCACAGCCCAGTATAGCCATGGAATGAAAGGCTGCCACATCAGGTTGCTGTTACAGCGTTCTTCAAACCACTGAGCAGCTGCAGTGAAATGGCTGGAACTTTTGACTTCAGTTAGGGTGACTCCATTTCAATTTCCTGCTCAGTCACAAATCTTGCCCCTAAGCCAGTTACTCACCTTCAGCTCAACCTGCTTCACTGGGTTGTGGTAAAGGTAAGAGGACAAGACCAGGCATCCCCAAACTTGGCCCTCCAGATGTTTTGGGACTACAACTCCCATCATCCCTAGCTAACGGGACCAGTGGTCAGGGATGATGGGAATTGTAGTCCCAAAACAGCTGGAGGGCCGAGTTTGGGGACGCCTGGACAAGACCATGGACAGATCCCTGGAGGAAAGGCAGGGCAAACATTTTAATCAGCCATGTATTTAAACACTGGTTTGGTAGCCACAGGCGACTGGAATTCCATGCAGGCAAACAGAATTCTATGCAAATGAGTGAACTGGAAGAAGAAGGAAAGGGTGCAGTGGCTCTCTGCTGAATGCAGTGTAGAAACAAAAGGGGCTGCTGAACATAGCATAAAAATGCAGCTCTCCATCCTTACTCTGCCACTCCAGCAGGCTGGTAACTCTGCAAACTTATTTACGAGGCTTATTCTAACATTAAAAAAACATAACCCCTAGTGGTGCACCATGCAGTATAGATCTGGCATATAAACTACAATGCAATAAGCAGTAGGAAACGGTTTATTTTTGTATTGGTCCAGAGACAGACAAGAAATTCATGTATATCCCTTTCCAAATGCTCTATTGCTAGTCTAAATACACAAGGTTATAAAAGGATAGTTCAGTTCCATTACAGACAGTTTTCAAAGTGTAGATATTATGTACCATAGTCCAGGAGAAATGTATTAATCTTGTTAATGTCTTGCACCATCCACTGCAACACTAGCTAGTTCCTTGATAGAAGTGAACTGAACAAATGAAACCAGAAATATATATATTTGTGCCTCCCGAAAAAAATCTATTCCTACCAGCACAACTGCAGAGGATCATAGCAGTTCCACACTTTAATATCCAAGAGTTTAATATCCAAGAGTTTAAGGCACTCTTGAGCTTTAGATGTAGCATGTGTTCACCTACTTTGATCCAGAAATGCATGCCGTCAAAGCACTGAAACCTGGAGTTGAGCATATGGGTTGTTTAGAAGCTGAAGAGCTCCCAGGTGGAATAAAAACCTAAACAAAACTTCATTGGTTGCATTTGCAAGGAAGCACTCCTAATCCACTCACTGGAGCAATGGCAACATACCCAGAGAAGACCAAAAGCCTCACCACTGAATAGGTGTATCCAACTAAGTTCTACTCAGAGTAGACACACAAAACTCTCCTTCAAGCTATGTTTGCAAAAAAAGAATAGATGGAAAAGCATGTTGCTGAGGCTAGCTCATTACATTGCCTGAAGGTGTTCATCAGTCTCAAGAGAGGAAAAAGTCCCAGGACACCTGAGCTCATCAGTTCAGTGTCACAGCACAAAATGAGCCTTAGATGACTATCACCTTCCCCTATGAATAGGTGTGAGTAGGCAAGCAGTTTTATGGCACAACAGCATCCAAGCTAGGGATGGGGAAACTGTGGCTCTCCAGATATGATTACAAGTTCCACCACCCCTGCCCACTGGCCATGCTTCCTGGGGCTGATGGAAGCTGGTCTAAGGGCCACAGGTTCCACATCCCAAATCTAGGTGAAGTTGTGCCATGTACTAGATCATTGTTTAGGCAGCATGCTCTTAAGTTCCTGATCACTTCATATGTCTAACTATCTGCTGTCAGTGGCCAGAATACATCTGTTCCCAAGGACAGCCAGCTTTTTTGTCTTTGTAACTGTGAATAAAGCACACAAATGTATGTCTTCACTTGGAAACGATTCAAGACCCACATGGTTCAGATCAGGTTGCTGGGTTCAGATAAAAGTGAATTTTGCAAAAGGACACTTGAGCACCGTATCCAACAGTGAGGCAGTACTGTCACACATGCAAAGAACGTAAGAGCCATTCTGGATCAGACTAAGGCCTATCTAGCCCTAATCCTATTCTCACAATGGCCAGCCAGATGTTTATGGGAAGCCTGAAAGCAGGACTAAATGCCAACAGCACTTTCCTCACTGGTGAGTTGCATACAAAGGCATACTGTCTCCAACAGGGGACGTAGAAGATATGGGTAGTAGTCACTGACAGCCCTGTCCCCCATGAATTTGTCTCTTTTACAGCCACCCTAGTTTGTGGGCATCACAATATCTTGGGTGGCGCCGGGGTGTGTGAATCCCATAGTTTAACCATGTAATGTGTGAAGAAATGCATTCTGTTGTCTGTCCTGAATCTCCTAGCATTCATACTAGCATACTAGAACTTGGGAGTCTTCCAATGAAAGCTGAGAGATGGAGGAAAACTTCTCTTTCCACTTCCTTCACACTATGTATAATTGTATACACTTCTTACCATGTCTCCCCACCCAATTCACCCTTTTGCTAAACTAAAAAGCCCCAGATATCATAACATTTCCTCATAGAGGAGCTGTTCATTTGTTCTGGCTGCCCCACATTTCTTGTCACTGTGTCGTCAATCTAAACTTGAATGGGTCCCACATAAAGGATTAGTCACTTTACTGCAGTTACCATTTATCCATGTACAATTCAATGCATCAACTGACAAATAAGAACATCAAACACCCTCGAGACCAACTTCATTTCAATGTGTCTATTAAAAGCTTTAGGGACCACGCTTGACAGGCCCCCTGCACAATTGCATAGTTGTCAATTAGATTTTGTTGCTCTCCCTAATGCTGTACGAGAAGTGCAAGTAAGGATAGTGAATTTGTTTAAAATCATTTAAAAACAGGTCATAATAAACTGGTCATATATCCCCTTAAGGGTGTAGGTCAGAGATACTTGCTTTGTTTCAACCGTAAGCCAGGTTGTGCAGGGATCTTGTCAGCAGCCACATAATAGTACTATGGAGTCTTGATAACAGGAATTAATATGTTGGAAAAATACTGTTTTCTGAAGATCTTGCCTAAAACTTATGAACATGTAAAGGGACAAATCAGCATAACTTAAAACCATTACAACGTGTGGTCAAGCAAAAATAGTCTTTATTCAAATTTAATGGAAACAGGGGCCACTGTACTTTGCAAGATGGGGAAAAATAAAAAAATATAAAACAAGGATATTGTCACAATACCAGAATGTGGAACTCTACTCCCCCCCTCCCTTCCTATGGTTTACTGTAGGTATCTATTTTTCTTGACTGTGCTATTAACAAACTCTGCAAGTCCAAAATATGAAACAAAAGTAATATGAAATTTAAGACTCTGCACTTTTCACTAAATGGCGTACATCAAAGGGCATCAATTTAAGGGCAAATTGTTGAAGTTACCATACCTACCTAGGAGTCATCATTCCAATCTTAGAAGCCCATCGAAACGCAGTGCTCATTCTCTATGGCTATTCTGGAAATCCAGGAAGACGATCTGATGAGACTCTCAGTATCATTTTCCAGAATGTGCGACAGAGAGGGAGCACTGGACTGAACACTTAAGACACACCATTGTGGGGCGGGGTTTTAAAAATGTACAGCAGTGACATGTGTTCTACTCCAATCACTTGTGCTACAACTACCAAACATGTACAAAAGACTTCTCATAGAGCTCTAAGTGTGGTTGCAGCAAGTTTAGGATCTGGACCGAGACCTTGATCTAGATCGGGAATGCGATCTAGAGGCAGACCGCGATCTAGACTTGGATTGGGATCTTGGCTTTGAAACAGATTTGGATCTGGAGCGAGATTTTGATCTGACATTTTGTTTAGAATTGGAATTTGACCTGGACCGGGATTTACAGCGGGTGTCCATTTCCTCACCCTCACTTTTTGCTTCCTTTGTGTCTGGTTCTGCTTTTATATGCTCTTTTTCCTTGGACTGAGATCTGGACCTGGATCTAGACCTGGATCTAGACCGTTCTTGGTCTTCTCTCTTTTTCTTCTTGCTGCTAGACTTGCTGTCACGTTTACTCCGCCTCTTGCTTTTCTCACTTCGGCTGCGACTCCTGCTCCTGCTCCTACTGGCCTCTCTGCTCCTCTTCCTACCTTTCCTCTTGTCCTTACTTTTGCTACGGCTCCTGCTCCTACTCCCCTCTTTGCTCCTACTTCTCGCCTTGCTGACACTCTTCTCTCTCTCTTTACTTCTACTGCCCCTCACCCTGCCCCTCTCCTCCTCTTCTGCTTTCTCTTTACTCCCACTCCTACTCCTGCTTTTACTCTTACTCTTTTCCTTGCTAGGACTTCTACTTTTTGCTCGGTCATCATCATCAACATCGTCATTATTCTGCACCACAGCCTCTGGCTTGTCTTTACTTTTACTTCGGGATTTCTCTGCACTTCTGCTGCGGCTCCTGCTTTTATCATCTTTACTCGGACTCCTGCTTTTTGCTTTTTGGCTTCGACTTTTGCTTCGGCTGCGACTCTTGCTTCTGGAATGGGATCTTGACCTAAGAAGCAAAACCAAAAGTAGCAAAGGAATTCTTATATAAATCTTCATGCAGTTATTGGCAGGAATGAAATTTAGCCTCTGTGATTTTGTTACTCAAACAGAAGCTTGCAAGTCTTACCCTGTTGAAATAATTGAACTTGTATCAGTTTCCGCTCATATGTTCACTATGTTCCCTCCTTGCACATTTCCCTGCGAGACATTCAGTGTTTGTTCACATTTTAAGAACTGTACTGTAACCAGAATCTGACTTGTGTGTTGTAGCACTCAAATGAGTATTATTGCTACAGAAACAAATCACACAAGCTGTTAATAAATGAAACCCATAGGAAGGGGAGAGAAATAGAACAGTGAGGGATCAGTATCTAGATTTTAAAGCTAATGAGGGTAATAATGGGATCTGGAATTCAAGAAAAAAATCAAAGCAAAAATCGCTGCAAATTAGGGATCTAGAATGATTAGATTTCACAGCTATGTACGCAAGGTTTGTTCATGTTGACATCGGTTGAAACCACTTAATCAGTATCCTCTGAAGTATTTTGAAAATCATGTAACTTTGAGTTTGCTCTACCTGGATCGTGATCTGCTCTTTGAATGACTGCTTTTACTACTGCCACTACGACTCCTGCTTTTACGTGAGTGTCTGCTTCGAGAGCGGGACCTGAAAGAAAGAAAAAAATCATTGTTGTAGCTATAAGTCTTTACATATTTTTAGGAGACTCCTGAAACACGGCATAGCAAATGGGTGGGGGGGAGGTTACTGGGTTCTTTTTGTTTTTGTTTTGATTAAGTATAAATACCTCAGGTTTGTCTTCCCTTCACCCATGCACAATAATTCCCTGTGTCTGATCCTGGCTTGTGGCTAAGCATATGTAGCTGTTTTGTCTAATCTGGCAAACTACAGGACCATGGAAAGCTGCCTTATATCAGGGAAGAGATCAATAGATGCAGCGGCTCTCCAGCTTCAGATAGGGGTAGAAAAAGCTCCTGAAACCCCTATCCAGAGATGTCAAGGATTCTGCTACTCTGCTACTGAGCTATGGCTCTACCCAGGTCTCACTCTGGCTTCCAACTGTGATTTGTAAGGCATGAACACAGTTTGCTGGCTTGAATGAAATTGCTAACTTTGGCTGTGCCTCAAACCAAGATCAGAGGTGGAGATTAGTAATGAGTAAACCTAAACTCTCATCTGTTAGATCATGGTTGGAATTAAGTTTAAAGCACCCCTCTATTTCCATCACCCAACAAGAGAACTTCACAGTTCTGCAACTCACCACTGTTCCTGCAAGGTTAACAAAGCAAGGGTGCAATACATTACTTTCCAGCAGCTCTAACAAACGTTTGCCCTGCCAAGGAGTGTTGTGAACAGACTTACCTCGAATGAGTCCGACTTCTGGAGTAGGAGCGGCGCCGCCTGGACCCAGGCCTGTCTTCCACTAGCCTTATCTTCCTACCATTTACTTCTGTCCCATCCAGCTTTTCAAGGGCTCTTTTCATGTCAGAATAGGATTTGAACTCAATCACACCTTCATTCTTTCTACCTTTGTGTGCGTCAGCATACGTCACTTCACCTGCCTGACGCATATAATCCTGGAAGACAGAACATTGCCTATGAATACACCTATGCTTTCAAGCTGATTCTGTCTGTTATCATCCCCCCTAGGTCAGAGCTTTCCAAGCTGTGTGTCGTGACATGTTAATGTGTTGGCTGAAGTGTGTAGGTGTGTCGTGCAAAGGCTCCCTGCGATCCTCCTAGGGCTGGAAAGGGTTTAGTTTAACCTCCAGTTTGCAAGTAACACAGAATTACTGTGTCGTGAAAAGATGCATGTCTAAAAATTGTGTCACCAACATGAAAAGTCTGGAAAGCTCTGCCCTAGATGCTGCAACTGAAAAGCACACTAGACTGCATTTCTTTTTCAAAGTGTGCATGCGAGAATGTTCAGCTGAACACTACACCAAGCCTCACCTCTGGTCTAAAATACAAGGAGCACAGTGGTCTATTACTAGAAGCAATTCTAACCTCAGACATTCTGTTTGAAGATGTTACTGTTGGGCTGGCAAAGGAGGAACAATACTGTCCAATTACTGGTGAAAATGGCCAGAAAGGATAAAGCAGATAGTGTAATTCAACAGGGACTATCCTGCTTGGATATTATTGCATTTGCTTAGCTCAAGCAATTCAACCAAGACTTCATAGACTGCATGCATAGCAGACTTTTCAGCCTTCCTTTTCTCTGCACACATCCTTCTGCATCCCAGTTTGCATTATGGGGTCTATCACCCTTAATCTTCTCAAAGTGGCCGCAGTACTATTTTAGTCCACTGCCTTCCAAGGGAAGCAGGCCAATGTGAAACATGACAGTAAACCACAAGAGCCAGGAAACCAGAGGAAAGAACCCCCATTCCCTGCAAGCTGCCTGTTTGGGAAGGTTTTCAACATGCAACATGTGAGTTTAGGTACAAAACCTTGTATTACTTCAGAAGCATCTTATCTGCATTTATGCACATGAGGGTCTTTTTTTTTTTTACCATCAAGCAGTCTATATAACTTTCATGAAACAACTAAATGAAATAAAACATCTGAAATAGTAAAATATTCAGTGTGCAAAGTAACTGCACAGGCTGAAACCCTCATGTTCAAGGAGCTTATCACTTTTACTGTTCTCTGTTGTGCTTTGTACACTGCAGTAAGAGTTAACACAATGCCAGTTATTCTGGACAGGTGGTGGTATTCAGCTAAGCATAGATCCATTGAAATTAATTATCTTAGTAATGTTCACAAATTTCAGTGGGTTTACTCTGAGTAAAGCATAACTGAATACCACCCAGGGTTTCCATGAAAAATGGAAAATATGTTTGCGTGGACCACAGGCCAAAAGCAAGGCTTAAAAAGAGAAGCACAATTTATGTTTTCAAACCTTTATCAGCACTAGCAGAGGCACAGAGATGGCATACCTTCAAATCCTGCCAACTGCAACGACTTGACAGATTTTCAACGATCAATCTGTATTCAGTACGGGTCGGAGGACCGTACTTATCTCTTCCACTTCTTCTATAACCATATCCACCTTTAGAGGTGATAAGCAGATGGAATACTTCAGGTAAGGTAGTGGAGCCAGGTGGTTAATCTATACCCCCAAAGAAAATAAAAACTAGTCTACCCAACAGCCGGTAAATACATTTAGTTCCCCCCTCCCATTAGCCTAAACTACATTCTCAGTGTTAAAAATTTTATGTTATGAGAATCAGACATTTAAAAAGGTCTATATACATTATGACTAGAACATTAGCACATAATTAAAAGACTGTATATTTTATATTTACTATTAAAATTAAACATGCAACTAAGTTTAAGTTAATAAAAAATAATGTTTTTGAAAACAAAAAAAACCAAATCACTATAGTCAGTTACTAAAGTTACTTACATTGATTTAAAGCTTTCTGAATATATAACATGAATAAAGGTTTCAGGCACCTATTTCAGTTTAATCACATCTGTCTCTAACCCTTGGGGTCCTCACCACCCACGTCTAATGGGAAAAGGTTGCGGTCGTCACATGGCTTCCTTTTGGGTCAGCCAAGGGCCACAAAGGTCAAAGAGCCACTCATGGAAAGGCAACCCAGGGTCAGCAAATGGAACAGGCAGTCATCTTAGCCTCAAAGGACTCTTAATTGAAACATTGAGGTCTTTGTTAAGTCTATGTTAAACAATCACATTACAAATAAACCATTCATATATTTACAAAATAAAATAATGAAAATTAAAGTTCATTTAGTTAATTACAGTTTAAAAAGTTGAATATATTAATATCTAAATAATATTACTTTAATAAAATCTACAGTAATCAAACTTTACATTTTTAATTAAAAAATACTGTTTTTAAATGTGTTTAAATAGAATAAAAGGCACCAATGCAACGGTATGTTAGTGCTTACTGCGTCCAGAACCGTAACTGCTGTCGCGGCGAGGGCCCCGGGCATGCTCAACAATTACACGTTCCCCACAAAGATCTTTGCCATTTAGCTCATAAACAGCGTCATCAGCATCACGCACATCATCAAACTCAACAAAGCCATACCTAAGGGGAGACAAAAACAGTTCCAGCATCAACCATGTCAACAGTTACCTTCACAATTTTGGCCAACAGTGGCATGGGCTTTGAAGATCTATGCAGAATGGGAGCTGTTGACAAGCATCTCTCTCCAAGTGTAGCCTTAGAAGTTCAATGGTAACAACAAAAGTATGGCATAAGAATAGCTGTCAAGTCTTACCATAGGGCAAAAGAGGCTGATATACCTCAAGAAAGGCTTTGTCGCAAATAGTAGAAAATGATGACTGCCTGCCATAACAGCACTCAAAAGTGTGTTATTCCTATCTCCTCATGACTTCATTATTCATCACCAGTTATTTGAAGTATATTGTAAATAATGTGTAACATTTATAGGCATACATGTATATGGGTCCTCCCCCATTTTCAAATTTGAGCAGACATCAGTTTTAGATAAAGCGACTATTGATCATTGCCAATTTTACCACTTGGCTATACCTTTTAACATCAGGAAATTCAAGGCCTCCTCTACTGGCTATCAAAACACCAAGATTAGTGTTAGCAGTTCTATGTGGTTTGCTTGACCATACACTTCATGGTTTTCTTTTGTCAGTTTATTATATTTTATTTCCAAAGGCAACATTCCCAAAAGGAATAGAATTTTCAGGAGAATAATCACATTAACTGCAGTAATCTTTTCTAACCAGGAAAAAGGGTATTGTTTGTACTGTTCCAGATATTTTTTTGTGTGTGTGCTGGTAATCTTTTTGCTATTGTAATCTCTTATTGTTGAAAATCTGGAAGAAACCATATTCCTAAGTGTTTTATTCAAGTAACATTCCATTGTAGACCTCTGAGTTTTACATATTCCTCTTGCAAATCAGGAGGGATATTGATACTGAATTATTCAGATGCAGAAGTGTTTCTATCCAGATTGCTGCTTGCATATAGTGAGGTTTTAAATTATTTCATGCCAATGAAAACAAAATACTTACTACTACAATGACCTCATTCAGCAAGATTTTTAGGAAGTGAAAATTGTAAGATTTCCCCTCAATGTCTAAGCATCAACAATTTCAGTGAACAAGCAACTTCTAATAATGCTTGCTAGACATAATTAAGAGGAAAGAAATGAAATGCTCAATGGCCTCCAAAGACGAACAAGGAAAAAACCAGAAGCAGCAAGTTTACAAGTTATTGTCCAAATGTGTAAACAACAGCAGGTTTAGCATACATCTCTAGTGTGAGAGTGTGGGTACAGAAGATGAACACATGCTTTGGTTTCGCAGGAAAGTTCAGCTCATTGCCAATGTCAAGAAAATATAAGGCAAACATTTTTCACAATGTGCACACTACAGTGGTGCCTCGCAAGACGAAAAGAATCCGTTCCGGGAGTCTTTTCGTCTTGCGGTTTTTTCGTCTTGCGAAGCAAGCCCATTGACGCAGTAGCGCTATTAGCGCTATTGGCACTTTAAGGGCTAAAAACGGCTTTTTTAGGGGTGGGGGATTAGCAGTTTTGCTGCTAAAATGCTTTTAGCAGCTTAGCGATTCAGAATAAGGGGTTTTGGAGCATTTTTCGTCTTACGAAGCAAGCCCATAGTGAAATTCATCTTGCGAAGCGCCTCTGCAGACGGAAAACCCTTTCGTCTTGCGGGTTTTCCGTCTTGCGAGGCATTCGTCTTGCGGGGCACCACTGTATCTCATTATACAAGAAAATGATTTTCAGTCCAGTTCGAGCCTTTTAGGCCTTTGCACAGACTGAATGCACTACATTTTCCAGGATGATATCACAGTTCTTCCTCTGAGGAAGCCTGTTGGGTCAAGTGCAAAAAGAGTTGCATCCCCATTCCAAGTGTGAACACCAGTGGCCTCTCCTGGAAGCTTTAGAAGTGGTGAAGTCCAGGAACTTTATTCTTATCTATAAACCACCTAATGCTTTGTGCTGCACATGAATTATTTAAAAACACAGACCCTTGCCTGCAGGCTTGCAATCTATACAGATAACAACAAAGGGGAAAGGGATGGAAGAGGAAAAAACACAAATCCAGGAGGCAATTTTCTTAAACATAGTTAAGGGCTATAATGATCAGATGGCATTACCACTGCAAGAGGCAGTTCTAACTACGGAGGAGCCAAATGACGGTTGGTTTTTATCATTTAGTGACTTGCATGTCACATCTGTATGTATATCTCTCTTCTGCTGAAGAGCTCAAAGTGCCTTCACTCAGTTTATCCTCAAAACAACCTTGTGAGGTTAGTGACGCAGAGAAGAGTGCCCAACTGTTAATGCTCACAGTTCTCTGTTGTGGAATAAGAGAGACAGAAGGGTTATTACTCTGAATTCTAATCAATATGGGCAACCTTTCACTATTTTAGCAATTAAAAATACTAGTATACCCAACTGACAACATGAACAAAAAAACGCATGTTACCCAAGCCCCTGATTGGGGAGGATAATGTTAAGTGTCTGTCACTAATTGGACAGAATTAAGTCCTTGTCAAAAAAAGTTCCTCTCAGTCTATTAGTTGTATGACCCATATTTCCTCTTCCTCTAATTTCTGATCTCTTACTTGCCATTATCTTCCCTTTGTGTGATCTAGGCCAGTCTCACTGTTCTCAGAGGAGCCTATGTTCACACAAATGTAAAGACAGTAGTACTAATCAAAATAAATGGGACTAGGATCAGGGATTCACAATATCACTCACCACACTTATCATGGTAAGTGCTTGGAAAACTTCTGATGAACAAGTCCTGTAGTTGCAGAAATGTGGTCCCCACTCACTCTGCAGCTCCAATGTTTGGAGGAAACCTAGGATTTGTTTTTGCTCTGTGCTTTTCAGGAATGGATTATAGGGCAAGTGCAAAGAAAAAACAAGAACATATGATTGTCCTTGACCTTGGACTGACTTTCAAAGGTATGGGTGAGATCAGGAACTAGACCCTATTCATTGAGAGAGGAAAATGGTCCTGTTGACTAACAAATTTTGCTTGATGAATCTGTAGACTTCTGGACGAGATAGATACAGTATTTTAGACTGGCCCACTTTGAACATCATATTAAACCATACGTTAGCATGACAAAAACAAGCTATAATGATCCTCAGACTCATGTGCCCTTTGCTCCTCTTCTGGTATGACTATGATAAGTTATGAAGCTTTCACTTCCACCATAGATTAACAGCAACTTGTCAGGTTTTCCGAACCAACAAGATTAAGCATAGTTTGGTTTATCTATGGTTTGTTTGAAACAGACGAACTTCAAACCATTGGTTTTGAAGCTGGCTTGTTTAAACAAACCTGAATTAAAATTAACCAGAGTTTAGTATTCAGATGATATGCTGAACTGTGGCTAACTGAAATCAGAAGTGAAAAGTTGTGCTCTGTTCCTAAAAACTGTTTCAGAGTAGAGGGGGAGTATGCATATCTCATTTTCTAACACTGTGCAAGCTTAAGCCTCACTGCAGCTTGTACTTGTCACACTTAGTGTAACATCAGATTACAGCCTCTGTAGTATAGCATTCCAGCTTCACATTACAGCTTAATTTACCCCAAACTTAAAACAATGAATTTAAAATCTCCTGCAAACTAAGCACCTATGGCCAGCATTAATTCCGAGAGAATCTGAAAAATGAAGAACTGAAAAACAAGATATCTTGCAACATACCACTTGCAGTTAATTTGTAATTGTTTGCTAAGCATTATTGAAAAAGATGACAGCCCCAACAAATAAAACTAACACAGTTATTCTGAGTATTGTTCTAGACTTGAAAATTGTTCTAGTTATTCTAACAACATACCTGCTACATAAAATAATTAAAAAATGTATAGAACTGTGATTTTAGATCCAGGCCAAATTAACTGTGGTCTGTTGAAAGATTTTTAGATAGCTATATGAAATAGCATATATACAGAGAGAAAGGCAGATAACTCCAGAATTCTAAAGTAAAGGTGGGATCAGTTTAAAATTACTGCATTTAGCACTGATAACATGGTGCTCAAAACCTGGAGCTCATCTTTTACTTCCAGCACTGAGACAGGATTTTTTGTGCCAATATAAGAATGAGTTTAGCCCAGCAGAATGCCAAAGACAGAGAACAGAAGAAAGAGAGTGTGAGCTTGTGAAACAGATAGCTATATTATAGCAATATAGGGGGCTTAGGAAGTTTACATGTTACCAAATCAACAAAATTATCCTTAAGACACCAATCAGCCCTCCATATGGGAGGAGGGTTTTTTGGAGGGAGGAAGAGGGCATGAGGGCAAGGCAGAAGGCTTCTGAAGTCCAGATCTTCTGCCAAGAGCATGCCTATGAAAACACCTTTACGTGTGGTGCAAAGGCTCTGGCAGCTAAGCCACTTGTTTACAGATGCACTGCCCATCAATCTCTGAAAATGGGAAAGAGTTTTGTGAGGGGCATGAATTGTATGGGTTAGCAGCATATCTACAGATGTCAACCATCCACATTCTATCCCCAAGCATGCCAGAAATCAACACCGGGATACCATTTACAAGTGTAACTTACATGTTACATACTTTTTGTTCCAGAGGAGAATCAATCCATAAACTCTTCCTAGAATGCCAATTTGCTGTCTGCCCATATATAATGAACTGCTACAGAATGAATTACAGACTCATCATTCTTACAGCTCAAAGTACACATTACTTTCCCTGGCAGTGAGTCACAGAACTAGTTTTTCAGTGCCTAAACTCTTTGCTGAGAAACCTCCACTGTTCAACAAATTATTAGGAAAAGAAGAATTGCTTTGCTGGATCAGATCAACACCTGTCAAGACTAGCATTCTGCTCTCAACGGCTGCCAGTCAAAGCTAGACAATGTGGCATTCAAAGATTATGTGGCTGTTTTTAAAACAGAAGGTCCATTTATCTATCATGATTATTAATACTGGCTATCCCTGAATTTGGGTGATCCCTAATGGCACTGTGTACCATACAAGTCTTTCTGCACTGTAGTTTTTGAGCACGTTTTCCATCATGACTCTCAGATATTCAACAGTACAGTTCCAAAGTATGAAGTTCTGTATGTTTCAGCCAATTTAGAGCCATCAATGCACCTTTTGCTTTTTGAAACTAATTTTATTAGTTTGGAAGGGTCTTTTTGGAGCTTATAAATGACCACATTTGGATACTGCAAGGATGGGGAACATGTGGCCTTCCCAGATGCTGATAGATTACAATTCCTGCCATCCCTGACCACTGACCATGCTGACCACAGGATCTACAACCCACTGGCTTAATAAGCTGAGTTCTGAAGGAGCCTTATGGCCATACACAAACCTCCTTCATCACAGTAAGCAAACAAGGCATTAAGTTTCCCATGACTGGCTACTTCACAGTTTACCTCACAGAAAATTTATGACGGATCATCAGGGCAGAAGCTTTTTTTATTATTATTCTGTGTCAGGGCAGGAGTAATTTCCATTTCTGTCAGTTGTCAGTCACATGTATGAATAACAATACACTTAATTAAGGAAGAACTCTCCCTCCCCAACCCAGGTAATACCTATACCATACTACAAAGCTGATGTTCATGTAAGTACTTTAATGTTTTCAGACGAAATGTGCATACATGGAATATACTGAATGCCCATATGATGCCATATTCACAAGGCCTGTAGAAACTGCATTTCTTGCATATGTAGCACATGGAGACTAATAAGAAAACCTGGGATGCACACATCCCAGGATACCCATTATGGCGTGGGAAACAATCTCTAAATCAATAAGCTATGAGGGCCAATCTCTTCCTTTGCCTATTTCAAAGCAAGGAAATCTGTGCAAGAATTTCAGCATGTTAACTTTACAGCAGAAACATTTCAGATGCATCATTCTTTCCACAATGCAGCATTTAAAAAGTGTTCTAAGGCTGTGCCCTCCTGCACACTTACATGGTAATGAACCCCAACTAGCACAGTGGTACAGCTATTACTTCTCTACCTAAGTAAATACACCTAGAACTTTGTTGTTAAGCACAGCAGACTCTCTCTGTCACACACACACACACACACACACACGCACACAGTGAGTCCCAATGAATTTCATGGAGCTTATTCCCAAGTAAGCACATATAAGTGTCAATCTCAAGACGTAGGCTGCAATCCTAAACACACTTACTGTGCAAGGACTAATAGTGGGACTTCTAAGAAAACATGTATAGGACTATGCTGCTTTACAGGTGCAAAAACCCTAACACCACGGAAAGCCATCTTAGATTTTAATTTGATTTTAACCTGGTTTTAGGAGGTAATTTAATTATTGTTTGATTTTATACCAATGTTATATATATGATGTTAGCCGCCCTGAGCCCGACTTTGGCTGGGGAGGGCGGGATATAAATATAAGATGATGATGATGATTTCAAATTCAAACTTAGCACTGAACTTTTTGTGTTAAAGGAAGGCAGGACCAGAGCACCAGAGCAGAGAAAATGCTTTGCAAGTACAGTATAAGGTCTCAGGTTCATTCTCCAGCATCTTTAGACAGGGCTCAGGGAGACCCCTATAGGAAATCCTGGACAGCTGCTGACAGCCAGTGTGGAGGCTGCACTGCTACTAGGATGTGCTGAAATTTTCAACTTCTATTTTCCAAAAAAGTGAGTGATAAAAAGTTGTAACATAACATGGAAATTCAAAAAATGTTTTGGTTAGATTATTATAATTTAGTTTTGCTTGGTAAGTAAAATGTGTTAAACTGCACAGAAATCATTAAAAATGATTGCCAAGTACCTGCCATTATATTTTTTATTATCATTTTTATTTATTAATTAATCTTTAGAACTACCTGCTTTTGAGAAGGTAAAATTAAAATTCTTTGGTTTTCCAAAAGCACTTTACAGTCGTACCTTGATTGTCAAACGGAATCCACTCCGAAAGTCCATTCGACTTCCGAAAATGTTTGACAACCAAGGCATGGCTTCTGATTGGCTGCAGGAGCTTCCTGCGCTCAATCAGAAGCCTCAGAAGCCGCATTGGACGTTCGGCTTCCAAAAAACGTTCGCAAACTGGAGCACTCACTTCTGGGTTTGCGGCGTTCGGGAGCCAAAACATTTGAGTTGCAAGGCGTTCGAGATCCAAGGTACGACTGTATGTGCTTCATCACACGTAGACTTACTAGCTAAATGCTGTCCAACCACAAAAAAGGATAGCAGATTTGAATTCCTTGCACCCAGAAACATATTTCCCAAGACCCCTCAGTGAAGGAATTTGCAAAATGGTCTGAGACACATTATATGGGGGACTCCCTATACTGTAAAAAGGTAAAGGGACCCCTGACCATTAGGTCCAGTCGTGGCCAACTCTGGGGTTGCGGCGCTCATCTTGCTTTATTGGTCGAGGCAGCCATGCGTACAGCTTCTGGGTCATGTGGCCAGCATGACTAAGCCGCTTCTGGCGAACCAGAGAAGCGCACGGAAACGCCGTTTACTTTCCCGCCGGAGCGATACCTATTTATCTACTTGCACTTTGACGTGCTTTCGAACTGCTTTGTTGTTTAGTCGTTTAGTCATGTCCGACTCTTCGTGACCCCATGAACCAGAGCACGCCAGGCACTCCTGTTTGAACTGCTAGTTGCTGCCAAATTTGGGGAAGGGTCTGTTATGGATTCAGATTCAGATACTTTATTCGGCTATAAGCCCACAAGGTAAAACCAATCAATAAATAAAATAGCATTTTACATTCTAAAATATCAACTAAAATATTTCAACGCATAATCTCCTTCCTGTTACGTACCATCTCTAGATATACCATATTGTGGCCTTGAGTATAAGGATGGTGGATAAAGTTTACTAGATTTTTAATAGTCATGCAGCAGGTCTGTTATGGAGCACACACTTTGCATGGATAAGGTCCTAGATTCAAGCACCCCTGCCCTCACAGCATCGTAAGAGCTGAGAGGGGTCCCTAGGGTCATCTAGTCCAACCCCCCTGCAAAGCAGGAATCTCAGCTAAAGCATCCATGACAGAGGGCCACCCAACCTCTGCTTGAAAACCTCCAGTGAAGGAAAGCCCACCACCACCTTTCGAGGAAGTCCGTCTCCCTTCCGAACAGCTCTTAACTGTCAGGAGAGCTCAAGGGGGAGAATTCCCGCCTGAAACCCTGGACAGCTGCTGTCAGTCACGATACTGAGTTAGGCCGGGGTCGGTGGTAGCGGCTTCCCTTACAGCGAACTTCATTTTAAGAGGAAGGCCTTCGGCCCCCTCACCTCTCCGGGAGGGCAGAAGGGGCAGCGGGGCGCCAGACGGAGGGAGAAGAAAGGCCTAAAAATGGGAGCCGAGGGAGAAGCCCCTCTGCTCTGCCAATTCTGAAGGGTCCCAGGGGCAGCCACGGCGAGGCCCTTCCCGGGAGAGGAGGCGGCGGGCCGGCGGGCGAGCGAGCAAGAAGCGCGCGCGGGAAAGGACGGGGAAAGGGCGCGCATGCGCTCTGAGGCCCCGGCCGCGCTGACAGGAAGAAACGAGGGATCCCGGGGACTAGGCCCGGCGGCGGCGGCGGAGACGCCTTACCCGTTCTTGAGATCCACCTCGAGGATCTTCCCGTAGCCCTTGAAGAACCGCTCCACATCCCGCTCCCGGGCCTGGTAGCTGAGCCGCCCGATGTAGACCCGCGGCATCTCCCTCGCCGACAGCCTCGCGAGGGCCTGGCGCCGCGCACGACGGCGGACGCGGCCTCAGCGACAGCTTCGACCTGCGGAGCTCAGCGCCGAGCGGGAAGGGCGGGGGGGGGGGAGGGAAGAGAGAGAGAGAGAGAAAGAGAGAGAGAGAGAGAAGGCGGGGGAGGGGCGGCAGGCGGCAGCAGACTTTTTTTTTCTTTCCCTCCTCTCCCTCGCCGGCGTAAGCAGACACGCAACGCAAGGGCGTGCGCGCTGACGTAGGCGCGTCAGGTGACGCCGCGGGGCGGGCGGGCCCGAGAAGCGTTCGCTGCGGCGCTTTTCGAAGTTCGCTCTCCTCTCGGAATGGGCGGCGGCTCTTAAAAGGGCCGCTCGGAGATGAGCCTGCGGGGGGGGGGGGGGGGAGGCGCTTGTCTTAACAGGCAGACATTCGGCAGGTGCGGTTCGCTCCCTCCGATCGCTTAAGGACAAAGTTTCACCAGTATAATGGCTTGATGAGCCGGGGCTTTATCCCGCGTTAGTAATACCCCAGAGCTGACCCACTGAAATTAATGGACGTAGCTGACTTAGGTCCATTAATTTCAGTGGGTGTGTTCGGGGAGCGGAACTTAGCTGAAGGCAACCCATGTGCTTTCATTATATGCGTGGCGGCAGGCATAAATCCACCAGGCGCAGCTATATTCATTAATTTTTAAAGCAGCTAACGGATGCACCTTCGCTGGAGTGCATTGCTGAGCACTAAGCCCCACTGAGTTCAAAAGTACTTGCTTGCTAATAACATGTTGAAGATTACAATATAACCGCGTGATCATATGCATTTATTCATCTACACAATAGGGTGTCATATGCTAATTAATTAAAGAGCAGAAGTTTATGCTGGAGTAACTTCCACACTGAGAGTGCCGTGAATTCTGTTTTGTTGTATTTATGTAGATTTTCCTTTTTTAAGAAGATGCTTTTATGTCTTACCTGTGCATTTCAGTTGTGTGGGTTTTAAACTTATAAACTGCCCAGAGAACTTCATGTTATGGGGTGGTGTACATATACAATACAATAAATAAATAAATACCACTGTAAGTTGCTCCAAGGTATTTTATGTAGTAAGCGACCAATTTTTATTTTTATTATATATACTCCACCCATCTGCCTGGGTTTCTCCAGCCACTCTGTATGGCTTACAGCATATCTAAAAACGTAATAAAAGCATATAATGATTAAATAAATGTGTTTAAGTTTGTAGACTAAATTTCCCTTTTGTCACTAGGCAGAATATCTGGCACACCATAACGCTCACAGACGTGACAGCTTGTGACACCAGAAACCCGTGTTTGCATTTAAGGCATCAAAATGTTACATGGTACTTCAAGAAGTGATCTGCCAGATCATAGTGATTGAAATCACTCGCTGACAGTTCCCTCTTGATTATATTAAGACCAATCTATATCATAGAAACATTTTTTTAAAACCCTGCCATATACAGAATCCAATCATTGGCCCATCTAGCTCAGTGTTGTCAACATTGACTGGTCGTAGCTCTCTGGGGTTTCAGACATTCCCAGCCCTCCCTGGAGATGCCAGGTGGACCTGGGATTTTATGCATAGAAAGCAGATGCTGTACCACTGAGCTATGACTCTTCCCTAGATATATTCACCACATTTTCTTTTTTTTTTTATATAATATTTTATTTTCCGCATTCAATAAACAAAAAAAAGAACAAATCGACAAACACATCAAAAGGAAAAAAGCAAAAGAAAAACAATACATACATTATACAAAAACATAAAGAAAAATAAAAACGGTAAGAATAAAAGAGTTAAAAACAAATATTGTATCATTATATTCTTCAGCATTAACTTAGGTCTGCGACTTCCCCATGCCTTCCCACTCTGTATTCTAGGTCTTATATTCTGGTAGTAAACTCTTTCCCTCTGGCGTATCTTTGGTTCAGATTAATATTATTGTCTTATTTATCCTTACATTTCCCTATGTCTTATTAAATATACTTTCTTTAACATTGTCATTTTTATAATAACATTCTTTTACATTCAATCTGATAATGTGATGGCCTGGGATTCCGATTCGGAGGATGAAACAGAGGAATCCCGGCCTGCACAGGAGTCCCCGCCTCCAGGGCCGGCTGAACTGGGGCCAGGCCTAGATGCTGAAGAGCCTGCACCTGTGGCAGTGCATCAGGAGCTGGCCCCAGGTGAAGCCCTTCTGGCCCCAGAGAGGCTTGACGACGCAGTGGCCACAGGTGAGCCTCCTCCAGGGCCCAGTAACCCTTCGGCCTCTCCTGATCTGCAGAGGTTTAGAGCAGAGAGGCGAAGGGAACTGGTTGCCCCCAGGAGGAGTGCTCGCCTTAAGGCCAGAGGAGGCGGGGCTCCTGGGGGCCGGGACCGCCCCTGGCCTTAGAAGAGGATAAAAGCCCAGTCAGCCCGGCCCCAGGTTGCGGGAGCAACGTCGTTGTTGGCTTCGGTCCTTCCTGCGTTCGTGATCCCTGCTCGTGACTATCCGGTACTCCTGTTCCCTGCTCGGCCTCCTGTTCCCGACCATCCGGTGTTCCTGTTCCCTGCACAGCCTCCTGTTCCAGCGTTCCTGTTCACCGCCCGGCACTCTGCCTCGGACCTTGCCCCTCTTCGTGTGGACTTTGCTACACCCAAGGTACCTTACCCCCGGGACCAGCACAGTTTGCTCCCGCCACCTCCCGCACTCCCCCTTCGTCGGGGTGCGTTCGGGAAGAGCCGGAGGCCATGGCTGAACAGGCGGCTGCACTGGTGGCTTTGGCCCAGGAGAACCAGGCCTTGTCTCACACCGTGCAGCAGCTCAGTGACGCGGTAGAGGCACTTCAGCAACGCTTGGAAGCCCTACCGGCTTCTGGGGCCGACGCCCCGGCTCCGGGCAAGTACCCAGTGGCTTTGCCTGAGAAATTTGATGGAGCCCCGGCCAGCTTTCCCATGTTCCTGGCCCAGGCCAAACTGTATATTCAGGGGCGAGCCCGGAACTTCCCTGACGACCGTACCAAGGTGCACTTTTTGATTAGCTTGTTAAAGGACCAGGCGGCCAAGTGGGCGTTGCCGCTACTCAGGCAAGACTCCCCCTTGCTGGCAGACTATACGGGGTTTTGCAATCGTTTGGAGGCCGCGTTCGGCAACCCCCAGAAAGAGAGTCAAGCCAACCGGGCGATTCGGCATTTGAAACAGGGCAAGTCCACGGTGGCCACATATACCACGGAGTTCCGGCTGTTGGCACAGGACTTGACCTGGAATGACTCGGCACTGCGGGACCAGTATCTCGAAGGGCTTTCGGACGAGGTACTGGACCAGTTGGCCACAATGGAACGCCCCACCACGCTGGACACTCTCATTCAACGGAGTTTACAAATAGGCGACCGGTTGGAGGATCGTCGTCAGGCCCGGGGTCGCCGACACTTCCAGTTCACGGCACCAGCTTTTTCCGGCAGCCCCACGGTCACAACTGATTTAACGGAGGAGCCTATGCAGCTCGGGGCAGTGCGGCCACGCCTTTCCCCCGCAGAGAAGGCGCGGCGTCGGGATGGAAATCTCTGTCTTTACTGTGGCGGAAGTGGACACTTCGCTCGGTCCTGCCCTGAGAAACGCCAGCCGCAGGGAAACCGCCAACCCCAGTAGCTGATGGCCCTAGCTACCGGGGGTCCCAAACCGTACAGAATGGGCCCGCACCAATGGACTTGCAACATCTTATGGTTTCGGTACGTTTATACCCTCCAGGTGGGCCCTGGATCCTCACCCATGCTTTGGTAGATTCAGGGGCAACCCGCTCCTATATGGACGCTGCTTTTGCCGCCCATTATCAGGTGCCACTTCGGAACAAGCCAGTACCGGTCCAGGTGGAAGCGATTGACGGACGACTTCTGCGTTCAGGTGCCGTTACTCAGGAGACCCAGCCTCTGGTCCTGTGTCTCCAGCAGCACCGGGAGTTGCGAACTTTGGACATTGCCTCTATGCCCCGCTTCCCCCTGGTGCTCGGGATGGACTGGCTGGAGGCCCACAACGTTCAGATTGACTGGGTCAAACGGACCGTGCACTTCCCAGACCCATGTTCCCATGCTCAATCCGGAACGCTGGCGGCCGCGCCCTCAGAGGAGGCAGCACCCACGCTCCCAGCCGTGTACCAGGACTACCAGGACGTGTTCGAGGAACGGGGGGCAGACCAGCTGCCGCCGCATCGGCCTTTTGACTGCGGCATAGACCTCCAACCCGGAGCGCCTTTACCAGTGAGTCGCTTATATTCCCTAACAGAGCCAGAGCGCGAGGCTTTGCAGGACTTCTTGCGCAAGAACCTGGAGCGTGGGTTCATTAGGCCTTCCACCTCGCCCACCGCGGCGCCGGTGCTTTTTGTTAAGAAGAAATGTGGGGAACTCCGCCCTTGCCATGATTACCGAGCCCTGAACAAAATTACCGTCCCAGACCGGTACCCCTTGCCCCTTATCTCGGAGCTGCTGGAGCGGGTGCAAGGGGCACAGGTGTTCACCAAGCTGGACCTCCGGGGGGCCTACAACTTGATTCGGATCCGAGCCGGGGATGAGTGGAAGACAGCGTTCGGGACCCGGTACGGGCAGTTCGAATATTTGGTTATGCCTTTCGGTTTGTGCAACGCGCCTGCTGTGTTTCAACGCTACATCAACCACGTGTTTCAGGACCTGTTAGACAAGTACGTGGTGGTGTATTTGGATGACATACTGATTTACTCCCGTGACCCGGCTCGCCATGAGGGACATGTCCGGACCGTGCTGCAGCGCTTGCGTGAGCACCGTTTGTACGCAAAGCTCAGCAAGTGCGAGTTCCATCAGCGGACTGTGGACTTCCTTGGTCACCGGCTCTCTCCAGATGGGGTGCAAATGGACCCGGGGAAGGTGACAGCGGTTCAAGAATGGGCGGCACCCCGGAACCGCAAGGACCTACAGCGTTTCCTGGGGTTCGCCAATTACTACCGGACCTTCATCGCTGATTATGCTCATCGCACCACCCCGTTGACCCGGCTACTGCGCCCAAAGACGCCGTTTTCCTGGGACAAGGAGGCAGAGGAGGCGTTTCAGGGGTTGAAGGCCTGTTTCCAGAGGGCACCAATCTTACAACATCCTGACCCCTCTCGACCCTTTGTGGTGGAGACCGACGCTTCCAGTACGGCTCTCGGTGCCGTCTTGTCTCAACAGATTGGTCCTGAAGCGCCACTCTTACCCTGTGCCTTCTATTCCCGCCAGCTCCTACCAGCGGAGCGTAACTATACTGTGTGGGAGCGGGAACTACTGGCCATCAAGGTAGCCTTTGAGGTCTGGCGCCACCATCTTGAGGGGGCACGACATCCGGTGGAGGTGAGAACCGACCACCGGAACCTGGAGTACCTCCAGACCACCCGCAAGCTGAACCAAAGACAGATCCGGTGGGCGTTGTTCTTTTCCCGGTTCCAGTTCCGGATCCGCTACATCCCTAGCTCTCAGAATCAGAAGGCGGATGCCCTGTCCCGGAAACCTGACGACAACGCAGACACGGTACAGCAAGCAGAACCCACCACGATCCTACCTCCGGCTGCATTCCTGGCCACCCAGGAGGCGCAGCCACTGCAGGTTCGGGTGCGGGAACAGCAGCGGGTCGACGCTTGGGCCCAGGAACGACTCCGGGAGCTGGCTGAAGGGTCCAGCCCACAGTATCCGGGGCTGGTCCTGCATCAGGGCCTTCTGCTGCACCACGGTCGTTTGTACATCCCGCCAGGGCCACTACGGCTGGAGGTTCTCCGGATGGCCCATGATGCCCCAGCAGCGGGGCACTTTGGACGGTATCGGACCACCCATCTGGTCAGTCGAGAGTTTTGGTGGCCCCGCCTGAAGGCTGACGTGGCTCGCTACGTTGCTGGTTGTGATGTCTGCCGGCGCGCCAAGGGACCTACCGGGCGACCCCCCGGCCTACTTCAGCCATTGCCAGTTCCACCGCACCCTTGGCACACGGTTTCGTTGGACTTTGTAGTGGACTTACCCTCGTCTCGTGGCTGTACCTGCCTTCTGGTTTTCTCCGACCATTTCACCAAGATGGTGCACTGCGCTCCCTGTCCATCTGTACCCACAGCCAAGGAAACTGCTCAGCTGTACCTTCAGCATGTCTTCCGCCTGCATGGCCTACCTGAGCGCGTGGTGTCCGACCGGGGCGTTCAGTTCACATCCCGGTTCTGGCAAGCACTACACCGGACCCTCGGGACGGAGGTCTGCCTCTCGTCAGCCTACCACCCACAGACCGATGGCCAGACGGAACGGGCGAACGCGGTGCTGGAGCAGTACCTCCGGTGTTACTGCAGCTACCAGCAGGATGACTGGGTCGACCACCTGGCATTGGCGGAGTTCGCCTACAATAACGCGGTGAATGCGTCCACCCAGCAGACCCCGTTCCAGGCCAGTTATGGTTATCATCCACGGCTGTTTCCAGAGGTGCTGCCGACATCCGCAGTCCCGGCGGTGACGGAGTGGCTTCAAGAGCTCCAGTCCCAGCAACAGCTTTTGGTGGAGCAACTGCACCAGGCCAAGGAAGCGTACAAGGCCCAGGCCGACCGCCACCGCCAGGTGGGGCCGGAACTTCGCGTCGGTGACCTGGTTTGGCTCTCCACTCGCCACCTCCACCCCTCTCGACCTTCGCGGAAGTTGGACGCCCGCTTCACCGGCCCGTTCCCTATCGTAGACCAAGTCTCTCCTGTGGCATTTCGTCTCCGGTTACCCGCAACCCTGAAGGTTCACCCGGTCTTCCACAGGTCCCTTTTGAGTCCGGTGGCCCCACCCGACGAGTTCCACCCGAACCGTCCCCGACCGCAGCCAGTGTTGGTTCGGGGAGAGCCTGAGTACGAGGTGGAACGCATCCTGGACTCCCGATACCGCAGGGGGAAGCTGCAGTATCTCATTGACTGGAAGGGGTACGGACCGGAGGACCGTTCCTGGGAACCAGCGGCCAACGTCCACGCACCTGCCTGCCTCCGAGAGTTCCATGCGACGTACCCCGGCAAGCCGGGTCCGGACCCTCGGTTGAGGGGGGGGCCTGGGAGGGGGGATGGTGTGATGGCCTGGGATTCCGATTCGGAGGATGAAACAGAGGAATCCCGGCCTGCACAGGAGTCCCCGCCTCCAGGGCCGGCTGAACTGGGGCCAGGCCTAGATGCTGAAGAGCCTGCACCTGTGGCAGTGCATCAGGAGCTGGCCCCAGGTGAAGCCCTTCTGGCCCCAGAGAGGCTTGACGACGCAGTGGCCACAGGTGAGCCTCCTCCAGGGCCCAGTAACCCTTCGGCCTCTCCTGATCTGCAGAGGTTTAGAGCAGAGAGGCGAAGGGAACTGGTTGCCCCCAGGAGGAGTGCTCGCCTTAAGGCCAGAGGAGGCGGGGCTCCTGGGGGCCGGGACCGCCCCTGGCCTTAGAAGAGGATAAAAGCCCAGTCAGCCCGGCCCCAGGTTGCGGGAGCAACGTCGTTGTTGGCTTCGGTCCTTCCTGCGTTCGTGATCCCTGCTCGTGACTATCCGGTACTCCTGTTCCCTGCTCGGCCTCCTGTTCCCGACCATCCGGTGTTCCTGTTCCCTGCACAGCCTCCTGTTCCAGCGTTCCTGTTCACCGCCCGGCACTCTGCCTCGGACCTTGCCCCTCTTCGTGTGGACTTTGCTACACCCAAGGTACCTTACCCCCGGGACCAGCACAGATAACCTCAAACGTTCGTAATTTTATAATGCTTCTGTAAATAGTCTTTAAATTTCCTCCAGTCTTCCTTCACCATCTCTTCTCCCTGGTCTCTGATTCTGCCGGTCATTTCTGCAAGTTCCATATAGTCGATGAGCTTCATTTGCCATTCTTCCAGCGTGGGTAGATCTTGCGTCTTCCAATATTGCGCGATGAGTATTCTTGCTGCTGTTGTAGCGTACATAAAAAAAGTTCTATCCTTCACTTGAACCTGTTGGTTTACCATACCCAGGAGAAAGGCTTCTGGGGTCTTTCTAAATGTGTATTTAAATATTTTTTTCAATTCATTATAAATCATTTCCCAGAAAACCTTAATCCTTGGGCACGTCCACCAAAGGTGAAAAAAGGTACCTTCTGCTTCTTTACATTTCCAGCATTTGTTATCAGGCATATGATACATTTTTGCAAGCTTGACTGGTGTCATGTACCACCTATATATCATTTTCATTATGTTCTCTCTTAAGGCATTACATGCCGTAAACTTTATTCCAGTGGTCCACAACCTTTCCCAGTCAGCAAACATTATGTTATGGCCAACGTCTTGAGCCCATTTAATCATAGCCGATTTCACTTCCTCATCCTGTGTGTTCCATTTCAGCAGCAAATTATACATTCTAGACAATATTTTTGTTTTAGGTTCTAATAGTTCTGTTTCCAATTTTGATTTTTCCACCTGGAAGCCAATTTTTCTGTCCATTTTAAATACCTCCATTATTTGATAATAATGAAGCCAATCTCGGACTTTACTTTTTAGTTTATCAAAACTCTGCAGTTTCAGTTTGTCACCATCCTGTTCTAAAATCTCCCAATACTTCGGCCAATTTGCCTCCATATTGAGTCTCTTTACTGCCTTAGCTTCCATTGAAGACAACCACCTTGGAGTTTTGTTTTCCAAAAGATCTTTATATCTAATCCAGACATTGAACAGTGCTTTTCTGACAATGTGAATTTTGAACATTCTATGCACTTTAACTTTGTCATACCATAGATATGCATGCCAGCCAAATGCATTATTGAACCCTTCTAAATCCAATATATCTGTGTTTTCAAGAAGTAGCCATTCCTTCAACCAGCAGAAAGCTGCTGCTTCATAATAGAGTTTTAGGTCTGGCAGGGCAAAGCCCCCTCTTTCTTTAACGTCTGTTAATATTTTAAATTTTATCCTTGGCTTTTTGCCCTGCCAGACAAATTTAGATAGATCTTTTTGCCACTTCTTGAAACAGTCAGTTTTATCAATAATCTGCAGTGTCTGAAACAAAAACAGCATTCTTGGCAATACATTCATCTTAATTACAGCAATGCGCCCCAGTAGTGAGAGTTTCAAGCTAGACCACGTATCTAGATCCTTTTTTATCTCCGTCCAGCACTTCTCATAGTTGTCTTTAAATAAGTTCCCATTTTTTGCTGTCATATTTATTCCCAAATATTTAACTTTCTTCACTACTGTTAAACCTGTTTCTTTCTGAAACCTTTCATTTTCAATTTCTGTCAGATTTTTTGTCAAAACCTTAGTTTTTGTTTTGTTTAATTTAAAGCCTGCCAATTGGCCAAATTCTTGGATCAGTTCTAAAACTTTTTTTCCACTAGATTCTGGCTCCTGCAACGTCAAAACCAGGTCATCTGCAAAAGCTCTTAATTTATATTGTTTAGCTCCGACCTGTATCCCTTTGACCAATTGGTCCTTTCTGATCGTATTCAGCAACACCTCCAGGACCGATATAAAAAGTAGTGGGGAAATTGGGCACCCTTGTCGTGTTCCTTTTTCTATTCTGAACTCTTCTGTCAAAACATTATTTACTATTAATTTAGCTTTTTGTTCAGAATAGATTGCCCCTATACCATTTTCAAATTCTTGGCCTACCCCCATGCCTTGGAGATTCTTCTTCATAAAACTCCAAGAGATATTGTCAAAGGCTTTCTCCGCATCCACAAATATCAGCGCCGCTTTTGTATTTATATTTTCCTGTAAAAGTTCCAAAATATCAATTATATTTCTTACGTTCTCTGATAGATGTCTTCCTGGGAGAAAGCCTGCTTGATCTTTATGAATCTCCTCTGTTAGTACCTTCTTCAATCTTCTCGCCAAGATATCCGCAAATATTTTGTAATCCACATTTAACAATGATATAGGCCGGTAATTCCTAAGTTGATGTTTTTCAACGTCTGTCTTTGGTATAAGAGTCACAAAAGCTTCTTTCCACGATTCTGGAGCCTTTTTCCCCTGAAGTATTTCATTACATATTTCCTTTAGGGGTTGAGTTAGCCAGTCTTTCAATGATTTATAATATCTTGCAGTCAGCCCATCAGGTCCCGGAGCTTTGCCTAGTTGCATATTTTGGATGGCACTCTCTATCTCTTGTTCTGTTATCCTACTGCTCAGTTTAAGTTTGTTTTCTTGCGATATTTTTGGTAGCCCATTCACTTTCAAAAATTCTTCTATCTCTGTTTCTTTCTGTGGTTGTTGAGAGTAGAGCTTTTTAAAATATTTTTGAAAAGCACTCCTGATCTCGTTGGGATATTGCAACATTCTTCCTTCAACCTCCACACTTGTAATAGTGTTCATTTTTTGTCTCTTCTTTATTTGCCATGCCAATAACTTTCCACACTTATTTGCCGAATCAAATGTTCTTTGTCTCATCTGTTTAATTTTCCATTCAATCTCTTGGTTTATTAGTTGCATGTATTGTGCTTGATACAACTTTATCTCTCTTAATATTTCCTGTGATTTTGGGTTTGTTCTCAATCTCTTTTCACCTTCCTTGATCTTATCCAAAATCTTTTCTCTTTTTTCCTGTTGTAATCTTCTCTTGAGTGCATTTTGTTGGATCAAAAAACCTCTCATAACAGCCTTACTTGCGTCCCATATAATTCTTTTCTCCACCGTAGTGTTCAAATTTATTTCAAAATAATCTTTCAGAGTTTTCTGGGCTTTCTTCACAAATTCCGCATCTCTAAAAAGAGAGTCATTCATCCTCCATCTGAAGGATCCAGTTGGTTGTAAGTTCATTACCATCTTAATAGCGTTATGGTCGGAGCAAGTCTTTGGGCAGATTTCCACCTTATTTATCTTTGGGGCCAGTTCTCTAGTGGTCCAAATTTGGTCAATTCTAGTCCAAGTCTTTTGGGCTTCAGAAAAGAAGGTTCCCTCTCTTTCCAGGGGATGTTTCGTTCTCCAAATGTCAATCAAATCCAAGTTATCAGTCATTTCAAAAAAGGTTTTCGGTAGTCTCCCATCTTTGGTAACTACCTGTCTTTGTGCCTTATCCATATTCGTTGAGACTACTCCGTTCATATCTCCCATTAGAATCACATTGTACTCCATATAATCCAACAATGTCTCATGCAGTCTTTTAAAAAATTCTGATTTTCCTTCATTGGGCGCGTATACGCCCACCATCAAATATTTCTGTCCATGATACTGTATTTCAATAGCCAAGTATCTTCCTTGCTCATCTTTAAAGACAAATTTTGGCGCCAGGCCTTCTTTAGCATAAATTACAACTCCTCTTTTTTTAACTTTGTCCGATGAGATAAATTCTTGTCCCAACTTTTTGTTAATTAAAATTTTTCTGTGAAGCCTGGTCACATGTGTTTCTTGCAAGCAAATCAAATCCACATGTTCTTTTTTTAATATGTGAAAAATGGATTTCCTCCTCCGAGAAATGTTCAAACCATTACAATTCCAACTCAAAAGCTGCAGAGACATGTTGTATTATTGTTATTCTGTTCCTCCCGTTGCTTCTGATAACTTGTCTTCTTCTGCTCCTGGTGGAGTCTTTCCATCCAAATTTAGATTTAGATTCAATATTGCCTCTGCTGTCTTCTTCCTTCTTTCCTCTAGTAGGTCTGCTGTCCCTTTCTGTAGGTCCTCCCCGCAGGCCTCCAAAAAACTGTCTCTGTCTTCCACTGACTTTATTTTAATCTTTCGTCCTTTGAAACTAAAGGAGAGTCCTTCTGGGAATTCCCACCTGAAGATGATATTATTTCTTCTCAGCAAGGTCACCAAGTCTTTATATCTGGCTCTGAGATCGAGCAAAAGTTTGGGGATGTCTTTAAAAATTTCAGCTCTCGATTGAGAGATTTCCAAAGGTTTGTGAAAATGCAGACCTAGGATCTTATCCCTCTCCTCCTTGGATCTTAATGTGATCAGACAATCTCTGGTTTTAATCTTTTTACTTGCTCTTCCCAGTCGGAAGGCACTCAAAATTTTTATTTCTTCCTTTTCTGGATCTAATTCCCAAAATTTCACAAACTCTTGTGACAGGTAGTCCCACAGGCTCTCCTTCTCAATTTCAGGCAGACCTCTAATCCTGAGATTTGCCTCTCGTTCTTTCAAGTCCAATAGAGAAAACTTAACCTTGTAGTCCTCCAGCTGTCTGGTCATCGATGGTAATTTCTCCTCCGTGGCAGCTGCGACCTGTCGAGCTTCTTCTGCAATCTTTCGCGTTTTATCGGAGTCGCCCAATAATTTCTCTATTGCAGCTGTATTTTGCCGGATGCTCAGCGTATTTTGATCTATTTTTGAAGATGCATCTGCAATCCCTCTGTTCGTTTCTAACACCTGATTTTTGATTTCTGCAATCTCCTTCTTCGTCCCTGACACCTCAGCTGTAAGTTTATCAATGGCCCCTTGTAGTTTTGAAAAGCCAGAACTTATCAGTTCATCTGTACTAGACATTCCTTTCCCTTTCTGCTGTAAGGCAATGCCTCCTGTAGGGTCTAGAGAGCCTCTTCTTCCTGGAAGAAAGGATTTGCCCGATCTTGTTGTCTTTTCCTGATAACTCTGGTAACTCTCTTTCTCAGCCATAAGCCAAGCTTTCCCACGGTCAGGCTGCAGCTGCAGCTAGGCTTGTGGCACAAACAGACCGTCCGATAAGAAATTGCAGTAAGATATTACAGTGGAAAATTACCAATAGACTTGTAACGATGTCAGTGCCCACTAGGGGGACTCTAAGATTCCACGATCAGAAGAAACAAAATGTCCTTTGGTTTACAGTCAAGACCGAATTGTATCATCAATCCTTTTGGCGACAGTTTTATGGTTCTAACACCTTTATAACAGTTTTATAGCACCTTTAACTCTCATTAGTCAAGCGCCGTCCACTATCCCCTTTATGAGGCTAGTATCTTCAAATTCGACAGCTCAGGACCTGGGAGTCAGAGCGATGTTTTTGTTACCGCAGCCTCTTTCTCCGGGGGATTTAGTCTTTCCCAAAATACTCCCCCTCCTTCCAGTTCTTGGGAGGGGGGTTGCAATCCTTTCTATGGCTTCAGAATAGCTTTTTCAATCTCTTATTTTAGAATGTTAAAAGCATAGTCTTTACTTTCTACTATATACAAAGCGGAAGGCTGACTTCCTGTTTAGACCTTCCCGCCTCTGTTCCGATCATTCTTAAAGAAATTTAAAGTCCCGATTCTTTTCCAATTCAGGTTTTCCAAATTAAAGTCCTTCAAATTTACTGTAGTTTACTCACGATTATTCTGTTTTGTAATCCAAATTGTAACAAGAAGAGGTCGAACGCTTTTCTGATTGGCAGTGCGACGTCGCTCTGAGAAGGTAGCGATAGCCTCACAGCACCACGCCGGCCCCCCCTCCGTTCCCCGGGGCTATTTACGACCCGGAGACAATCTGGAGCTGCGCTTTCGGTGCCCGCTGAGTCCCACGGCCGTAGGCTTTCCCCGCCTGCGGTTTTATGGAGTTTCTGCGTCGTCGAAGCAGTAAAACCCCGTCCTTCTCAGAGCTCTTCCTCTGAGACATCAGAGGAAAGCAGCCATCTTCAGATCGCGTTCACCACATTTTCTGCAAGAAGGAATTCAATGGAGGTTATATCAATGCACCTCAAAACTGTATCTTGGGAGATTTTATGGACGCCAGAAATTGGGTACTAAGCGTGCAACATGTGTACAGTGGTGCCTCGCAAGACGAAAAGAATCCGTTCCGTGAGTCTCTTCGTCTAGCGGTTTTTTCGTCTTGCAAAGCAAGCCTATTAGCGGATTAGCGCTATTAGCGGTTTAGCGGCTATTAAAGGCTTAAGGGATTAGCGGATTAGCTGCTAAAAGGCTATTAGCAGCTTAGTGTCTTAGAAAAAGGGGGTAGGGAGCGGGGAAAAAACCCCAGGAATCGCAAGACATTTTCGTCTTGAGAAGCAAGCCCATAGCAAATTCGTCCTGTGAAGCACCTCCAAAACGGAAAACCCTTTCATCTAGCGGGTTTTCCGTCTTGCGAGGCATTCGTCTTGCGGGGCACCACTGTACTCCGAAGAAAATCTTTGTGTCTGATGGGACTTATTCCCAGTAAGTGTGTTACCACCATACCCACTTGGTGTGCTTTGTGAGCTGCTAGTGGTGGTTGGAAAATCTTGCTAGTCACTCTTGAGTACTAGATTAGACTGATCTTGGTCTGCTTGTGCCTCCAGCTCCCATTAGCCCCACCCAGAACAGGCAGTGGACAAGGATAATGAGAGCTGAAGTCCAGAAAAATCTGGAGGCTAACACATTGGCTACCTCTGCAGTAAAGCAGTTACTCTATTCTTAGAGAATTGCCCTTAAGAACACAAACGGTACCTCCGCAGATGTAGAGGCCTTCAGTTTTTAGCCGTTTATTTATTGCACTTTCCCCTGATTTACCGTGCTCATGGACAATGATCCACATTAGTGGACAGCACCATAATAAAAGGCAACCAGAAGGCCTCTTAAAAGCGGGCAGCGCCGTAATAAAAACATCAGAAGACCTCTAAATCAACAACAGGACTTTGCTCGTTCACCCAGTGAAGAGAGTTTAGGAGTTTCTGAATCATTGCATTGCTTTGTAGAAAGTATAGAAGTTCTGTAATGGTTTAGAGAAGAAACGAGGGCTGTAAAGTTAGTTTTTTATTGACAACAAATTCAGGATGCATGAAATATTGTTATGTGTTTGGGGGTTTAGTCTGGATGGAACCCAATGTCTCCTTCCAAACCTGTGATCCTATATGTGTGAGGGCAGAATGTATAACAAGACAATAAAATAGTAATCGTAATAATCATAGAGAGCTTGAATAGCATAAAATAAATTCCATAGTGGAATATAAGATTGGCAGAAATACGAAACATACCAAATTTCAAGAATGTTGCCAGATAAACTCATATTTAGTGGGAATGTGCCAACCCTGAGATCGTTTGGTCATATAACTCACAAATGGCCCCCAAGCAGAGGCAACAATTAATTATTTATCTGTTGGTTGCCACTCATCTAGCGATCTAGAGGGTGGAAGGATAAGACTTGTTACTCGAGGGATCTATGGTTTAAAAAAAGTCATGTTCATTGCCATTTTTAAAAAGCTGGCTCCTAAGAAATGTGCCACTAAGTGTGATGCAGACCCCTATGATTTAGAGGAACAAATCTTAGGTTGCATCCAGTTTTACAACTTCCTGCTCCTCATACATCTTGGATCTATCTTTTGAGAACAAGGGACAAGCATGGCTTCTTTCTTTCTCCAACCAGATAGTTAGGAGTATAGAACTCTTTCCTTTCAAGAATGAACTTCCTTGAATGATCATAAGCTTGCTTATTTTACACCAAGGCTCAGTGTAAATACCTTTCAACTAAAGGTGTGTACCAGGCAAGGATTCCACTTAACTCAACTTAATTTCTGCTGCTGCTGCAAATAAATGCTGTGTGCAGACAGATTTGCTGGAGTTCTTTTGAAAGAAAGCTGCCCTCCCTGTAATCACACTTAAGGTGGAAAAGATACAGTGCGTGTTTTCTTTTACTCTTATTACCAGGGGGCTTGAGAACATATAATCTAACATCTCCTGAAACTATTTCCAGGCTAGTCTTTGAGGGGACTAACATTTTTAGCAATGAGCAGGTGGCAATTTTTTTTGTAAAAATGTCTCAAACCAGCTATGATTGCTAGTTCTCAGCGTGCCGTTCTGTAGAATCAGTTTTAACAGGGCTGCGATCTTCTGTTTTGTAGTAAGTGTTAATAATATTAACATTTCCTCGGCACACGTGATCTGTTGGGAGTGATTCTGAATTTCTAATGCCCATATTAAAATAAAGGCTAGAGGGGAACTCGGAACACTTACTCTGCTCAAAGCACTGGTCAGTAGCATCCAGTCAAATTCTTTAGATGTTCATTTGTTACAACATGTATATTCTGCCTTTCCTCCAAGGAAGTCAAGGCGATTTACATTGTTCTCCTCTCCCAATTTTATCTTCACAACAACACAGTAAGTTAGGTCACTTGCGAGCTTCAGGGCTGCGTAGAGATTTGAACCCTGGTCTCCTAAGTCATCGTCTGGCATTCTAACCAACCACTCCAGATTAGCTTTCCCTAATTACTCAGTGTGGCTAAGAGAATACTACTTTTTATTTTCTCCTCTTATTCAACGCACAAATAGGAAGAAAAGGCAAACAAAATCTAACGCACCTATCTAGTCTTCCAAGTCTTTACATTAGGGCTGGGCAATTTTTGGTCCTCCAGCCATTACTGCACTACATTTCCCATTATCTCTGACCATTGGCCAATGGGACTTGGAGTCCAAAATCATCTGGAAGGTCATCCTTCTTTAACACAATATCTTCAATTAATTGCAAGTAATAATTAAGACATATTGGAATGAAAGTTCTGTAGATCTATTCCAGTATTGTATAAAATCAATAAGCCCTTCCCTTCCCAAAATGCTTATAAAGGTAAAGGCACCCCTGACCATTAGGTCCAGTCGGCGCTCATCTTGCTTTATTGGCCGAGGGAGTCGGTGTACAGCTTCTGGGTCATGTGGCCAGCATGACTAAGCCACTTCTGGCGAACCAGAGCAGCGCACGGAAATGCCGTTTACCTTCCTGCCAGAGCGGTACCTATTTATCTACTTGCACTTTGACGTGCTTTCAAACTGCTAGGTGGACAGGAACAGGGACCGAGCAACGGGAGCTCACCCTGTCGCGGGGATTTGAACTGCTGACCTTCTGATCAGAAAGTCCTAAGCTCTGTGGTTTAACCCACAGCGCCACCCGCGTCCCAAGTTTATCCAATAAAATGGGCCCCAGCTTCCAAAGATTGTAGTTGCTCTGTTTTCATTGCTTTCACCGACAAACACCAAGCAATTGTCAATACACACACACAATCAACATCACAATATGTCCTTTTGTTGCAAGGGACAACATATCTGAGGGGGTCCCTTCTCAATATGGTTAAGGGTATAACTGGATTTTGTACCACAGAATATCCCTGGTATTATGGGCAAATGATCCCCTGATCAAACATTGCAACTCCAACATTGCAGGATGTACAACCTATCTAAAAAGCTTGCATGTTAAGAGGTTCATCCATGGTCAGGAAGCTGAGCCAAGTCTTGATATCATATCAGGCTAACACAGCAAATGGAGGGGCTGTCTTCACTGTGCATTACTACTTGCTCTCTTGAAGCTTGTGCTAAAGCAGACATGTGGATCCTCCAGGCAGTGGAAGCTGATCTGTTAGGGCAAATGGGGCACAGCCTCACCAACCTCAGCCTACCATCAGCCAGTCCCAATCTGCCTGCCTTCTTACAGCTTTTTGAAGGGGTGGCACTGGCTGTCAGCCTCCTCCTCCTGCTGCTGATCCACCTCAGTGTTACCTTTGTAGAACTCAACTGGGAGAAATCAGTTGGCTGCACCAGTCTCTGGCTCCACCCACAGTTGGCCTCCTTGCTTTCCACCCCAGTTGGCGCCATCCATCACTAACTCCAAGTGGAGGAAAGAAACACTATACTGGAAAGAAATACAGGAAAGAAACACTATACTGTAAATAAGTCAGAAATTAGATCGTTATAACAAAAGGGGAGAAAATCCTTTGGAAAATCGTGTAGAAAAATTTTCTGCTCTCTGGTGCCGTCTGGTGTTGCATGTTTATAACACATTCAAATCATTGCTTTTTGATTTATGTAGCTGAGTCCCATGTGTTGTTGTACTACAACTCCTGACTATTGGCTACGCTAGCTGGCTGGCTAGGGCTGATGGTCCAGCAACATCTGGAAGCTCACCAATTCCTTGCCTCTGCAGTGAAGAGTTCTCAGACAACCGTGTAGAACTTGCCAAACTCCAGAGTAAAAAATTCTCTCTTCATTTTTGGTCTTCACGCAAGTAAACCATTTCTCCTAAGCTTGACACGTTGACAGTATTGGGCCCTGAGCATAGAGCGCTGTGCCTTCTGTTGACATGCTTAATTTTTTGACACATTTTTTAATGTATGTGTAGGGGGAGCAATCTATTGAAATAACCATTTTCTTCATATGTAAAAAGCTTCCATCTCCTTTCATAATGCTTCAGGCTACCAAGCTTCATTAGCTACAAAGCCAGGGACCTATTTTTCTAACTAATGATATTTTCTCGATTTGATTTCTTTTCCCTCTTCTAAATAATAATAATGAAATGGCGGGCAAAAGTCAAAGATAAATTGAGAGTAGCCAGATACTATGTGGGCAGAGGAAATGTAGGCTAAGCTATGCTAGCCTTCCTCAAGAGCTATGCAACGCCAACTGTCCCTGCAAGAAGGGTTGGAGAGGAAGAGGCAGGAAATGACATCACCAATGCTCCTGGAAGAGTCATGAACAGGACAGGAAGTGGTCAGCAGGGCAGTGAAGGCGATGTGGAATTGCACATATGGCTTCAGAATGAGAGGCACTGCTCAGGGTGGTGTGAGCAGAGTCAGAGCCAATCCAATATTCCTGGTGCTGGTGCTGTGCTCACCTTGAGTTGAGCTCTTCATGCCTCAGAAGTCAGGTGCGAAACTCTACCCTGCCATCACTGACCCACTGACCACTACCACACCAGAGGACGGCAATCTGGTGAAGACAGCAAATGTTGATGCCCCTTAAAAATGGAGTGAACAGTGAGTGGGTTGTTCCATGGTAGACCCACCTATCAGAGAGTTGGAGAAGACAATTTTGCCCAACCTTCATGCAGTCAATGCATGGCTTGGGAACCCCCTGTGCAGCCTCTGCTTAAGACCTCCAATCAGGGGAGAGCCCACTAACCCTAGACAATTGGTTCCATGGATGCTCTTACCATCAATAAATTCTTCCTGATGTTCACCCAAAATCTAGCCTCGTGTACCTTAAGCCCATTACATGTACACCTGCTATCTGGGGCAGCAGAGAACAAGTATTTGCCTTCTTCAGTGCAATGCCCCTTCAAGGATTTTAAAAGTGCTATGATCCTGCCCTCATGCTCCCAGTCTTCTCTTCTGATCCCATCTCCCTCCAGGCAATTAGTTTCATTGTCAGATCACTCCTGTCACCAAGGTATTTTTGCCACTGGTCAGCTTGCTTTTTGTATTGACTGCCATCTTCATTGCTCTCCTCTGAATCCATTCCAGCTTGCCCACATCTTTCTCTAAGTATGGTGTCTTGAGCTGAACGTAGGAGGTCCAGCATGGAATAAAGGGGAACTAATACTTCATATGACTTGAGAACTCTGGCTCTATTAGGCTAAAATCACATTCACTTTTTTTTTTTTGCTGACTTACGTTCACCTTGTGATCTGCTGTGACCCTTTTCACAATCACTGTTTTCAAGCTAGGTGTCACTCGCTTGATGTTGTTGCATAAATGCAGAACTTTTGCATTTGTTTCTGTTGAATTTTCATTTTCATAGTTCCAGGCCACCCCTTCACATTCTGTCAAGCTCACTCTGAATTTTATTCTGTTTTCTGAGGTGTTGGCTACCGTTCCCTGTTTAGTGCCATCTATGGTTAAACCACAGAGCCTAGGACTTGCCGATTAGAAGGTCGGCGGTTCGAATCCCCGCGACAGGGTGAGCTCCCGTTGCTCAGTCCCTGCTCCTTCCAACCTAGCAGTTCAAAAGCACGTCAAAGTGCAAGTAGATAAATAGGTACCGCTCTGGCGGGAAGGTAAACGGCATTTCCATGCACTGCTCTGGTTCACCAGAAGAGGCTTAGTCATGCTGGCCACATGACCCGGAAGCTGTACGCCGGCTTCCTTGGCCAATAAAGTGAGATGAGCGCCACAACCCCAGAGTCGGTCACGACTGGACCTAATGGTCAGGGGTCCCTTTACCTTTACCTTTTATGGTAGTATAGATGCACTTTTGAATGTCTGGGTAGGAATTTCTTCAGCATTGCTGAACAATGTGATCCCATCCCATGACAGATATTGAGGCCTATAAAAATCACCACCACAGGAGGCTGTGGGTTGGGGACATTGGCCCACCAACCTCACTTTAGCTCCAGTCAGCCCCCACCTGCCTGTCTTCTTTCTTACAACCAATTAGAGAGAGGCTCTGCTGTAGATCTTCCTGCCTTCTGCCTTAACTGTCCCAGTGGGTGTAAGTCACCCCGACCACTGTCATGGCAGACTATAAGATTCTGCTCAGTCCTTATAATGTCTTCAACTCTTCCAGTCAAGGAGCTGGCTAGTTTCCTTTGCTCCTCCCTCTTTCTCTGCCACCTCCGATCGCCTCTAACAGGCTTTGCAGCTCAGACCTTAATCCCCTGCGGGAGAAGACCAGGCTCTCTCTTCTGGGCTACAGCTGTGCTTCACGAAATATTACCCTTGCTGTTATGAATCTTACATGGTGCCTCAAGGCAGCCATACAGCAGCCATCAAGGTAAAGCCCTTGGGGAACAGGTTACCTCTATTGAGCTGGGGGGCGGGAAGCAGAGTCAGCTGCTGCGGAGAGGTTTGGGATGTCAAGCAGGGATTCACCCACACCACCTGCTCCTTATCAGCTTGAAGTCAGGCTGCAGTATCTAAAGATAATTGTAGAATAGAGTACCTCTATAATAGAATTCTCTAGCATGGGCCAGGAGAAGGTCCATGGGCATAGTCGGGGGAGGCAAGGGGGCAACTGCTCACCCTCCCCCCCCCATCAAGTAAATAAATAAAAATACTTAACTAAATATCACTTGGATGATATTGTGGTGCATTCTACCGAATGCAAGTGGCAGCCTGAGTGATAGATTTCTCAGTGGTTTGTAGTATGAGAAAAAAACTACAGGAAGACAGAAGTCCTATTTTATCTATGTATGTATCTTTGCATTTATATTTTGTATAATTAATAATAATAATAATAATAATAATAATAATAATATATTATTATTTATACAGTGCCCATCTGGCTGGGTGGCTTCCAACAAAATATTAGAAATACAATAGAACATCAAACATTAAAATATATCAAGGTAGTATACAATTTATAGGAATAAAATCAGCAAAAAGTATCCGTAAAAAAAACATTATTTAAAATAAACTTCATTAAATACCAATTGGTTAAAAAGGAGAACATTCACATCTCAAAGGCCTGTCTAAACATTATAGCTTTCAAAAGACATATGAAAGAAGGGAGGGATGGTTCTGGAAAGTCTTGTTACTAGCCTACATTATTGAAATTTGGTATGCAGAATGTGGCTTGTGAATCTGATAAGTAGACGTTACCCTATGGGAATCAGGCACAGAGAGATTTGGAGAGAAAAATAAGAAAGTTGCCTATCGTAGGAAGTACTTAACTTGGATAGAAAAGCTTCTGTCTAAGCTTACTAATCTATAGAGGAAACAAAGGCAGGTCTGAGACAGTGAGGAGGAGGAAGTTGTGAACAGGATGCAACCTAAGGCTTGTCAATCTAAACTTCAAAGGAGAGAGAGGTCAGCAGAGAGGCCAAAGGTACAGGGATAGTCTAGGAATCTGAATCCCCTTTTGGTCAGCTGAGTTGCACCTGAACTTCCAACAGAAATGAAGCTGTGCTTTTCCACACAGAAGCCCAAGTCGTTTATTCACTGCAGAAATGCTGTTTCTCAGGCGAATCCAATACCATTTCCAGTGCTCTGTCGGGTTGCAAAGCACCTTCAACAATCACCTGCAACTATTTGGGCCAGCTAACATAGGTACCCAATTCTCGAATGACTTCTCTCCTTTGAGGTGGCACCATTCAACTTTGCTCAGCAGGAAACCAACATAAAGTCACCATGTGTACCAATCTATTTCATTTCTTCTTCTTTCCTGGTTTGATTTCCAGACGATTGTTCTTCATATACTGCTGTGCCTCCTCATTTTCTACACAGTGTATTACATGACTGGAAGCATTTGCTGTGGAGCATTCAGGTGAGGCTGCTCTCTGTGAACCATAGATGTTACTCTCAACCTCTCCTGTTAGCATCTCCCACAAGCGTTCAGTCTTCCTGCTGCTCCTCCTAATAAGTGTTTGCGAATGTCCTTTTCCCCTCCACACCTGACACAATGCCTAATTACAGTGTAGGCCATTTATTTTAATTTCCCTTTAGCTTTGTTCTGTTACAAAACACACCTGAGAGCATGTTCCTGGGAATCTTAAGGCTTGTGGTCAATGTTAGTCACACTCAGCGTAGATCTATTGACATCCTTTATTTATTTCATTCATATCCCAACTTTTTCTCCAAGGTGCAAAAGGCAGAGTACAGGGCTTTCCCCCTTCCTCATTTAATTCCCACAGCAACCCTGTGAAAATTAAGCAACTATTAATATTAACTAATGAACATAATATTATTAATGTCTATATTAATGGATAGGATTAACTTAGGTCCATTGATTTCAGTGGGTGTACTCCAGGAATAAACACACACAGACAGACATAAAGTTTTGATTCTTGTCCATGGTCTTTTAACTGGTTGTTTAAAATTATTGTTTTTTCTATGTTTTTATTAATTGTATTTATCTGTTTAAATATATAAAATAAATTAATAATAATAATAGTAAACATCTCTTTCAATTTTAGTGTCTGTTTCTCATTTTCACACATTAAGTTCAGTTTGCCACACTTCTGCTTCAGTCTGTCATTTTTTTTTAAGTCCTCAAAGAAGTTTGCCAGCATTTTAGTAATAATAATAATACCTTTATTGTCAATGTACAACCTGTGTACAATGAAATTAACCAAGCCTCTCCCCCACAAACACTAAATCTCATTGCACTCTGTGTGCTTGTTGCATAACACACTAGCCCCGAAAGTCAGTTGCGCTGTATTATTTTCTGTTTAGCCCACAGATAGAAACTGTTTTTTAGCCTGTTGGTACAACTGATTATACTTCTATATCTCCTGCCTGAGGGTAGATTAAAAACGTGCTGGCTGGGGTGTGAATCGTCCCTGAGAATTTTTCTCGCTCTCCTAAGGCAACAATCCCTTGCGGTGTCATCTAGTGGGCTCAGGGGACAGCCCATGATATCATGTGCTGTGTTCACCACCCTCTGTGAAGACTCATTCCTCCTGATATACACATTCTAGTATGCATTTTTGCCTAATACACTTTTTCTTTTGGAAAGCTTTCTTCTTGAAGGTAGCTGGCCATTGGGCTAACAAAGGTTTCCCACTCCGATTTAAACCAATGAGGCTTTCTTCCAAGTGTAGCTACATTTAAGACCAAAGTGATTACCCATCCATCAATGATAGACAGGTTTATGAGTGCCTAGCTTGACTCCCATTGTTGGTTAACCTCCCAGCCTGGCAAGAAGAGCAATGATCTGTAATAACTTAGACAAAATGTCTGGGGAAGAACGGTACTTAAGCCTTCAAGGGTACTGGGTGGCTCTGCCAAGTTGTCCAATCTGACAAAGTTGTTGGGTGAAACCGTAGATCTCTTTGGGCAAAGTGGACAAAGTAATCAATCACAGTTACATGAAGCAAGCAGAACCCACAGCAAAACATTGCAATTTCCTTTTCAGGGTTCTAGCTGGGTGTATGAACACAATTACCTTTCTGCAATACCTACAACAGCCTATCACCAGGGCTGGGTGGAAGCTGGGGGAAGAGTTTGCCTAAGGCAGTGGTGGCCAAACTCAGCCCTCCAGACGTTTTGAGACTACAACTCCCGTCATCCCTAGCTAACAGAACCAGTGGTCAGGGATGATGGGAATTGTAGTCCCAAAACATCTGGAGGGGTGAGTTTGGCCACCACTGGCCTAAGGCAAATAGTGGAGAGCCAAACTACACAGTAAGCTAAATGCACAATTATATTTCATGTATCTGGGCTTGTTGTTTGTTAAATAGCAGCTCGCTCGCTCTCTCTCTGATCAGGATCATACAGGATTGGAGAGGGCTGAATCTTTTCTTCCCCACCATGCTCTCATATAAAACTGTACCCCTTAAAACTGCCATTGTCACTAACAGTTTGCTGCAGAGGTTTTTTATTTTATTTACTATAACTTTTTAATGGGTTTACAAACAAGGATCATAGGAATAATAAATGATACAAATAAATAGACCAAATCTTCTCATGCCATGTGTATACCACAAAAGGAGCATAATTAATCTTCAGTGATATCTGCAGCATATGGTTCATTATTAGCGGTCAGTGTATAAGTTCTTGGTTTGTGAATTGGTTTAAACAAAAATAAAGCGGAGCAGGACAGAACAGAGTTAACAGTTAAAGTTCAACATTGCATAGCCAAATGTTTAATCATGAGCCTTTGTGGTTGTGCTTCGATTAAGTATGAGTCATATTCATTTCTCCCCTACTGTTACCAATGAAACAGTTGGTATATTGCAGAACGTGGAGGGGTGGGTTCAAAGGGAAGATAATATATGTTTAAATTAAATTTAGATAAATCCGATTGAAGCAAATGATGACGAGGTTATTCATTTTCTGGAATATTGGCATATGTTACAAAATTAAACCACACCAGAGTAAACCCATCTTTCCTGACCTGTTCACGTTTCAACCATAGTTCACTTGTTAACCTCTTAAAGAGGGCTGTTTCGGTTTACAGTGGTTACATACGCTTCAGGTTACATATGCTTCAGGTTACAGACTCCGCTAACCCAGAAATAGTACCTCGGGTTAAGAACTTTGCTTCAGGATGAGAACAGAAATTGTGCTCCGGCGGCACGGCGGCAGCAGGAGGCCCCATTAGCTGAAGTGGTGCTTCAGGTTAAGAACAGTTTCAGGTTCAGAACAGGCCTCCAGAACGAATTAAGTACTTAACCCGAGGTACTACTGTATTGCAGAATTGAGATTCAAATGCTCCGCTTCTGCACTTGGAAACATCATGTAGGATAAAGTGGACCTTGCTCGGAATCAGCAAGAGTTAGATGAAATCAGTGGAATTTACAAGTGCCACCATCATAACTGTCATGAAGCTTCTACCGAGTTTAACCTCAAGTACTTTTCTTTCCAGGCTCAACAACTTTGGCATGCTTATCCCTTTTGAATTCAACGTGGAACCATCTTATTCAAATCCCAAATATCTGGGTGAGTTGGGGAAACCCTTTAGTGTTCATAGAGATGGCACTGCCTTTGAGGGTGGGGGAAGAACAGAAGCATCAAGGTATGCCTATGATGCAAAACTCAGAGTAGACCCATTCAAATTAATGGACCAAAGTTAGTCATGCCGATTAATTTCATTAGGTTCACTTTAATAATAAATAAGAAGAAGAAGAAGAAGAAGAAGTTATTTTTCATACCCTGCCCATGTGGCTGGGTTTCCTCAGCCACTGTGGGCGGCTCCCGACAGATAAAACATCACACATTAAAAATTTCCCTAAACAGGAACTTTGAATAGGACTAGCATTGGATAAAACCTAGAAAGTCTAAAATGAATGACCTCTGTATAGAAGACGACATCAAAGACATTTTGCTCTAGGGGGGCCACTAGGGGGCGCATTGGAAGATGGCCGACAATACCATCTCTCCGACCCACACGGGGTAATTAAGAGGCTGTTATGGGAGTAGGCAGCCTCCCTTGTTGCTCCAAGGAAATGGGGAACACTGCCCTTGCCTGCTGTGCCCATAAATCACCCCCTAATTCGAAAGAAGGGGGTGAGGGCCCTAGGCAGAATGCCCCCGTGTGGACCTCGGCTCTCCTGGACGCTGTCTCTGATCGCGCACTAGCTGCAGCAATTTGGAATAATTAATTACAAAAGAAGCAAATGCACATATTTCAAGTGAAGAAGGGGAGTGAAGTCTGCTAAATTTAAGTGACCTCTGCGAAAGAAGACGACGGGTTGGAGAAACAGGAATATTTTACGATGAAGATACACCAAAGGCTGGGTATGTTGACAACGGGACTGAATGGGGGGACGGGACCTTTTTTACTTTCCTTCTATGTGATTTACAAGAACCCCTCCTCATTAGAATCGTCGGTTGAACTGACCCAAGCAGGATGATTAAGGTCTGTGTGGAGATAAACTTTAACCAAAAGTATGCTTTATGGAGATCGAGAAGCAATAAGAGCTTTTGGAATGGTGCAGCAATTAGTTCGGAGTCACCATCTTGCCAAAGAATTTATAGCCGGGAGGAAGAACGGACTTGTTTTCAGACTGCATTCCTGGTGAATCTCCTCAGAGGTTTTGAGAAAGGAGGCAGATTGGTGAAGATTAATGACGCTAAGACTGTTTTGATGTATGGAAGTGATGTTATATGGAAAACGTCTGGATATGGCTACTGGATAAAAAAAAAAATATCCACACAGGATTACAAAATGTTCTAACCAGCTTGTGGAGACTATCAGAGGTCACAAAGCGAAAGGAAAAATATATGAAAATAACAACAAGAGATGTGGAAAAACAATAAGAAAGGACTGGATAGTACTGTGAACATCATAAGGTTAGATTTGTGGACATTAAAACAGCAGTAAGAAGCAAGAAGTTGATTGGATCCCCTTCGGAACTTGAAATATGGGTACCCCCAACAAAAATTTAAAATTCGGCTGTGTAATTTGGAATTTATGTAATTTGGTTTGATTTGATGTGATTGGTCGGTTAATAAAAAATTATTCTAAAAAAAAAAAAGACAATTTGCTGTACTATACAGGAGAACGACTGTAGTTTAGAATTTTAGCTGGGTGCTGTTGTTGTCCCCCCCCCCCAATTTATAATCCAGAATATCTGGATTACACCAGGTCATTGAAGGCTTTCTTTCCCCTTTCCTCCTTCCTAAGCAAACGTGCTGTCGATGGAGACCACCTTTCTGATCAGCGGCCTCCTCTTCGCTGTGCTACTGAAACGCTGGGTCTGGGATTATACCATCACTGTTACCATGGTCCATGTGCTCTTGACTGTTGCAGGTGAGTTCAAGGCAGTCATGTGCTAACTTGGAGGGACCCTTTCAAGGATGGAAAAAGGAGCAACGTTTGGCACTGGATTGCAGCTTTCATGGACCAGTGAAGTAACAGCCAACTGTCCAGCTAAGATATTACCGTATTGGTCTGAATATAAGCCTCACTTCCCCCCAAATTCCAACCGTGAAAAGTTAAAGTGCGGCTTATATTCGTGACCTTACGGTATGCAGCCAGAAGCACGGGGCAAACAGTGCCAGGAGCGCGGCAAAGTGGCGCCCGCCCCGTGCGTATTCCCCTGTCCTCTCCCCCAAGGCCGGGAAGGGAGAGGGCGAGATAGGGGAAAGGCCATTGGCAATGCAGCATGGCTCCCCCGCCCCCCATAAGCAGCCAGGAGCAATGAGGAATGGAACGGCTTATATATTTTTTTCCTTCTTTTTTCCTCTCCAATTTTAAAGGTGCGGCTTATATTCGAGTGTGGCTTATATTCGGGCCAATATGGTATCAGTCATGTTCAAATCTTTTGTTTATTTACTTAAGTTATATACTGCTTCATATTTCTACAAAAGTTTCTAAGCAGTTTATAAGTCACCCCCAAAGCAAGTTAATACAAGGGAGTATAATCCAAACTCCACATGCAATGCAAAACAATATTACTAATCACCATCATAATAACGACTTCAGATGGTATTTAAGGCTTGTCCAACTCAGAGTAGACCCACTGACATAAACATGACCACCTATAGTCTTCACTTCAGTGGGTTTACTTGAGTAGGACTTAGAACCTTCCACATTTTAAGCTAACATAATTAAACAACTAAGAACTGACTGCAAAAGGAATTTATTGATGAAAGAACAAAATCTATCCAGGTTATGGGCAGGAGAGAAATGTAATTCATTTTGTATTTAAAGGCAGACTAACCTAAGCTGCACTTAATGAAAGAAGATGAAAAACAATAGGCAGGCATCCTTCAAAATTTGCATCTATCCGAATTTTGCAATGCAGGTTGTCAGCTAAGCAAGGAGTACACAAATGTATTAGGGTAAAGTGTGCATTAAAAATGCATTTATCAGCAAAAATTACCGGTACATAAAATATGTTACATCAGGGGAGATTGTTTTGCAAAAACGGATACATTTGTGACCTTCCCATTCACACCAGCCAGCATGCCAAGTAGTCAGAGGAATGATGGGAGTTGTAGTTCTCCACTCCTGGCCTAAAAAGTTCACCCAGCAGACAAAGCCAACTTTTCCCGTCTTCCCACAGGCATCCTCTCCGCCCCCACCACCCTAGAAGCAGCAGTAACAGCTAATGATCCTGCAAAATCAAATTTAAAAACAGCTTTAAAGCAAATATGAACATTACCAAGGAAGAGAGCGTTGTTTTTAAATAGCTTGCAAATGGCTGGCGCCCGCCTCTTCTCTCATGTCCCTGCCTCCGCTATTGTTCTGTCCCATTAATCCCTGTGCCATGTGGAACCATCTTTCCTTCTCTCCCATCATGGCAGCAATGATAACAGGGAAGAGCCTTCCATTTCTCTTGCGCGCGGAAATGCCAGAAAGACAGGCGCCGACATCTGCAGCCTGCTGGTGCTAATGGACTGGAAAAAGGCACCCATCACTTCGCTGTCACCATGAGAGGTGCAACGCTCCCCCTCGGCTTCCCATGTCAATTGCGTTGCTGGGGGGCATCTATGGAAAAGACTAATTGCTTAGTCATAAGCAAAGCAATTTTTGCTAAATGGGAGCCAGACACATGCGCTTTAGTAGAAAGGATTGTGTTGCTCCCGTGCCACAGTCCCCATGCGTTTTCCGATTAGGGCCACTGCATCGGCCTCCAACATGGGCATGATTTGTTGGCGTCCTAGCTCGGGCATGATAAACTGCAGCTACTTCTGCTGCCAAAGCAAGGTGCAGTCACTCTCTCTCCCCCCTTTAAAATTGTGACTCGGAGGGAGGCAAACTTCTGTGCTCCAAGATTGAGATGGATGGATGAAAGGGCTAAGATAGGCAAATTAAGAGATGATTGATGAGCGAAGCGAGGAACGGGGAAGAGCTGCACAAAGAGATGAATGGACTTGCAAACAGATAGATGAGTCAGGTTTATTGGATTTGCTATGCCAGAACAGGGTGGTAGCCACCTACTTTAGTAGTCCAGCACACACCTGAAAGGAGCTCAGCCCCCATGCTGGAAGATGCTGCACTGGAAGGGAAGAGGAGGATCTGGACCAATAAACTCTAGTTTCGTCCCCATCCTCCTCCAAAAAGGCAGAGACAGAGAACACAGAAGAGGAGGAAGAAAGAAGTCAGGCAGGTGAGGCAGTGACCCATTCACTCTAATGGTCCCACCTCTGTTGTGTATGCATGTTGCAAGTACAGTTATCCTGAGTACTGGTGGGTCACTCAAGATGGAGAGGAAAGATGAATAGGTAGCAGCAGTAAGGCCAAGAGGCTGCAAGAATTGGTAGAGGATCCTGCACTGAGGTATGGGCTTTGGCAGCTGTCAAACAATGCTAACCCAGAAGTCAGCCTTGCTTCTTATGCACTGTCACAATTCAAGGACTCTTTCCAACTAGGAAAAACACTCAAAGCAGGACCAGAAGGTTGTATGGTTGAGGAGAGCTCTGAGAGCCAGATAGAGGGCCTTAGAAGGCCACATTTGGTCCTCAGGCCTACAGTTTCCTGACCCTTCAGTAAGGCAAAGCTGTGCTTCAGGTTACTGAAAACGTTAGTAGTAGAGGCAGCAAAGGGACCTTGGACCCTGGAATGCCACATTTCTCTGATACGTTCCTACCAAATAAATTATTCTTTACAGCAGGGATTGGCAAACTAAGGTCTGCGGGCCGCATCCAGCCCAATTGCCCTCTGGATCTGGCCCATGAATGGTTCTGCAATCGCTGCTTGGATTGGGGCGATCGCCATTTTTCCCTGGTCACCATTTTTGGGTGATTTGCCCCCCTTCCTCCCTCACTGTGGCGGCGTCTCCTCCCTCCTCCCGGCTTCTCCCCACCCTGCAGAGAAAGGGGGCTGGGCTTTGATAGGAAACCTCGCCGCCCGCCCACCAGCCTCTCCCCATGGCTGCGCTGTGGGCTGGAGCTTGGTGCGTCTGCTGGCCCTGTGCCAGGGAAAGCTGGCACGAAAAGGAGAGGCGCCGCCACAGCCGCCAGCTCCCAACCGCAGGCAGAGTGGCGGCGGAGGTAGGCAGGGGGAGGGGAGGGGCTGGGGGAGAGAGAAGCCCCCTCCACCGCGTGCGTGTGCTCCTGCGCACACAGTCCGCCCCGCTACTATGTCTGGGGGATGGTGAACCGGCCCCCTCCCCAAAGAGTTTGCTGACCCCTGCTTTACAGTATAGTGATGCCGGCATATCTCCAACTTTTCAGCTGACTTTTCTGACCTGTCTTTTGCAGTAATGAAAGAATTTCCTCTGGTTTGGCAATGGTGGCTGGCGCTTGGTAAGATTATTTTCAAAAGCCAACTCTGCTTTCAAAGGGATAGTATAAGGTCTGAAGTATTCCAAGTCAATCCAACATGCATTGCTTTGTTTGGGAGTTCACACCTCTGACAGGGTGTTGAGGGCTGGGTCAAGGTGGCCCTCTCACCTTCACCGTGCTGTGCCCAGAACACCCAGTTTGCTGATTTTGTCAGGAAGAACCTGAAAACATGTTTCCTGCCTTCACTACGATCTGCTAACTCTCATTGGCTAGTTACCGTATTTTTCGCCCTATAGGACGCACCGTCTCATAAGGCGCACCTAAGTTTTTTGGGGGGGAAATAAAGGGGAAAAAATTATTTCCCCCCCAGGCGCGGGGCTGGGGCGGGGGAAGCCCGAGCTTCCCCCGACCCCAGCCCCCAAACAGGCAGCTCTCTGCAAGCCGTGGGAGCCCAGCGCTGGCTCCCGCTGCTTGCTGAGAGGTCCGCGAAGCCTGGACGCGCTGAGCTCAGCGTGCGCAGGCTTCAGCATGCAGGCAACTCTCTGAAAGCAGCTGGAGCCCAGCGCTGAGCTCCCGCTGCTTGCAGAGAGGTGCGCGAAGCCTGCATTCGCCCCATAGGACGCACACAAATTTCCCCTTCATTTTTGGAGGGGAAAAAGTGCGTCCTATAGGGCGAAAAATACGGTATATGATTATGTCAGCTTCAGAAGGGCAATGCTTCCTGGTCTCATTCCGGCTTCTCTTGGGTAAAGGAGAGCAAAACAATGTCCAGTAGTGGCGGAATTGCTACTAAAAGGACCATGAACAGGCAGCAAAGGGACAAAAAACATGAGCAAAGAGTGGATCTGCATAAAGCTGTGCCCCACTCATCAAACCCCCTCTTTCAAGCTGAAAGAAGTTAGAGAACATCTAGTAATATACACTCATCAGTCACCACTGCAAGGAAGAGCCAGGACCCACAAGTTACCCAGCTGCCCAAGAGTAAGTGCCCTAAGAATTCCTGACACTGGTTGCTAGGTAGTCCATTTCTTTTAGGGATTTCCCCCTGTGGTCATTGGTAAGCTTTGAAAGGGAGGAAGTTGCTGCAGCAACATTAAGAGTATTGTTAGGCTATCTTGCAGTAGGGCAGGGGTAGGCAACCTAAGGCTTGGGGGCCAGATGTGGCTCAATTGCCTTCTCAATCCAGCCCGTGGACAGTCCGGGAATCAGCGTGTTTTTACATGAGTAGAATGTGTGCTTTTATTTAAAATGCATCTCTGGGTTATTTGTGGGGCGTAGGAATTCGTCCCCCCCCCCATATAGTCCGGTCCACCACGTGGTCTGAGGGATGGTGGACCGGCCCACGGTTGGAAAAGGTTGCTGACCCCTGCAGTAGGGTATGTGATGCCCTCCAGCTGCCTTTTTTCTTTTCTTAATCTTACTTGGTTGCGAGTTCCTGTAAACCACCTCAGAAACCTGTAATCAGTCAGAAAGGAATGATGTAATCTTAAATAAATTATTAGCAGAGGATTAGGTTAATTTAGACAATATTTCATATGCTGATTTACCTTCCCTCTGCAGCCAGCGGCCTCTTCATCATGATTTGCAGCGGAGAACTCGTGACTTACCTTGCCTGCTCCAACACAGACAGCCTTCTTTAAGCTCAAAGCGGCCTCACTTCTTCACATCAACATGCAGCGCAAGGCACTCCCTGCTTATCGGAAAGGGACCATGGAGCATACAAAAGGTCCCGGTTTCAATTTCAGGTTTCTCCAGTTAAATCAGGGATGGGGATCCTGCAGACTTCTAGCTGTTATTGGATTCCAAATCCCATCAGCCACAGCCAGCATTGTCAATAGTCAGAGATCGGGGGAATTTGAGTCCAGCACTTGGAGCATCACAGGTTTTCCATTCCAAAGTTAAATGAATCCCAGGTAGAAGGGAATGTGAAGGACCACTGCCTGAGACCCTAGAATAGAAAATGCTGACCTAGATGGACCCATAGTCTGATTTTGGCAGTATATGGCAGATTCTTCCAGCATTCCATTTGAAAAAGACAGGCTGACAAGGGTGCCTAAGCAGACGGCAGCATTTAGCTGTTAATCAATTACAAATATCAGCTTACAATGTGGCCTTGATTAAACAAACAAATATTTTAAATACCTTACAAAAACTGTAGAGGGCAAGCACCATCTACTCAAGCACCATCAAGCACTCCTTCCAGTGCAAGAAGGGAGGTGCCTCTGGAGTCTATGGTGTCATCTGCTGCAAAACACACATACTGAATCAATGAATGTTTCTTCCCCCTTAGAACTACTGTTTTTGTACAACTATATGTAATATCATTGTATTTTGTTTATTAAAACATTTATATCCTGCTGATGCAAAACAACTACTCAGGACTGCTTACAACATATATACTAATGGGGTCTGGACTGGCAGTAAATGACCGGGAATGAGATCTTGGGGTTGTATTGGATAGCTCAATGGAAACGTGGGGCAGCTGTGGGAAGTGGCAAATTCCATGTTAGGGATCATTAGGAAAAGCAAACTGCCATTATAAAAATCTATGTGAGGCCACACTTTGAATACTGTGTAGAGCTGAGCTTTCAAAACTTTTCACGTTGGTGACATACTTTTTAGACATACATCATTTTGTGACACAGTCATTCATTTTTAGTAGCAAACAGAGGTTAAACCAACCCCTTCCCAGCCCTGAGAGGAGCACAGGGAGTGTTCACATGACACACCTACACACTGCAGCCAACACACTAACGTATGGCGCCACACAGTTTGGAAAGCTCTATTGTAGAGCTGGAAAGGGGCAATCAAAATGTTCAAAATGATCCCTAAAAACAACGCTTTTGAAACCCCAAATTCTTCAAGTTCATGGTATCACCAACACTTAGAAAATCAATTCATATTCTAGAATTAAAAGAAATATTGACTGATTTTGCCAGGGCTATCACACAATTTCTCTCTGGGCTTAAAACATTTCTATTGTTTTATCTCCAATCTCTGTGGGCCTGATATACTTTCTCATCATAATTAGTCCATGCACTGATAACTTTCATCAAAGCCCAGCACAGCCGTTCTCATTTTATGCTTATATGTGTGTGTGCTAATGCGTATAAACATACAAGCTTCTACACTGCCCAAGTCTAATGCATGAAAGCACCATATAAGCTATTAAAGCAATACCATGAAATACCCCAGAGGCTGATATAGCAACACTACGTGACTGAACAGCTTCAAGAGTGCCATAGCCTATTACTAAGCTCCAGCAAAAATCTCATCACTGATCAGAGCTAGAGAATTTTATTGGAAACGAAAATCATTGGCATTTCAACGGTCATTACACGGTTCTGCAAGAACAGGTTTGCAATCAAATACAATTTGCCTTCATTTCAGTTACAACAGTCTTGATATAAATAACCAATTTTAAACTAGTCTTTCTATGCGTTATATACAGATTAGGAGGATGACACTTGAGGACTGCAGGCTGCATCTGACACATCAACGCTCTCGGAAAGTAAGTGGTAACTCCAGGGGAAAAGCCTTGGTAGGCTGGATACAGCTCATGTTGCCCATAGCTAATGGACCAAACAATGTGAATTAGAACGCACTAGACATTAAGAGGGCTAGTAGGCAAGCCTCACTTTTCCTGAAGTCTTGACCAGATCTGTCTTCCCATATGAAACTACGCCACTAATGTACAATCACTTTTATGCCTGATTTTGAATGGTGGGAGCACATTGCTACTTAAGACAAGGACAAACACAGGAAGTGTTACAAGTGGAAAAGAAACAAAAGAAAGATTTTTAGGAAATGGTCAGGTTTCGCTGTCCATAATTCAAAAGCTGTTCTCCATCTAAAGAAGGCCAAATACCTAATTATGCAGTAGCACCTGATCCTAGAAAATGCAATTGATCAGAAGCAGAGCTGAAGTGCAGAAAAGCCAGCAAAAAGTGTGCTATAGGAGGAAGACATTTGAGCACACAGCAGCTTTTCTACAGTTCCTTCACTGAAACTCTAGATCAGGGTACACTGAGGGAAAGTCCCCCTAGGTCATCCTCCACCCCACCTTCTGCCATGAAACCAGTGTTTCCTAGTCATATAGAAACAAGAGCTCCCACCACCACTATTACTGGATAGTCTGGGCCATTTGCCCCCCACAGTTCCCCCTCTGCCAAGCTGCAGGGCATGGAGCTTTGAAAAAGTTCAGTTCTCTAGTCTTGGGAGCCCTCAAACCAGCTGGGCCTGACCTCCATCCGAACAGGCTGTGTACAAATTTCCCTATCAGACCGGCTTCACATAACAAGGATCTGTTTAGCTGATACATAGGGCTTCATGGAAGACTCCAAAGCAGCTTGGTAGTCTATCAGTGGGACTTCTTGGCAGGCTGGAGCTGTGAGCTGACCCTTACGAATGAGATCACATAGATCTTCAATCATTCCCCTCAGTTTCTCTTTGTCTGTGTACAGGAAACAAAGCAGAGTATATATTAAAACGTTCTCAAAAACAACTGAGCTTACATTGAACAAGTCCTGGCATGAGAATGAAAAAAGGCAATGATGCTAATAAATCTACTGCTACTAATAAGCAGATTTTGATTGTTTAGAAGTAGGGAAGTCAAAAGCGACACAAACAACACATGGATGTTGTTCAGGGCAGAGATACTGAAATTCCAACTTGAGCTGGAGGCCGTAATGCATCTGAATACTAGTCGCTGGAAACCACAGAAGGGGAGAGGGCCCTTGCCTTCAGATCCTGCTTGCAAGTTCCATAGGCGTCTGTTTTGCTACTGGGAGAAAATGATGCTGGACTAGATGGGCCATTGGGCTGATCCAGCAGGCTCTTCTTATGTTCTGTTCTAACACAGTTCAGGATACCTCTTTTGTGCGCTGGATAGAACAGGAGTGGTTTCTTTCGTTGTTTAAACTAGAGCTTGATGTTCAGCAATTGGAGCAATTGGAGTCAGGTGGAGAGGTGAGGTGAGGTGCCTGTGAGGTGGGCTAAGATGCCAAAGAGCGGCTCAGGGGGCAGAGCAAATTATCTACAGCATACTACTGGTATAACATGCAACTACACATTTACATTCATTTTACTACAGATCAGAGATTCCAACACTAAAGCTGGATAGCAGAGATACACAGAAACCAGCTGGTCAGCTAATGCCTCTGACGATAAGGGGTTCTCCAGGGTCTCAGGCAGAGTTCTCTCTCATCAATATACAGGACCACACATCACCCTGCTCTTTTCTTCCAAACCCTATTTCACCATTGCACATTACCATCACTTACTCTGTGCATTGTCCCGCTTCCACTGGGTCATCCAAAAGCCACGAAGTTTCACATCCTTAAAGATCAGTGCACTCTGCAAAAAAGCAGACAGATTATGAAAGCCCTGCAATATATTTTCTTTTGGAGGACATTTTGGAGGACAACATGACCTGGCATGAGAATGGTTTTGCCCCATAGATGCGAAGAATATGGCACTCTGCCAAGGAAAGAGATGACTCGTTGCAAGGAGAAACACAATAGGAATAAGCTATTGCCCCTTAACGTATGGAAATGTGCAGAAAAAAAGTAAGTAAACCACAGAAACCTCATGGCTACTCACCACAGGGGCTGTTATAGGCTGCTTTGACATTCCACCATAGGTAACCATGGTCCCTTTGTGCCTATAGGAAGAATTAGCAGTGAGATTAGAAGATTAAATGGCCGGGCTTTTCCATTTCCAGACAACAAGCATATCCTCTTACTTTGGCACTCAAGTCTACTTTGTTGACCAGCTTCTCTCAACTCCTGGATATCTGGCTAATTTTACCAGGATTAATTTGTAAGCAGCACAGCCCAATAGTTCACAGTAAACAGTACTGCACAAGTACCAGAATGCCATTCCTTTTCCTGAGAAATTTAGATCAAGCAAAAAATTGGGAAGGTGAGTTAGGGTAAGTGCATAGGGGCCCTTTCAGAACAGCCTGCTGGATCAGGTCAAAGGGTCACCTAGTCCAGCATCCTGCTCTTCTCACAGTGGCCAACCAGATGCCCATGGGAAGCCTGCAAACAGAACCTGAGCACAGCAGCACTCTCCTCACCTGTAATTTCCTGCAACTGGCATTCAGAATCCACCCTGTCTATTGCCTAAAGTCTATGACTAAGAGAGATCTGTTCCTTTTCAGAAAGAACATCTGCAGGTTTGTGGCCCTGGGCAATTGTCTGCCTTTAAATAATAGGGTAGCTCCTGGCAGTGCGTCTGCCGAACCTGGCAGGCCTTCAAGGTAATTTCAAGCGGCTACACTAAATTATGGAACACAAGCCAGCTTTGATCAATAAAGCCCCAAACTAGTGGGGTCCCAACTAGGATACCAACCCCCTTCCTGTGTCCAGTCATGATGACAGCTAATTTTGCTCAAGAGTAGGTTTCAGTCCTTCCATGATCCGTGTTCAAACAGCTACTGGGCATAGGTGTCTCTCATGGAAGATACAGATTTAGAACTTTATTCCCTCAGAACATGAAACTCAAGCAGGCTCAAGATTCGGCAGGAGAGACTCTTTAGCACTGACAGGCATTTGAAAGTTACTAGCTCAACAAGTAAGGTATTCTATGTCTTTTAATGCATCTTAATTTCTCTCTTAAATGTTACCTATGCTGAACCTCTGTGATAATGATCAATATAACTACAATTAAGACTGCTGGGAGCTGGAATCTCATATCCTTGGGAAAACTCTCCTTTTTCACATTAGGAATAAAGACTTTCAATTCACCCACAATCTGGTTTCTTCAAGAAACATGAGTGCAGACACCCAAGAGAGGATTTTGTAAATCTGCACTGTGAACTAGAGGATTCCAGCCACAAGCAATACTATTTAAATACATTTATTTAAATATTTATCCCAGAGCAGTTCACAATGCAAATATTTAAAATGTTTAAAATATGAAATATACAAGCAGTTAAAAACAAGTAAGACAAAGGCATTTAGTAAACACTTAAAATGCACCCCCAACAAATAGCTGAACTTACTGCAGGTGACGCAGCAACTCAGTGGCACTTTTCCCTCCAACGCCATTCAAAGCTAATATGGGCCTAGGGATTTTCTGGAGAACAAGAGATTGTACAGAAAATAAGCTCCTTCTTTTACTGCCTCCCCCCTCACCGCATGTGTTTGCTGCATTAGCTCCAAGATGTCAACCTTTCAGAAGGGATTCTCACAAAGAGACACATACACCTGATCCTGGCTCATTTTGTGTCATTCAATACAACTATAATTAAGACTCCTATGAGCTGGAATCTTTTATCTCTAGGATGCAACTGAGTTGAATTTTTCAAAAGATTCATGGTTTGGCCCATAATACGAGGAGGCAGCTTCTGGGCAGACAGGAGGAGAAACAGAAAGGAATGCAGAAAATCTGACTTCAGTTTTAAGGGGAATAATTGCAACTGAGGCTGTATGGTTTTCGTTGTGGTGTCAGTCCTAAGCCACCTCTGCCTTGCCACTCAGATTTTTTTCTTTGTTCATATTTCATTATCTTCCACTCCACCACCAGCGAACACTCTGTCTTCTCTGTCTGTTTTGTTTCGTTTATTATCAATCAGTAGTGATTCACGGACTGTAAACTTTTTCAGTATGCAATAACAGCAGTGAGAATATTAATGGCCCAAAAATGGAAGCAGGAAGAACTACCGGCTCTGGAGGAATGGAGAATGAAGCTATCGGATTATGCAGAACTGGAAAAGTTAACTGGGAAAATTAGATATCAACGAGATCACAAGTTCATTGAGGACTGGAAAAATTTTTCAGAGTATTTGAAGAGTGTATGTGATGAGCAAACAACGCTAGTGGGTTTTAAAGAAGCTTCGTGAAAAAATAAGGAATATTGCAAGAATGCAAATAAGGCTATAAAGGTATTTTTTAAAAGGTGATACTAAATTTGAGGAATGCGTAGACAAAAATTTAAATACGGATGATTGTCAGAGAAGCTGAGGGAAGTCCAAAAGTTGAAAATTGTTATTTGGGAAATTGTTTGATTGGAGATATTTGTGCAAAATTTAATAAAAATTTATTTTAAAAAAATCAGTAGTGATTCACTGCGGCAATCCAGTTTTCCTTTGCCATCTCTGTCCCCCAGAAATCTGGTTTTCACTTATACCTTAAACAGCTCTTTTACTTCCGGTTTTCTCAGCATCTCCTCTGTGACGACATGGTCTGCTCCAAGGGACTTCAGTCTGTCTACAAGCTCCTGGAGATTGGGTCTGGGAAGGAAGGGCAAATGAAAAAGGAATCTAGTTAATGTTAAGACCCACTGTTTACCATGCCATGCTGCACAGTAGTGAGGGAGAACATCTTCTTGTACTCGCCATCATGTGAACCCAAGTCCTCATTTAGTGAGAAAGGGAAAAGCTTCTGCTGTTCTTCCTGCAGTCAGTCACTGAAGCAGCTTCCTCAGAATACGTTGCTGAGGGAACCACTTGCCAATTGCTCAGACACCTAAGTAGATTATAATCCAGAAACCATAATGTGGGAGCCATCAGCCATGCCACTTCCATTTCTCTACTCTTCTCCAAAATAAATCCCTTTTAATCAGACATCCACATGCCGACTTTTCATTGACTAGACACAAGGGAGGGTTTGGAAGAAATGTAGTCAATTAAACGCTTCTTTAAATAATAATAATATAGTAGTTAATAGCAATTATTATTATTAACTAAACTCAGACACCCATAGGTTAATGCAACACTGCATGTGAAGCAGTGAAGAGGTGGGAAAGCTGGGAAGTGGTGAAGCAGATGTATAAAATGATGCCTAGTGTACAGTTAGTGGCTAAGGAGTTGTTCTTCTCTCATCTAACTCATTGGGAGCATCCCATGAAGTTGAATGGTGGGAGATTCAGAACAGGGAAGAGGAAATATTGTAAATAGTTAAACTATGGAACCTGATACCACAAGATGTACTGATGGCAGCTAATTTCTACAGCTTTCAAAAGGGATTAGGCAAAATCATGGAAGATAAAACATGATGGATACATACAACCTCCAGCATCAGAATACTAGTTGTAGAGAATACTAGTGGTAATGCGCTATTGTGCTCATGTCCTGTTTGTGGCTTTCCATAGACATCTGGCTAGCTATTGTGAGAAGAGAACACTTCCCTTAGATTAGATGGGCCTGACTGCCCTGATCCAGCAAGGCTCTTCTTACATTCTTGGGGTAGGGCATATATTTGGCCCTCTCCTCATGCTGCATTAACCACATTGAAGGACAAAGATAACATACTTAAACTGTGACTGTCTTTTGCCCCCAGAGAAGATAACAGCAATTTCTGAGTAGTGGTTGAGGATAAAGATTTCAATGAAGGGGGTGGGGGTGGGGGAAGCACAGATGGGAAAGGTTATAATCCCCTTCTTCTATTTTTTAAATTATTATTATGTTACATTTAATCCCACCTTATTCTCCAAGGAGCACAAGGTGGCATATATAGTCCTTTCCCTCTCCACTTCATCAACACAACCACTCTGTGACACAGATTAGGCTGGGAAACAGTCATAGAGAAGTCATAGAATCATAGAGTTGGAAGGGACCCTGAGGATCATATAGTCCAACCCCCTTAATGGGGATTGAACCTGCAGCCTTGGCGTTATCAGCACCACGCTTTAACCAACTGAGCCATCCTGACTGGCCCAAGATCACTTAGTTAGCTTCATGGCTGAGTGGGGATTTGAACCCTGGCCTCCTAGTTCCTAGTCCAACATACTAAACACGGCACCACTCCAGTTAACACCCCCTCCAAAACAGTCTCTGTGGCAGTTTTAAAAGTTTTCTTTTCTTTAAGAAATTGTGGAACTCCTAATTTGCACCTGGTTTTGTCTGTACTTGCTGAAAGTTATGCTACACTTTAAAAAACCTACATTATGATCATGTTGCAGGACTGTAATGCATTTCCCTGCTTAACTCTAACTTTGGGAATTGCTACCAAGAGAATATCCTCTCCTGCCAAGCCAAGTCAAGCAGCAACTATGGGAGCTGTTTGGGCCAAAGCAAAATAGAAAAGATATGCAGAATGAGCAGTTTCACTGTACACTCACCTATCTCTGACCACATTTATTGTTTTGAACCCCTTGGCTGCTGCGATCTGGATGACGGCCTGCCCCACTCCACTATTGGCTGCATTTTGGATGACTGAATCTCCTGCAGACAAACAGATGCATCTCTGTTTAAGATTCCCTTTCATTTCCTTTGGTGGAGGTTTGCTAATTTTCATTCTTGTCTGTTACAGAATATAAAACACAAGAGCAACCCTGCTGGGTCAGACCAAATGCTTCTCTAGTCCATCATTCTGCTCACAGTGGTCTATGGGAAGCCCACAAGCAGGACATAAATGCAACAGATTCTGAGAAGCCACAATCCATGCTGTTCTTAGTAGGAACCCATCACCCCTTTCAGTCCTAATTTGAAGAGTTAGCTATAGAAATGATAAAATGGTTGACCACTGCTAAAATCTTGTTATTTCCATCAGCAGCTATAGTTTCTGGTATCAATGTCTGTGCTAAATCACTACTGGATGATAATAAATGAAACAAAACAAAACAAAACAAAACAGAGAAGACAGAGTGTTTGGTGGTGGAGGAAGAAGGGATGATAATGAAATATGAATGAACACAAAAATCTGAGTGGCAAGGCAGAGGTGGCCTAGGAATGAAAGCACAACAAGAACCATACAGCCTCAGTTGCAATTATTCCACTGCCCGAGTTTCACTCTTCCCCCTCCTTGTTTCTGGCCACATAAAGTCAGTTGGGAAAAACAGAACAAAAATTCATCTTATGCTGCTTCTCGAACAGGCTCAGACTTGAACTTTGGAAATTCTCCCAGGGGATGAAATTCATGATGAAGGAGCAATAATTGAGAATACCTGTCGACATGATTATGCTGTCCAGACTAAAAGGTAATTAAGATGAGCAAGGCAAGTTAGAGTTCTTTTGCTCATCCCTCACCTCTATTCCTCCCTGCATCCTTGCTAGAGAGTCTAGTGATACATCTTATAACTCAAGTACAGACCCGCTGGATTATAACAAAAGGGCCAGTGGTTTCTCCAATGGTCAACCAGATGCCTCTGTGTAGCCCCAAAGCAGGGCATGATGTCCAGTTGGTAAAGTTGCTCATGATGTACAAATACTACAAAACACATTGTCAGTACACACCTGGCTTCAAGACCTCAAAGTCTGACAACATCCGATAAGCTGTGCAGGGGTTGACACTTAAAGTGGCAGCGCACGTTAATGGGATATCAGGAGGAATTTTCAGCAGGGTCTCCTCACCAAATATTGCCTCTGTTCGCCATGTTCCTGATTTGAAGGATTAAAGAAAAAAGTCCAGCTTGGGCAAAGAGTGCAGCTAGAAACAAGCAGCTTAAGTTAGAAGCTTCCAGTTCAAGAAATAGGTCAAAAATTATGAATAGCTCAATTCCTGCAAGCTAGTGGTTTCAAAATGTTTACTGACATGCCTAAGGGCAAAGAAGAAAATAAATTGAGTTTTTGCCTGTTGCTGGGTCACAAGTATTTTCTTGGAAGAACATCAGGGCTGTTCTTTTTTCAGGCCTAAGTAGGTATGATAAAAGAACTGATTGGACCTCCTGATTTTCCGTTGTTGTTTAAGAGGTAAACATACTATGGGTATCTATAAAGCAGGCAATGGCCATTGCAGTGCACAACTTTTAAAACACCGCCCCCCATTTTATTAATCCCTGACTTCAGAAGTTTCTCTTTGTCCCATGAGGAGAAAATACAAGCACTATTGCTGAAGGTCACATAATTAATTTTTGGCTATCCACCAAATGCTGCAAACTCTGCCCACTTAGGCATAAATTGTAAGTTGATTGATGAAAGCAGGTGGGTGCTACTGTATCTTCATCAGAGATTTTCAAGTGCATGTCTTTGTAGATGTACAGTAAAAGAGGGCATCTTTCTTTAAACTGGGGAATCAGACTATCAGACGGGTTATGGCCCTTGATGAATATGTTTCCTTTCTCTTATCTAGCTGCAGAGCCAATTTTTCCTTAGTTAATTGTTTTAAAAAAGTTATTCAAGCTCACCAAGTCCTGCATCAGCTGGGATAACCAAATCACCTGGCTTCAGAGAAGTCACACGACTCCCAACTTCAATCACTTGTCCAACTCCTTCATTCCCACCAACTGCAGGCAAGTCAGGCAGAGTAGCATACGTCCCTGCAAGATGACAACTATACCATTAAACATCCAAGCAGTTATTGGGAATAAGCCAATATTCAGACTTGCTTCATTTTTTCTTCATATTCAGAAACAAGATGCCAGCATGTGACAGGCATATGAGCATTCGTTACTTATGACTGAAACACCCATCTTCCAAACAAAATAGTTTCCAAGGTGGTTAACAATGAACATAAACTAAAAGACAATTTACAATTTAAGTAAACGAAAAGTGGTAAATCTGTCACAGCAGCAGTTGGAACACTCACTCTCTGTCTCTGTGAATGAAGTTGCATCCTTCTCCCAGCTCCCTAGTTCAGGGATGGGGTTCCAGCTGCCTCCCAGCTGTCATTGGTTTCTTTAACTTCCATCAGTCCCATTCAGCATTGCCAGTGGTCAGGAATGATGGAAGTTGTAGTCCAATGTTTGGAGGATTTGGAGGGCGTGGGGTTTACAGGTTTCACACACCTGCTTTGGATGTTCTGGCACCTTCATATCCTCCATGCACTCCTAAACACAACACATAGGGGACCTTCACCCCATGCCAGAGGCACAAGGGCCAATTCCTACACAATCATTTTCATTTGTTGCTGCTGAACAGGGAGCGGAAGCTGAAACAGCTGAATGGCAATTGCTGCCTTCTAGAATATGCTACTGCCTAAACCAGTCAGAGCCAATCTGGGAGGGAGCATGCTGGGAGAGAATCTGCAAAGTTGAGGAGTAAGGAGAACATCTCTTCCTGCTACGTCTTGCTTTTGCTCTTCAGTATTAAGTGGATAGCATCACTACTGAAAAGCACATATGAATATTTATGCACTTTATGGAGCTTTGCTGCCTATATGTATTTGGTGGCCAAATCATTCCAAGTATTTAGACAACATTAATAACTTGCATGGCACACAGTGACAGACATGGCCCTTAGAAAACATTGTTTTCATAGATAGAAAGGATAGAAGGAAAGTTGGCCATGTAACCCCTGTGGTATATTCCACAGGGTATATCATTAAATTTAGACAATCTATTTTGCCTTATTACCATCTGACAGCATTATATGAAGAAATGATATGGGGAGCAAGAATGAAACTGTCTGCATGCAAGCCAAGGTTACCTTGAATCATATTGATGTCAGATGGATTGATAGGGGCTGCAATCATTTTCACATTGACTCCAGAATCCCCCAGCTCTGCCAGATCTATCTCCTTTAGGCTGGAAGGAAAGGCAGACAAAAATGCAATATTATGCTTAAGGCTCTTTCTCACCCATGTGATTCTTAAGCATTTTGATGGATTTTAATCTGTCTTTAAAGTATTCATCCATCAGGTTCAACCTCTCATCCAAAAGAGAACTTGTTTAAGTACCATTCAAACCTTCTGTTAGCATCCTTCTGCAAGAGCAGTTGTGGACCCTTTGTGGGTTCCTAACCAGTTTTATATGTGACCAATGGGTATCATTCATTCATTGAGATTTTCTGAAAACTGAGTGATTTTCCCAACCTGTTGCATTCTAGTATTTTCTGTATTCTATTTTATCTTATGCCATTTGTTTCTGTTTAAAATGCATTTGCAGCACCACCCTATAACACTAGCAAAGCGCTATTTAGGATACTGTGCTAATTCTGGGATGGGAAACAGGATCTGGCTGGCAGGCTAAATCATGAGCTCACCCACCCTTTGAGGGCCATTTTGACAGATGGACACAGCTACCCACTCATCAATCTGGTGGCATCACCATGATGTCAGGCGATCCATTTTTCTTTGAGCTCAAGTTGTGCTGCAAAGGAAGATACCAACCAATCCAAGCAGAGCTTGAAGTCAATGCAGATCAGCTGATTGATGCTGTCTTCAAGCTCCACTTCTGGCAGAGATTGATGTCACTTGGGCGCTCCAATTCACAGCTACTGAGCGGAATCAACCCCAGCAGGGCTTGCATTTAGCGCCAAGTTTAAAAGGCACCAGTTGCCAAGGAATAATCAGGAGCATATTTTAAGCAGACAGTGGCAGGGAGAAGCAGCATCTTTAATGAATGGGGCTTACTTCTGAGTAAACCCATATTTAAGCTCTCACCCATAAGTCTAGGATTTGACAGATTTTTAATGGGGGGAAATAGTGTTATGTCAGGTGCTATATGAAGTCAATGTTGTAATTCCAGCTGACTTGTTGGAAGCAGTGTCTCTGAAGCACTAAATTGCTATGATGAGGAAGCAACCAACATCCTTCTAAAGAATGCACATGGAAGACCTAAAATGTGCTACCTGGCATTAGTGATCCCTGCACTGCCTTTGGCCACCTTATACCCTTTGCAAAAGAAACCTTGACTTCCAGCTGCTTGGACACGGTAGGCAGCCAAATTAATTCGCTGCATCTCCACTGAAGCACCTGCCCAACACACTAGATTCCTGAATCGAAGAATGACACACAAACAGGCAAACACTACATCCCAATGAATTGGTCCATCTGTCAGCAATTCTGCTGCTACCCCAGAGAGGAGAGTGGAAAAGTTCAGTTCTTTTGCCCTCAAAAGAGACCGAAGCATCTCAGTAATTAAAGGTTAGATTCGACAACACAATAATGAAAATTAGTTTCAGCCAATAAGGGACTTGCCTAAAGGCTTTGAAGTGTTATAAAAACCCATCAGCAAAAAGTTTGTCTATATTTAGATTTTTTAACCCTGCTTTCCTGCCCCAGGGCTTTCAAAGCAGCTCACAGTAAGAACATCACACAATAGCAAAACACAGCAAAAATGACACTACCACATTACAAATCACAAACCAGACTAATACAATTTGAAAAGGCAGCCGCATCACACCAAGATCATTCACCTACAAAGCCATAAAATACATGATAAAAACACACACACAAATGCTTGAAAAGGCAATTTGGAAAGCAGGTTGAATCTCAACAGCTAGAACAGGGTGATGAACCTGTAGCTCTCCAGATGCTGTTGGACTCCCAACTCCTATCATCCCCAGCCAACATGGCCAATGGTCATAAGATGATGGAAGCTGTAGCGCAACAACATCTGGAGAACTGCAGGTTCCCCCCTCCGCATCTGAGGTACAGCAATCTGTTAAACATAATGGAAATGTAGCTTTTGAAATAGACAGCAGAAGACACAAATGTTCAAAAATGTTTAGCACTTGGACATTAGCATTATTTGACCATGCAGAGGAGGGTCTCTGAAAATATGTGTTGAACCTCTGTGTAAACAGAGGATGAAAAAAAGCCCCATTTCATTCACCTCAAGTCGTTTGTGCTCCCTGGTGGGTATTTCTTTCTTTCTTTTTTTCCCCCCAAAATGAAATTTTATTGGTTTATCATTATATATACATATAAACAAATACAAAATATAATACATAAATTACATGTGTCATATCCAGTCCATGAATCATACATATATTACATAGTTGTTTTAAGCTCCACCGAGCCTTAGACTTCCCTCCACTCCTTTGGTAAGTATCAAATAAATTCTGGAATCACATATTTTATCTCCTTTACTTATTAGCCGTTTGCTGTTAGAGTTATTCCAGTCCCGCCAGTGTCGTCAAAGTTCTACAATTAGTTCTTATATACGTCAAATATTTATTCCAGTTGTCATGAAATACCCTGGTGGGTATGTCTGGGCATGGTTTCCAAGCTTGAACTCTCATAATCACTTCATTTTTTAAAAAAACAGGAGTAGCCCCTATTTACTGGTGCCTGCCTTTGCTAAAACTCTTTGGGATTTTGCCTTTTGCAGAGAAATAAGACAGTTCAAAGAAAGCATGCATAAGATTACAACTATGAAATGTATGTTTGGATGAATGCAGTGAGACAATGCATCCCATTTTTACCAAAGGCTACAATCCTACGCATACTTTTGAGTTAACATGTCAGGCACCAAGTGTTCATTCTAATAAACAGACTTACATTTTTTAAAATGTTATGGTCGGTTTACTAACACACATTGCTTTGAAGCCAATGCAGGACAGGCTACTGCAGAGTAAATCAATATAGCCTACAGCATAACGTTGTCCTGGCTGTTTTTATTTTGCTGTTCAGTTGTTTAGAAAGGCATTTTATTGTTGCCACTGTAAGGTTGCTATCAGTGCAAAAGGCAGGAAATTATTCTTAATAAAAATAAACTGTGGGGAGGTCAGAAGTACTGAAGTTACAATAAAATAAACCACTGGGGTGTGAATATATCTGTTACATCTCTCAATGACGGTCAATGTAGACGGTCCCATATACGGCGTAGGGACAGGGCACACTCCAAACTATGAACCCTTAATCTTAACAAATAGTATATACATTCAGTTAATGTTGCCACATAAGATCATAGGGATCAGATTCTGAAAAATGCATTTAGGTTGTAAAATAATTTCCTTTCACAGCAGCGTTTGGTACATCTTAGACACAGAGTAAAATGTTTGCCACAATGTTATCCATCACTGATGGATTTAGCACTGATAACATTGTTTAATCTTTTTCCACAAAGATACAAGCCACACACAGCTGGAGCTGTTGGAATTAAAATAGGTTTGGCTGTTTTAATAGACCTGTTCCAGCCGTTTCCTCTGAAAGCATGACATCTCTTTTCAGAGGCTTCTGATCCTAGTGTTCTAAAACAACCGATCACAAACACAATTGCTCATTTGCAGCCATTAATGTCATGGGGAATTTGTGTATAGACTCTTAAGTACAAATACCAAGGCCCTTGTTCAAGTCGCAAGTAGCATCTGTGCTGCAGTTAGGGAGGCTTTATAGCTTAGCTCTGTTTGGAATTATTGCTCATGTGTTTGGACTTAACTGAAACAGAGTAATCCATCATCCACATGACTCAAGTGGTTACATTCTGTCTGCCTCTGCAGCTTTGCGCTGTAGTAAAATTCATAGTGTATTTTACCTGCATGATATTTAATCACCTTCCTCCCACAAAGAGCCCGCTTCATTTTCCCTTTGTTGCAGATTCACGCACAAACTTTCTTCTCAACTGTTGTCACACACTTGGGGTGGCCTTGCCCCACCCCCTTTTAAAAAAGTGGGTGAGCACCACAGCAATGTTTTGTTAGCGTAGTAATTGCTCAGAGACACTGCAATAGCTCACCTTCACCTGGAGACTTGTTCATTCTATGTCAGAGATAAAGCAAAAATTCCTTTAGGGTTTTCTAATTTTTAGCTCCCCAGGTTTGCATAGGGACTGAGACACAGCAACCTCCTATCCGCCCCCAAACAGGGGGTGGGGAGAGGAAGATCTGGGATTTATATTAGTGGTAAGATTTATAAAAGTGATTTATAGGAGTGGTTTCTTTGCAGCAGCACTCCATGTTTAGCACATGGGTAGGGTACACAGAGACACCATTGAGGGTAAAGACTTTGCTTACTCTGTCACACAGTAGTGTGATGGAGGGGGACTGTGGGGGAGCGTAGCTCTAAGACTTTTTCCTTCCAGGAAAGGAGAGATAGCATCATCTCCTGGAGCACCAAAATAACTGATGGGCCCTCCTTGCTTGTCACCTCTTGATGCATCCTATCATAGAATCCAAATCAGAGTTGGAAGGGACCCTGAGGGTTATCTAGTCCAATACTCTATAGAACCAGCAAACAGCAAAATCCAGTAAAAAAATAGCAGCTGCATTAAATAAAAATAAGAGGGGCAGGAATCACTCACTGAATGCCCTAAATAGAACATGAAACACAGTTTGACAGGGGTCTTAAATATAAAGACAGGTGTCAAACAGCTATCTGGGGGCATGTATTCAACACTAAGAGTGCCAACACAGTAGAGGCCCTACCCCTGGACACCACTCTTTTAACTTCTGAAAGTTAGGGCACCTAAAACCTCAGAATACGATCTTACGGAACAGGAAGATTCTTCTGGAAGGCCAGCTTTCAGCGTGTCAGCAGGGTACATCCCCTCAACTGTCTTGCAATCTGTTATTCATCTGGTCATAGAATGCCAGGATTAACTGAAAAGAAAGCTTACTCCTTTACTTGCAGACTCCTATTTTAGCTTCCACTTCTCTGCACGCTAGAACGTAACAGAGCAAGGAAGGGTTTACATATTACCCAATACTCACTGTATCTCTGCACACAGAGAAGACACACAGTAACATCCCTGTCAGGACAAATTTGGAGCGGTGGTGGTATAAGAACCCTTTCTGCACCACAACAGTACAGTTTGGAACTGACGTGAGCAGTCTGCATCTTAAAAAAAGTAATTTTAAAAAGTAGGCAAATGGGGGGGGGGGGGCACTGAATACATCCCACAGGCTTGCCACCTCTGCTTTTAAAAGGAAAATAAAGAACATTTTGTGATGCTATCATAGCATAGTCCTCTATAAATCACAAGGTAGCACTGTGACAGGCACACATGGTTCTTTCATGGACCAAGAAGGGACTTCTCAGGCCACTATTTTTTTAGTGAATAAAGGCATGTGGTTAATAATCTATCTTATAAGATGCCAGATGTGCAGCTAGTGCTGAAAAACCAGGAACAGTAAAATCCAGTAGAGAAGGCAGTTTAGTCTGAGCCCTTGATCTCAACATTTCTGAACAGACCAGATTTCTTTTTTTAAAATTTATAGCTCCCTTGAAAAATTGATGTTCTAATGGAAATGCGGACAGACCATTAATTACTACATTGCCAGCAAAGTATGGCAGGAACCTAATCATCCAAATTTGCTCAAATTTATTACGCCATTCAGCTGAATAATAGTCACTCGCTTCAACTGATCAAGTAAATTGTGTAAGAAATCCATTGCTTAATCTACAAGATGCTGGGCAGGGAATTTTATGGCCAATTGTCATATTTGATTTCCTTTCAGGGCAGAAATTAAATATCACTGTGGCACTTTCAAGAAGTAACACGGGAATCAGGGGAAGAGAGCGCAGAATCAATTTACCACAACTAAACAGGGACAAGTATCATTAGCAGCACATTCCAAAGTTTTTATATCAACATTGCAAGATCCCCCAACAACTTTCTCCAGCCTCTACTGCTTCTCTCATAGCCTCTGCTGACACCATTTTTCCTCACCTATTGTCCCAAATAGATTTATAGCCTTCTTCATCCCCAGTCAGACCACTAATAATCTCTTCCTGCAGGTTGCCCATGATGACAACCCAAGTTGCACCCTAGGCCCCTCAGATTGCCTTATCAGCCATGTTTCCTCCGCTTGGACTAATGTGTGGGAGGTAAGATACCTTCCTGCTAGGCATCTAGAATGCTTGCATACTAAGCAAGTGTACCTCTTAAAGTTTATTTCTATTGATTTTAACTGTTCAGCAGTCCAATATGACATAAGTCATAGTTCTGATACCTTTCACTCAATCTTCCCTTGCCCCTTGTGGGCCAAATTTGACATGTTGGTGAGGTCATTCACCTGTCAATCACCTGATGACTCCCTGTGGGGACTAGATTGCACCGTTGATACCTGTACAAGGTAGGCTTGAAGTAGGCTTAAAGACCCATCAACGTCAAGCCTGCTTCTTGTGTGGTCAAATTATCCATGTTGAACTCAGCTGTGCAGCCAATTCAGCCTTGTGACGTCTGAATATTTTAAAACATATTTTAGTTGTAATAAAAACACATAAATATTCAAAGCAAAGATGCATGATCTGATTTAAAAAAACTATTTATGCTACATTTTGGAACTCGAAGCCATTACAACTTAAACAGCAGAAGTTAAAACCCGTATCTCCAGATAACTAAAGAAATTTGGCAGTTTATTTTTTTACAACTGGATCTAGAATTTCTATACTATACTATAACCTTGTAAAAAAATATGAAATTCAAAACTCCGGTTCAAATTAGAAATGAGCTATCATTAGAGCAGAATCAGAAGTTCCTCTTTAGATCTACGATTTTGTGTTTGGAGCAAGCTGTCTCTCTGCCACAAAGTCTAACCTACTACTTTAGAAGCAAAAACATGCATTTTGAACCAGAAAAGAGCTCTCACTCAAAATCAGATGTATTCATCTCACTATGACTATGCTCAAAGGATTTAAAATCCTACAGTTAGCTGGACATTGACTTTTTAATCCCACCTAAAAAGTTATACTTGTAGGCTTGATTATCCCTGCCTTCCTTCAAAGTAAGAAGGAAGAAATGTCACTCCATTGAGTATTATATCTGACACAAGGCAGACTCAATGTCAGACCTACTTAACACAAACATTACCTGCTTGCATACTTGGAAGATTTCAGTAGTTGACTAATCATTTATATAGGCCAACCCCCACCCCAAAAACCCCCCAGAATAAAACCTGAACTTTAAATAGTCACTGGGACTGTAACAGCTGGGTGTTTTAGCCATATATGGTATGGCAAACACATCCCCATGTCCAGCACAGGAGTGTTGTGGCCAGTTTCCAAAAGGATGTGATCTCCAAAGCTACTATATTCAACGTCCCTCCAACAAGAATGTAAAAATGTTTGCAACAATCTAGTAAAAGATGCTCAAGAATGAGGTTCTAGGACCAGAATGTAAAATCTTACCATAAGCTACATAAGGTTGTTTCAATTATTTCACTATTTAAATGTTTTGCACATACTATCACTGAGAGCTGATGCCCAGCAGCTGAGAACTACATACTCTGCAATATCTGTCAGTCGGGGTCTTTAGCTTACCAATTCAGAAACAGCAATTTGTGATGGGCAAATCTGCAACTGCAAAAGCGTGGAAAGAAACTTCCACACACATGTCCTCATCATGAGAACTGAAGGATTTGGGGATACCTCTGAATTGTTTTACTTCTGTTGCTCTTCAGGAAATAGAGCCAATGTGAATATAAGGCAACGGTTGTGACAGTGCAAGAGCTTCAGGGCCTCTTGGAAGTCTTGAAATCTTGATCAAGCTTTGCAAGTTTAACACAGCCACAAAGGCAGACACTTACCCAAAAGAAGGAGAAACCAAGGCTAGGTCCTATATCCTTGGCCATTACATCTTAGAGAAGGTCAAATAAAAAGAGCAGGGCAGCAGGGATTGCAAGGAGGAAAGGAAAATTCCCATGTACTGGTACTCAGAGGCCAGTTCCAATGCACACACAAAACCAGAACAAAAGCTTAAGTTCTGAAATTGCATTTTATTTTTATGCCATCTCCAATGATGTAATGATTACAGGTGATGAAATACTATGCACCTACACTCAGGAACAGCTCTAGCTTTGAATAAACTTCACACACTAGGTAGGAGAACAGCCAAAGCATGTAATCTCTCTCTTCCCCTACGACTTAAATACAGTGGTACCTCGGGTTAAGAACTTAATTTGTTCTGGAGGTCCGTTCTTAACTTGAAACTGTTCTTAACCTGAAGACCACTTTAGCTAATGGGGCCTCCTGCTGCCGCCGCACCACCAGAGCACGATTTCTGTTCTCATCCTGAAGCAAAGTTCTTAACCCGAGGTACTATTTCTGGGTTAGCGGAGTCTGTAACCTGAAGTGTCTGTAACCCGAGGTACCACTGTATTCTCTTTCTCCAGCCCCCGTTTTCCTGCCTCCCCTCGCCCTGGTGCTTCTTGCCATCATGCCATGTCATACCTACGTGAAAGGCAGAAATTCAACAGGTACAGCCTCCCCCAGCCCGGGCGATGCACTGGTACGGTAGTGGTTTCCCGCCCCACCAGCTTAATTCTTGCCCATTCTGAGGCTGCAAACCCAGGACGCCCTGAGCTATATAACGCAGCCCCCCACTAACCCTACGGAACACAGCGGGGCTTTTTCACTCCAAGCAGACGTCTATAGCGCCGTTGGGCTGTGTGGACGTGGCTTCTTCCCACCGCACCTGCTGTCTCCATGGCAAAGCGGACGCCCGGCCCAGCCCAAACATTTCCCTCCCTTACTTTAGGACCTGAGCCGGCTCCCCATGCTGCTCGTAGACCAGCCCGCGAGGCCGCGCCCGGGCAGCCGACACCGAAAGAGCCCGGAGACCGGTGCTCAACAGAGGCCGTAACGGCCGAGCTCGGCTCCCTCGCGCCGCCACAGCCGTTAAACCCATAGCAACCATTTCCGCGGGTGGCGCGCGGCGATGACGCCGGGTTGTATCAACGCGCGTCATCGCCGCGCCTCCCTTTCACGCCACTCACGCGGGGTGGGAGGAGTCTCCCTTTCTCTGGGCGGAGTGGCACGTGACCGGCAGAGGCGCCGGCGCCCGCGTGGTTTTTTATTTCAAGGGTGGGGAAATGGCGGAGTAGGAGTTGATGCGTCCTTCAGCCTGACCTGCGATTGAATGAGGGTTTGGAGGGTTGGGGTGGAGAAAGAATGCTAGTGCCACCTCGAGCTCCTTGGAGAAAGAGGTGGGATATTAAATGCAATAACTGAATAGAAGAAATGCACCCCCCCTCAGTTAAAATCATACGCAGCAAGCCTGCGACTTAAGCGCATTTAACGTATGTGGATTCAGCTTTATGTGCTTGCCAAAAGAAAGCAAGAAAAATTGAAAGGTGGTGGGCGACTGGAACAAAAATAATTTGGCTTAATCCTGCCCAGCATTGAACCCAATGTGTCTTGACTATATGCGATTTTGGCTTCAGGTCCCGGAAACGTAACACATTTGTAAGTTTCAGGCTTACTGTATACTGGGCCTCTTGGGCTTGCCCCATAGTCCCTTCAGCTTGCCGATCAGAAGGTTAGTGGTTCGAATCCACACAACAGGGTGAGCTCCTGTTGCTCTGTGTCAGAGTGCAGATAAATAGATACCGCAGTGGTGGGAATGTGTACGGCGTTTCCATGCGCTCTGGTTTCTGGCACGGTGTTCTGTTGCGCCAGAAGCAGTTTAGTCACGCTGGCCACATGACCCGGAAAGCTGTCTGTGGACAAACGCCAGCTCCCTCTGCTTGAAAGCAAGATGAGTGCTGCAACCCCATAGTCGCCTTTGACTGGACTTAACTGTCCAGGGGTCCTTTACCTTTACCTCCTTATCTTGGTTCTCAAATGGCTTAGTTGACAAGCAAATAGGCTCCAGAATGCCAAAAACCCAGAAGTAAGTGTTCCAGTTTTTGAACGTTTTTTGGAAGCCAAACGTCTGATGCGGCTTCTGCTTGAGTGCAGGAAGCTCCTGCAGCCCATCGGAAGCCACACCTTGGTTTTTGATTGGTTTCGGGAGTCATATGGACTTCCGGAACGGATTAAGTTCGAGAACCAAGGTTCCACTGTAGTCTGGGCTGCCCCACCCATGAGGCATGGTGAGAAGACTGCCTCAGGTGCCAGGATCCATGGGGGTGAGGGGCGTGGATCTGTCTGCCATGGAATGCATCCCCTCCTGCTGCTGTCAGTGGCTATGGTGTGCTCCTCTGAGGCCAGATCTGCCACCGCTACAGCTGCATCTTGGCAAATAGGAAGTGCTGCTGGTCTCTTCTCACCCCTCAGGGAGGAAATGGTAGGGGCTGTCCTCTGGGGTCTCCTGGGCTCTACACCTGGCCAGCAGTTTATGTTTTTGATTTCAGTTTCCTCTTCGATCTAAAACAGTCCCTAAAGCTTAACTGACAACACGGCGTGAGACACATTAAAAATGATAACAAGCAGCCTCAAAATGTCATGTTTCCCACTTTATGGTTACAATCCTATGCATGCTTACTTGGGAGCAAGTCCTCTTGATGGGAGTGAGACTTATTTCTGAGTAAACAGTACAGGACTGAGATTGTGGGCATGGGAAATTCACTCCCTCTCACACACATTGGAGGATGCATATTGGAAAGGAGCAGTTTAGCCTCTTCCCCATGACAAATCTGTTCTCATTAGCAAGCCTAACAGTTGTTTTGTGGGGAGGGGAGAGTATGGTTTACATGGGGAAGGTGGCATGCAGGGGTGGCCTTCCATCCTACTCACCGCAATCACATCCTTCCCATTTCACAAAACAGATCTTTAGCAGGCTATGCAGGCAGAGGACAGCAGCATGTGAACTTGCAGGAGGCAGCAAAAATCAGCGGCAGGGAGAAGTGAATGAGACAGGTGGCTTGAGATCCTGCTTTGAAGACCCCAAAGAGTGATGTGTAGCATATGTGTTGCCTGTATGTACTCTTAAGTATCTGGAGCCTTTCCTAGTTTTATAACCCCATCATATTTAAGCATCCATAGTGTCCCACTTTCAAGCTATTCATGAGGATGCTGAATTGCCATTGACCCATGACTGCCTGCTGTTGAATCCCATTTTATACTTCTTTCAAGTTTAACATTGATCTATTCTAGGTGGTCACAAATTAGTTTTATGGCTCATTCTCTGATCTCATTCAGGTTTTAAAAACATGCTAAAGTTGCCTTTTATGCTGCGGGCATTTCATCCTCCTGCTCCTCTTGTTCCTTCCCCAGCCCGCAACTAGACCGATATTTTACATCAGGAGTGGCAATATATTTCAGGGCCCTGATCCTACTTATTCACGCTCGAGCCCAAAGCATTCCACGCCTTCACATGACTAAGTGCTGCTGGATCGGCTCCAGTTGTACCAAAGAAGTTGAGTTATTACTGTGGTTACAATCTTTTACTTAGTAATTTCCTGACTTATTTGAAAAAAATGAAACATTAATGCCCTCTTTTCCTTCTAATGCAGGCTCATAAACACGTCATTTTCATAATGCTCCTAAATCTACTGCATGTAAATGCGCTGCCTTCTTTGGGCCAAATGAGAGCCATTAGCGGAACACTTAGCACCCTGCCATCCAAAAGGGGGGGGCGGGGGGAGACAAAGGACAAGAAATCACTTCTTCCTTTTTTGCAGGAATCCAGTTTGCTCTTCAGCGTACAATAGAAAAGCGGTGCAGCAGAAGAGGAGGAAGAGTGCAGTATTTATTTGAAATAGGACACTTGGCAATCAGTTTAAAAGGCAGTGACTCACAATTCATTTCCATATATTGTGTGGAATTCCGTTCCTTGGAGACTAGTCCACTGGGGTGAGTGGAGCACAGCCTTATCAACCCCAGTCTGCCCTCAGCCAGCCGCCACCTGCCTGCTTTTCTGTTTACAACCCGTCTGGGGGATGGCATGGACTGTTGGGCTTCCTCCTCCTTGGTCTCCGGAGAAGTTCGGATAAGGGCAACTGAAATGATCAAAGGGATGGAGCGATTCTCCTAGGAGGAAAGGTTGCAGCATTTGGGGCTTCTTAATTTAGGGAAAAAGCAAGTAAGAAGTCCTTTACTCCCTGCATCTGCTGGGGGGGGGGTGGATCCCTGCAGATACCCGTGGGATCCCTCATCATCATCATCATTTTTTATTTGTATTCTGCCTTTCCACACTTAAAACAATGCTCAAGGCAGCTTACAATATGAAAAGATTTACATAATTACAAACATAGCAAAGTAGTCATAAAAATAAACAAAACCCATTAAAAACTACATAACCAAACTGAACAATTTCCACATAAAAATAAAGATACAAAAAATTAATATCGTTCATATCAGCAACAACAGCAAAAACTCCCAACAAAACTTCCCTCAAAATACCCCAGTCCTTGCTGGGCAGCTCTTATAAGGCCTGTTAGGCCCCACCCTGGGCCAGGTAGAGAGAGGCAGGAACGGGGCCCGCAGGCACTCAAGCAGGGGAGTCGTCCTGGGCGGCCTCAACCCCTGAGGTGCCCTATTATGTGCAAACAGCCTCTTTTTACACATTGTAATGAACAAACACTCAGGACGCTGGCAGAATGTTTGCCTGTTTGAGAGGGAACTTTTGTTAGGCCTCGGAGCTCAGCTGCACCTTGGTATTAAGAGCAGCTCCTCCAGGGGAGGCTGATCTATTAAGAGCGAATGTGGCATTGCCCCACCAACCTCAATATGCATGCTGGGAATTCCACAAGACGCAACTTGAGGCAACCTATGACAGCCTTTTCCATAATCTCTAACCCCTGGCCATGCTGGCAGGAGTTGATGGGAGTTAAAGCCCTATAGCACCTGGAGGCTCACAGGTTCTCCATCCCTGTGTTGGTGGGTCAGACTCAACTTGGGGAGACCCAGGTTTGAATCTGTAAAGCTCATGGTGTGACCTAGAGCCAGTCAGTGCCTCTTAAGCCTAAACTACTTCACAGGGTTCCTGTGATGACCCACATATGGGGAAGAGCTGTAGCTCAGTGGCACCGCATGCAGAAGGTCCTGAGTTCAATCCCTGGCATCTGCAGGTAGTACTGGGAAGGGACTCTTGCCAAAACCTTGGAGGGCTACTGCCAGTCAGTGTAGGCAATACTGAGCTAAAAAGGTAAAGGTACCCCTGACCATTAGGTCCAGTTGCGGACGACTCTGGGGTTGCAGAGCTCATCTCGCTCTGTAGGCCAAGCATTTGTAGGCCGGCATTTGTCCACAGACAGCTTCTGGGTCATGTGGCCAGCATGACTAAGCCGATTCTGGCAAACCAGAGCTGTGCACGGAAACGCCGTTTACCTTCCCGCTGGAGCGGTACCTATTTATCTACTTGCACTTGACGTGATTTGAACTGCTAGGTTGGCAGGAGCAGGGACCGAAACAACGGGAGGTCACCCCACTGCGGGGATTCAAACCACCAACCTTCTGATCAGCAAGCCCTAGGCTCTGTGCTTTAGACCACAGTGCCACCTGTGTCCCAATACTGAGCTAGATGGGCCAATAAGAAGAGCCTGCTAGATTTGGCCAGTGGCCCATCTAGTCCAGCATTCTGTTCTCGCAGTGTCCAACCAGATGCCTGTGGGAAACCAGCAAGCAGGATTTGAGCCAAAGAGGAATTGACATTTAGGAGCATTGCAGCCTCCAACTGTGGAGGTTGTGCAGAGGCATCATGGCTAGTAGCCATCGTTAGCCCTCTCCCCCATGATTCAGCAAGGCAGCTTCCTTTGTTCCTCTGCTCCTTTGAGCTCCTAGGAGGAAAGGCAGAACAGGCTCAGGCTGTGCAGCAGAGCACCCTGTCTCCAGAGTTATCACCAAGCGAGTGATCTAGAGTTTTCTGGCTGCAAGTGACAAATTGTACCATGTAAATCCAGAAATGGGTCAGGAGAACAACCTGTTGGTATGTTAAATGCATCCGAGGGTGTGTTTTTTTGTTTCTACAAAAGTGCTTTGAGAGCTCTGTATTAGCTTCTCAAAGGTTAATTAACAATTTGAATTGTAAATCCAAATCCCTCTGGTTCTGTTCGGCATTCAAGAGCAACACAATTCCTTTCAATGGTACAAGCTTGCAGAGGACTCAGCCAGTTTCTTACCAAGCAGCTGCTCCTCTGCCAAGCATGGCTCAGAGATCTAACGCTCAGCTCCCTCTGCTCGCCAGAGATAAGTTCCCTGCCTGTTTAGTGCTTAAACGTATCTCCTGACCTCTCAGGAAGGTTTCATACTGGATGCTCTACAAAGAGACAATGTTTGCAGTTTATTTTTTTTCCCAGAGTCTTCTTTTTCCCCAGAGTTTTTTCCCAGAGTCTTCTTTTAAAAAGTTTTCAAAAATAATAATAAAAGTAGTTTGGATGGTGGTACCGTGCAACACTTAATTTAGGGCATGGCAAGCTAAGGTATTTTAGATTGGAACTCAGGTCTGAGACCAAATTGCATCAATAGTCACTGCCAAGTCTAATCTGCTAAATCCAAATGAAATAAAATAATAAAATAAATAAAAACCTGTCCTGCAGCAAGTTGAGATGGGAGAGAAATTCATTTCACTTAACATTTTGAAAGAAACATTCAAAATTGGCACATCCCCAAACAATGTGCGAACCACAATGTGACTGTCCTTAAGAACCACCATTTCTTTGAATTTTGGAATGTACTTGTACAATCTTTAATTGCAATGCAGTTCTCCAATTAAGATTGTGTTCATCAATGTATAGATTTGAGGAAAGCGCGCATAAAAATGCATAAAAGTGCTTATAAGTGAAAATGACACACACAAATAATGTGTATATTAGGCAACAGCATATAAAATGTGTAAATTAGGAGAAATTAGGGAATTTTTTCACATGGATTTAATTGTAAACTGATGCAGAAATACGGTGAACTATGGTTGGAAAAATGAAGAGCTGACAGAAACGACGACTGACAGACATCTGCCCCAGCTGCAACAACACATGCTTCTCCTATATCGGTCTCCACAGCCGCAGCAGGCACCTTAACTCTCCGGCAAGTTTGACTTCACTCCCAAAGGCACACTGCTCCGTTGCCTCCAGAGGCAGACGGAAGCCAGTCAATCGACTAGCAAGTTAGTCGGTCTGTAAAGCTCACTGTTGTCTACATGGATTGCCTGTGGCCCTCCAGGGTATCAGGCAAGAGGCTTCCCTAGCTCTTGCTGGAGATGCTGGGGACTGAACCAGGGACATCTGCACTTGCAGCAAATACTCTACTATTGTGCTATGGAGAATTATAGCCCTGTGAGGGCAACTCTCACAGTTTCCTAACAACTCTCAGCACCCTTAACAAACTACACTTCCCAGGATTCTTTGGGGAAAGCCATGAGCGTTTAAAGTGGTATGATACTGCTTGAAATGCATAGGGCACTTATGGCCTCCCTCTCATGTTTTCATTGCAAGAAGCAGTTTTTTCTTATAATAAACTTTTTCTTTTTCCCTTATGGGATATCCAAGAGCTCATATACTCATATAGAGTCCTTAAGTGGGTTCCCTATGGGTAGGAGAAAATAACAGGCCAACCAGAGAATATTGAGAAGCAAAGCAGCTAGTAAGCCTGGTCTTTATTAAACTGTTGCAACAGGGTGCTCACCCTGCCCCCATGCGGAGAGGGAGGAGAGGAACCCAGAACAGTGGTGTGCAAGCTCTTATATAGACTTTTGAAATTGTCTTCACTGTAGCTCAAGACCACCCCAAAAACCTGATATATACATCACAGGGGGCGGTCTACAGCAGTAAACCTGTCTGTCAGGATACCTGATAATGCTCAATCATTGCTCAACCTGGGCACTCTAGCCATTCTTTTGGGATGGTAAATACTTTAGTCCCTGAATCTCTTACATATATTGATGGTTTGCTCAGCTTAATGGATACTTGCCAGACTGTACAGTCATACCTCTTGTTATGTTCGGTTCAGGTTACGTCTTTTCAGGTTGCATCCTGCGGCAACCTGGAAGTACCGGAAAGGGTTACTTCCGGGTTTTGCCGCTTGTGCATGCGCAGATGTGCAAAATGCCGCCACGCGCATGCTCAGAAGCAGCAAATCGCAACATGTGCAGACGTGGGTTGCATTCCCTTCAGGTTGCGAATGAGGCTCCAGAACGGATCCCGTTCGCAACCAGAGGTACCACTGTATTTGCAAAGGGAGCTGTAAGCCCCCACAGTCCAAAAGCATCTGCAAAGCTTTTCCCATTTCCTTCCTCCTTGCAGAGAAACATTTGAGGTCAATTTGGGAGAGACAAATGGCTTCAGGATTGCTCTCCTGTATTGTTTCAGACACTATACTTATGCATGTGTGTTTGCCTTGTACATTTATGAACATTTATTCTCTCTATATAACACCTTAGAATTCCTATAACATCGCCATCCTCAGCGTGCCCAATCGGAATATCTATTCTGTGGCTCTTTGAAGCTGCCTGGTTCATATTGACCCTGTCCCCTCCACACCTGCCAGCTGTTCCAGGGCTTCTGTGGCTGTGGTCCCTAAACACCAATCGGTGTCAGTAAGATTCCAGGGTTTGACAAAGAGAGGGAGAAGTGCCCCCCCCAACTAGTGTTAGAAACTCAGATATGAAATCTAGGAGATAAATGGCACCTTAAACCTAGGTTATGGTCACAACAATGGAATGTCTAGGTGCACTTTTTTATAACAGGAAAACAAAGCTGAAAATGAATCTTATGCTCATTTTTCACATGGTCTAGTCCTTCTCCTGCCCACTCTGCTAATATTCTTAAGAGGGTCTCTTCTCCAGTCGTCAGAGTGTAGTACCCTGCTTGTGGTTAACGCTTAGCTGGAATGAAATATTCAACGCAGCAATAGAGAAATTAAAATAATAATTTATTTGTCAGACAAATAAATGATAGACACAGTGGTATATGGTTACCAAAGCTCTGCCCACTCCAGCCCTGATGGCCAGCACTTATATTTCCTCAGCCCAGCCCCCTTGCTCCTCCTTTGGCTGCCTCTGTCCAATCAACCTGGTTGAAATTCCTATTGGCTGTTTGCTAGAACCAATCATAAAAGATGCACCCATTTCCTATTACCTTTTATGGGAGACAAAGAGCTATATTTCCTTCTATCCATAAATGGCAGACAAGTAGCCATATATCTTACATTTGCCTCGACAAGGCACCTTAATTACCAGATCACCTTTTGCCCCTGTTGCCCCTGCATTCCAAAACAAATGGCTAAAACAAATGGCTCATGGTATTAAATTCTATCTAAACAGAGATCTTGGGTTCACATTCTCACACACCATCAATGAAATAAGAATCTAACATAAGAATCTAAAATTTCTTGCTTTCTAAATCCTTTGCATAATTACATTAAGCCAACAAATCTCATACATAACATAGATAGCTTTTTAGAAGAAAAGGCCTTTGCAAAGTAAAAAGGAACTCAGTAAAAACAGCTTCAAAAGAAGCCTCTTCAGTTTACACCCCCCTTTCCCAGCCAGCTGCTTTTCCCATTAGCTCTTACCTTAAACCTTAGGAAAATATGGCTAGAGTTGGATGGGAGGCACATGGTATTATTTTCTGTTAAACAATAAATCTTACTATTTACCAACTCTTAATTAGTGTTTTTGCAGCTTGATTGTATTCTGTAATATGTAGGGTCAGTATAACCTTTGCTCCCAGCCTGTAATTCCCTTTTACAACTTTGAGAAACTTGTCTCCTGCTACTGCTATAAATCAGGGGGGCCCTTGTTCAGGAGAGCAGGAAGATAAACAACTGCCAGAGTACTTAGCCAGCTGGTTTCTGCCTGGCATGAAACATACAAACATTTGCAAATATATCTTTAAGCTCATTTTAAAATACAGGCCTTGATCAGATGCCTCAAGAGAGCAGCTGGAAGTGGGGAGGCAGAAAAAGATCCTCCTTTCCTTCCACTCTGCAGTTTTAATCTGAAATCTTAGGCACAGTACTGCGCCCAGAGCTCAGAAACCGCTGGAGTTAATGAAATTCCCTGTCGCAAAATGTGCCTAGAAAAATGGGAGTTTCAAACTTTGCCCCCCAAACGCCTTCAGTTGGCCAATGGTTCATTGTTTAGTGATAGGGGGATCTGACCTGAGTTGAATTACTGGTCTCATTTTCTCATTCTTCCAATCTAAGTTCCACACCAGCTTGCAAATTTTTATGATAATTACTCAGCATATTAGTACACATTTATTCTAAAACACACTGTCAGGGAACTGCCATCAGAGCTGGAGGCGGAGAGAAGGCTCCAGCGGGATGGTGGAGAGGGTCCCAGTAGGGAGAGAGGTAGCCCATCCGCTGGGGAAGGAAATCAGCGTAACACCAGTGGAGAAGGGGGGCAGATGGGGGAATCGGAGAGGTGGCTCCAGGACTCTTCGCCGGAGACCAGCGGAGAGGGCACGGGTACTCCGCTGCCCACACCCTCTTTGCGCAGAAGACTTCCGCGCAGGCAAAGTAGGAGGAGACTGGGCGTCAAACAGCTTCTATGCTGGAAGAGGTTTAAGAAACGCCCACTGACGGATTCTGCCAGCGACTGAGGCAGCCACGGAACTTGAGGCTGTTCAGACAGAAAGGGTTCAACCAGGCAACCTAGCCAGGAGTAACGGCAACTTACGCACGAGCAACCCCTAGAACCATTACACACACATTATTGTATGCTGTTTTGCCTAATTTGCGCACTTGAATCTTAGTCCATGAATTGTTTTCAAAAGTGTGAATGAGGTACGTTTGCCTTTAAAACTGTGAACTAGATCAAATTTCTCCTCAGTCCCTAAATATGGTGGAAGACTGAAATAATGAAGCTGAATGTGTATATGAGAATTGAAGGATGATGCAACTTTCAGTCACAGATAACCACTAAGGGCTGGATATATTTAGAAGCAGGTTAGCTGCACTTTTTAAAACAATTTGGAGATGGCGTCTGTAAGTATTACAAAGGATTGTAATGTGGCAGGTTCCTCCTGCTGCCGCTCAGTTGCTAACTCATATCTTGCCAGCCGCTGCATGGACTTGTTTTTACCATCCCTCTGCACTCACAATGGAGCAACTGCTTTTCCGAAGGCATTCTGCTTCCATTTAAGCATCTGGAGGCACGCTAGGCATTTTGTGACGAATATGCAGCACCTGAAAGCTCCCGTTGCGACATTTACGGCCAAATTGCCATGCTGAGCATTTCTGAAATGTGGCCACTACACCCAGGTTCTTAAATTACAGTGGTGAGGGGTTTTTTTGGGGGGTTTTTTGGCATGGGGGAGGGCGAGGAGGAGGGAAAAAGAAGAAGAAGAAATCAGTTTTGTCCTTCTGGGCACAATTCACTTCTTTGAAAGATGCAGATAATACACCCCTGCCTTCAAGCAGTGCTGCAGGGCTTAATGATTTGGTAAAGTCATTCAGGTTTGCCTGATAATGATTGGAGCGCATATGCAAGGTAGCTGGAAGAAGGCCTGCGCTGAGCCTTTCAAGCCCACCCTTGGAGGAACCTAACCACATGCTATGCCAAGGAGCTGGCCGTCTGGAAAAAAAATAAAATGACTCCCCCTTTTTGGGGAAAAAAAGAATCACATTTCTATGCATTTCTTCCCCCTACATGCTGGGGCTGCACACAAGTTCCTAGGGCAAAGATTTTGTATTCTGACTTGAACAAAAGACACCCTTCTTTTCTTTAATACACATTTGGAGGCAGTTTGTCTTTGAGAGCCCTTTTACAACATCCCGGATTCTGTTAAACTCTTGTGGTCACTCAGTGCCCATTAATCATAGAATTGTAGAGTTGGAAGGGACCCTGAGGATCATCTAGTCCAACCCCCTGCGATGCAGGAATATGCAGCTGTCCCTTATGGGGATCTAACCTGCAACCTTGGCATTATCAGCACCATGCTCTAGCCAACTGAGCTATCACATCAGCAAGAGGCACCAGAGCTTGACAATGCCTCTTGCTTGTCTAGATGAAGGATAGAGAAATGTATGTCCATGTGTGAATAAGTTAGCCTTCAGTACAAAGCTAAAAATAACATCATTGCTCCACCCACTTTTGCCTCTGGCACCTCCCAACATAGACAAATGGCCCTTGGAAGGTTGCCCAGAAGAGAATGTGGTCCTGGGGCTGGAAAAGGTTTTTCCACCTCTGTCTTAGGAGGTTTCTTCTTTAGTTTAGAGTGTAAGTGGCACCCTCTGTCTACGTGTTCAAATATTTTGCTTATTTACTAAGGGCTGCTGCACCTGCTCACTCCAATTGTCAACCCCAGCTACCTGCCAACCTTCCCCCACACCTGGCCAACTCCTGCCTTTATACCTGACCAACTCCCTCATTTTATCCCTCATCCACCTCTGTGCTTATCCTCCCCCCCACAGCTTGCCCCTCTCTTCCCTCCATAAGAAAGCAGAGAACTGTTTTCTGAAGTGCCCCCCTAGTTGAACCTCGCTGTATCAGCATTTAATGGAGGAGGAGAGGTGATTCACAGAGCAGTTTGCCAAACTGCTCTGTCAAGTACCTTCCCACTTCCACTAAACAAGTCACCTGGGTTGTCTGCTACCTGCTCTGCATGGTCACTTGCCTGCCTGTTTGCCTGTAGCGCTCTCATATTGAAGTTGGTATGGCGGTATGGTATGATTGGTGGCCATACAAAACTGCAGCGTGATGATAGCCTTACATTTTATGTATATAGGAAGACAGAAACATTTCTATACCAATGGTTCACAACAGGAGTATTGATATAGTAAAAACTGGAAACGTGGCCATGGAAGCAGTCACCCCCCTCCCCCCAACACAATCTACTTGAGTGACAGCCAGCATGCCTGACAATAAATGTTGGAAATGTAAAGAAGCTGAAGGTACTTTTTTTCACCTTTGGTGGACATGCCCGAGGATTAAGACCTTCTGGGAGATGATCTATAATGAAATGAAAAAAGTGTTTAAATACACCTTTCTGAAGAAACCAGAGGCCTTTCTCCTGGGCATGGTTGGCCAACAGGTGCAAAGGAAGGATAGGACTTTCTTTATGTACGCTACAACAGCAGCAAGAATACTCATCGCACAGTATTGGAAGACACAAGAGTTACCCACTTTGGAAGAATGGCAGATGAAAGTAATGGACTACATGGAATTGGCTGAAATGACTGGCAGAATCAGAGACCAGGGAGAAGAGACGGTGAAAGAAGATTGGAGGAAGTTTAAAGATTATTTACAGAAATATTATAAGATTAATGAATGTTAGAATGACATCAGATTGAATGTAAAAGGTTATTAGTAAAAAGTTTTAAAAGTTAAAAGATCTAATATTTTAAGAAACAAGAAGATTAAGCTATATTAAGATATCAAAATTAAGATAAAAATTAATTAAGACAGAGGGAAGGGATTTGTTGGTTGAATATATGACTTGGAATACAGGGAAGGGAGGTCTGGGGAAGTCGGAGAAATAAGTTAATGCAAGAAACATTATGAAGATAAAACTGTTTTTATTTTTGTCTTTTTTCTTTGATATTTTAGTTATTTTGTGTGTGTAATTTTGTATTTTTTCTGTTCTTCTTGTTGTTCATTTTTTGTTGTTTCATTTTTTCATGTAAAACTCAATAAAATATTTAAAAAAAAAAAGAGAGTGACAGCCAGCATGTCATCAGGACCTGCCACTCCCTGGGTGAACTGCAGCAATACCTTCAATGTGTGTGGCAGAAGCCCTGCACAGTAGCTGCTTTGGGTAGTTAGTATCCATGAAATGGGAGTGGGAAACTTGTGGCCCTCCAGATGTTGCTGGACTGCATGCAGGATAGTGGGAGCTGCAGACCAGCAACAACTGGAAGGTGCAACTGTAAAATAATAATAAAAAGAGTCAGCAGCACTTGGACCACCTACAGCATTGAGTAGGCATTGAGTGTATTGCGGTCAGGGTTTGGCACTGAGGTCTGGGGAGGGGTATTCAGATGCAATCAGGCCAGATGCCCCCCAATAGTGGTTCAACCTCCAAATTTCAACCCCCACAGACCCTGATCCAACTTGGTGGCCTGCAGCCTTTCCCTTCCCTCCTGTTGACTCAATGCTACTCCCAGTCTTGACCCGCCATCTCTCTCCTCTTGACCCAACATTAAGGTTGCCATATTTCAGAAAGTGGAAATCTGGACACAAAGCTTTTGAGCTTTTTTTGCAACCCCTCCCCAAGTTCTTGAGCATTTTTTTTTTTAAAAAAAATCAGGTTGCCATACATTCGGATTTTCCTGGACATTTGAACCAGCTGAAAAAAATTCTGCCCAGATGTGACTTTCAGCAACCAAATCCCAGCATTGTCCAGGAAATTCCGGATGTATGGCAGCCCTACCCAACATCGCTCTCATGCTACATCCAACCCTTGACTTGGTGTCCCTTGACCTCAATGGCCACTGCTCCTTCCTCTGACAACTCAGCTTGCCTGGCTGATGTGTTCAAGGTGACAGTGGCAGTGGGGAAGAAGGCATGGAGGGCTCTCCTCCATCCCTATTGGCTTCTGCTAGCAGCTCCTCCTTCTGCTCAGGGCTCACTCTCCAGCCTCCACTAGCTTCCTCCTTCTCCGGGTCTTCCAGATCATTGTAAGACACCCCATCCTGTGACCCGGGTGCTGAGTGCTCCTCCCTGTCGCTCTTGCTTGGCTCCGTGTCTGTTTCTCCCTGATCGCTCAGGGGAGCCACTCCATGGTTCCCCCCAGCTCCTGCCAGGGCCCTCCTTTAGTGTTGTCCTCTTTGGATTAGGTACGGGGCACAGGGCACCTTGGACAGAGTGTGGATTCATATCTCATTCATGCCTAACCCCAGGAGGTGTGGATCAATTTCCACTTCAAAATACGAACTTGCTGAATTTCCTTCCCCATTCCTACAACAGGTGATAGCTGGTGCCCAGAGATACTGATGGGATGGAATGAAGGTAGATCAAAGAGTAAGAGGAGCCTTAGTCAATGGTAGGAAGAGCCAACTGATTCTAGTTTTGTCTCCATCCTCTTCCTTGCAAGGACAACACTGAAACTAAGGAGAAGGAAGCTGGCAGGTAGTACTACTACCTGGGCTGGTTGTAAATAATGAGGCATTCAGCTGGGAGCTGGGGGAGGGCACATTGAGATTGGTGGGGCAATGCCTCCACTGCCTAGAACTGTATTGGGAGAGAGGTCAAGGAGAGAGTTGTTTGATTCAGATGGTTTCATGGGACCCAAATGAGCCCTGTAATGTGGATCTGCTGCATACAAATAAGCCTACTTGTGTACATAGAACTTCCTTACTGGATCACGGCACAGGCTTCTGACTGTGTGTCCTTGTCTAGGTTCACTGCATTAAACTGGAGGTAATAATTAAAATATTCACTCAACAAGGCATTGAGTGATGCAATTAATATTCATATAGTGCTTTGATCTAGACAATCTTCCTGCCCACTTTTCAATGCACTCGCAGAGCAAGGCGTGGGGATAATAATAAATATTGAGCGGAATAAATCTGTATTCAGATCATATTACATGAAGACTTTTAAAACAAAAAAATCAATGGCCGCCCAGTGTCTTGTGCCAGTTCTGATTAATCTTCCGCTTCTGGTTTTGTCCCTGTTACATGAATGCTTGTGGTTGGCGAGAACCCATTTGAAAACTGCCAAAGAATTGTGGAGCTGGGAATTGTAGCTCTGTGAAGGGTAAACTACAGTCCTCTGGATTCTTTGGGGAAGTTATATGCTTTATATGTCTTTTCAGTGCAAGACGTGCATACAGTCTACGTCTTGGAAACATCTTATTAGTGGTGCAATGACATTATTTTAGACTCTGGACTTAATGGTCTTACAGCTCCCACACTCATTGGAATGGTAGGAAGGATCCTGTGGCTCTTCAGCTTCGGTAACTCTTACCAGCCCCAGTCAGCACGGCCAATGATCAGGAATGAGGGGAGTTGTAGCCCAGCAAGCATCAGGAGGGCCAAAGGTTAAGACACTTGTCTGAATCTATGTTCTAAATTTGGTACATCTGTAGGTTTTTTCTTTGCTTTTCTGTATGCTGCCTTGAGAGCTGTAATGAAAAGTGGGGAACAGTGGCATAGTGTGGGAGGGGGCCACAGGAGCAGTTGCCCTGGGCACAAATTATTAGGGGTGCAACATTTCAGTACCTTTTGCTGCCTCAATATAACTGCATGCTTCCGTCATTGGGTTCTGTTGAAAATGTCTTCTCCCTGCAAACCAGGAAGTAACCTCTCCATACAACAAATTGACTCTTCTTTTCTTATCTCTGTGGCCGTGATCTCCTGAGTTACGCAAACACTGTTAGGCAGTTGAATGTGCATGCGTACTCTGTCCGTTTCCCCTCCCTCCCACCCTTCTGTGTGGACCTGGGCACTGGCAACCCACGCTACACCACTAGCAGGGTATACATTTCACTTGCTTCAAAAAGTGGTGAGCTAGCCCTGCTGCCTTTGGCACTGCTCCTGGGCCTTCTGTTGAGTGCAGCTCTTGACTTCTGCCTTGGTGGCACGACTTCATCCTATGGGTCTCTGCAAGAAATGCCATGGTTGTATCCCATGCTAGTCCTGTTCAGACTAAACCCATTAGGATGAAGGTATGTCTGTTAATTCCAGTAGTTCTACTTTGAGTGACACGTAGGAGGAACTGAGATGCTTGATGAATTGCACCCCCCACCCCAGTTTCTCTTCTTTCCAGCCTCCTCCCTCCCATTTTATGACTTGTGGCATGCATTTATCAGGATCACTGCGTGTGAAAAGCAGGACACCACTCATCATGTGCCCCTTCCATCTGCCATCTGCTTCTCTTCCCCACCGAAACGGTTAAAGACCTAATTACCCTGGCAAAATGAGAATCTCTTGCATATTGGTCCAAATGTATGTGTTTGAAAATGAGTACTGACAGACAATTTATGATTTTTTTTGGTTAATGTTTCTCTCTCTCTCTCTCTTTTTAACAAGCACAATTTCCTGTGATTAAGAGCATTTTCATCTCTTGAAGCTACAATTATTATTATTATTTAAAAAGGACACACAAATCTTGTTTACGTTCTTATGGGAGGCTTTCTTTCTTTCTTTCTTTCTTTCTTTCTTTCTTTCTTTCTTTCTTTCTTTCTTTCATTGAGAAAGGCGGAGGTGCACGACTCTCCAAGCACAAACAGCATTTCATGGCTTCATTAGTCTCTTCCCCCCCCCCCGCACTCCTCCCCCAGCAGAACCGCCTGGCCGGGAGGATAAATGAGCCTGTTTGCTCCTTTCTGCTTTGCCTGGCTAATAACCATTATTGTTAATTATGAAGCCATGATTTATCATGCTCATTGACTGATTCAAGTAATTCCTGCCTGTTCATGTCCTGAAAGCAAAATGTTGCCAATATGACATTGGGGATGGATATATATATATAGAGAGAGAGAGAGAGAGAGCGCACACGCCATTTTAAGGACTCATTCATCTATGGTGTGGGCAGCGAAGCTTCAGGCTGGTCTCTGTGCAGGTTTGCAGTCTGCCTTTAGAATTTCACTCTCCTTTCCCCAGGTGAACATTCTGCTCTCCCCCCCCCATCCACACTTCCATACCCCCTACTGCTTTCCCCCAGGAAAGCCCATGGTTCAGCGCTGAATCTGAACAAATGGCAACCAGGTTTTCTGCAGACTGCCATTTGTTCCAATTCAGCAATAAAGAGTGGGTTTTCTAAGGGAGGCAAAACTGCTCAGACCCATGCTTTCTAGGCACGGGACAAGTGGAAATGGGGATGAGTCCTCTCCCTTTCTCTCTCATAGCAGTTTCAGAGTCTGTAAGGCTTCAGCTCTCCCAGACTTGGACCCAAAACATAAGATCTCTGCTGCATCATGCCAAAGGCCTGTTTAGTCCAGCATCTTGTTCTCACAGTGGCCAACCAGATGCCTGTGGGAAACCCGTAAACAGGACCAAGAAAGAAGATTCCACCTAAACATTAGGAAGAACTTCCTGACAGTAAGAGCTGTTCGACAGTGGAATTTGCTGCCAAGGAGTGTGGTGGAGTCTCCTTCTTTGGAGGTCTTTAAGCAGAGGCTTGACAACCATATGTCAGGAGTGCTCTGATGGTGTTTCCTGCTTGGCAGGGGGTTGGACTCGATGGCCCTTGTGGTCTCTTCCAACTCTATGATTCTGTGATTCTGTGACCTGAGTGCAACAGCGCTCTTCCTACTTGTGCTACCCAGGGACTGGTGTTCAGAGGCATACCGACTCCATCAGAGAAGGCAGAACACAGCCATGATGGCTAGTAGCTACTGATAGCCTTATCTTCCAAACCCCCAGTGATTCTGAGGAGCCTTTGGATCTGGGCATCTCTGTTGCAGAAGTGGAGGTTACCACACTACCTGCCTGGGTTCCTGGTTGTTGCTGTTATTTATTAAACTTATCACCTGTCCTTCATGAGCAGGTCCCAGGGCAGGTTCTAACAATTTGACATTCAGTATTAAAACCAGTGAAACCCAGTGGCAGTTGCCAGAATAGGTTGGGTTTTGAAAACACCTCTCAGTCATCAAAGATCAGGGTAAAGAGGTAACTATTCTGCATTCACTGAAAATTGCATAGTGAAGGTCCCAGGTGAACATCTTTGGGGAGGGAATTCCACCACTCCACACCCAAGCAAGTCTGTAGGGAAGGAAGCTGTCTCTCAGTCATTTAGGGCTTTACACAATAGTGTGAGCACCTTAAATTGGGCCTGGAAGTGAACTGGATGCCAGTGAAACTGTTTTAGAATAGCTCTCTGGTTGGATCTCTGATCTGCTGCATCTCTGCCAGGGTCACAGGAGCAGAGGAGATGGATCCACTAGGATCTTCTTATGCTAACACTCTGGGCTGCAGCGTTTTGTTGCTAACCATACATGTTATCAGAAATCCAAGCAAATTTGAAAAAGCTGCTTTTGTTCAGTTCGTGGAGAATCCAGAAGTAAAGCTAAGGTTTAGAAAAGCAGAGACCAAATATCCTCTCTTTCCTTCTCCCTGCCCCACCTCTCCCTACCCAGAAGAACAGAATCTGAAGCCAAGCCAGCCTGGCAGCAAGGGCAACCATTTCCACCACAATGCTTGGCTTCTTCCTCTAGATGGCAGTAGCACCCCAGAGCCCATTGGCTTCTTTCTTCACCCTCCAGACCTTGGAACTGAATGAAGCTGCCCCAAGTAACAAGATTAGCTGCAATGGGACAGGGAAACATTCAAATCTCTTGAAGCCTTTGTGCTAAAACCTCTTGTCCCTTCTGCTGGCCACCTGCCTGTTTTTCCTACTTCTAACCTTAAAGTCAACATTATAGGGAGGCAGCAATGGTCCCTTGCCCGCTGGGACTCACCTAACCCCTGTGAAGCAGCTACTGACTTCAGCAGCACCAAACCCTGATTTGATCAGCGTAACCTGTCGGAGGAAATTCAACGGTGCCCAGCGGGCAACCTTGATTAGGAAGGCAACTGCTGTAATCCAGTTACGTCCTGACAAATGATGCACCTGTGAGCCATTTCAGAGCTCACTTTGCAAAGGTTTCTTGGGATAATAGCTCTTCAGGTGGCAGGTGAGGGAAAATTGTTTGCATGGTTCCTTACCTTAAAGTAAGAATGTAGGAAGAGCCTGTTGGATCAAGCTAATGGCCTGTGGTTTGGGCTACGGCTCCTACCAGCTGTGCTGGCTGGATTAATCAGCACCAGGTTAGAGAAGGTAGATCTAGGTGTTAAACCCCATTACTGTGGTGGATGGCTTCCTACCAAAGACAGTCCTATCACAAAGCAGGCATTTCAGACAGCAAATTCAACTGGTTGCGTGCCAGAGCCCAAAATGTACCCGTCACAGACTTGTTCTTCTCCTGTAAAGGTACCCTTGGAATGACCCAGTCTTCTAACTGCATTCTTGGTTATAGGCATTCTCAATTTACATCACAGTGGGTTCCCTTACATCAAAGGAGAAAAAGTATTGCTTGAATTTCTCCATGTATATATTATGGGGATGGGGGGAGGTTCTTGAGACAGCAAAAATGTAGAAAGAGTATGGGAACTCAAGCACAAAGAGTCAAATCTACTAATTCTCTTTCTCTACTGTGTGTGCGCACACAAGGCTATAATCTAATTGTAGATCTGATTGTCACTGAAGTCTGAGCTGTGACACTTCAGGTCGAAGCTCATGCAATGAAACACACACCAGAACAAATTCTACATATAGAATATTAGCTTGTTAGAGAGAAGGCAAGACTGGAAACCCCTCTTCATTATATTTTACTTTTCAATGCACTTTTTAAAGACTTCCTTTTATTGTTTTCTATCAAGGAGCATTTTGTCTTGTGTCTTGTGCAGTCTGAACAGGGTCCAAGACATTTTGCAGCCTGAGGCAATTGCCCACCCCATGTACAGAAGCCAACCAAACTGCATACACATTACTGGCTTAAAATGCAGCTAGATCATACTTTTCCACAATTCAGATCAAAGCTGGTTTGGGGTAAAAAATGCACCAAAATGCAGTATTTCCTAAGATACAACTGAATAGATTTTGATTGTGGCTAATATCAAATGTAAAACCTCAGCGCCTAGGGCTTGCCGATCGCATGGTCGGCGGGGTGAGCTCCCGTCTTTCGGTCCCAGCTCCTGCCCACCTAGCAGTTCGAAAGCACCCCTAAGTGCAAGTAGATAAACAGGTACCGCTTTATAGTGGGAAGGTAAATGGCTTTTCCGTGTGCTGCACTGGTGCTGGCTCGCCAGAGCAGCTTCATCACGCTGGCTACGTGACCTGGAAGTGTCTCCGGACAGCGCTGGCCCCCGGCCTCTTAAGTGAGATGGGCGCACAATCCTAGAGTCGGACACGACTGGCCCGTATGGGCAGGGGTACCTTTACCTTTAATATCAAATGTACGCTATAGTATACATCTCAAACCAGCAGTAGGAGCACAGTGGATGCAGAGTGTCTACACAGCCAGAATCTTATTTCAACCCTGGTGATGGGATAGCATTCTCCTGAAGGGAGCAGGCTAGTTTAGTAGGGACACAGCAGGCTGTGTGGCACTCAGTCTGGATGCACTGATGGCCTGCTAGGGAGCAAGGATATCATTTGTTCAGAGGCCTGAAAACCCCCTTCCTCCTTTCCTGCTTCACTACTCAAATCAGTGCATTCATTCTTTGACTTCAACCGCAGGTAGCAGAGGGATAAAAAGAAAGCAAGATCTGGACTCCTTGACATTTAAAAACTGAATAATCCCTGACAGAAATAGTGACACTAATTGGTGGTGTAAATCCATTTATCGGTCTTGGGTTATGCAAGGGTGGCCAGAGCACAGCACGGAGATGGAGGAAAAGTACGAAAATCCAGAGTGTTGCATGTGAAGACTTCCCTCTGAAGTAACCAGAGTTTGGAAAGCTAATTTTAAAAAGGAGCTAGTTCTAGTTCAACATGCCCCCTAAAGGAACGGATTTCAGTTCAGGTTTGTCTGGTTTGGTTCACATTCACTTCATAGTTGAAATCAGGTTCATCCAAATGAACCTCACCTCTACTCCTGGCACTGAGAAGGTTACAAGCTGCTATTCAGAAGTATAAAATATTGATATGAGCTGGGGCCCCAGTCTGGATGAAATCCTGGGTCCCCTTCCAGAACCTGCAGTTCTGTAGCTGCAAGGGTAGAATGCATAAGAAGAAGCTTGCCAACCACTTCCTTTGTCAAAGAAATGGCTTTGGCCATCAAGTACCACAATTTCGCATAACCAGAGAAGTTGCTCTGTGCCATGGAAGCCTATAGGAAGGGCTCCCCCCACCCACCACTGGGTGCTATGTAGGAGAACAATAGCCAGAGGTGAGAGTTGTGTGTGAGTGAGCAGTAAGCAGGCTATCAGCTAGAGACACAGATAAATGTCTTGCTCTGTGCTGAACCTAAATTGGGACTCCTGAATCCTAATGGAAAAGCAAGTTCTGTTGTGGTGTCAACACTGTGAGCCTCCATCCTATGTTCAGATTGTGTATATGTGCAGATAAAACCACATATCTCAAAGACACCACAGTCTCTGCTTACCTTCATTCTGATGGAAACTGAACCCGGAGTCTCTCACCACTCAGAGGTTGAAGTGGCTTGTAACAGCAACAATATGTTAAAGAAGACTGTGAAGACATCAAAACATGCACGCATGGTGCAATGTGAATGGTTCAATTTATTTCACCCCCCCCAAAAACCCTATAATCTTTAAGCTTAAAGGCCCAAAGAAAAATGAAGCAAACAAACAACCACATGCACGAGAATGAACTTGAAGATGAACCAAAAGCCGTTCAGAGCATGTAGATTCCCTCTTCTTTCTTTTTGATTAGCATGGCTTCATTTGTGCTGACAAAGCTCTGAAGTTGGAAGGCGCGCAGCTTTTTTGGAATGGCAAAAATAAAAGCAGCACTATACTTAACGCAGTAGTGATAAATATAATGTGCCATTTGAATGAGGCACTCCCAGCGTCAATCACCGAGCCGAGAGAAGAGCTGATGCTGGGGACTTTTGGGTTTATGTTCTTCGCTCATGCTGGCTTTCTAGAATGTGCCTACAGGGAGTGAGAGATGAGATGTTAAGTCGCAGAGCTGAATCTGGTGTGCAGCTGGCCTGGATTGCTAGAACCTAGGCCCATGGCTACTGGTCCCATCACCACCTGGCAAATAGAAGGGGATGAAATGGAGGCAGTGGGAGATTTTACTTTCTTGGGCTCCATGATCACTGCGGATGGTGACAGCAGTCACGAAATTAAAAGATGCCTGCTTCTTGGGAGAAAAGTGATGACAAACCTAGACAGCATCTTAAAAAGCATCTTGCCGACAAAGGTCCGTATAGTCAAAGCTATGGTTTTCCCAGTAGTGATGTATGGAAGTGAGAGCTGGACCATAAAGAAGGCTGACGCTTTTGAATTATGGTGCTGGAGGAGACTCTTGAGAGTCCCATGGACTGCAAGAAGATCAAACCCATCCATTCTGAAGAACATCAGCCCTGAGTGCTCACTGGAAGGACAGATCTTGAAGCTGAGGTTCCAATACTTTGGCCACCTCATGAGAAGAGAAGACTCCCTGGAAAAGACCCTGATGTTGGGAAAGATGGAGGGCACAAGGAGATGAGGACGACAGAGGACGAGATGGCTGGACAGTATTCTGAAAGCTACTAACATGAGTTTGATCAAACTGTGGGAGACAGTGGGAGACAGGAGTGCCTGGCGTGCTCTGGTCCATGGGGCCACGAAGAGTCGGACACGACTAAATGACTAAACAACAACAACAACAGGCCCTAGAAACTAAATTCCCACATGGCCCTCATTTAAACCACTTTCAGGTCTGGTTTGCTATCAGGATTCCATTACCGAGAAGCCCTGGGAATGGTTGTTCTGCTAAAGGGCCTTGAGATATCTCAAACAAACACTAGAATTTGTAGACATGCAATGAAGCTGAATGGTGGCAGATTCAGAACGGATAGAAGAAAGCACTTTGTGCAATGTATAGTTAAACTATGGAACTACAGAGGCATGGGTGACCACCAGCTTGGGTGGCTTTAAGAGAAGATCGAACAAATTCACGGAGGATAACGCTATCAGTGGCTACCAGCCCCGGTGGCTATGCTCTGCTGCCACAGTTGGAGGCAGCAATGCTTCTGAACTCCCTGTGGGTTTCCCACAGGCATCTGTGTGGCCACCTTGAGAGCAGAATGCTGGACTAGATGGGTCCTTGGCCTCCTTGGCCCTTCCTACATTCCTAATTCTCCTCCTGAATGATGATTACAAGGAACCTTCCAACAGAAGCCATGACAAAACAAACTAGATTCTATAGTTTTAAACCACTTGCAGTGGAGGATTTTACAAGTGAGGCATGTAGCAAAACGTGGCAGCATGAAATGCTCCACACAGTATTCTGGCCAGCCAGCCAGCCAGCCAGCCATGCCCTCTAACAGGCTATCCCATTCCATCCCCTTCTCCTCAAGGTTTCCATTGTTGTTCCCATCAATCACTTCTCATTCCAAGCCAGCTGAACACACCCAGTCCTCACTGGAGTTTTTGGCTGTGCATGCATACATGTTTTGTCCCTTAGATCTTATTTTGTGAAATATGTTTTCTTCTCTTGCAAAAGCTGGGGTTCCCTTCAAGTCTGCTAATAACTCCCTCTTGTGAATGGGTGACATCATCCATCCTACCTATAAAGAACAGCACTCGCGGCCTGATGATTGGACATAGAGGGAACGAGTTATGAGCTTTATCCTCTGACAGAGGATGATGACAGGCATTGCCGTCTCCGCTGCCACATACAGAGCCTGCACTTAACTGTGGTAAGATGAAAAGCAGCTATGAATTTTTTTTGTATGTGTGAATAGTTTTGTTTTATTTCCAGTGATAAGCTGTGAAAAGGATAGACACCCTCCCCATCATATTTTGCCATCTATTTCCCAGCAGGCACTGCAAGGGGCCTGACTCCTCCTGTGATTCTTTTTAAGATCAGCCTGATATTAGGCTGTCAGGATGGAAATTGCTCAGGCTTGATTGTGATTTTATTTTAATTAAAGGACCCTTGAATGCAGCTGCATGGCGTGACTAAAACGGCAGAATGACATCGCCCTGGCAAGTACTCATGATGTGGGGAGATCATTGTTTAACAGCAATCTTGTCTCCAGCTGGAGTTGCTGGGAAACAATGACTCCTGCTCTCCATAACCAGCATGACGTGTGTGGCTTCCAGAATACTTAGTATCTGCTTCCTGAGGTGGGCACCCGACTCTGCCTAATGGTAGGGCCGGCCCTGTGCCCTGCCTTTACCGGAGGCTCAGTTGGCAGAAATGTGGAAGAGGACCTTCTCCTTCCCTGTATTCAGGCATTGGAATCCCCAAGCCCAAGGAGACGTATTTAGCTTCCTGTTTTGGGTACCACATGCTAAGAAGGACATTACAAACTAGCAGTAGTGACTGGTACCTGGTGGGGAGGAAGGCAGGAAGCCCCAACAGCAGGCAGAACCAGAGCCCAGAGCCAATGACAGATGGAGCTCTAGATTTGTCCCCACCCCCTTCCTCCCTGCTAAGTTCTGTAAGGGGCAACACTAAGGCTAAAGAGGAGGCTGAGAGGCAATGCCACCTCCTGGGTTAGTTATAAGAAGACAGGCAGCTGGGGGCAAACAGAAGGAAGATTGTGGTTGGTGTGGCAGTGCCCCATTGGCTCTACTGGACCAGCCTGCTCTGCAAACTAGACCCTATTGGATGGTGCCTAGGAAATCCCCAACTGAACCCAGAATCATAGAACAGCAGAGTTGGAAGGGACCACGAGGGTCATCTATTCCAACCCCTTGCAATACAGAAACCTTTCACCCAACACGGGGCTTGAACCCAGGACCCTAAGATTAAGAGTCTCATGCTCTACCACCTGAGCTATGCCCAGGCTACATGCTGCTTGAAATGCCCAAGGGGAAAGAAGGAGAACTGTTTTTCAGTTTCCCTCCTCATCTTTTCTACAGAGGCTCTGCACTCATTATATTCCATGTTTAAGCCGACTTAAAAAAACAAAAGCCCCTTCCCACCCCAGTCCCTGATTAACTAAAGGCTTCCTGGTCTGTGCAGGAGAGAATCAAGATCAACTGTTTTGCTTCCCCAGCCTAAGTTGAAAAGCTGCTATTAAGGCTCTGGAGCTGCATTCACAAGCAAACAATGGAGCCGGAGAAAGACCGCCATTCAGAAAATAAAGCAAGGCTTTAAGATCAATTGATTTTTCTTTTTATTAGGCATGCATGAACTTCCTAATAAAAAAATTACATTGTGCTTAAAGAAGCACTTTCCCTAATCCACGGCTTATCCCCGAATCCTCATTTAACGCCTCTTAAGGTGTTGGGCAATCTCATAATTTCTTTCGCCTCCAAGTTCATTTAGCCAAAGCCTCCCCACCTACACATGGTGCTCCTGGAATCCAGCGCAGTGCTCCTTGCACAAAATGCGGGGCTTTCTACAAGAGTCACTTCAGGGACTGGAAAGGCTTTGCTTCATTTTTTTAAACTTGTGGATTACAAAATGGCTGTTTTCCATGAACAGAACCTCCAGCTTCAGAAGCAGTATACAGTCTGAATAGGGTTGCCAGGTGAGGAGCATCCCAGACAGTGAGGTTATAGGGCCTAAACCTGACACCTAGGGGTGGCCCCTGGTGATGCTATGGAGGCAGGCCCTGGATATGGAGGTTAATAGGGAGAGGGGAGGGGAGGAGGGCAGAGTTCCTATGCAATAATTTGCAGGCAGTTCCTGCCTGGATGAAGTTTGCAAGCTGAATGCACTGTCTTCTTATTTTTAAATATTACTAAAGACACTTCTGCCCAACTGGAGAGTCAAGCTCTTCACCTGCCACCTGGAGGGGGTCAGGCAAACCTGGAGACTTCAGGTCTGACCTGGAGGTCTGGCAACCCTACCGTTGATTGATAGTTGCTGGAGAGAAATGACAGGGGAGAGCTGTTGCTTTCAAGCCCTGCTTGTCACCTCCCAACAGGCATCTGGTTGTCACAACATGATGTTGGAGTAGGTAGCTTTTCCACCTGACTCACTGTAACCCCTTGCATCTGGCATGAGGAGTCTGTGGTCCTGCAGATGTTGTTGGACTCCAACTCCCATCAGCCTCAACTTGTGTGAACAATGGCCAGGAAATGGTGGGTGTTGAAGTCCGCCTCTAGAGCATTGCAGGTTCTTCTCCTCTTATGTACCTCACTTCTTATGTTCCCAAGCAACATACAGGTCTTACTGACAACTTGACAAGATACAGCTAGCTACAGTCGCTTATTGTTCCTTGGCTTTATTTATGGGTTATGTGACGTGTCTATACAGCAGCTTTACTCCAAGAAGCTCAGGGTGGCCTATATGGCACTCCCTTTTATCCTCACAACAACCTTGTGTGGTAGGCTAGGCTGCAAGGTCACTCTTCATGACTTCTCATCCACATGTTGACCACCCCACTGACTCCATCCCCATGTCACACACCCTGTTGGCCCCATAGGTGTGTCTTGCTGGTCCTGCCACCAACACTGTGTGCCCTGTTGTCAACAGCCCACTGGCCTTACCCCTGACATCTGCACCTTCTTTGGAACATCTGTAAATGTGTGTCTGCATGTGTGGGCTACCCCTTTGGTTGAACTATGGCTTTCATCATCTCTATCCATTGCCTAAGATGGTTGGGACTGATGGAGTTGTAGGATAGCAACATCTAAGGGCTCAAGGCTGATGAACATTGGGCTTCTCTTTGCAGCTGGTGTGAAACATCTTATTCAACTACTAGCCATGTTGGTTGAGACTGATGGGAGTTGTAGTGTGACAGTATTTGGAAGGCCACTGGTTCTCCAACCCTTCTGTAGAGCATCAGCCTTTCCCGGTCATATTTTTAATACAGAGTTGAATCTTCAACAATATTTTAATTTGCAGGGAAATCTTTTCCCAGACTTTCTCTAGATCCCCCACCCACCCACCTCAGTGTTGTACTGCTTCTCAATGTTTCACTGCTGGCATAAAGGGATTTGACAGCAAGCTGTGGATGGATGAAGACTGACTGTCGGCCGATGAGATAAAGAACAGAATGCTCATCTAGCAGTTAATAGAAGCACCAGTTGTTATGTAAGGAGGATCCTGATTGATTGGCAGCTGTGCCAGGTGAATGGTTATCTACTGCCTATTCTGGGCAGACCCTGTTAATCACCATGGTGTCAAAGGAACCTCTCAGACATTAATGAATTTATCTCTGCAGAACTCTAGGAGAAAAGAAAGCATTGCCCCATGCAAAGAAGTGGGACGCCAAGGCACACCAAAAGAAGGCGAGCAAACTCTGAGGACAGTTGTAGCAGACCCAGAACTCTTCTCATGGAGGAATGTATCCATTGTGAGCATCACAGGGTGAGCAGTGGATTTGTTCATAGGTCAAAAACCAGGAATGGGATGTAGCTCAGAGTATACAGATGGTCATAGCTAAGCAGTAGAGAACTTGCTTTGCACTCAGAAGCTCCCAGGTTCAAATCCCTGCATCTCAGACACTGCCCTGCCAACCTCAGTCTACCCACAGGCAGCGCCTACCTTCCTGATTTCTTACAACCAGGCCAGGGGGAGGCAGTGCCTGTCAGCTCCCTCTTTCTTCGTCTTAGTGCTGCCCTTATAGAGCTCAGCACTTTGCTTGTCATTGGTTCTGCCTATCGGTAGGTCTGGCACCACCTAGTGTTGGCCTCCCTTCTTTCTGCCCTATCATCCCATGGGCACTAGCCACATGCAGAGGCCAGCTGGGCAACTTAAGGCCTTAGGTTACTTACCTTACATTGCACACACACTGGAGAATAGCACTGCATAGCATAGAATCCCGACCAGGCAATTATTGGATTGTTATAACCAGATCTAGCAGTCATTTATGCAGATTTTATATTGTAAGCAGCTTTGGGAGCCAATCTTGGCTAAGAAAACAAGTCAATAAATATATTTAATTGAACAAACACACACTTCCTGCATTGCAACATTCCACAAGGCATCCAGATGCAAAAGCAAAACAAAGCACTCCTCACCTTTCCTGTTTTCCCTTTCCTGGAAGGAATTATGTACTGAGTGGAGACTGGTCTGTTCTGGTGAATGGGGCCCTGTCCCACCAACCTCAGTCTTAGCCAGTCCCCTCTGCCTGCTGTCAGGAACCCCACAGTACTGTCAGGATTGTGTTTGGGTTGGCAGGATCTGACGCAGGAGGAGGAAGTAATGGGAGGCAGGGAGATGGATGCTGAGAACCTCTGGGTTGGAGGATGGGGGATTTCCCCCTTCTTCCCTGACTTCAACCACTTTGGAAGTGGCAGCAGGGATGTTGGCTGTCACCCTATGACTTTCCTGCGGAGTGAAGAGCCTCAGCAGAGGCTCAGGAGGGCTTGAATCAGGCAATAGGGGAGGGCAAAACTGGAGGCTGGAACTACTGAACAGGAATCTGGGTGCCACCTTGTCACCCAGAACCAAGCACTTCCTTTGCTGATGGGAGCAGGCCCACCCACCCCATAGGAGCGCACATTTGCAATTCCGACATTCCAGCAAGGCAAGCAAGTCTCATCTTTCAGAGCTTGGTGGGCAGGGTGTGGAACCTTGTTGGGACATCTGTATTGTCTCTGTCCAGTTCTGAACATCTTGCCCTGCTCTTGAGCTGCTGAACCACGACTTCTGAGTCCAATGTTTGCAGCACAGCCTGCACCATTACTTGTCTGAAGAAATATGTTTTGCTTACTTACCAGTAAGAGACTTGGCTTGTGTGTTTTGGGGGAAGAACTGGGGCACCTACCCGAAGGAGTCTCAAAGCGGCTAACATTCTCCTTTCCCTTCCTCCCCCACAACAAACACTCTGTGAGGTGAGTGGGCTGAGAGACTTCAGAGAAGTGTGACTAGCCGAAGGTCACCCAGCAGCTGCATGTGGAGGAGCGGGGAAGCGAACCCGGTTCACCAGATTACGAGTCTACTGCTCTTAACCACTACACCACACATACCCTTGGCCTCCTGCCCTCCCAGCTCCCATGGGCACCAGCCATTGCTGCCTGTATTTGCTTTCACTAATTTACTCACGATGCTGCTTCTTGAAGTCTTCAGGCACTTCCAGAAAATATATGGCTTGCCTTAGCAATATTCTAGAATGTTATGTTACGTCGCTCTTTAATTTGAAATATTACGCTGCTTGCCTGGGAAAATTTTCTTGTCAATTTCAGAGCCTTGACTGGTATTGAAATTGATGAGACACACGGCAGGCATCATGGAATTGCGATTTCAATCTTGGATGGCACCTTGGCTAAAGGCTTCCGATGCATCATGTCACAGAGTCGGAGGATGAACCCTTTGGCCTCCTTGCAGACTTACGTTTTTTAATGATTATTTTTTGGCTTCAACCTATTTTTTAAAAAGCCTGTTATTGCATAGGGAGTGGTAGGACAGGAATCCATTCATTCCCCTCTTTACTCGAGAAACTCTATTCAGCTTGTCACGGGCATTGCAATTTCTTCATGAGCTTTTCGGGTTTGAAATCTGCAGTCTCGACGAACCTAAGACCCCTGTTGGAGCAGGCCAAATGCCCACAAAGTCCTGCATCCTATTTGACTATTTATTTACTGATTTAATATGATTTATATAACCACTTAATCATCACAAGACAATCAGATGTAAAAATAAGTTGACCCAAACACTTCCAAAATGTAAATAAAAGCAGCAGGCGGTGGTTTGTTTTTTTTTGTAAATAAAAATTGCATAATAAAAAAAAGATTGCATGTTAAAATATATATCAAAATCAGGTGCTTGGATAGGCTTGCCTAAACGAAGAATTTTTTAGCAGGCACAAAAAATGATACAGCGAAGATCCCTGCATAATATCAATGGGCAGAAAGATGCAGAGTGTAGATGCTACACACACACTAAAGGCTTGATTCCTTGCAAGAGTGAAATTAATACTATGTGGCATTCGTAGAAATACCAGACTGAAGTGGTCAAACTGGCATAGAGTGGGTAAGGTGATCCTTCAAGTAACTTGGTCCCAAGCTCTTGGGAAGTCCATGATCATGGCTGGAAGGCAATGGCCTCCCTCTGCTGTTTCCACCTAGCAGCCGATATGTGCCAGAGATAATGTGCCGCTCAGCCTGGAGCTTCTATCCAGCTATCATCACTAATAAGTCCTAGATAGAGCAAAACAGGGATGCCTGGCAGGCTAAATCAGACCTGCGGGCCAAGGTTTCCCTACCCCTGCCTTAGCATATACCTTCATGGGGGACCAGCATGTCCTGAAGACCTGGTATGTGTGGCTCCTAGGCTTCAAACAGAAATGCACTGATTACACATCCTGTCCTCATAAAAAAAAGGAAAAGATCCCATATGGAATCAGCTTCAGCGTTTATTTGCTTGTATAAAATATTGTTATCCCACCTCTCCTCCATTCCTCCGAAGCAGCCCACAACAGCATAAACACAACGCAAACTGTCACATTAGAGCAGATCAACATCTGTTAATAACATGACAGCTCGTGACAAATCCATGGCAGCAATAGCAATTGGTGTATCTTAGCGACTGAGAGATGGAGCAGGGAAATCCCTTGCTCAGATTTCACCTCAGCCAAGGCTGGCCCAATACTTTTTGCTGCATGCGGCAAAGGACAAGATGGCATCTCCTGCCCTTGCAGTGCCTGGTCCGCTTACAGAAGCCAACTGGACTGGCAGATGAACCTTACCTCAACAGCAGAACGTGCCTGAGAGCAGAGAGCGGCCTTAGAGGACACAGGAGAGCTCTCTCCTCCAACATATTTCTGCTGCTCTTCACCTGCAAGCATCTGTTAGATGAGGCAGCTGTCTCATTCAGCCTGATCGTCAGACTGATCCTGGTCCATCGTCACCACACAACACTCCGGGGCAGCTGCCAGGGCCCCAACACCCTGCCTGGTCCCCCATTTAATTGGTTCTGTGTTTAGTACAGTGGTACCTCAGGTTACATATGCTTCAGGTTACATATGCTTCAGGTTACATATTCCACTAACCTTGAAATATTACCTCGGGTTAAGAACTTTGCTTCAGGATGAGAACAGAAATCGTGCTCCGGCGGTGCAGCAGCAGCAGGAAGCCCCATTGGCTAAAGTGCTGCTTCAGGTTAAGAACAGTTTCAGGTTAAGAACGGACCTCTGTAACGAATTAAGTACTTAACCTGAGGTACCACTGTATTATGTTGCTTTTCCTGATTATAATGTCTCATTTTCTAGCTTCCCTTTCACACTGCAGTACCTGTTGCATTATGGCACTGTGGCCTTTTGACCAATATACTGCCATGTTCTGCTAAATTCCATTCACACCAGTGAGCATGGCATGGCACAACAGACATCACTGGATCCTTTCCACACGTGTGCCTCTGTTGTCCCACGATTCCCACATGAAAACAGCAGGGGAAAAACTGGAGGCCAGCATACCACTCAAAGTCCATCACTTTACTCTGTGAGTTTCGGGGTTAAGGGGGCTGCAAATGGATTCCCCCTCCCCTCCGGAATCAAAATATGGAAATCAGTGCTAAGCACGCCAGATATTCCTTTAGTTTCCTGGAAGTGGCTTTTACATTGTGTGAAAGCTCAAATACCGTGTGGGAATTTTCAGTTAAGGCAACACTGGAGAAATGGAACAAACTGTCGTGTGAATGCAGTCTGAGGACTAATCTACACTGGTGAGTTATAATGTTATAAATGTGCTATAAAAATGTGACACCAGGGGGTGCTGTCAATGGAAAATTGCATTGCGACATTTTTCTTTTCTTAGCGTTTTTTTATAGATCAGTGTAGATCCAGCCTAAGTAATCCCAATCGCTGATGTGCAAGAGGTCTTTCCAGAATGTACTTTGTCAAGGATTCCCCAGAACTCTGGAGCCAACTCTGGCCAAGAGGAGCTCAATAAGGGTCAGATGAGATGTGATGGTGGCCGAAAGGGAGAAAATTGGTTTCTTTCAATGCAAACCTACCCAATTTTCTATGCAATAATGTTGTTGTTGTTTAGTCATTTAGTCGTGTCCGACTCTTCATGACCCCATGGACCAGAGCACGCCAGGCACTCCTGTCTTCCACTGCCTCCCACAGTTTGGTCAAACTCATGCTGGTAGCTTCGAGAACACCATCCATCCATCTTGTGCTCTGTTGTCCCCTTCTCCTTGTGCCCTCCATCTTTCCCAACATCAGGGTCTTTTCCAGGGAGTCTTCTCTTCTCATGAGGTGGCCAAAGTATTGGAGCCTCAGCTTCAGGATCTGTCCTTCCAGTGAGCACTCAGGGCTGATTTCCTTAAGAATGGAGAGGTTTGATCTTCTTGCAGTCCATGGGAGTCTCCTCCAACGCCATAATTCAAAAGCATAAATTCTTCGGCGATCAGCCTTCTTGATGGTCCAGCTCTCACTTCCATACATCACTACTGGGAAAACCATAGCTTTAACTATACGGACCTTTGTTGGCAAGGTGATGTCTCTGCTTTTTAAGATGCTGTCTAGGTTTGCAATAATAAACAACATTAAAGATAGCAACAAGCAGTATCAGCAAAAATCTTTGAGAAATTGAAGGTCACTGAAGTCTTCTATTGGGTTGGTACCTCATTTAGAGGAGAGATGTAGAAGAAGTGCAGTCACCAAATAGAAATGCTCTATTGCACTGAGTCCTTCCAAAGGTTTGCTTGCATTTCTGTGAAGCTTGGCATTCTCCCAGGCCTGCTTGATACCTTCCCTCTTATGTGTGTGGGTGGTGCCATTTTGGCTCATAAATGCCGGCACTCACCTTCTCAGAAACAGAAGGGACACTGATTGCAGTGGCGGTGACAGACTGGAATAGGCGGCAGCCAGAATCTCGGTGGACAGACAGGGGAAACGAACGGCCGGATATGGAGATCTCTGCTGTCAGTTAGAAAGAATGGGGCTTTTTGGCTTGATCAAGAGGCAGATGGTTTGGAGAAAAGAGCGGAGCCCGATTATAGATAAAGATCTGGACGGCGCTATCGCAGAGTATAAAAATATACAGTGAGGAAGATAAGGAGCCCAGAATAAAAAGGTCTCTTCAGAAGATAAAGATTATGGAGCTAAAATTGCTTAAATTCCTCTAAAGCAATGGAAGCAATACTCAGTGGGGTAATTTTTGCATGGCTTTGTCAAGATCTCATTGAGATTAGATAAAGCAACCAAATAGCTGCAAGAAGAGCAATATATATTGGCTCTGGAGAGGAAGTATAAACAAAGTAGAAGAGGTTCTGTCCTTTACCAGGATTGAAGGGACACCCTAGAAAGTCTGTCCTTTTCCTATGGTGGCATCGTTCACTCAGAGCCTCTCCAGACTAGAGCTGCAGGATAATTCTGTTGGAAACAGAGACAGGGCTGGAAGTTGTCAATGTTCACTTACTCATTTCATGTCCCAAACATAAAACAAAATATTATGATCAGTATCGTAATATGAAGGCGCCGAGGGCCTTCTGGCGGTTCCCTCACTGCGAGAAGCAAGTTACAGGGAACCAGGCAGAGGGCCTTCTCAGTAGTGGCACCCGCCCTGTGGAATGCCCTCCCACCAGATGTCAAAGAGAAAAACAACTATCGGACTTTTAGGAGACATCTGAAGGCAGTCCTGTTTAGGGAAGTTTTTAATGTTTGATGGATTATTGTATTTTAATATTTTGTTGGAAGCCACTCAGAGTGGCTGGGGAAACCCAGCCAGATGGGCGGGGTATAAATAATATTTATTATTATCATCATCATCATCATCATCATTATTATCATTATTATCATCATCATCAGTATTCGCTGTTGTTTTCAGTCTACAAACAATACAAAATTGATGATTCCCTGCACATTTGCACAGCATTTCCTTTGCATTGAAAAGAACGAAGTGAAATAATGCAATTATTACATAATTAATTATGTTAAATTCTGCCACAGTGAACCGTGAGAGGTATAACATGGGTTGGAACCCAATCTGCAGCCGAACAGAAACAGCACTGCATGTGGCAAACATGGGGCCAAACAGAAATCAATGCCTTTTTAAATTCCTACTCCAGACACCCCTTTTATTGCACATTCATGATGATTTGTACTCACAACACCATTGGGGCAGTCATATGTCACCCCACTTTCAATGCGCCTGCCAAAATTGTGGGGCAGTTATGCTGCTGCATTTCCAACCAGCGCATAACTTCTTGCTTAAACCTCGTGATTTTTCAACCCACAAATGTTCTGGCTCTCACGCTTCTGCCCCAAAGCACGATGATAGCAACTCTTACTTTGAGAGTAATGAAGAGAGCTTTATTCAGGCTGACAACAGTACTGGCTCAGCAGCAAGCACTGGGTGCAGACGTCAAGAATCCAAAGCACACAAGCAAGGCAAGAGATGCAGAAGAGATCAGAAGCAATAAAGACATACCAATTGTTGTACCCCTGCTGCCAAGCTTTTAGAGAAGAGGTGGGCAGAGTTCACTCATGAAACACTCTTGTGTCATGGGGCTGCCACATGTGCAAACACACTTTCTGCCTGGGTGGATTTGTCTGATTGCACCCATGAAAGTGGTTCCTGGTTCTTGGTGACAAGATGGTGTCCGATTCTAGTTCCTCCTCCTGCTCAGCTCCTCTCACTGGCTGGTCAAAGCCCTCCCGGCTCCCCAGAAGAAGAAGAAGAAGAAGAAGAAGAAGAAGAAGAAGAAGAGAAGAAGAGTTTGGATTTGATATCCCGCTTTATCACTACCTGAAGGAGTCTCAAAGCGGCTAACATTCTCCTTTCCCTTCCTCCCTCACAACAAACACTCTGTGAGGTGAGTGAGGCTGAGAGACTTCAAAGAAGTGTGACTGGCCCAAGGTCACCCTGCAGCTGCATGTGGAGGAGCGGGGACAATCTGGTTCACCAGATTACGAGTCTACCGCTCTTAACCACTACACCACACTGGCTCTCAGTTTTGTGCTCCACAGGAGGAGCACTGGTGACAACCAGCACATCTGTTTCCCTTTCTTTCTCTCACGGTTCTGAGGGTGGTTTCACAGTCAATCTCTCCTCCCAGAGAACACTGGGAACTATAGTTCCATGAGGGGAATAGGGGTCTCCTAAGGCTACTTAGCACCCTTAGCAAACTGCAGTCCCCATGATCCTTTGGGGGAAGTCAGACTGTTTAAAGTGCTATGATGCTGCTTTGATTGTATAGTGCAGATGGGACCTGAAATTGACATGGTTGCCCACCACGTATTCCTGAGAGATACGGATTGCCATGCCTTGACCAGAAGAGTGAACCAAGAACAGTCAATTGCTGGGCTGAGCAGGCTGCCCTTTGAATTCTGTGGTTTGCACGGCAGAAAGGGACCGCTCTCAAAACAACAGCCTGGGGACATGAGCGACAGACACTGACCTGTCCAAACTGGGGCAGCATCTTCACCCAAGCAGAATTGCTGTCATCACAACAAGGTCAGCTATTAAGATACAATTGGGCTCCTCGCCAGGCAGCCTGTAATCACACACTTTGCCTTTGAAAACATTTATCCTTGGAATGGAAGTGACAGTCTTGGGAGTCCGGAGCATTTGCAATCACTGAGAAGCCTATATTTTCCTTCCAAATGACTGTACTTGGAGAAAGATTACTTCATTTCAACCTGAGTGTTTTTTCCTTGTGTCAAGTGTCCAGAGTGTTGATCCAGGTTGGGGGAATAGCAAGGTGTGGGGGAGAAGAGGCACTGGGGGAACTGGATTCTTCACACTCAATCAAAGGGGACCTCAGAAGTCATTTAGCCCACCCGCTGGGCAATGTAGGAAATCCCCTACTACAGCGACCCTGATAGGGGTCAATCACCCTATTCCAAGGCAGTCCCTTCTACTGTCAAACACCTCATACCACCAGGATGTTCTTCCTAAAGTTTGGTTGAAATCTCCTTTGTTGCATTTGGGAACCCTCTGGTTTTGGTCCTGCCTGACCTACCCCAGCCAGCGTAATCCTCATCACAGGAGGCCCAGGAGGCCCCAGCCTTACCCCAAGCCCTGGGACCGGTTCCATTTCAGGGTGAAGAGCTGGGATGCTGGGATGTGACTAAGGAGGTGCCATCTGCATCCGGGATGAGTTTGACCTCTGCAATCAAAGCCAAATGGGTTCCAAGCCTGAGGGAAAAGCGGTACCTTAAATGCTAGATGGAAACCTGGTCCATCCATTGTGAGTCAAGATCTCGTTGGGAGTTAAGACCCTCCTTTCATAGAGGCCTCTGGAGAAAGGGAAGCTGATAGAAGAAGGGGAAGTTGGTGTATGGCTCCACCAGCTGTAATAATAATAATAATAATAATAATAATAATAATAATAATAATAATAAAATAATACTTGCACTTTGACGTGCTTTCGAAGGTTGGCAGGAGCAGGGACTGAGCAATGGGAGCTCACCCCGTCGCAGGGATTCGAACCACTGACCTTCTGATCAGCAAGTCCTAGGCTCTGTGGTTTAACCCACAGTGCCACCCACGTCCCAAAGCGCTTAGCTTGTTTTTTAATTACTATTTTGTTAATGTTGTTAATATTGTTTTATAGGTTATAAATGCCATATTCATTTGCTAATCATAAAATATGACTTTTGCTGTAATTGTGATGTTTAGCTTATTTTTTAATTGCTGCTTTGTAAAGAGTGTTTTATAGATCACAATTGCTTTACTGTTAATTTGTTAATTATTCTATATTATTTATGCTGTATTTACGATGTTCTGTTACATTTTATGACGTTGTTGTTGTTTATTGTTTGCAAGCCATTTTGGGATTCATTTGAATGGAAAGCGGCAGAGAAGTACAATCAATCAATCAATCAATCAATCAATGAATCAAAACTGGGGCTTCAGTTTGAAGGAGTTCCAGGTCACATTTGGCATTGGGCAATGAATGTTGCAGAGGGGGTTACTTCTAATGCTCAGCCCTGTGTGTGTTTGTGTCTGTGTAGCCAGCAGGGCACTCTCCAGCATTTCCAAGCAATCGCACAGAGGCTCAACAGGCCTCCAGCTTCCCACCCTGCTTCATTACAGTTCAGGTTAATAAAAATGTTCATCTCGACAGGCCCACCGAGGGGAAAAAAAACACAATTAAAAAAGCCCAGCACTTCATTAAATTGCATCCCAGCAGGAATTGCAGGAGAAATATGACATGTCGCTACTGTTCCTGCTGCCTTCGCCAGAATCGTTATAAATGGGCCAGAGACCTGTTATGTAGGCCTTTCCTCTCCACCCGCTAAACTCACGAGTTGCATGCAAAGTTGAAGTCAAGACGTGAGCCCTGCTTGCTTTGGTATGAACTTTGGAAGCATCGGTTCTCATTGTGGTTGCTGTTCATGGGCTGGGATGAATGGGAGGCGCCCAAGGCAGCTGTGGCATCCAACGTGCAACTTGAGAAAAATCAAGATGTCCTGGTAGCTCCTCCATCCCCAAAGACAGCACTCTTTGTGTTCCCTATGCCATGTCCTCAGGGGTGGAGAACATCCCTTTCCAAAGGACCATATGCCACTGGTGGGCGGGGCCAGAAGCAAAAGTAGGTGGAGCAACAAACACAAATGTTACCTTTGTACAGTAGGCTGGTTTCTATGCATGGTGCTGCTTCAGAGGAAGGAAGGGGGCAAGGCCTGGTGGGAAAGACACACATCCATCTCATCTTCTCCCACAAAGGTTCACCTGCCCAGTAGCTTCCTCTTTTTTTTGCATTTTCTTTACCCTTCCTCTTGCTTCTCCCTGCCACACCCTCTGACCATTCCAATTGCTCTGGGCTGCTCAGCCTAACCTGCAGTGATTGGCAGCTGTTTCAATCTAACTTAAATGAGCCCCAGATCCTGCCAAACAGGCTTGATTGGGCCTCAGTCGAATCCAGTACATAGCCCTGGTGTATATGCTAAACATTCTTGTGGGAGATTGTAGTCAAATATAACCATAGCATGTGTAATGCTAGTTAATACATGAAGGGGTTAAGACCATAGATTTGTACTGCTAGACTCAGCTAGGTCATGGTCACACACCCCACCTGGAAGGAAGTGGGTTAAATTTCTTTCCTTTGTTTATCTCTCTTTCGCATCATGTAACCAGTGAGGGAGGGCATCTGCGGAGGTCGCTCCCAGCCCAGATGGCCGCATGGCTCCTAACAAAGCCATCTTAGTGTTTCTACACTATTAATTTAGAAACACACTCCCTCTTAGCCTACCATGTGAACTCTGTAAGGAATGGAGGTCTGACTATAGGCTCAAACCATGTGATTAACTCACTAGTCACTTTTGTGTTGCTAGACCAACTATTTTGAATTACTTTGTCACACTGTGTAACCAAGATTTTCGCACCTGTGTTTTACCTACTGCTACATGGGTAAATGCAAGAATACGACCTTTGAAGAAGTTTTGTAAGTAAAAGCCATTTAAATTATGGGTCTGTTCACTGCTAGAGGGGTAGAGTAAGGGAGAGTGCTGGAAGCATTTTTAAGTAGGATATTTTAAAGAGTCTAACAACTGATATTTCCCATGCTTCACTGTGCTGCTAGCTCATGTTCATTTTTAAAACTCTGCTGAGACTCTTTTACTGAGAAGAACCTATTCAGTCCTTTGTTTCTGGATATAGCTATCCAGAGCTTTCTTTTCAAACTACCAAATGGGGGTTAATTGAAGCTAAGAACTATACTATCTCATCCCTCTCAGTTCTTTCCTGACACAGAACATAATCTGAGCTAGCGTACCTCCTTCCCTCTTTTGCACTTTGAATAATACAACAGTAACACCTGAAGCACCAGGGACCCTGGAAAATGTAATTTTCCCAGGGCACCTGAATCCTATTTATTTATTTAGAAAACCTTATTTACTGCTTAACATTCAGGAATTCCAAAGCAGGGTACAAATGGAGTAAATTCAAAGAATAACAATAAATAGTATAAAACGATACAGTTGAATGCATTTCCTACAGTTTCCACAGTGACCAACAATGTACACCCGCCAGTACCGGTCAGGAAATGCTTTGCTGAAAGTATAGAATAGATGGCACATGCCGTTTCACATAGTTTCTGTCCTTGGCATGGATCAAGCACTCTGAACATCATGTGTCTCAGGCTCCCGTGACACCTTGAATTGGGCTTTCATTGTCCTCTGCAGCTCAAAGGACGCCGAAATCAGCTTTTAATAAGCACTGGAACCAATTCTAACGGTATTTTTGTGTTTTGTGTTCAATTATTTATTGAGCATCTGTAGTGATCTGGACATTTAGAAGAGAGGAATCAAGAGTTGGGCCCTGCCCACAGGCTGCCAACAGCCTATAATAAGCCACTCTTGCGATGGAAATAGCTGTCCTCAGTTGTGTCATTCATCGACGCAGGGCATGCCCCTTGCCTCTGTTAGATCAGCTGTTGTTGAAGGGAGCTCTGACAGGTCTCTGGGCTCAACCTTGCAGTCAGCTTGTGTCACCATCTTTCTCTACCCAGATCTCCCTGATCAGTTCCCCAACTGCAGCAGGCAGCAGATACAGCGCTTCCTGCCCGCAATGAACAGAGACTGAAAATTGCAACCTTTGTCAATTGGGGTGATTTTTTCATGAAAGGAAGCCAGTTTCTTTCCTTGTGGAATTGCTTGGTGACATTTTTTGGTGTCTCGTGGATGGTCCTTGGCTTCCCTTCTCTATGGCTGCGTACACACCACACATTAAAAGCACATTGTCACCCCCCCCAAACAATCCCGGGAACTGTAGTTTGTTAAGGGTGCCGGGAATTATAGATCTCCAAGGGAATAAACTACACTTCCCAGAATTCTTTGGAGGGAAATAATGTGTGTTCAATGTGCTTTCAGTGTATGGTGTGTACACGGCCTATATAGGTGGAGCAACCTCTTGTTTGGCTTGGCATCCTTTTGTAAAGAAGTGAGGAACCTCAGCTCTCTACGCCAGTCTACCTGACCCTTATAACTCTCCCCAGGTGATGCCCTTCTTTCCAGGCCACACCCATCATAGACCCCAAGCACAAGAGCACTCTCCCATCCTGTGGTCTCCTGCAACTTTTATTCAAAAGCATATTGCCTCTGACAGTACAGGTAGACTGTAGCCATGGATAGCCTTTATCTGCACGAATCTATCCAATCCACTTTTAAATCCATCCATGTTTGGGGCTGCCACGACTCCTGTGGGAGGAAACTTTTGTCTGTTTCGAATCTTCCAACATTTGACTTCATTGCATGTCCACGAGTTCTAGACTTATGAGAGAGGGAGGAAACCTTTTCTCTGCTCATTTCCTACACACCATGCATAATCTTATAGACTTCTGTCATGTCAGCTCTTACTCACTTTTTCTCTGAACTAAAATAAAACAAAGCCAAATATTGTAACCTTTCCTCATTGGGGAGTTATACAGATGCAGCAGATTTATAGACAGGTTTATAGAGAGACATAGTCCAGGATGGTCAACCTGCAGCCCTCCAAATGTTGCTGAACTGCAATTTGCTCACAGTCCCCAGGATTCATAACAAGGAGACATGTAGCAGGGCCTTTTTTGTGGTGGGTCCTTGGATATGGAAGAATCTCCCCCAGAAGCTGGTCTCTGTCCCCTTTGTTGTTGGAATTCCAATCTCGGCTAAGGACACTGGGTTGTAGCCAGCCTACTTTTACTCAGAATGCTGCCAAGTTACTCATGCCCATTGGGTCTACTCTGAGGAGGACTACCATTTCTCTTTACCCTAAGCCAGGCATAGGCAAACTCTGCCCTCCAGATATTTTGGGACTACAACTCCCATCATCCCTAGCTAACAGGACCAGTGGTCAGGGATGATGGGATTTGTAGTCCCAAAACATCTGGAGGGCAGAGTTTGCCTATGCCTGCCCTAACCCTTCTCCATTTGACATGGTGCTGTTTTCCTGAATGGTAGTAAGTGCCGATTTCTGTTTTTCTAATGACTGTTACTTTAGGAATACAGTGGTATGGGGCCTCCTGCTGCTGCTGCACCGCCGGAGCATGATTTCTGTTCTCATCCTGAAGCAAAGTTCTTTACCTGAGGTACTATTTCTGGGTTAGTGGAGTCTGTAACCTGAAGTGTATGTAACCCGAGACAAAGCTTTGCTGCAGTCCTTTCTTGTGCATTGCCCTGAGCCCCGTTGGAGGGAAGGAAACACAACATTCAACTTCACTGGATTTCCACCATTTCCAGTATCAGGAGAGATAGAGAAAACCTTTTCACTAGCCACTTCCCTCATGTCTCCTCTCACTTACCTTCTCTCAACTAAAAAGCTACTTTTACTCCTAGGGGAATCGCTCCATCCACTTGATCATCTCGGTTGCCCTTTCCTGAACCCCTTTCCAGCTCTACAATATTATTTTTGAGTCGAGGTGACCAGAACCGTAGATAAAAGCACCTGCTATTACAAGCGGAACAGCTGAGGGGTACACATAAAAGTCTGGTTTCAGCTACGAAACCCCATGAGACTTGTCCCCGAGGCAGCAGCTGAATCTCCCACAAGGAAATATCCTTATTAAATAGCACCAGGCCATTTTTGCAGTCCTTAAAAGCATCGACCGCAGCCCCCAAAACAATTGTGGTTCTGCTGTCAGGATTATAGCCTGAAGCGACGCTGCTGTTATCTGTGATCTCGTCAGATTTGACAACCTGTAGAGGGCAGCGTGTGTCACTGCTTGGCTCCAGATACCTCAAAGGGGAATGGAGGAAAGAAAACTGTGACACATTGTTCAATCCACAACTCAGTTAAGGCAAAGCAGTTGGGCTTTTAGCCTGTGGGGATCCCGCTGAAGCCAACGTAACCTGACAGATTTAAACTCCAAATAGTTCTGACTTCACAGGGTTGTGTCATTGGATTCTCTTGGCGGTGGAGGTTGGTCCATTGGGGCAAATGGGGCACTGCCCTTCCAGCTGCACTCTGCCCACATCCAGCTCCCACTTGCCTGCCTTCTTACATCCAGTACATGGGGAGGCCCTAGTTACCACCTTCCTCTTCCTTCGTCTTAGGCCACATTCGCACCATACCTTTAAAGCACCATGATGCCACTTTAAAAACAGTCATGGCCTCCCACAAAGGATTATGGGAGCTGTTGCTTGTTAAGGGTGCTGAGAGTTGTTAGGAGGCTCCCACTTTGCTCACAGAGCCTCAGCCATTCAATCAATCCTTCTTCTTAGGGAACTTTGGGCACTGTAGCTCAGAAAGTCAACTGTGCTGGTCCCGAGGGTTAACTGTGCGGCGAGGTCCGAGTCCAGTCCGAGGTCGAGGGTGCAGTATGGAGGCTGTCCGTCAAAGCTGAAGCGGGGTCCAAGGCAGGGAGTCGAGTGAGGTCAGGAACTCTGGCAGAAGAGCAGGACAGGGTGCAGGCAGGAACAGGCTACCAACAATGTTGCTCCCGCAATCTGGGGCTGGCTGGCTTTTATCTGCTCCGAGGTATAGGGCAGCCCTGATCCACAGGTGACTCGCCTCTCCTGGCCTGGAGGTGAGCACTCCTCCTGCAGTAACTTAGTTCCCTCCGCCTCTCTGCCCTGAGTCTCTGCAGCTCAGGAGAGGCTGGAGGGTTACAGGACCCAGAGGCAACCTCAGCTTCCCCTGACGGGGCTGAGAGTGGAGCACCTGCAGGCAATGGGTCCTCCATCACCTCAGGAGCCAGAGCAGACTCAGCTGATGCCTGCACCTGAGGATCCAGCACAGGCGAGGAGCCTTCAGGCTCAAACCCCAGCCCCGGCTTAGCTGGTTCTGGAGGCGGGGAATCCTGCGCAGGCTGGGATTCCTCAGGTTCAGCCTCCGAGTCTGAATCCCAGGCCATCACATCATCACTGCTAGATACATTGTGTATAATTTAACCTTCCAGATGTTGCAGAACGACAGCTTCCATCAGCCTCAGCAAGCATAGCCAATGGCTAGGGGTTATGAGAAACATCTGGTGGGCCAAAGTTTCCCCACATCTGATTTATATGGCTCATGGGCTCACAACATTAACGCCCCAGGAGATCTTGCCTCCCCATTGGGCTCTCTCCATGCCAGAGCTTTGGGTCCATCGCAGAGCAAGAAAAGTTTCTGAGCTTCCAGCACCATTCAAAACTCACACACAAACTCTAGCTGTTGTCTTTCTGTCTTACAAGGTGATGCTGCTTCCAGCTCGGTGAGGGTGGGAAGGAGGGTTCCCCTCCCCCGCTGTTTGTCTCTATGGCAACACAGCAACCTCTTTGGACATGTAAATGGAGGTACTTAACTGGCCAACGAAGGCAATTTTCTTACAAAGAAGCTGGTCTGGCCAGTTCAGCAGGTTTGCTCTTATATATCCTAACCCCGCAGATAGCAACCCCCCCCCCCCCGGCAAACAGTTCCAGAAATAAGTTCAGAGATTCTGTGAGTTAAACAAGGAGCAATCCAAGTGGATTGCAGGGCGGAATGTGTAGCAGAAGCAGAATGCAAGGCAGAATGAACTTAAGGAGTAGCCAAGAGATGAAGTGGGGAAGCAAGAGATGGAGTGCGGAATATCCTCTCATCCCTAAGATGGAGTGTCTGCAATATCTTATCTTGATGGTTGGGCTTTCTTATTATTGGAGCCTGTCCTGCTGCGGCAAATGCCTCCACTTTCCCCTGCCTGCTCTTCAACTCCCCTTCCCTTAAAGGGAATAACTCAGCAGAGGAGCAAGATTGCTGCAGCCAGGACCATCTTTCAGTTTTTGTCAAGCCTGCCTGGAAATACACTCTTATGGATCACATCTCTCTATTAATAGCCCCAGCTTTTAGACAGCCTTGGGGAGAGAAAGGCATGAAACTTATGGAACGTGTCAGAAAATGCTGCATGGGGGTAAGAACTGAAGAAGAAGAAAAAATCTCATCTGGCCCTGGGAAGAGCAGCTACTCTCTCAATTCTCCCATCCTTTAGCAGCCAGTGTTATTAATACCCCTAACGAAAATGTGATTGCATCTGGCTGGAGGAAGATGGAAGAAGGGAGCGGCCTGCCATCTAGCCAAAATATTTTTTAAAAAGAGGAAAGTTTACATTATAGTTTCCCCCCATGACTTCGATGCCGCTGCGAGAACTTTGCTTCCTCTGAGAATTTCTTTCACTCTTACAGATAGATGTTTTCCACTGAAAGAGATAGCAAGAGGTTCCATTCATGCATAGAGCCTCCCACAGAGTAGGGAAATTGCAATGAATTTGCGTTGGTGTAGGTCAGAGATCCACATGGGGCAAGTTCCTTTGCTCCTAGGTCCCAACTGCATTCGTACTACTGAAAATCTTATTTTGGGGAAATGGGAACACACACATATATATAATCTATTAAGCAGTTGTAACGCTGGTAGGGCTAGTATGACAAAGCATCAGACTCATTCATGGTTCTGTGATCTGTGGTGTGGGCAGCAAAGCTTCATGCTGGTCTCTGTGCCACAATACAGTCGTACCTTGGATCCCAAATGCCTTGGTACTCAGACGTTTTGGCTCCCAAACACCCCAAACCTGGAAGTGAGTGTTCTGGTTTGCGAACGTTCTTTGGAACCTGAACGTCCGAAAGGGCTTCCGCAGCTTCCGATTAGCTGCAGGAGCTTCCTGCAGCCAATCAGAAGCCGTGCTTTGGTTTCCAAACATTTTGGAAGTCAAACGGACTTCCAGAAAGGATTCCGTTCGACTTACAAGGTATGACTGTACACCAAACTGCTCTACAAAGAACTTCACTCTCCTTTCCCCAGTGAACACCCTGCTTCTCCCTCTCATAGAATCATAGAGTTGGAAGCGACCTCAGGTTCATCTAGACCAACCTCCTGCAATGGAGGAATCACAGCTAAAGAATCCCTGACAGATGTACACCCAACCTCTGTTTTAGAACCTCATACGAAGAAGACAGTCCACCACCTTCTCAGCTAGTCCATTCCCCTCTCTCCCTCTCCCCACCTCTCATTCTGATAGTAGCTTCAGAATTTTTCAGGCTTCAGCTCAGCTCAGGCTGGACCCAAAGCATAAAACAAGGCTGCTGGATCTTGCCAAGGGCCCATCTATTGCAGCATCCTGTTCTCACAGGGTCCAACCAGATACCTGTGAGACTCCTGTAAGCTGGATACAAGAGAAGAGCACTGTGCCTACCTTTGATTCCCAGAAACTGGTATTCAGAGGCAGAATGCCTCTGAGAGTGGAGGTAGATAATTGTCATCAGTGGCTGTTGACAGGGCCTTTGTAGACAGAGTCATGATCAGCCAAAAGGCAAGGCACAGAATTAGCTTGGAGATGGCGACTGTAGCGGTAGCTCAGGGGCAAATCATTTGCCTTGCATGCAGAATGTTTCAGGTTCAGGTTCAGTCCCAGGCATCTCTAGGTAGGGCTGAACATGTCCCTTCCCTCACATGGTGGAGAGTTGCCGCTGGCCAGTGTTGGTGATACTGAGTTAGATTGTGATGGCCTGGGATTTGGACTCGGATGCTGAACCTGAGGGATCCCAGCCTGCACAGGATTCCTCACCTCTAGAACCAGCTGAGCCGGGGCTGGGGCATGAGCCTGAAGGGTCCTCACCTGTGCTGGGTCCTCAGGTGCAGGCATCAGCTGAGTCTGCTCTGGTTCCTGAGGTGATGGAGGACCCATTGCCTGCAGGTGCTCCACTCTCAACCCCGTCAGTGGAAGCTGAGGTTGCCTCTGGGTCCTGTAACCCTCCAGCCTCTCCTGAGCTGCAGAGGCTCAGGGCAGAGAGGCAGAGGGAACTAAGTTCCCTCAGGAGGAGTGCTCACCTCCAGGCCAGGAGAGGCGAGTCACCAGAGGATCGGGGCTGCCCCATGCCTCGGGGTAGATAAAAGCCAGCCAGCCTCAGTCCCAAGTTGCAGGAGCAACATTGTTGGTTGCTAGTTCCTGCCTCCACGTTGCACCTTTGACCATGGACCAGACTTGGACCTCGCCTCTTGGGTAACCCACGGGACCAGCACATAGATGGGCCAATGGGCCAACTCAGTAGAAGGCAGTTTCCTGTGTCCTCAGGTTGCTATTGTTCTCCTGAAAGGACACTTTGACGTCACTGCTAGAAACTGAGCCAGATAGCTACTGGCTTTGCATTCCACCACCTTCCCAAAGGGAAAACAACCCTTGTTTCTTTAACCCAACATGCCTTAATGCAACTTGAGATCTTTTTTGTGTGTGTGTGTGTGTGTGTGTGTGTGTGTACACGAAGCACAGTCAAATTGAGTTATGTCTGCCAAGCGCTTCCTCCATCTCATTTTAAGAACCAAACTAGACAGCACGTGAAATGTGTGAATGCATTTTTCATGTATTTGTTTTTTGTTTTTTTAAGTGCATGATGGGGAGGAGCAATGAATCAAGACTGGGATAGCACTGAACAAAAAGAGGAGATTAAACCCTTTCCTCCCATGCCCCTGATGGAAATTGCCCCTCCCCAAAGCTATTTTTTTACACTCCAGATATTTCCACTCATGATCACTTCTCCAAGCCTTCAAGGTTGCTAATTCATAGGATCAGAGTTGGAGGCAGCCCTTGAAGGCCATTTGTTCCAGCTGCTTGGTTGATGGAGGAAATCCAGAGCAAGAACATCCACAACACATAGCTGTGCAACCTTGGCGGGGTGGGGAAGAGCTGACCACCCCACGAAGTGAATTGGTTCCACTGCTGAACTGCTTTTACTCTCAATAAGTTAAGAACATAAGAAAGGTCCTGGTGGAAGTTGGAGCCCAACTTCTGGAGGGCCTCAGATTCCCTATCCTTAAGACAGACAGAGAAAAACAACAACACAGTTTTTATTGAATTCAGTGGGACTAATTTTTGAGCAGGGAGAAGGCTGAATAGGTGGCAGCTGTGACTGGATAGCAGCTTGAGCAGGAGGATGCTATTTTGTCACCTGGAACCAGGCATCACCTCCACAGATTGGAGCAGGTCCACCTGCCCTGGCAGGACACACACTTGCAACCCCGATAGTCTTACAAGATGAGCACCATGCCTCGTAACTGAAAGCTTGGGGTGAAGGGTGGAGAAACTTGTTGGGACATCCTCGTCTCTTCAGTCCACTTCTTCCCCTCCTCCTGAATTGTGACCCCTGAACATTTTGGCTGCTGCTGCGCCTGTACCATTACTTGGTACTTTCTTTCTTACTTCCAACTAAGAGCCTCTGCCTACTTGCGTTGAGTGGAAGCCAGGACAGAGCCCTACATATAATGCCTTGGCTTGAACCTGGGACCTTCTGCATGCAAAGCAGAACACTCCCTCACTGCATGCTCTCCCACTCAGCTATGGTCCATCCATTGATGTGATGACCTACATAACTACAACTCCCATTATCCCTGACCATAGGCCACACTGCCTGCTGTTGTAGTTTACAATACCTGGAGGGGGCCACATTAGTTATCCCTGCTCTACTCAAATAAACAGCATTTTTCTACTTTTGCTTCATCCTCTTGCCTTCCGCTGGTCGTCGGAGCCATCTCAAAGCCACAGGTTTTTCCTTTCCCCCTTCTTTTTTCTCATTTCAAAAGGAATAAAGAAAAAAGCTAGTTAATAATTAAAACACAGAGAGAGTGTGGCAAAAAGCACCAAATGTACCATAGTGATGTCAAAACTTAAAGCAGACATCAATGCTTTGATTCCCCGAGATGTGTGCTTATTGTATAAGCATACTGCGGATAGGTGGAGGGAAGAGTTAGTGGGGAGTTGTTCGCAGATTGGAAATATTTCCTTCTGTGTTTTGACGGATTCCCCCTCCTCTCGCTGTTTGAGATAGCCGAGGTTGAAACAGAGAGAAGAAAAATATTGTGCTAGGAGAGATGCATCTACAGGTGTAATAAACCAAGACTGAAAAGCACAAATGTACCCTTATTCGGTGCTTTCCCCCCAAGAAAAATAGGAACTCACCATGAAGTTGTTACAATAAGTTGCTGGGTGACTCAGGATAGCCCTGAACAAGATGCTGGTTTGACAACAGCCTCGTTCAGCACTTGCAGAGATGCTTAAAAATACAGCAAGCTGTCTTCCTAGCTGATTTGGGGGTCGCCCCTGGTTCTGGTGCAGGTCAAATAAATACGCCCCCATCTCCCTCATTCTCTTAGATCAGGGGTCAGCAACCTTTTCCAGCCATGGGCCGGTCTACCGTCCCTCAGACCATGTGGTGGGCCGGACTATATTTTGAAAAAATATATATGAATGAATTCCTATGCCCCACAAATAACCCAGAGATGCATTTTAAATAAAAGGACACATTCTTCTCATGTAAAAACACACTGATTCCTGGACCATCTGCGGGACGGATTGAGAAGGCGATTGGGCTGCATCCGGCCCACGGGCCTTAGGTTGCCTATCCCTGTCTTAGATTCAGGCAGATGGCTGAGACTGCCCTTGAAGGGCCTTTGTGCAAACATATGCATGTGCAGTGGTAGAGGTCTGGCTTAAAGCCTTCTACTGCTACATGGGAGACAGATTGAAGAAGAGGGAATATGAATTCTGGCCGGTCCTACGCTTTCTCTTGCCCCATTCCTCGCTCACCTCAGATTTCTCTCTACTGCCCAGCCCTGATAATGTGTACACAGTGACCTGTGAGTAGGCCCCATTGAGCATAGTGGGAGTTACTTTTGAGTAAATGTGCAATGGATCACACCACTGAAACATGCAACCACTGTAGTTTTTCACAGACATGGCACATCTCCCCTCTAATGAAGAGAAGGTTGGCTGAGCGTAAACTCATCTCGTTCAACATGGTCTATTTAGACTGGCAGCTATCTTGGCCCTGGACATGCAGAGTTCTCTGACAGCAGGAAGAAGCTGTAGTAGAGCGACAGAGCATCTGTGTTGCATGCAGAAAATCCCTGATACAATCCTGGGTATCTTCAGGTAGGTCTGGAAGAGAACCAGAAACCTTTGGCTCCTCTTCTCCTTGAACTGTGTCTACCTGAGCTAGTCATTAGAAGCAGTATTGTACCACTTTAAGCAGTCATAGTTTCCTCCAAAGAATTTTGGGAACTGTAGTTTGTGATGTGTGCTGAGAGTTGCTAGGAGTTACAATTTTCAGAGCTCTCTTTCAAGAGGGATTTATTGTTAATTTACTCTGGAAATTGTAGCTCTCTGAGGGGAGTAGGGGTGTCCTAGCAACTCTCAGCATCTTAAACAAACTACAGTTCCCAGAATTCTTTGGGGAAGCCATGGCGGGTTAAAGTGGTGTGATACTGCTTTAAATGTGTAATTCAGATGGACCCTAAGAACTAGTGCCTGAGTGCCCTTTCTCCCTCCCTCCCTCCCTTCCTTCCTCCCTCCCTCCCTTCCTTCCTTCCTTCCTTCCTTCCTTCCTTCCTTCCTTCCTTCCTATCCCTTTTCCTTTTGTGCTGTGTCTTTTACATTGTGAGGCTGAGGGCAGAGAATTATTTATTGCTGTAAGCAGCTCTGGGAACCTTTCTGAACTGAAGAGCTGGATAAAAATGCTTTCAATAGAATACAATTTTTGTGTTTTTTTAAAAAAATGTCTAATCCCTTTTAAAGAGTGCATCGCTGAATCTTGTATTAGTAGATTCCCTAAACCTTTCCCTTTACTTTTAACTAGTCCTGTCTATGCCAAACAGTTTTCTTGGATGACCCTTGAGCTATGGTATAATGCAGGCACCTGCAAACTTGGCCCGCCAGCTTTTTTTAGGACTACAACTCCCATCATCCCTAGCTAACAGGACCAGTGGTCAGGGATGATGGGAATTGTAGTCCGAAAACAGCTGGAGGACTGGGTTTGGGGATGCCCGCTATAATGGGACAGCGGCTGGATCTCTCTACCATAGTCACTTTCTCCTTGCAATGCTTTAAAAGCAAATCAAAACATCATTTTCCCCTGTCCCCCCATATGGAAATTGCCTTAGCCATTTCTTTTCTAGTGAAGATGCTCCAAAACCCTTAATCATCTGGGTTGCCCTGTCTTTTACTCCACCTTTCCGAGCTCTATAGATGGCAAGCAAGGCTGCCATAGACCTGCCTTTGCTATCAGACGACAGGCAGAGCAATCAAGAGGGAGAGAGAGCCTGCCGCTTACATAAGAGCATCTTTGACTTCATGGAACATTTGATAATATTTGGCCGCCGTCTAATAATAGGCAGTCAATTGACAATGTCTCACCGGTCAATTGACTGGCGTGCTTAGCACAATTTAAATCCGCCTGCAGCCATGTACTTGCTGGGGGGGCTTTTCCAAACCATTTTTCCCCTCCTCCCCCGTGCAGGGAACTGCGTCATGCTTCATCAGCTGCTGCATGCAATCTGAATAACCTTCTCCCAACTATAATGATCGCCACTGGGAAAGAAATCACATTTCCCCGGCCCCTTGCCAACCAATCCCTGCCTGCCCACCCCCAAGATCATGAAACCATTGCGATTGCAAATGGGGGAACATGGTCACGAGATGGGCCATCAAGATGTCTGCATCATCCAGCATCTGTCGTGGCCCATATCTGAATAGAGGGACCACTGATGATCTCAATAACCACCGGTCCCTGTCTTTTTCCTTCTGCTTCTTCTCCTTGTTCATCTGTCCTCTCCAAGTGAGTGAGCAGTGAGGGGAGCAAGGGGATTGGGCAGGAAGCCAAGGCTGTTTCTAAGGGTGTAGAGATGTTGTCCATCCTCTGCAGGAATGGGGGGAACTTTTTCAGCCTTAAAAATGAACCAAGGAATTCCTTCTCCAAACAATGAGTTTAGAAACCCGCCTACTACACAAAACTAAACACACCCTTTGTTATCCTCCAATTAGACAAACCAGAGGCATGGGAAAGTATGGAGTATCACAGGAGTCACCAACCTTTTGGTGCCAGTTTTGAAATTTTGGGGGGCCAGTCTCAACATGGCTACCAGAGTGGTCGTGGCATAACACAACATGGCGGCCACATCTGAAAGGGTGAGGAAAGAGACAAGAGCACAAAATGATGCTGTCTCCACCTAAATGGGAAAAAAGTCTGAGGAAATGTGGGCATGTGTTTAATGTAGGTGGGGTCACTCCAGCGTATAGCAGAACTGAACAGGAAGAGCAAACAGCCTCATTGCAGATATTCGAGGGGCTATTTAGTGAAACCTTTTATGGGTGCCCCAGGTGGTACTGGGAGATATGCTGGCACTTGTGGGTGCCATTTTGACGACGACTCAGGTAGCGTTAAGACGGACCACAATATGGCCTCAGGTTGGTTTCCAAAGACGTTTTTAGTCACTGTAATTAAAATGGGCATTTCTGTTCAGCCTGAATATTGACGCGCTGGTGACGGCAAGAGCCAGTAACAGATTTTGGCACCAGTGTGTATATCTATTTTTTCCCCTATTACACGTTGTTAAATATACCCTTCATTCAACCCAGTCTATTGATTTCAAAGCAACGAGAGTTAATAAAACAGACGGCAGGAGGTAAAAGGAGGGGAGGGTTATGCAGTCACAGACAGCTAGAATGAACTGCTTTCATTCACCCAGCTAGACATCTGCCTTGTTAGTTAAATGTTTAAAGTTCCCTTCTCCCCTCTCACTCTTTCTTTTTCTTTTTCACAAAAAGAGCCCCATCAGCAAAGAACGAGTGGAAGTTAGGACGATCACGTATGGTGTTGCTGTGTGTGCGGTTTCTTTGGCTGAATACTCATATTTGTTGATTACCTTCCCTGCTTGAGATGAGAGGTCTGCTTCGTACATCAACTTTATATATGTTAGGGGTAATATAAGCTGAGAGGTTAATGTGTACAAACTGCAGTTGAAATATGCACCTTCCCCAAGGGCTGTTTGAGATTGCACAAATTGACAGCGAAGTGTGCACAGTTCCCGCCCCATGAATTGATTATGTGCATATTCTCCATGAGGCCTGGTGAATGTGCACAATCACCAGCTACTCTGCACATGAACTAGTCAACTTACATGTCAGGTAACAGGACAGCTCTCACCAACCTGGTGCTCCCCAGATGTTTCAGATGACAACTCCCACCAGCCCCAGCCAGCACGGCTGGTTGGAGGAGTTGTCCAAAACATCTGGAGAACATCAGGTTGGTGAAGGTTGTTCTTTCAAGTCCTTCTCTCAGCTCTCCTGGTACCTCTCTTGCCCCTGCCCAGAATCCCAGGAGGAATTAAACTCCAAGAAGAAGAATTCCTGGAGTCTTTGTGAATGGAGTGATGCGTCTGTTCTGTGTTGGCCAACAACCTTAATCCTGGTAGTAGTAGCAGTAGCAGTAGCAGCAGTAGTAATAATAATAATAAATAATAATAATATCATCACATGGGGCAGAAGGTGAGGCTCAGTGAGAGGGTGGGCTATGAAGATAATTGAGTTATTCCTCCAGTTAATGATCCAACAGTGAAAAAGAGAGGAAAGCTAACCTGCCTTTGAACAAGAGCCTTCAAGGTAGCTTGATATACCTGCTCTCAAGATTAATCTGTGGTTGGGCTTGCCAAATGGTGGGAAGTCCATATTAGACAAAAGGAAGCTCTTCAGCACATAGCCCATAGTTAAACTATGGGATTTGCTGTTACATCATCATCATCATCATCATCATTACTTCTCACCATTCACCTTAAAGTCTGAGGGTGGGTTGCAACATTAAAACAAATTAAAAACAGTTGAAAACATCAACAAAAGTGTCAAAAGCCAGGGTAAAGAGGTGCATCTTCAGCATCCTTCGGAACCTGTATAATGAAGGAGCCACAGATACACCTCTGTGGGGAGGGACTTCCACAGCTTAGGAGCCGCCTCAGAGAAGGCCTTCTCCTGGGCCTCCACCCCCTGAGCTTTTGAGGACAGAGGGACTTCCAAGATGACACCCTCTTCTGATCTCAGCACCTGAGAGGGGTTGTAGGGAAGGAGGCCTCAGATATTTGAGGCCTGGGTCATTTAGGGCTTTAAACACTAACATGAGCAGCGTAACCCGGAAATGAATTGGCAACCAGTGCAGCCGTTTAAAAACAGGGGTTATACGAGGTCCAAATGGACCCCAGCCAGCATTTTGGACCAAATAAAGTGTCAGGCTTAAGGGAATCCAATCCCTCCCATGGTGGCAGTCTAGAAGCAGATAACAAAGAGTTCTTACCAAGTCTTTATTATTCAATATTCACAGAGAGAGAATGTAGAGATGCCGTCCCTCTCCTATTATATGTCATCCCTGTGTCAGCTGATCTGTGCTTTCTGCCTCTGAGCTTTCTGATCTCCTACTCTCAGTGCTTGCCTGGACCTGGGAGGGGTGGGTCAGAAATGCTTTCTAAAGACACTGAGTCTGTCAGCTGTCTCTCCCCTGGTGCTGCTTCTTCTTCCTCCTGTTCCTCTCCCAATATTTCCCAGCTTCTCCCTTCTGCAGCCTCTGAACGATGACCTTCTGTGAACCACTGTTGTAAATCTATACTGTCCTCCTCTTCTCGGGAAGGTTCAGGAGGAGGGGGGGTGGTCCTCACCATTCCTCCCCAGTGTCACGGTCCAGTTCATGGGCGATCAAAGTCCTGGCAGGGGATGTCAGGTCCGGGGGCAAGATGGCGGGGTGGGAGCAGGAACAGGGGTCCAGAAGCCAGGATTCAGGAAGCCAAGAGTCCAAGGGTCAGAGAGCTGGGAGTCAAGAAGCCAAGGATCCGAGGATCAGGAAGCAAGGAGGCACGAAGTCAGGGGTCCGAGGATCAAGAAGCAAGGGGTCAAGAAGCTGAGGTTCAAGGATCAGGAAGCAAGAAGCCAAACGCAGCAAGGCAGGGAGTGTGTTGCTCTGGCAAAGAGCCGAAGGGAAATGCTGACCTTATATCCCTTCCCAGCTCTTGCCACCAGGTGCTGTGAGTTACCAATCGGCCTCTCCTGTGAGGCCACACCTTGCCTCTTCGGAACAAACTTAGGAAGGTCTCATTCCTGCAAATTCCTATTAGTCACAGGGCCTGGCTCCTGCACACACACCCGACACCCAGCCCAGTCCCTGACATGAAGTTTCTGATTCACCTTCAAGGGCAGCCCCACACAGACCGCATTGAAATCCAGCCTGGAAGTCGCCAGAGCATGGAGCACAGTCGGCATGCCATCTTTGTCCAAAAAGCAGCTGTAGCTGGCAAATCAGACGGAGCTGAATAAAGGCACTGCTATAGCATGTCATGATGGCTATCCAACTTGGATGGCTTTAAAATGGGATTAGGCAAATTCTTGGCAGACAAGGCTATCAATGGCTACTAGTCACAATGGAGATATGTTACCTCTAGGATCGGATGAAACATGGACTTTGGGAATCACAAGCAGGAGAGGGCTATTTTGCTCTTGTCTTCGTTGGCAGGAGGTCCACAGAGGCATCTGGCTGGCTACTGCAGAGACAGAAGGCTGGATTGGAAAGACCTTTGGTCTAATCCAGCAGGGTTGTTGTAATGCCTTGTTCCTGGGATCTCCCTGTGGCTTTTTCTTTTTTGGGGTGTGTGAAATGGACTGTTATTTTTTAGAGCCGATTCAGCTGGTTTTTATGACTCTCGGATTTTCCCCATGAATAAGTTAAGATCGCTTAGTGCTCCAAGTATCATTTGATTTAGTTAGGGGAGTTCCTTCACTTCCCAAGTGGAAAAAGAAAGGAGTTTGTTTTTGAAAGGAAGTCTGGAAAGATAAAGAGAGCGGCAAGAATAGACACTACACCGGAGACCGTTGCAGGCTGGTAAGGATGGGCAAATCTGTTTATTATGGTTTCTCGAGGTTTCTCATTTTTCCAATCTTAAAATTCATTTCTCCACATCAGAGAGGGTTTTTTTTTGAAGCCCTCATGAAAATTCAGCTACACTTTGGTGCAAACATCTCCTAATAGTCACATACAGTGGTACCTCAGGTTACAAACACCTCGGGTTACAAACACTTCAGGTTACAGACTCCACTAACCCGGAAGTAGTACCTTGGGTTAAGAACTTTGCCCCAGGATGAGAACAGAAATCATGCGGCGGAGGCATGGTGGCAGTGGGAGGCCCCATTAGCTAAAGTGGTACCTCAGGTTAAGAATGGTTTCAGGTTAAGAACGGACCTCCAGAACGAATTAAGTTCATAACCAGAGGTACCACTGTATATGTATGTCATTTTGCCTAAAACACCTTTTTGCAAAGCGTTTTTTCTGAATATAAGGCCTGCTTGCATGCCATTCTTACCAGTACATGTATATTTATACATGCTTTATCCCCTGGCAGATGCATTTTTGCTCCCATTACTTGGCTGGAGAACTTAATTGCAAAATTCAAAGAAGTGTGAAGGATGATGGTGTAAGTGCAAATTAGATAGGTTTGCCTTTAAATGCAATATGAATTTCTCCTACATTTCTACGGGATGGTGAGGTTAACCCTCAAGCCAACAACTGTGTCTGAGCAGGGCCAGTGCAAGACATTTTGCTGCCTGAGGCAGAGCAGCAAATTCCAGCCCCTGCTCAAGTCCTGGTGCATAGTGGGTGGTCAAATTATTTTTGCACCCAAGGCAGAAAATCTTACATGCATTTCTCTCTCTCCCTGTCATGACATATACAATGGTACCTCTGGATGCGAACGGGATCTGTTCCAATCCTGAAGTGAACACAACCCGTGTCCGTGCGTGCGCAGGTTGCGATTTGCCGCTTCCGCGCATGCGTGTGACGTCATTTTGAGCGTCTGCGCATGCGCGAGCGGTGAAACCCAAAAGTAACGCGCTCCGTTACTTCTGGGTCGTCACGGAGCACAACCTGAAAAGGCTTAACCTGAAGCAACTTCAACCCGAGGTATGACTGTATGTTAAACATCAAACAATTTGCTGTCCTTTCATGGCATCCAAATTCAGCTGCCTGAAATGGGCATCTCACTGTGCCTAATGATAGGGCCGGCCCCAACAGAGACACTTTCGCCTTCCTTGACATCTCAATGCACAGAGTGGGCATAAGTCCTGCTTCCAATAGGCGGCAAATAAGAAACAACAGAAGAACCCCTCAAGGCTCAGAAAGGTGGAACTTATTAAGACCAGCTCTGTGGTTAGAGCCACACATCACATGCGTAGTTCAGGTGCGAGGTGAAGCCGAGTGCAGCATTCTCTTCCTGGACATGCCAGTGGGGGGTGGGGCCAGAGACAAAAGTGGGAGGAGCAAGAGGGTAGTCTCTGCCTTGGTACAATTCCACACACTCCCTTCTTTCCTGCATTCAGGCAAGCAAGAGGCACGATCAGAGTTCAAGGACATATTCCAGCCGGGCAAAAACACTCAAGGAGGGAGCAAAGCAGGGGCAGGGAGGGGTGGTGGCCTGGGGAAGAGGCTTGGGAAGAGTCCCAAGGGCATGGCAGATAGTCATGGAGGGCCATGTCTGGGCAGGTGGTCCCCGATCATTGGTGTAGTGATTCAATCCTTTTGCTGGCCTTTCTCTACAATGCAGGTACCGAGACTATAACCTAGAGTGGCATATGGGCAGGGAGAAAGGCTTTGCCACTCCTTTCCCCTCCTTGGCTGAAAATCCTCACTTTTATCCCTTGTGGGGTACAGCCTCCACCTCCACCCCCCACATCTGAGCCAGGATTTTTCATCAGCCCCACTTCTCCCCCACGCAACCCTGCTTGAGTCTGAGGTGTCTCTTTTCTACCTGCTTTCCTGGGTTTATCTGTATAATTTAGATAATTCCCTGCACAATTTCTCATCAGAGCCATTGATGCGGAGATTGAGCTGGCAAGGGTGGGGTGCGGTGGGGGTGGGAAAGGAAGAAGAGGTAGCTGTGGTGTGTGGGTGTGTGGATGATGACATCCTTTGCACAAGAGATGAGAGAACCTCCCCGGCCACCCCGGCCCATAAATGGACTGATCCTGCCTTTGAAAGTGGCTCTCTGCATCCAGGACTCTCTGCCAGGCTGGATAAGATGCTGCCTGTCGTCTTGGTGTGCGGGGTGCCTCTGTAGAGCTGGCTGGTTGCCTTTTCCTTTTGCTCGCTCCCTTTCTCTCCCTCCCTCTCCTTCTCTCTTTTCCATTTCAAGGCGACGGGGAGCTCCCTCTTTCATCACTCCTTCCTTTCCCTTTGCCAGCTCCTAGTTATCTTGGCTCCCCTGCATCTGTATCTAATGAACACCACTCACATATCTGCGCCACAGCTGGTTTGATTTCATGTGCCGGCTTGTCACACTGTTGGTTTGCGTATTACACAATTGCCGCGCGCCTTCCTTGAAGACTTGCCCACTCGGCTCGCCCTCCTCCGCCTCCTCTCTGTTTTCTTCTCCTTCCAGCTATTTCTTTCTTCAGTATGTGTAAATAGACTGTGTCCTCTACCTTCTTAACACCACATTGAAAGTCTGGACAAGCATCATTACTTGGGGAGAGAGAGGAGGGAAAAAAGAAACATTAACAATAATGGGCTGTTCTGTTTCTTCCCCTTATCCTTGTCTATAAGGAAGAAAAGCTTGGAAAACTAGCCTTGCCCAGCCAGATGTACTCCTGCCTATCCATCACAGTATCAGGGCCTTTCTGTCTCCAGTAATCCTCTGGTAGCTTTCCCCAACCTGGTGCTCTCTGGTAGTTCTTGGACTCCAACTCCCATCATCCATAACCTTTGATCATGCTGGCTGGAGCTGGTGGGAGTTGGAGTCCAACAACATCTGGAGGTCATCAGCATATGGAAATCTGGTCTATACTGACTAATGGGGCCTCGCCAAGCTTTCAGACAGGGGTTAGCAACTTTCCTGCCCTACTGGGAGAAAAGAGGAAGCCTATAGCTTGTGCATGTCGGATGTGGACTGACAGGGGAATGTGCCAGGACAGGGGATAGCAAATAGAAGACAAGCCTGACCAGCCCTCTTGCACCTCTGCAACGGCATGGCCATAAAGCATGAGGATGGTCATTTTAGGGTCCAGGTGTAGAAAGCAAGAACCCAAACAGATCATACTAAGCTGCCTTATACTTGGCATATAATTTGTTCATCTAGCCCAGGGCTGGGGAACCTGTGACCTTCCCGTTGCTGTAGGACTAAAACTCCCATCATCCCTAAGTATTGGCCATGATGGGAATTGGAGTCCAACAGCATTTGGTTGGGCCACAACCCTGATCTAGCTCAAGATTGTCTACTCCATCTGGTAGGGCCTCAGGCAGAGCTATTTCCCCATCACCTGCTGCTACCTGGCCCCTTTAACTCAGGGGTGGGGAACCTGTGGCCCGCCAGGTATTGTTGAACTCCATCTCCCACCAGTCCAATCAGCATGGCCAATGGCCAAGGATGCTGGGTGTCCTAGTTTGATAACACAGGTTCCCCAGGCCTATTTTAACTGCACATGCTCAGGAATTGAACCTGGGGCCTTGGCATGCAAAGCAGGTGTTCTACCACTGAGCTGTGGCCCTTCCCAAATTATGAGAACTCATAGAAGTCCCATGAAGCTGAATGCTGGAAGATTCGGGACAGATAAAAGAAAGGACTTCTTCACACAGTGCGTACTTATACGGAACTTGCTTGCACAGGAGGCAGTGATAACCAACAACTTATATGGCTGTAAAAGAGGATTGGACAAATTCACGAAGAGGGTTGTCAAGCCATGATGGCTATGCTCGGCCTCCACAGTTGGAACGCTTCTGAAAACCAGTTGCTGGAAGCCACACGCAGGGAGAGTACTATTGCGCTCGGGTCCTGCTTATGGGTTTCCTACAGGCATCTGGTGGGCCAGTGTGAGAACAGGATGCTGGACTAGATGGGCCTGATCCTGCAGGGTCATATTATGTTCACAAATCATAAGACACCAGGTGGGATTCTTGCTTCCAAATTAGGTTAAGAACCTCTTTAAGTCTCTGCGTGCTCACGAATGACTTCCATAGCATGAATGCTGAAATCAGCCAGTTTCCAACTGAACATACATTATGGCTAGGGACATAGTCTCCAATTGTCCCTATTTTCCAGGGACTGTCCTGCAGTTAAGAAAGCCATACTGGCTTCTGATTTGATTGTGGAATGCCCCTACTTCCCCCACCAGTGCTGGCACTGCCAAATTCAGGGAGAAGGTTAAGCCACCGCTTGCTCTTAGTGGCAGTGGTGGCTGCGAGGCAGCATCCCATTGACTCTCCATAGCCCCTCCATGGCTACCACCACTGACCTCCTCTCTTGGGCAGCTTGTAGCGACTTCTGGAGAGCGGGTGAGGAAGAGAAGAGGCTGCCTTCGCCAAGGCCCAGACTCACATGACACACCGGCTCTGGGGCGCAGGCAGAGGGCAGGGCTACCCTGGGCAGGCAGAACGGAGCAGAGGGCAACAAGTCTCAATTTATTTAGTTTTTAAAAATGCTTTGTGCATCTGCGTCTAATCTTGCCCCTTTCTAAAATTTATTCACTGGTGCATGTTTTTTTTTTTTTTTTTTTTGTACATCGACCACAGAATAAATTTAAATAAAATAGGAATTAAGGGTGTGTGTTTTCCAGGACAGTGGAGCTTGTGTGTTTTGTGTCCCTTGGTGAAGTGATGGTGGCACTTGTCCTTCTTCTGATAGGAAGCACTCTTTTTTGGGGGGGTGGGGGTGGGAGAACAAAAAATGGGGGTCAAGGAGGCTCAGTTGCAGGGGGAATGAGAAGGGAAATGATAAATGTTCCCTTTTCATCTGCGGAATGTTGGAGGGCATGTAGGAATGCTCTACATTGTTAAGCAAACTGTGCAGTCAGAGCACCAGGAAATTTTTGGGCCTGGGGGCACAGAAGGGGCAAAGTGTATTTCTAGGTGGGAGAGTTGTTGCCCACATGTCAAGATCTTTGAAAGAAAAAACCCCCAATATATTTCAATGGCAGGAGTCCAGCAATTGGAGGGGGGGGGGAGGGAAAGCTCCTTGTTAGGGAGGTCACTTGCCTCCTTTCCACTCCTCTGGTGCCAACCAAAGAACTGAGCTCATTTTCACCTTCCAGATCAGAATGCAATTAGACTCCAAATATTTCACTTCTCTATTTTTTGCGATACATTCCTCTACTCAAACAACATATCAAAATGTGTTTTTTAAAAAGAAGTATTTTAGGATAATATATGTTTGAGAAATGCATCATTTGAGACATCATAAATCTGTATTTTGTGAATTATAATCTTTCCCCCCATGGACCACTGGGAAATTGCCGAGGGTCTCAGCAGACCACTTAATGATTTTCCTGCCTGTAGTAGCAATTGTAATTCCAAAGAATTCAGATTATTACAATAAAATACAACATATGAAACAAAAGAAGGATTAAAGGTACCATGAAAAATTAATACGAATAGTCAATGTGCTGTCTCCAGTCTTCAAACACACCACCAAATAGACCTTGTGGATCACTGATGGTCCAAGGATCGCTCAAAAACAAACCAACCAGAGTTATATAGTCTACAATTTTATATAGATTTAAATATATGTTTAAAATGGTGGTGCTCGCAAAGTGTTTGAAGCTGTATCTGTAGTAAGAACCCCACTCTGTGTTCCATGTCCTTCTTGCTCTAATGCAGATTTCTAATTCTGTAGGAATTTACGTGCAGATCTATCACCACCACACAAGCTTTCTTAGTTTAACTATGTGCTGTTGGAAGAAATACCTTTGTTTCCTGGATTAGATGGACTTTTAATGTGACCGAACAGAGCCCTGCATGTACTTAGCTATATTATCATTTCTCTGCACCACCCTTGTCACCCAAGGAGACATCAAGGCAACACTTGCAGGGGTTTTGAGCAGTCTCCCATCCATCCAACAGCTGGCCAAACCTGCACCCACTCAGCTTCAGCAAGATCACCGCATCTGGGATCTTCAGACCATGCCCTGAGACAGCATCTATAGCCCTGCATTGAAAACCCTCTTTGCCCTCTGCTCCTCCAGCAATGCATCTCCACAGCCTTTTTCATGCCGCAGGGTTTTCCGGTGGTGGCAGAGCAGAAGTGGAACCGGTTGCGCGGCAAAAGCAAAGTCAGACGTCCGCTCTCTCCCCATGTGGGGAAGTGGTCTAGACGTGCACAGAGACATTCTTTGGCCTGAAAAAGCCAGTGTTTTCGAATGCGGTGGATGTGTGCTGAAACCACCTTCGCCACACTTTTGAATCAATCTCTGACTTCACCCTAAAATGACTCCAGGATGCATTTTATCCTAGGCATGAAAGAGCAGAGCAGCTATGAGGGAAAGCGCTGCTGCATTCAGGTCTTGCTTGCAAGCTTCCCATAGCACAGTGATGGCCAGACTTGGCCCTCCAGCTGTTTTGGGACTACAACTCCCATCATCCCTAGCTAACAGGACCAGTGGTCAGGGATGGTGGGAACTGTAGTCCCAAAACAGCTGGAGGGCCAAGTCTGGCCATCACTGCCATTGTGGATCTGACTGGCCACTGTGAGAACAGGATGCTAGATTTTGGCTCAATCCAACAGGGCTTGTCTTATGTCTGCTCAGAGGTTTGCCCCACTGAATTAACAACAACAACAACTTGTTTTTCCTCTCTCTGTCTTAGAGAGGGAGGATCTGTGGCCCACCAGATGTTTTTGTCGACTCCAGTGCCCACTGTCTTCGACCCAGGCTGGGATTAATCTAGGTCATTTCTCCCTCTCTTATTTAATTATTAAATTTATTATGCCGCCCTTCATCCCAAGATCTCAGGCTGGTTCTTCCTCTTCTTCCCCGATTCTGATGTGCTCATGCATTTCCCTTCCTCAAACAGAGCCCAGGGCCATCTACAGAGCAAAGGATAATGGCAAAACGACATCAGCGATGAAAACAAATACATAACTAATTGATTGATAAATTAACACACAAACCAAACCCAGAAATCTGGAGCAGTCGTTCAGGACATTACCATGCCAAATGTAAAGGGGTTAGGGCAGTGGTACCCAACCTTTCTTTGGCTATGCCCCACCTAAGCATCTCTAAAATCCTGATCACCTCCTCCTGTGACATATAATTCTTATTATTCAAAAATTGAATTCATGTTCACGAGGAGGAAGCCTAACAGGCCATTCACTTTTAATAACTCATTCTCGAATTGCCCCCCCCTTTAAAATCAAATCCCCCTGCCCCCGTGGGACGTGAGCCCCAACTTGGTAACCACAGGGTTAGGGTGAACAGAAATGAAGAAGTGTTGCTGGAAACCATAGTTGGGGGGGGCGCCCATGTGCTCGAATCCTGCTTATGGGTTTCCTACAGCCATCTGGTTGGCCACTGTGAGAACAGGATGCTGGACTCCATGGGCTTAGGGCCTTATCCTGCAGAGCTCTTCTTCTGTTCTTAATATAAATTGCTACTCTATTCACTCTCTCTCTCATTCACACACGCGCGCGCTTGCCTTATAGATGCGTAGATAACAGCGGCTCCGAATTGCATTCCTGTTTTGCGCCCCCCGCCCCCCCTTGCCTGCTCTTCTGCCTGCCCTTCCTCACTTCGACCAGCAGGCGGCATCCTCTGCCTTTCCAATCCTGGCCTTCGCCTCCCGTTCAGAGCCGTCGTTTCTCTCCTCCTCTCTCTCTCTCTCCCCCCCCTGCACTTTTTTCTTCTCTTCCCTTCCCTGGAAGCCTGACGTCAGTTCGGTGCTGCTCACCCCCCTTCTCTCTCTCTCTCTCTCTCTCTTTTTTGGGGACGAAGGTTTTCGGTTCCAATCAGGTTCCTGCTATTTCAGCTGCAACTGGGGGAATCAATGGCTTCTCTCGGCAACTTTCCGGCGCGCCTCTGAGAAAAAGCTTCTGCTGAGCTTTGGCAGAAGAATAATTCTTTTTTTTTTTAATTATTTAAGAGAGGAAGAGGAGCAGGGGAAGAAAAGAGAGAAGGGAGTGAGGGACGCCAAGAAGCTTGGAAGAGAGAGGAAAAAAAGAACTTTTTTTGGAGGGTGGCTTTCTGCTCTCGTACAACATGCAGAACACCCGGGCTTTGATCTTCATGTTAACCTTCCAGATCTGCTCTTTGGAGACCGAGACGCCTACAGGTCAGCACCCCGAGACCCTCGAATCCTTCCTCCCCGCAGCCCCCTTCTCCGCCCCGCTCGCTCCCTCCGGCCGCCGCTGCGTTTCGCAGCCTGTTTTCTTGGAGAGTTTGGCTAGGCGTTTCGCGGGAGTTTTGCGCGCATTACTTGCGTTGCTCAACTTGTGCTTTCGCTCTCCTCCCTCGCTGCTTTGCCTGCCTGCCTGCCTTCCTTCTCCCGCTAACTTCGGAGGCGTCTCGCAAGGAACGAGCCGGCGGGTTCTCAGCGCTTGGGAGGCGGCGGCAAACCGGAGTTTGAAACGGACCTGTTTGCCTGGTGGCGCATTTCCTCGTCGGCGTTCGTGGTCCAGGGAAGAGGGTGGCGGGCTGCTGTTGTTTTTGGAGAGCCGGGGCGGGCGGGCGTTGTGTGTGTTTAAATTCCTGCTCGGGAAGAGGCTGTAAAACGAGCCACCGGGAAAACTTCCTCCCCTTTCCCTGCTCTCGCTTTCGGTCCTGCCTAAAGTGATTTAAGGTCCCCGAGAGCTCCGGATTGGTCTGACCAGAGAAGGCACTGGGGCTAAGGGGAGTTCAGTGCAACCCTCAATCTCAACCCCCTCCTCAAATATCCCGGGCATCTCCCCCAACTCTCTTTAAACTGCGGCAGATTTGACGCTTTTAAGCTATCCCAGATGATATATTTTGGAGACCTTTGGGGTTTGGCTTGAATCTGCGTTTCCTCGGTCCCTTTTCCCTTTTTTTTGTCCACTTTCTCGTCGGCGGTGGTGGTTGACCGACCGTGCAACCCTAAGTGCGTCTACTCGGACGTAAGCCTCACTGAATTCAGCGGGGCTTACTCCTACGTAGGAGTGTGTAGAATCGCAGCCTGAGACTTGTGTGTTGCCGAAGGCTTGCAAACGTGTTTCTGGGGAAATAAGGCGGAAGGACCGGTTAGCTGTCTCCCTCATTTCGCTTCCGAATACATATGTTTGTATGTGTATGATTTGAAAAGAGGATACAAGCCAGAGATCACACTCTTTCTCCTGTCCAGTGATGATGATGAAGATGATGAAGTACTTTATGGATGAAACTGTCTGAAAAGGGTTTTCCAGGAGATATTGTCTCTGAGTGCTTTGGCTCACAGTGCAAGAGGGGCGCCTAAACATTTACCCATCTCCTTGCAATAAGTCCTGGGATGCCCCCTTTAGAGGATTGTGTGGCACCGTTTCACCGGGACCCCTTTAAAGTATCGCCACCTTAAGGGATCCCCGGGGGTGTCCAACATACCCCGAGGGTCTTGTGCCTTTTTTTGGGGGGGGCTTCTCTCCCCCCTTAACCCTGCAAGTTGTCCTGACTGTACTTTGCAAGGAGAGAGGTTCCAGGGGCGAGAGGAAAGTGACCGGATAATATACTTGCTCGATTTGCCTTTATCCCGAAGGGAGAACCGTTTCCTTAGAATAAAACACCAGCAAATGGGCCAACTTTTGACTTTCCCCAGTCACTGCTTTTACTGCAAAGCTTGTAAAAGGCAGTAGAAAGTGTGACTCTCTCTATGTGTGTTGTGTTGAGAATGCAAAGGCTGGCTTTTATTTTCCTTGGCATTTTTTTAAATAAAAAAAACAGCTGGAGAAATGTCTTTGACACATCAGACTTACCTAGCATGGACTAGGAATAGATCTGCGTTCAGCACAGATGATTTCCTGTGCTGTTGGCCTGTGAGCAACCACTTCAAACTTGCCTTTATTTGCTAGGAATAGATCTGTGTTCTCCATAGACGACTTGCTGTGTTATTGACCTGTGAGCATCCACAATGTGTGTCTCTCTCCCCCCCCCCCCATGAGAGTCACATCCTTCCTTTAAACCAACACATCACAGAAGGGAACAAAAGAGACCGCTAAGCATTTTTCTTAAAATGTCAAACAGTTAATATTTTTAATGGCACCTCTACTTTTTTTTAATAAAAAAAAATCCCATCCCAATATTGCCATCTCAACACCTGACTTGCATGCCGCCTTTGAAAATATATTGCTTGCAATGAAACCTTTATAAGACCAAGAGCTGTAGGTTGTGGAGAGTTGTTTTTCCTTTCCCCAAAGTGCTACATTCTAAGCCGAGTGTTGTGGTTTCTTTTTAATTCCACTTTGCAGGCATTTTTCACCGACTGAGGTTTCTGTTTTGATTGACGATCCAGTACATTTGTGAACTGTGTCTGGAAACCTACAAACGTCAGTTGACCGGATCGTGGGTGTCGCTGGGGGAGCAACCTGCCCCCACCCCCATAGCAACAACCCCCTGCTTGCTGTGTTCTGGAAACACTTGCTTCCTAAGTCATATCTGGTTTGGCTGGGTCTGCCCCCCCCCCAACTGCTTGCATAAATGCATAGTGCTCAGCGTCTGCTTTCAAGCATTCTTAAAGTTTAAAAAGCTGCCCCTGCGATTTGAAACCAACACCGGTTCTAGTGACAGACGACTGAAGGGTTGATAGGCTACGTGCAAAAGTCTTCAATGGGTTTAATGTGCAATCGGTCCTTCGGGCATCAAGGGATGTTGAGAAGGTGGGATGGCGGGTGGAGGTTTCTCTCGGGTCCTTTCTGCTTCTCATTACCGGCAGTAGCAGGGAGCAAAGTTCCTCCAGATGGAATGAACGGCTCTGGAATGCTCTTGGGGGTGGGGGCACACATGCCTTATTATTATTGCCTAGCCTTTTCCCAGCTGCGGCATGTGGGGTACAAGAGAAGTGAGCTTTTTGCCATCAAGGTGGGAGTTGGTGCGTGGAAGACCTCAGGATCCTCCAGATCTTAGCCCCTCAACCCAACGCTTAGAGGGGAAGGACTTCAAGTGCCCTGGCCCTGTGGATTTCTCTTTGCAGAGCGCTAATTACATCAACATAACATAATAAGCATGGTGTTCCTTCTAGCACAGTTGCTAAAGTGTGTGTGGGATGGTTGACACTGCAAGTTTGAAATCAGTTCTCTTGGGGGCAGTGGGAACTTGCCTCTCCAAGTTAAGGCACAGCTATGGGGCTGGGGCAGGCCTTGCATAGGGAACACCCCCCCCCAGCAGTATCTAAAGCAAGGACGGGAACCTGTGTGCTGCCCCCTCCCCTCGATTTCTTGGAATCCCATCGGCATGAGATGTGATGGGAGTCGTAACCCCCCAAAAAAAATATTGTTAAGGGATGATATGTTTTGACACTGGGGATGCCTCCTGCTGTCTGAGACAAAAAGAAAGCAATGTTTTCGCAGAGCTGCATGCTGAAAGCCCTGTCTCCCAGTTCTTGAGCAACTTGGCATTCTACTTTCATTTCCTGCTGATATTCTGCAGTCCTTGAGCATCTGGACTTGCCTGGATATTCTTGAGTTGGGGCTTTACACTAAGTAGTTAAAGGGCCATGATAACTCAGTGGTGGAGCCACATATAAGGTCCCAGGTTCCGTCTCCAGCATCTCCAGGTAGGGCTAGTGGAGACTCCCTGTCTGTAACCCCAGAGAGCTGCTGCCAGTCAGTGTAGACAGTACCAGGGTAGATGGACCAATGGTCTGACTTCACACAAAGCAGCCACCTCCTATGTCCCTGCATTGTATAGTATAAGCATATTTTTATCTGTCATGTGTGCATGTCTATGAATAGGGAATATGCATCTTTCTTTTCAGTGGAGGGCTGTGATAGGGTTTTCTCAGTGGTGATTTTTTTCTTCAACTGCAATGTCCTTTCTCGAACAGAGGAAAGCTTCTCCCTGCATAAACCCAAGCATTCATTACACCGGTAATGGTAGGAGTATCGAAAGCTGCCTTCCACAGACAATTGGCCCATCTAACTCAGTACTGTCTGCACTGACTGGCAGCAGCTCTCCAGGGCTTCAGGCAGGCCATGGAGATGTCAGGGATCGAACCCAGGACCTTCTGCATGCAAATCTGATGCTGACCCCTAAGCTACAGGCCTTCTTCCTCAGGTGTTGATGGGGAGCTACATTCCTTTTACATGAGCCTGATACTCCAGGTGATACAAATTTGCAGCAAGTTTCCCCCACCTGCCACTCACACCAGCAGAAACTCTACCAGTACTGTTGCTTTGAATGCCCTGCAGGCTGCCTGGCTGAAACAGATGCGGTTATATGGCAACAGTCCTTCTCTTGTGCGATTTAGATAAGTTGCATGAAGTAAGCCACCCATACTCATTAGCAGAGTCTGCAAACTTGTTACTGATTAAAAGCTTGTTCCATCAAGCCCTGAACATCACAGGCAAGGGGAGTTTGTCCTTTTTCGGAGGCTGTTCTTGATAGCTATATATCTATATCTCCTCTGCCATTGGAATGAGCAAAGTTCTTTCCTTGAACCTCACGCAGGTCGCTGCTTGTGCATTGGTCACTTGATGGCTGCAGTGTCAAGTGACAACTTCTGTGCAAGGAGACCCCCCCCCGCACTATGCACCAATCATAGCTTAAATCTGCCTCCCCCAATTTGGTGCCCTCCAGATGTTTTGGATTATGAAACCCTCTTAGGGCGTTTCCCTCAAATATTTCTCTCACAACTTCTAGCCTCGGGATGGCCTGACACTTTGCTTGTGGATGGATGGTGCTGTTTTGGCCCCATCAGCAATGGAGCTCCCAGCCTGAACTTTGGAAACAGAGGGAATGATTTGTTGCCAAGTCCTGGTAGTTGAAGAGGGGCTAAGTCCACTGGTTGTGCCTTCTGCTTGTTGACGTGATGTACCATGTAGAGCCAACAAGCCGTGCATATGCAGATTGATTTCTAGTCACACTCTGCAGACAACGTTTAGGTGCTGACCTTCGGATCGGTCTGCAGAGGCTGCCCACTGTATAGGCAGTGGTAGAACACACATTTATTTCAGCTGCACATATGTAGGTTGCAAACACCTCTTAGCCAGTGCCATTGGACTCACTTGATCTTCCCTGGGGCTGCCAGCCAGATCCCCAGGGCTGATCTGAACTCTCCAGGTGTGCCTGGCCCACTCCAGGTCACAGGGAGAGGGACTGAATCTCCAGGTGGATGAGAGAGCCTTCAGTTTTTATTATTAAGAAGGCTAGAATACCCTTTGGGTCCCTTCCAATTCTATGTATGGCTGTGTGTGCAGCTTGCAAGCTTCAGCCAGGCAGGAGCCAGCTACAAATTATTGCACAGGACCGTGTTTGTGTGTCAGCCTTCCTCCAGTCCCTCCTCCCCTCTCCCAATTAACTTCTGTCTCCAGGGCTCAGTGATGGGAGGGAGCATAAAGGGAGAATGACCATGGCCTATTCTCATGACATCACCAGGGGTCGCCCCAGTGGCTCAGGTTCGTAAACTGAAGTCTCAGTGGCTGGGATGCTGCAGACCTGGCAACCCTCATCTCCTCCCCCCCCCCCCAATAAACCTGTATAGGATTGTTCTGCACATCACCGTGAGCTATGGGGACTAAGAGGTCACAGTTAGGTCTTCCAAAAGGATGAAACTTCCACAGGTGCCTGCAGATTCCCAGCCACTGGGCAGTGGTGAAGGTAAAAATGAATTCCATGGGGAAAAATGGCGGAAGCTTTTGGCTCAAAGGGTGAACAACCACAAAGGAAGAGCATAAGCAAATTCTGTATGGAAGTGGCCATCCTTTGGGATGCCCCCCCCCCCGCTTGCTTCTATTATGGGAATGAAAGCATTGAATGAGTACCATGTTTCCCATACCTGTACAACAGAAATTCCTTCTGGCTGTGTGCCTTTGCACCCTTCCAGATCAGCTCTAGATAGTTGGGAGAGCCTCCGGAGCAGATTCCATGCAGTAAAGCATAATGGCTGCTGAATGTGACCTGATGTACCCTTTGCCAAATGGTCGCAGGGTGAATTGTAAAATAAAATAAAATAAAAAAATAAAATAAAATAAAAGGTAAATAAGGTAAGATAAGGGTAGTCTACAATTTAAAATAAAAGCCTAGCAAATAGTGAATATCAGACTAACAGTGCTCAGAGAGAGAACATCGGTGTTGCATGTGGAAGGTCTCAGATTCCATCTCCGACATCTTCAGATAGGGCTGGGAATGGCCACTGTCTGAAACCCTGGAGTGGGGCTTCTGGTCAGAGTAAACAAAAAGAACACAAGATGAGCCTGCTGGATCAGACCAATGGCTCATCTAGTCCAGCATCCTGCTCTCATGGTGGCCGACAAGATGCAAGAGCACTGTGCCCTCCTGTGCACAGCAACTGGTATTCAGAACAAAATAAAAAAATTCCTTCCAGTAGCACCTTAGAGCACACAAAAGCTCATACCAATAACAAACTTAGTTGGTCTCTAAGGTGCTACTGGATGGATTTTTTAAAAATTTTGTTTCAACTACGGCAGACCAACACAGCTACCTACCTGTAACTAAAACTATGGTATTCAGAAGCATTGCTCCCCCTCTAGCACTGTGGAGGCAGAGCATAGCTATGATGGCCAGCTGCCTTCAGTAGCCCTCTCCTCCAGGAATTGGTCCACTCCTCTAAGTCAGTGGCCACCACTGCCTCCGGTGCCATATTACCAAATAGGCAGAGTAGGCACCAGCCTATGGGCCTCATTGCCACTTAGGGGCCCTGCGACAACGGATCAAAATAACATTGATTTGATCTTGAAAGAAAATTACAATCAAGCTATCTTAGTTCAATGTTATCCCATTAAAGGAGGGGGCCCCTGAGATTTTGACTGCCTAGGGGCCTCCACAGGGTTTAATCTGGCACTGATTGCCCCCTGTGGGGGTGAGTGTGACGTTAACATATGAGAGAGTGCTGGAAGTGAAATAGTTAAACAGGTTACCCAATCAGGACCCAGGGGGGTGGAGTCAGTGGGACTATAAAACCAGCTCTGGGAGGGGCAAAGGGGGGAGTTTGATGAGGAGTTCATTGGAAGTTGGGTGGTTGGTTGGAGTGGGAGTGAGTTGGGATAGAGTCTGTGGTTAGCTTGAGTTAGTGTAGCGAAATAAGCTGAGTCAGGAACAGTTAGGGGCTAGGAAGACAAGTAAATATCTGAGAGGTGGTTTAGTGAGCAGGTAGCGGAAGTTATAGGTCTGGATAGGCACCCCATGAATGTAATTGACCGCTACCGTTTATGAAACCACATGCTTGTTAAACAGCAATAAATAAACAGAAGTTTATGTTTCAATTTAACCCTGACTGGACTCTGTTGTCCCAGGTAGGGCCTGGGTGGTGGCAGTGAGAAATTAAGTGGTGGCACAGGGATCAATAGATGGTGAAACGTCTGGGGACCCTGTGTGATCGCTACAGTGAGTTCCACAGTTTAACTATGTGCTGTGTAAAGAAGCGCCTTGTCTTATCTGTCCCAAACCTTCCAACATTCACGAGTTCTAGCATTATGAGAGAAGGAGCAAAACTTTTCGCTGTCTACCTTATCTGCACTGAGCTAGATGGAGCAATGGTCTGACCTGGGGTAAGGCAGCTCCCAATGTTTTGCTACCTGCAGTCCTCAGCAATGGGTTGTGTGTGTGTGTGTGTAAGCAACTCCTGCCATCGCACGCGGCAACATTACCGTGGCAGCGCAACAAATGTGTGCTGTACTCGGGGCGCATGTGTGCCCTTGTAGCTCCGAGTAACTGTGTGGTATTGCCGAGTGCTTCTGCAACACAAACAGAAAATGAAATACTGTTCTGTGCATGGATGTGCTCCTTGCCTACAAGGAGGGGGCAGTGTGGAAAGCCAGCCAAGTTCTAAATGCTCCCGGATATGATGGATGCACTAGAATAAACAATCCCATATTTCTGCAGTGACGTTCCTCGGGTTCCTGCTGGATTGAGGGGGGGGGGGCGTTGGCCAGGTCTTCTCTGGCTAATGTTACTTGGATGCGAGTTACAAATTCAGTGGGTGGGTGGGGGGTTGACTTTGGACTGGATTCAGGATTCGGAGGAAATGTCTGTTGGAGGCGATGAGGTTTGCTGTAATTATTCTTTGCCAAGTTGTCGTCCAGGATCTGGCAGCTGCCTCTACATTTCCATGTGGGGACTCCAAGATACCCACCCCCAATGGGAAATGGCCTTGCATGCAAAATGTCCCAGATTCAATCCACAGCATCTTCAGGCAGGGCTGGGAGGGGCCCCCATCCCCTTCCTGGAAGAGCCACTGTCGATCAGTGTTGTGACAGTAGCAGCTGACTATGTTATTTGTTGCTGGTTCAGACGGAAATCCCTGAATACAGTGTTAGGAGAGGAAGGGAGTGTGTGTTTTTGAGTTGCTTTGTGTTGCCTGTTAATAAAATTCTTCTAGTCCTCATGCACTTCGCAATGTCATTTGTGTCTGCTGAGGTTTTGGAAACAAGAATGCATGTTTTAAAAAGACTCGATTTACTATATTGCTCAGAATTTATGGGGCCTAAACTGTTACCCTTCAACTTCAAATAAGGGATTTGCTTGTAACAGTAAAAAGGTAAAGGTACCCCTGCCCGTACGGGCCAGTCGTGTCCGACTCTGGGGTTGCGTGCTCATCTCGCTCTAGAGGCCGTGAGCCGGCGCCGTCCGAAGACACTTCCGGGTCATGTGGCCAGCGTGACGAAGCTGCTCTGGCGAGCCAGCACCAGCGCAGCACACGGAAACGCCGTTTACCTTCCTGCTATAAAGCGGTACCTATTTATCTACTTGCACTTAAGAGTGCTTTCGAACTGCTAGGCGGGAAGGTGGGACCGAATGACGGGAGCTCACCCCACCGCAGGGATTCGAACCGCCGACCATACGATCAGCAAGTCGGTTTTACCCACAGCGCCACCCGCGTCCCTGCTTGTAACAGTAGTCTGCTCTAAAACAGGGGTGATACAGGGTTTTCACGTACCACAGAGCAGTGTCCAGAAAATCGGAACAGCTGGCATGGATGTAATTTCTGTAGAATTGATTCAGGTTTTGGTTGCAAAGCAAGCATGTACCAGAATATGTCTGCTTAATCCCTCATGTTTGCGCAAAAGACTGTCTTGCTTTTGGCCTGGAGTAGGGCTGCATATACCCCCACAGAAATCCTCTCAACTGTAAGTTGTTAAGGGCGCTGGGAATTGTAGCTCTGTGAGGGAGTAAACTACAGTTCCCAGAATTCTTTGCATGTGTGCTTTTAGTGTTTGACATCTACACAGCCAATTTAATTACAGTCATACCTGTGGATAAATACGCTTCAGGATAAGTATTTTTGGGTTGCGCTCCACAGCGACCTGGAAGCGCGTTACTTCCAGGTTTCACCACTCGCGCATGCGCAGTCAGTCAAAATGACATACCGCGCATGCGCGGAAGTGTCGAAACGCGACCCGCAGACGCACAGTCACGTCTTACGTTCTGTTCAAGATACGAACGGGGCTGCAGAACGGATCCCGTTTGCATCCCAAAGTACCACTGTATTAGTTTCACACTTCTGTGTAAAACAGGAATAGCAAAGCCCTACATGGCAGGGTTGTTGTGAGGAACGAATAAGGTGCAGATTGCAAAGCACTCTGCAGATGCATTTTTTAAAAAACCCCATGTATTTTAAAGACAACAGGGCATTTTTATGTGAACGACATTCAACTAAACCTTACGATCAGCAGGTGGCCCTTACTCCCTCTTGGCTGCGCTTCCAAGGTTGTCTCCAACTGTTGCACCCCTCGTGATGGAACGCCCTGTTGTTCCTGTTTGAATGAACTTCCCTTGATCCTTTGGTCCTAATTGGACCATTACTGGAGAACACAAGGAGGCTTCTTCTTTGTTCCTTAAACAATGTGGGTGAGGAGAGAGAATCTGCAACCCCCTCCACTAGGAAGGGATTCTGAGACAGAGAGCCTCATGCAAAGAGCCAAGCGACCTCGCCGGAGAGATGGAATGGAAGGAGAAAGCTATGGGATGGAGGGAGGGAGGGTTAAGTGACGGGGTGTCCTCAAGCATCCTAAGGCATCCTGAGTGGGCTGTGGAGCCCTGGCAGCAGCTTGAATATTAATCGGGTCAGCCACCTTTCCAGATGTAGCCAGAATGGTGGGTGCTGTAATTAGGAAGCCTGCTGAGATTTCATTCATGTATTAATTATGATTGTCTCTGTGAACAGAATAACGGCTTCTTCGCCTTTCTTCTACTTCTGGTCTGTTGCTTTTAAAATGCACTTAGTCAAGTGAGCAGGGAATGCAGAAGTCTTGTTTTCGAACCCGGGGGGATGCAAATGAAGTCCGCAGGGGGTCGGTGTGGAGAAGGGAGCGCCCTGATCAACTCTCTACTCCTCTGCCAAGCCTAACAGCCTGAAGTTGTTTTCGCTCCCTTCTGCTCCTCAAAATGACCCGCCGGAGTCTTCCAGAGAGTGAATAAATTCCAGCAGAATAAGCAGCTGCCACCACCGGGTTGTTGTGGGCGAGTTTTCCACTCACCTTCCTCTTTTTCGGATCCAGGAATCTGGATGGGCACCAGCACTTGGTATCCTGCTCTGCTGAGGCCTGTCCTGGATTAACTGTGTCAGCTGGCTGGGAACTGCCTTTTGAATTTCCCACAATGCCCCAGGGCAATGGTGTGCTGCAGGCATTGTGGCCATCCCAATCTGACCTGCGCTGATTGCTGGGCTGCCTCCTGAAACCCATCGAGACAGATGAGGATGCTTTTGCAGAGGAGCCCCTGGACCAGTCCAGAACTTGCCCTTCAGTGGGAAATCCTCCATATGAGACCTTCTTCAAATTATTATTGAATCCATAGGCTTCAGTGTATCACAGATGGATGTAAGCAGTGCTTTTTTCAGGGGGGGGGGATGCAGAGGTATGCATACCCCAAAACATTTTGTGAATTCAAGTTTGGCCTCATTGAGGGGCAGTATTTCAAGATGAGTAGGAAAATAAGAGGTGAGGCAAAGACAGGGAGCACAGCAGTAGGGGCAGCCAGCTAGTTTTGTCCTCCTCCTCCTCCCTACTATATTCTACAAAGGCAACAATGGGACTAAGGAGAAAGAAGCAGATAGGCCGTCCCACCCCTCTGGACTGGCTGTAAGTCGGAAGACAGGCAGATGTTGGTTGGTTAGTGGGGCAGTGTCCCACTCAGCCTAATAGACGTGTCTCCACTGTGGACTAATCTATACAGGTCAGTTAAAACGTTATAAATACATTATAAACATGTGACACCAGAGGGCGCTGTAGAGTAGTATAAAATCATCAATGTAAAATTGCATTGAGAGCTATATAACAGGTTTTTTCTTTTTAGTGTTTCTACAGTCAGTAGAGGGATGTGGGTGGTGCTGTGGGTTAAACCACAGAGCCTAGGACTTGCTGATCAGAAGGTCGGCGGTTCGAATCCCTGCAACGGAGTGAGCTCCCATTGCTCGGTCCCTGCTCCTGCCAACCTAGCAGTTCGAAAGCACGTCAAAGTGCAAGTAGATAAATAGGTACCGCTCTGGTACCGCGCTGCTCTGGTTCACCAGAAGTGGCTTAGTCATGCTGGCCACATGACCCGGAAGCTGTATGCCGGCTCCCTTGGCCAATAAAGCGAGATGAGCGCCGCAACCCCAGAGTCGGTCATGACTGGACCTAATGGTCAGGTGTCCCTTTACCTTTACCTTGCAGTCAGTGTAGATCCAGCCTATGTAACGCCCACATCATCAAGGACAGGATAGAAAAATGCTTTGCTGGATCTGGGGCACATCCAACCCAGCAAATTGTCTCCAGCTAGCCAGGCACCTCTGGAAGCTCACAAGCAGCATTTGAAATTTAGCACCTGGCTATCGGCCACCTGTGGCCAAGTGAAGATGCCCGGGCACCAGGATGGTGCCTGACATCTCCACCATCTGGAGGTGCATGCCTTGGGATCCTTGGATCTTGACTGTTTTCAAACACTAGCAACACATCCTGCAGAATTCTATCATCTGTTGAATTTTATCTGTACAATCAGAATGAATTTCAGGAGCCAAAAAGTCGTATTGAAAAATGCGTCTTCAGAGCCATCTGGCCCCAAAATGTCAACTAGACATTCCGCTTTTGGCGACTGCAAGCCTGGTTTAAGGAGCCATTTGGCACCTAGCTTATATGAGTATCTGACACTGCTCACAAGCAGTTAGGCTAGAGCAGTGCAATGCTAAACTTTGCTTGGTTTCCTATCTCCATTCCATCCCCAAACTCACCTGGTGTTAGGAAAGCGTAGGGACTGACCGTAATTCAGTGGGAGAGCATCTGCTTTGTATGCCGAAGTCTCTGGCATCTCTGGGTAGGGCTGGGAACGTCCCTTGCTTGAAATCCTGGAGAGCTGCTGCAAGTCTGTGCAGACAGTACTGAGCTTGATGGACCAGCATGTTTCTAGTCCTTTGGAGAGGGATGGGAGCTTATTTTGCTTTTAGGGCAAAGCAGCTTCTACCCCTGATCTCAGCCCACCTTTATGCACTTGCTGCAACTTGTAGCTTTAATTGGTTTCAACAGCAGGCTAACCGTGTTAAAATTTATGAATGGGGACCTGGTAGCAATCTAAATAAATAAATAACCCATAATACCAAAGTGTGCTGCTGGGGAATGATGGATTGCTGTAAAATGAAATAGCCAGGCCTTCCAGCAACAGACAACCTGATATTCAACTAGAGAGGAAGGAGGGAGGGAGGGAGGGAGTTAGTGAGGGAGACAGAGATGACCAATGTAACAGAGTTAAAAGTTGGACACTTCCCACCAGAAAGTTGTAATGTGGCAGCTGGAGGGTTGTTTGGATAATTATGGGATGAGGAATGGTGCTTGCAGTCAGGTTCATTGGCTTTATGTGGGTCTCTTAATTTTACTTTTTGATCTCTTGCTGTTTATTTTATTTTATTTTATTTTTGTATATAAACCACCCATGGGAACAGGGCTGGATTAGCCATTAAGCAACATCAGCACACGCTTAGGGCATCAAGGGAAGAGGGCCACCACAGGAATTTTCCGTTGCCAGGTTTTTAACATTAATGGTCACAAATTGCTCAGCTGAGCATTCATTTTCTCAGTTGAAGTATATTAAAAAATCCCAGTAGAACAACTATGCAACAAGGCAGGCTGGATGTCTCATCTCTGCTAAGTATAGAAGCAGACGTGTTACATAATATTAGTTTTGAGGATCTGATAAAAGACTTTTTAATTAGAAAAAGTAGGAAAATCCCCCCCCCCCAGATATAAATCAAGTTGAATTGCAGTACACAAAAAGAAACATTATTTTCCATCATATAGTAGGTTTTGTTTCATTTCAAAAAATAAATAAATTATTTTACGGCCTATTATTGTTTATATTTTGAATTAGATACATAGGGGGGCACCAAAATATTTTAAGTGCTTAGGTATGCCTAAGCAGCCTTCCCATTTGGTCCACCAGGCCTTTTCAGTCTAGCCATGCCTACTTGCCCTACTTGACATTGTGTATAGTGGGGAGGGAGTTCCATAACTGAGGGGCCACTACCGAGAAGGCTCTGTCCCGGGCCAACCTCTCCTCACCACCTCTGAGTGCTGAGGGACTACTACGAGGGCCCGGTCTGCTTCTATTTGTACCTGGGAGGGTCTGTAGGGAGTGCGGCAGTCTTTTAGACATTTGGGACCTATATCATTTAAGGACTTTAAACACGAACGTGAGCACATTGAATTAGGCCCACAAATGACTACAATTCCATTCCATTCCTGCCCATCAGCTGTTCTACTTAGGGCTCCAAAGTCCTTCATATAGGAAGGACATAGGAAGAACATAAGAAGTTGCTTCATACCAGGTCAGACCATTGGTCGATGTTTAGGGTTGCCACATTCCAAAAACTGAAAATCCGGACACAAAAGATGTTGAGCATTTAGGACATATAGGTGGTTTCCGCCCAAATACTGCTTCTGACGGCTGAATCCCAGCTATGTCCAGGAAATTCAGGATGTATGGCAACCCTAATGTATCTCAGTATTGTCTACACTGACTGGCAACTGATTTCAATCAGGAGTCTCTCCCAGCCCCATCTGGAGATGATTGGGATTGAACCTGGGACCTTCTGTTTGCAAGGCAGATGCTCTGCCACTGAGCTATGGTCCTTCCCCATATGAGGGCCTCATGGTGGTCATGTTGAGGACCCCAGCTCCAGTGCTTACACTGACCAACTCAACAAGGTTACATAGCGGCCTGAGCAGTTCCAGGAATAGGAGTAGTTCTGCATGCTGCAGGCTCTTTGAGAATAAACTAGCATGGGCAATCACAACAGCTCCAAGTTGGCTTCATTAATCCTAGATTCAAAAAACCAAATTCCCAAGCTACTGCTTTGAACATAAAGGAATAAAGGACTTTCAAGGAATGAAGATGGTCTGTCAAGGGCATGGTCTGTCACCTTCCAGCCAGAGAAACCAGACAAGGCCAGCTGTTTTACTTGACCTCTTCTGTGCTCCAAAGAGGGGGAAGTGCAGCTCAGCAGTGGCCAACAACACCCACCCAACCAAGGATTCAGGCCAGCCTCCACCGCTCTAGCTGCCAGAACCATGCCGTCCTTTAAGCGGACGACACGGAGCTTGCCACCATTACCTCCTCAGCAAACCGGAAGTCTGAGGTACTGCTTATTTCTCTCCCTCTGACAGCTTCTGCCATGGTAGCTAGAGGGAAGAGGGGCTCTCCACTGGATCTAGATCCCAGCATGATTGAAAAATATTCACGAGCAGCCCTGAGGATGGAGCTGCGGTTGACATTCCTCAGCTCGGTGTGCGTGCATCTCCCCGCCTCAACGCTTTCCTGAGTTAGTGACTTGGAGTTCATTTCTCTGAATGTATATTTATATTTTTCCAGGTTACTAAACTCTGATAATCACGTCTATAATCCACGATAGTCTGTTTATAATGGGCTCATAAAAAGACGAGGATGAAAAGGATTTGCATCCTTGCCGTTGTTCGGAGGGTGGCCAAGGCAGCAGCACAAGGCAGGTGTATCCCATCCTTTCTGAAATAGCTCAAGGGGGACGTACACAGCTATTTAAAGTGGGGGTTCAGAGTTTTTAGGGGGTTTTGAATGCCTTATGCAGATTTTTTAATTTCATTGTTCTGTATGGGACAATGACAATAAAGATATCATATCGTATTTCATCTCCCATCCCCATAACAGCCCTTTTGAGGTAGGTTAGGCTATGAGGCTGTGATTGGGACCGCCCAGTGAGTTGTGTTCACCAATGGGGATCTGGACCCTGGTCTTCTAGGTCCTAGTTCAACACTCTAATCACTCTGTGTGAATTCCTTCAGGTTTTGGTGGCCCATGTCAGGATTGCAAGCTGCCAACCTTGGTGGAAAATGCCTTGTTTGGTGCAACAAGTCAGAAGCCTCTCAACTATCTGGTTTCCCTGCATTAAGTTGGAGCATTTAAGGGAATATTTTTCCACTGTGTCACTTTATTTGCAAATGGATCCTCCTCTCCTGCTTCTTCTGATTATTGTGCTCCTTGAATAATGTTTGTTACCTCTTGGAACAAGCCGGAGCTGTTTCCCACCTGAGGGGAGAACCTTTTTACACGGTGAGCAGGAAGATCCATGTAGGGCAAAACTGCTTCCGTTCCACAGTATGTTGCAAGGGCTGAACAGATCAAGAATCCACGGCCAGCTCTGCCCTGTGCAAACACTACCTTTTCTGGGCATCCATGGCAGGGAAACAGCAAGCAGTGAGCTACGGGGCACAAGCCTGGGACCCCACAGCCATGGTGGGGGTCTCAAAATGACTGCGACTTACTTTCTCTTTTCTAAGCCCCATATCTTTACAGAACAGGAACACTGCTGCTGTTAGAGTGAAGCTCTAGACCAGTTCCGGGAGACCTCAGTCCTGAGTGCGAATCAGGCACTTAGGACTCTCCATGGGCCGACTCCCACTTGCCCTCCTTTATACCCTCCTTGATGCCTTTGCTTAGCTGAAAAGTGTCCCTTGAAGCTTCTTGCTTCCCTGGATAGAGAGCAGTGCGTGTAGAAGCTAGACTACTGTACAAAGATAACATGGGCATGCATTGCTCCGCCCGCCACCAGCATGTGGCCCCTGGAAGGTTGCTTGGAAGGCAGTGTGCCCCTTGAGCTGGAAAAGGTTCCTTGGTCCTTCTCCAGACAGTGACACAAAGCCTTCTTTGCTGTGCCCCAGAGAGGGATAGCTTGGTGCAGGGATGAGGAACCTGTGGTCTTCCAGCTGCTGCTGGACTCCAACTCCCATCACCCCTGATGGCTGGCTGTGATGGCTGGGGCTGATGGGAGCTGGAGTCAGTGACATCTGGAGGGCACCTGTTCCCCCATCCCTAGTGTTAGTACACTGAGTGGCACCAGCTCTCCATCTTCAAATACCTGAAGGGAAGATGGAGCAAGCTTGTTTTCTGCTGCTCCAGAGGGTAGGACCCAAACGAATGGATTCAGATCACAGGAAAGGGGAGTCCCACAAAACATTAGAAAGAACTTTGTGTGGGTAAGAGCTGTTTGACAGTGGAACAGACCCCTCGCCCCCCCCCCGAATGTGGTAGACTCTCCTTCCTTGGAGGTTTGTAAACAGAGGTTGGATGGCCTGTCAAGGATTATTGATTCCTGCATTGTGGGGGCAGGAAATTGGACTAGAGGACTCTTGGGTTCTCTTCCAACTGTACAGTGTTATGATTTTAGGACTTTGGAGAAGTTGAGGATGGGACCGGGGACCTTCTCCAAGCAAAGGATGTTCTGTGCCACGCTGAGCTACAGCCCTTCCCCATTTGACAGCCATTGATCAATAAGTGATGTGTAAACGTAGGTTGGAAGATCAAAGCTGGGCTGCAACCAGCTGAAAGCAAAAGTTGCCATGGGGTGTGTGTTGTGGGGAGGGGGAAATGCTGCCAGCTTGAGCCACCGTCCTTTCTCAAGTTCCAGCCTGTTTGTGGTAATGTATTCTGGAGAGCCATGGTTAATTCATCCTCTTCCCTGGCCTCCACGTTAGCTCTGCCTCTCTCCTGCTGAGAGCGCTATTGTCTGGAATACTGAACAGGCACGTTCTCTCTTTGAACGCCTGCTTGGGATTGGGGTCAGGGATTGGAACGAATCGGCTTGGCTTCCATCCGCCAGATGCGTCTTCCCCAACTGTTGCCCTGTGCGTCTTCATCAGGGCAATGGAGTGTGATGGAAGGGAGAGGGTCGTTGTTTTTTTTTAAGGGGGGAGACAGAAGAAGAAGAGTGTGCTGCGATGAGAGGGGACTTGCTCATTGCTCAGGAAAATAAACCTGTGTGGGACACAAGGTTTCAGCATTACAAAGTGCCTTCTCTGATTTTCTATTTTAAAAGAAAATTGTACAGTGGTACCTCGAGTTACAGACGCTTCAGGTTACAGACTCCACTAACCCAGAAATAGTACCTCAGGTTAAGAACTTTACCTCAGGATAAGAACAGAAATCGTGTGGTGGTGCCATTAGCTAAAGTGGTACCTCATGTTAAGAAAAGTTTCAGGTTAAGAGCAGACCTCCAGAACGAATTAAGTTCTTAACCCGAGGTACCACTGTACTTGAATGCCCTGTGAGACTGTGTGTGTGTGTGTGTGTGTGTGTCAGCAACTGACTTCTTGAGGCTCCCTTAAATGTTCAGTTTTCTTTACTTTCATTAACAAATGCAAAATGGAATATGGCTCTGCTCTGTCTCCAAAGTTGGAGGCAGTAATGTTTCTGAATACCAGCTGCTGGAGACCACAGGATTGGAGAGTGCTCTGCTGCTTGAATCCTGCTTTCAGGTTTCCCCACAGGCATCTGATTGGCAGGGCCAGCCTGCCCATAAGGTGGCTTGAGGCAGCTGCCTCTGGTGGTGGGTTCCTGTGAGGCAGCTCCTCTGTGGGTGCCCTGCCTGTCCCTGTTGCTGCTGCCAGAGAAGCAAGGAGAAGCGGAGGCAGCAGCTTCCAGTAAAATCTCACGAGACTTCCATGAGATCTCATGGGAAGCTGCTGCTGGGAGACCCCAGTAAGTGAGGTTTTGGTGGGCAGGCAGGTGGGGCTCCAATGGAAGAGGAAGTGGCGCCTTGCTGTTTTGCCTCAGGCGGCAAAATGAGACGGGCTCCTTCTGCTGGCTGGCAACTTCAAGAACAGGACACCGGATTATATGAGCTGTTGGCCTGAACCAACAGGCTCTTCTTACGAGAAAACGTTAGGGAAACTCTCTCTCAAGCAATATTTTCTCTTTCAGAATGAAGGAGTATGTTCTCTTTCACAACGAGGAATATTTTCTTCTTCAAAGCACTGCTTTTAAAATAAAACCTCTGGGAAACGCCTGGAACCAAGGTTCAAAGGTGGTCATTTGAGACTTGCCCTGAGATATTTACCCTTGAGGTGCGCTGAAGCCCTGAGAATGGGGGACGCCATAACCCAAGTCTTGGTGCTGAACCTTGGAGCCTGCCAACCTTACCCAAGCTTCTGAAGATGGAATAAGCGAAGCAAGGAGAAATGTGAGGAAAACAGTCATTTCTGAGGGAAAAAACCCCATGCCCCGTTCCCTTCTTTCTCCCCTACTCCTCTGGAAAGATTTGGCCCTTGGGGCAATGGCAGCCATGGGGGTGGTTTCGGCAAGGCCAGGGAGTGCCGGTTCCCTTGGGAGCTATTGCATTGCAGAGGCCACCACCTCCGCTGCTTTCCAGGTCACTAAAGCATCACTAATGCCCATTGATTGGGGATCATGTCGTGTTTTCCCCTTGACTGCCTCCTGGGCCAGTGGGAGAGAGTTCAGTTGCAAACTGTTATTCCCTCCCTGCGGGCTGAGCCCCCAAGCGCTTAAAAGCTAGCATGACAAATTGAATGAGCAAAGGGCAGGCCCTGATATGTAAGGGAGGTCCCTGTTTGCAAAGGACTTGGGATGAGGGGAGAGGTTGAGTTTTGGGGGGTGGTCCAGAGCAGGGATAGGAGGTGTCTGTCTGTCTGTCTGTCTGTCTGTCTGTCTGTCTGTCTGTCTATTAGCTTTTTAAGGCAAACCTGCCTAATTCACAACCAAAATGGCCATCGGAAGAGCCAACTTTCAAAATTCGTGCCACCCTGAATTTTGCATTGCACTTCTGCAACCAAGTAACACATGCAGAAATACACATGCTAGGGTAAAGCGGGCACATTAACGCATATGTGAGTGAAAATGACATACAAAATGCATCCTGTTGCTTTGCAAAAATGTGCATGTTAGGCAAAATTGCACCAACAAATGTGCATATTAGGAGAGATTTGCTGATGAGTTTTCAGGTCCTTAAAATTTTTTAATTGCAAACTGATGTGGAAATGAGAAGAACTGACAAATGGGGGGAAAAATTGAGAAACTGAAATTGTCAGATCTGCTCCTCCTCTAGGCCAGAGATCAGTGGTAGAGACCATGCTTTGCTCCAGGTCTGCAGAATCACATGCTGCAATAGATCTGGTTAGCCTTTAAGACACCACAAGACTCTTTGGTTGTACAGGAGGAGCACAGTTAGCTCAGTTGGTTGGAGCCTGGTGCTGGTAATGCCAAGGTCATGATCCCCACGTGAGCTACCTGCATATTCCTCCATTGCAGGGGGGCGGACTAGATGATCCTTGGGGCACCTTCCAACTCTACAATACTATGATGCCAAAAGTTGGTGTCTCTGTCAAATCTGAGTTTGAAATCACACCCAGTGAGGAAAGCAGAACAAGCAACAAGAGCCAGGGACTCAACATTGGGACAGTTTATAGAGATGTGATGCTCAAGAGGGAACCAGCGGAGAAATAAATAATGGGACCACATAATAAAATAAAAGAGGGGACCTAATGTGACCAAAAGGGATAATAATACCACTAATAAAAACAAATAGACGATAAGAACAGAAACCTTCACTTTAAGTTCTCCAGCAACTGCGCGCTAGAAAGCATTGTATGTTTTCAAAAAAAATAAGGAACCCATAAAAATAGGACAAGAAAAATGAACATAATGATCCTCAGTACAAGAACAGAAATAATAAAGCAATAAAGCCATAATCATCATAATGCAATGTAGGAAATAAAAGCCAAGTTCTTTTGCGTGTTAAACTCCCTCCAGATCAGCTACTATATTGTTATAATTTTATTTGTGTTTATATCCTACCCTTTTCTCCAAGAAGCTCAAGGTAGAGTGCATGGGTTTTGCCCTTCCTCATTTAATTCCTGCAACAACCCTGGGAAGGAGGCTAGGCTGATAGGCAATGACGGGCCCAAGGCCACCCACTTCTCAGCCAAGCGAAGCAATAAATTAATAAGACAAACCACTTAGAAGCTTTTTTTTTAAATGAAGCAATCAATTTTGCTAATAAAAAAATGGTATGGGGTGGGATCCAAACTCTACCCATTGTGTTTGCTTCATATATTTTAGGGGAGCCTGTAGGTTTCTCACTATTTCCAAATTGTCTTGTAAGCGCATTCCATTTTTTAAAAAAAGATGACGCAAACCTTTTATGATCAAGTGTCCTTGCTGCATGTTGCTGCCAGCTTATCATTATGGTTTCACCTGCTAAAATTTCTAGTTTAAGTTTCCTTTATTGGTAAACGAGATCTCCTCATCATCCAGGGATGCCTCTCTCCTTTACTGGCAACCATGTGCCAAGATCGCTCACAGAAGCATTTTTTAAATCCCCTCTAAAGTCACTCTGACCCCGTAGTCAGCTTCTTTGTTGACAAAGGTTAGCGCAAGAGCCAAACGTCTCTGTGGCTGCCGTCCAGTTTGGTTCCTCGTCATTGCACTTGGTTTGCTGAGTCTGGTGGTCCTTTGGACCAGGAAAGGTCGGATTAACAGCATGCAGGGTTCTCTTGTCTGTGTGATCCACGTTAACTTTAGGTACCATGCGCCGCTGGAGATAAATTCTAGCAGTTCTCATAGCTTAAGGTTACCAGATTTTTTTCAAAGAATCCGGAGACACTTTTTTTTTTTTTAAAAAAAGAGAAAACAAGTTATTAAAAATAATAATTAAGAAGTACTATCTTCTCTTCTGTGGTCTCCTCTGTCTCACAGCCTTCCTCGGGGTCCCGGCCTGCTCTCTTGGAGCGCTAGCCGCTGTGGAGTAGGCTTGGGCCGGGCCTGGGCTCTGCCAGGTTTCCCTGCCCTCCTTGTGCTCTCCTACCTCTCCTTCACAGTGGCGGCAGCGGCGTGGCAAGGTCAGGGTTCCCCTCTTTTTACTCCTTCCTCTTCCTCTGTCTTCCTTCTCACTGCATTGGCTCTGGGGTTTTCCTGGCTGCGGAGCACTGCTGGGCAGTCGGCCGGGTGGCCGGGTGCTCTCACTCCCGGCTCGATTTGGGTCGGGGGGGTTAGCGGTTCCCCCACTTGACGCACCAGTTGTCCCTGGTTCCCCCTCTGCAGCGGCAGTCTCAGCAGCCCGTAGCCAGCCTTGTAGCGCAGTTGGTTCTGACTGGCTTCAGAATCTGCTTGCTACTGTGGCGCTCGCCATTTAGCCTCACCGGAAGTCCAAGTATGATGTGTCTTGTGCCGTTGAACCAATCACACAACATTCATTCCCTACTAATAAATCTACAAGACTTAAAATATAAATCCAGGGACATTAAATGAAACCCGGGGACATTCCAGGGATGGATTATATCCAGAGACTGTCCCCGGGAAACGGGGACGTCTAGTAACCATATCCTAGCTATTAGGAACCCAAACACTTTCCTTAGGGGACACAACTGATCCCAAATCCCTCTCCACAACCCATGCAACTTTGCAAAGTGGGGGAGGGAATTGAAGTCAGGAAAACTTTGAAGGAAGAGTTAATTCCCTTCCCCCAGTCCCATCAGTCATGACCCAGATCTCTCTCCCCCCCCCCCCCGCCCCACTGCATGGCTGCTTTCGGCTGGCATTGTAATCCTATGCATCTGATTGGAGTTGCAGTCCAATAACATTCGAACTAAGCAAACCTTGTGCTCTCCTGTTGCTGTGGACTACAAGTACCATCAGCCCAGGGGTGCCAACTTGAATAAAATATAAGGGGGGGGGCAGGTAAGGCCTACCCCACATAATCAGTTACAAGACCCAGTGAATGCACACCATTTGAAGGGCAATGCCCATCAGCTTTGCCCCCCATCCCCCTCAAATATTTTATTGGCAGGACCTCAGCCCCTAGGCGTTAGCTCCTATGTACCAACCCCAGCCAGAATGGTGCGCACTAGCGTGATCTAAGCAACTCACAAGCTGAAACAAACTCTGCTGACTTGGGCTGATGGAGGTTATAATCGGAAACATCGAGGAAGGCTGATCTGAGTGAGCCACAGACTGGAGAAGAGTTCAAGGACTGCCACTCAAATGTGACACATCTCTTGATCAGTAAGCTTAGGCTTTTGGTTTGATCATACTGTTCCTTGTTTGACCAGGAGCCGCCTCAGAAGACCAGCTTCCTTCCTGAGGTTCTTTGATTCCCCAAAGCATGACACTAATCTCCCCTTTTCCATGCTTCAAGCGCTTTATTATTTTTACATCTCATTACAGCAGACATCGCTAATGGCTTCAATTAGTCTAATCCTTAGGACTTGCTAGTGCTTAGACTCCTGTAACTTCAAAATATGGATGCATATGCTGCTTACGGAATCTGGCTTCCTGAGAATATCAGCCGTCCTTAAAAACAAAGCAAAGCCATGCTAGGGGAGGAGTGGATGGGGGGATTTGGATCAGGGCCATGGCATCGGGGGAGAAGATTTAATTCTCCCCCTCCCTGCAGTTTTCATGACTCAAAGTATCCAATCTAGCTACCATTAGCTCTCTCTCTCTGTGTGTCTGGAATGACTCCTACCTGCCTCCCTGCCCCAACAGTAGTGTTCGAGGGGGAAAGGGTTAACTCCCCACTTCTCCCACTGTGACTCCTTGATCTAGGCCACATCCACACTGTACATTTAAAGCACTATGACAAAAGTTTAAACTGTCATGGCTTCCACCAAAGAATTCTGGGAGCTGTGGTTTGTTAAGGGTGCTGAGAGTTGTTGAGAGCTATCTGTTCCCTTCAGGGAGCTATAATTTCCAGAGTTCCCTGTGAAGAGGGACTGGTTGTTAAACCACTCTGGGAACTGTAGCTTGGCGGGGGGGGGGGGAGATAGGGGCCTCCCAACAACTCTCAGCACTCTTAGTAAACTACAGCTCCCAGAAATCTTTGGGGAAAGGCATAAAGTGGTAGCATGGTGCTTTAAATGTATGGTGTGAATGTATGGGAAAGGGGAGTAGAATAGAATAGGGCAGCTTCCATCCTGAACGTGTTTATTCTGCATCATTTTGTTGCACGTATCACTTGTTACTTAGCTAGTGTGATGGGCTGGCTGGAACCCCCCAAGGGATTGGTGGTGGGATGAGGATGAGCGGTCAGAGGGAGAAGAGGGAGGAGGAGGTGTTTGAAGCTGAAGAGGCAACAGGCTTAAGTGAGCAGGAAGAGTCTGTGGCAGAGAGAAGTCCAGAATCAGAGGCAAAAGCAGAGGCTGGAGAAGGGGGGGCCAAGAGGAAAGATGAGTTAGGTTGATGAAGAAGCCAGGGAGATTCCCTCTCCTGTTTTGACCAGCTCCCCTCCTGCCTGGTATCCCAGAACCAGAAGAGGTATGAAGAGGGGGGAGCAAAGACAGGTATGGCAACAGAGTCTCAGATTGCTTGAGAAGTACCCAGGGCAGGAGGAGACTTAGGCAACTGTGGGAAGGTGTGGACCTTCATTCCCCACAACTGCCTCATATGGGCAAGTTTTAGCTGCTCATTATCCTAGGTACTCGAAGCTCCCGCTTGCCTTTCTAGAGGCAGGTGGGCAGGAGGTGAAGGCTATTAAATGGGTAGCAAGCTGACCACCATGTTACACACTTAATACCATGTAGCACATTTGCTTGAGCCGTGGCTGCTTAAGCCCCTGTAAACATACTTTCTAATAATCCTTTATTAACACACAGTGCATAATGGTCTTGTTAGATGTGTCTGGCAACCTTTCATTTGATTAAATGTCAGGTTCCAAATTTAACATCTGCTATGAGAGCTTTGCTGTTTGCTTTTGCCTTTTTGCCTGGTCACTGCTTTTAATTTTTATCTAATCGGCACGGTGGTTTCTCGCTCTGTTGACTTGGGTGTGAAAGAATCCCTTGCGCTTTTTGGCTTTCTGGAAGAAATTCCCTCAGGTTGTGTTAGGAACTACTGGCATAGTTGTAGGAGTGAGCAGACAAGCCCCACTCTTTTCCTTAGGGGTTCTCCAGAGGAGAAGTCATCTTGACTTTCTTGCTCAAAGCTTGCATGGAGCTTAAACAATGCTTGTCTTTTATTGAGCATTTGTTTGTGAGGCGGTCATGCAACAGCAAGCATTCATCCTGATTTGCTTGTGGGGTGTTATATGCTGTACATCTTCCCTGTTAAGTCTTCCTTCATTCCACACTTTTCGATGCATTTTCCTGTCTTGTGCCAAAACTGAAGCTTCTTTTAAAAAGTGGATTTGTTCCACTTGTGTGAGAGAGCACTCTAGTCCATTTTAATTGTTTACCTAAACTGGTATGCACTGGAATCCCTCCTCCAAAATACTAATAGTCTGGAGCAGTGTTAGAAACTCAGATATATAAGCTAGATACCAAATGGCAACTTAAACTAGGTTATGGTCATGACAATGGAATGTCTACAGTATCTGCCATGGGGGCTCCATCCAATGTTACGATTCTCTGATTCTGTGATCTCAATTACATTGCATGACTGAGCTTGCTCTTACAAAAAAATTAAAAAATTGTCCAGTAGCACCTTGGAGACCAACTAAGTTTGTTCTTGGTATAAGCCAGGGGTCAGTAACCTTCTTCAGCCATGGGATGGTCCACTGCCCCTCAGACCTTGGGGGGGGGGGGGCGGCGACTATATTTTGAAAAAAATATATGAATGCATTCCTATGCCCCATAAATAACCCAGAGATGCTTTTTAAATAAAAGGACACATTCTATTCATGTAAAAACACCATGCAGGCCCCACAAATAATCCAGAGATGCATTTTAAATAAAAGGACGCATTCTACTCATGTAAAAACACGCTGATTCCTGGACCGTCCACAAGCCGGATTTAGAAGGCGATTCGGCTGCATCCAGCCCACGGGCCTTAGGTTGCCTACCCCTGGTATAAGCTTTCGTGTGCATGCACACTTCTTCAGATACATGAAAGTTTATACCAAGAACAAACGTGTTGTTTAGTCATGTCCGACTCTTTGTGACCCCATGGACCAGAGCACGCCAGGCACTCCTGTCTTCCTATGCCTCCCGCAGTTTGGTCAAACTCATGTTGGTAGCTTTGAGAACACTGTCCAACCATCTCATCCTCTGTTGTCCCCTTCTTCTCGTGCCCTCAATCTTTCCCAACATCAGGGTCTTTTCCAGGGAGTCTTCTCTTTTCATGATGTGGCCCAAAGTATTGGAGCCTCAGCTTCAGGATCTGTCCTTCCAGTGAGCACTCAGGGCTGAATGGATAGGTTGATCTTCTTGCAGTCCATGAGACTCTCAAGAGTCTCCACCAGCACTATAATTCAAAAGCATCAATTCTTAGTTGGTCTCTAAGGTCCTACTGGACAATTTTTTATATATATTTTGATTGTGTCGGACCAACACGGCTACCTACCTGAATCTTGCTCTTACAACAATTCAGTTCTCCCTGTATGCAAAAATTAAAAACACACATGGTGGAAATGGTATTTACTATGAATTAAGGCAGAAGTTTTTAAGCTATGGTCACCAAACTGGTGCTCAGAAATCTCCATGTAGTTGTAATTGGACCTGTGCCAGTAGTAAAATATGCCTGGCATCTGGCTAGTTTTGAACACTGGTCTGGAGGCTTCTGAAATGCCCTGAGCGTTTTGGGGTGTGTGCATGTAACAAATCTGGGGACAGCTGAATTCAGGAATGATCAGGATCATTGAGTAGTATATCAATTTTGGAGACTGAGTAAATTCAGGATTACTTTATCGAGAGAGGATTGGGGTAACTGAATTGTTTTGGGAAATGAGTTGACTTGTGACATTTTAAATTCTAAATTTACACCTATACATGTAAATTAGTATATGCAAATGCTATGCAGATGTGTGCTGATGAGCCCACACCTCTAATAAGTACACAGCAGTGCTCCTGCATTGTTGTATTTAAGATCTGAATGTCTTCCTCAATAGTGATATTGGAGAATGTTGTCTTCCTTCTGGGAAACTCTTCGCTTAGGTCGTCAAGCTAATTTAGCTAGAAGTGTGTGGCAACTTGGATCAACATGGTACTTAATCAATAAACTTGCCCTTCCAGTTGCAATCAGAAATTCTGTCCTCCATTTCAGTGATTGCAGCATCGATTTGCCAGTAGCAGATTTCTCTGTGTTGTGCAGAAGTTGCTTAAAAAAATTATTATTATTATTTTTAAAGAGTCCTAGGCTGCTTACGAAGGATTGAGCGAGGTCGTCTGGCAGATAAAAGTGTTGGATTGGGTTCAAGTTCTAGCTGGGTCATTCCCAGGATTCTCTGGGGAAAGCCATGTGCTTAAATGTTGGGTTTCATGCCACCCCCAATCTCTGCAAGATTCCAGGGCGTTCCAGAAACTCACCCAGTGCTGTGCTTCCATTGGGAAATCAAGGCAGAGCAGAGACTAGTGTAATCCAAGTTGCTGACTGGTGACCATTAGTGGGAGCACATCCCATAATTTCCCTATGTGCTATGTGAAGAAGCACTTCCTCTTGTCTTATCCTGAATCCTCTGACAGTCTGCTTCATTGGATTCCACCCCCCCCCAAGTTCTTCTGAGATGGGGAGAAAAAACCTTTCTCTGTCAGTTTCCTTCACACCATGTATCATTTCGCCCGCTTGTGTCATGGTCCTTCTTCGTCACCTTTTCTCTAAACTAAGGAAACCCCTGGAAAGGAAGGGTGCTCTTGCAAGGGCCTGTCCTCAAGGCACATTTCATGACTGTTCTGACCCATCCCCAAAGCAGAATCAACATTCAAAGGAGTTCTTTTGCTTTGCCAAGCCAGTGTTTCTGGGAATAAGCTTTTGATGTGAGCCAAAGGTGGGGGTGAGGGGGAATCATTTCTTCCTGTCTCTGTTATTTCCTCCTGTACTGTCTTGTTTCGGAGGTGAGGATATTCTCGTGCTTCTCTTGAACATAAGAGAGGTGTGTGAGTGGTTTTTAAAAAAATAAAAATAACATCACCAACAGATGGGTGATTACAGAGGGAGCTGGTCAATTTTGCAGCGACGCGGAAACAGTACAGCTGGGAGCTGGTGATCAAAGGCAGCCGGTTTATGCCTGAGAGCTGTACACACCAAAGGCCTGTTTCTTATGACCCAAAGATAGCCCAAAGACACATTCTCTGTACAGGTAAATGCCGCTGGGAGGAGCCGAAGCTGATTGAGAGATGTCTTGCACAGGTTCCTGTTTCAAATCAAGTGCTTTAGGGTAGATTTTTTATATAAAACGTGTGTGTTTAAATCCTACCCTCCAACATTTCTCTGATAAAAATAGGAAAGTCCTATTCAACAGTAACAACAACAACAATGATTTTATTATATATACCCCACCCATCTGACTAGGTTGCCCCAAGGCTGGACACCTGCTCCAGAAGGATACCATGAATTAACACAGGCACATTTCTCTTGTCTCTCCCCCAACAAAGGTCATCATACAGGGTGACCAGAGCAGTTTCTGTGCCAAAACTGGGCCTGAACACCAATGGAAATGGATCTAGAAAATCAGTTTCCTCCAAGAGCACCTGGATCTGGTCTGCAACCACCGCTCAACAACCTTGCCCCAAAAGGGGACATTGAAAACTAGCCAGTAGTCACTTAGATTTCCTAAACCCACGGAGGGTTTCTTGAGGCATTACTCACCTCCCTGGCCTAGCTAGCTAGCTGTCCCCCTCTCTGCTAGTTTTTTATCAGGCAAGAAGGGCAAGAGTCCAGATTGCAAGTGGTAAAAGGTAAAGGGACCCCTGACCGTGAGGTCCAGTTGCGGACGACTCTGGGGTTGCAGCGCTCATCTCATTTTACTGGCCGAGGGAGCCGGCGTACAGCTTCTGGGTCATGTGGCCAGCGTGACTAAGCCACTTCTGGCAAACCAGAGCAGTGCATGGAAACGCCATTTACCTTCCTGCCAGAGTGGTACCTATTTATCTACTTGCACTGTGTGCTTTTGAACTGCTAGGCTGGCAGGAGCAGGGACCGAGCAACGGGAACTCACCCCATCGCGGGGATTCAAACCACCGACCTTCTGATTGGCAAGCCCTAGGCTCTGTGGTTTAACCCACAGCGCCACCCACAAGTGGTAGCCCTGACCAATCTGAGCACCTTTTCCACATCCTCAACTGAAACTCACCCATCACAACAGGACTGGGCGGTGCTGTGGACACCCCTTGAAATTCATCTGCTGCAACAGCAGAGTCAAGATCTCGGTGGAAGCAAGTGATTTTATCCTCAAAATGCTTCGCAGTGAGCTACCTTTGGTTCCACCATCTCCTTCAGGCCAGACCGTAAAATGCCCTGCACTCTGCCAGGCGGCACAGCAAGGATGCAATGGAGGCAGCAAAATAAGCCTTCTCTGCTGCCTTCACTACCACTAGGTAGGATCTAGTGAGAACCTGTTGGAAGCCTCTGCCGCTTCTCCTGGCTTCCCTGGTGACGGCAGGCAGGGCACCCACTGGGACACTGCCCTGTGGGATTCTGCCACCTGAGGCAGCTTCCTCAATCTGCCTCATGGATGGGCCGGCCCATCTCCTCTGTAAAGCAGGACGTGTGGCCTCTTCAGAAAGTGCTGTTGCCAATGCCTTAAAGCTCAGCCATTGATTTCCTTTGCCCAGCTGCTGTTCTTCAGCGCCAGCACCAGGTGATGCAATAAAAGCAGGAGATCAACGCAGAGCCTGTAGATGTCTCCAGGGAGGGCCGGCCTTAGTAATTAAGGACATTTGAGGAGCTGCAGTGGGCCCGACTTCCATGCCAAATTAACAGCCAACAGCAAGGCCTTCTCTGGTTAATATTTAAACAGTGTTTTTAATGTTTATAAAGTGACTTCTCTTCTTGACACTTGAAATGGGCCCCTTGCAGGCTCGGCTGCAGAAGGAGATTTATTTTATTATTATTATTTTATTTACTATCGACACCTTCTCGCTGGGACAGCAGCACAGAGCTGCAAATCTATTCCGAATGACCCAGCTTGAAAACAATTCTTTATCCGAAAACAGGCTTCAAGAGACACTGCGAAAGCAGACGTCACGAAAAGGGCAACCGCCTGCCAGACTCCTTATTTTATCATAGCTGAATTTCGGAGCTGGTGCTTGGCCAATTGGCACCACAGAACAGGAGTTTCTTCGACCCTGTCCTTGCTCCTTAAATGTCCTCAGTTACCAGGACCACCCATCCTTTGAGATATACATTGGCTCTGGGTCCATCAGCTGTAAGGTGGACAGGTCAGGAGCATCCCAGATCTTGAGATTTTGGGGCCCAAACCTGATACCTGGGTGCCGCCCCTGGTGATGGAGGTTAATTGGGAGAGTGGAGTGGAGGAGGGCAGTTCCCCTCCGCAGCATTTATGCTATAATTTGCAGCCCACTCTTGCTGGGCTGAAGCTTCTTAGCTGCATTCACAGTTTTCTCATTTTATTAAAGGCGCTGTCGTCCAACTGGAAATTCAAGCCCTCTACCTGCCACCTGCAGAGAGCCAGGCAAACCTGGAGACATCAGGTCAGACTCTGGAGGTCTGGCATCGCTAATCCCCTCCTTTTATTGCACTGTGTGGTGGTGGCACTGAAAGAAAGCAGCAGCTCAAAGGAAATCAATGACTGATCTTTAAGACATCGGCAACAGTGCTATGCCTTCGTTCTCTTCTTTGGATCTGGCTGCCTTAACTCGCTGAAAGGAACTGCAAATACAGGAGCTTAAATCTCGCATTGGGTGATTGATTTTTGGAATACCCTTTGAAAAATATTTTTAAATTTGCATTTGTGGCCCTTTTCATGACTCGTGATTTGCATGCACAATTTATCTGTGCCGTGTCAGATGATAAATTCTGCACACATGGATCTGATTGCGTTTGTTCAGAGGAATACCATTTTTGCAACAGATGCCCCTGACTTTCCAGTATGCTGAGGGAGGGAGGGGGAGAGAGAGAGAGAGGGGGAAAACCCCCCTCACTCTACCCAATTTCTCAACACCATGCATAATCTTGGATGCCTCTTCTGTGTCCTTTACTCTTTCGATGTTGCAAACTGCCCTGAGATCTAAGGATGAAGGGCAGAATACAAATTTAATAAATAAAATAAATAGCCTTTTAAGCGAAAGATCCCCGGACTAATATCTAGGGTAGATACTAGTCTGGGCGCCCCACAATCCTGTTGTGGTAAGCAGTCTCTGGGGTTGCCTGCCCATAAATAAAGGCCTGGCTGAACTTGCCTGGGGTTGGAGGCAATTGTTCATTGCTTGTTCGACTCCTGTAATCTCAGCGGCTCTGGCAACTGCTTAGCAAATGGGGCAGCTTCTCCCTTAACAGCTGAGGATCATCTTGCGCCCGGAGGCCCATGGAATTGATGGCCTCCCTAATTTTTATCTCTGCTGTTCGAACTACAGATGTTTCTCTCCACCACAAAAGTGTCTGATCCTCCTCCTGATATTTACGAGCTGTTTGCTCTCCTTTGCACCCCGAGGTCTTGGGTTCCACAGGTGGCTAAGTTTTGGTTTTCAGCCTTTTCGGTTTGTAAAGTTGTGCAGCCTGCAGGACTGACGACTTGGCTCCTCTGAGCTTTCCAGTGTGATTCCAGATCTGGGCAGAGTCGTAAATCGGGTTGGGGAGAGCGATGCTGCTGCCTCAGCCCAGCTGCTTGAGGGCACTGCTGTGCAGAGATTCCAGGGAGAATGGAGATCATATTGTGGGGCTCTAAGAAAAACACACAGGCTTGCATTTGTTTATATAGGGTTGGGAATGTGTTAGGCATTTGGCACAGGTGCAATAAGACCGGCAATGGAGAAATGTGCCTGTCATCTGTTGTGTGGGTTAGAGAGCTTTTAATCAATGCCTGTGATTCTGGATTACAGTTCCCTGCACTTTGTCTGTTGAATGCAAGCTGATTCCATGGGGTAGTGGAAAAGACTGGGTGGGGTGACTGGCAGTAATGGGTTGCATCCAGCTAAATTTTACCCAGAGTGAGCCCACTGAAATTAATGGACCCAAATTAGTTACGTCCATCAATCCAAATGGATCTGCTCTTGTCATACTTATACCCTCCAACATTACTCTGATGAAAATAGAGATGTCCCATTCCATAATGATAATTTTACTATTTATACCTCACACATCTTACTGGGCTGTCCCAGCCACTCTGGGTGGCTTCCAACAAAATATTAAAATACAATAGTCTGTTAAACATTAAAAGCTTCCCTAAACAAGGCTGCCTTCAGATGTCTTCTAAAAGTCTGGTAGTTTTTCTCTCTGACATCTGGTGGGAGGGCGTTCCACAGGGCGGGTGCCACTATCGAGAAGGCCCTCTGCCTGGTTCCTTGTAAGGCCCTTGGCGCTGGACCTCAGTGTCTGGGCAGAACAATGGGGGTGGAGACGCTCCTTCAGGTATTCTGGACCGAGGCCATTTAGGGCATTAAACATGAAAAAAACTTCCCTATACAGGATTGCCTTCAGATGGTTCAGGGGTCAGATAACACATTTCTCCAATGAAAATTGTTGTTGTTGTTGTTTAGTCATTTAGTCGTGTCCAACTCTTCGTGACCCCATGGACAAGAGCACGCCAGGCACTTCTGTCTTCCACTGCCTCCCGCAGTTTGGTCAAAATGAAAATAGGGACATCCTAAGGAAAAGTGGGACATTCTGGGATCAAATCAGAAACCAAGATGGCTTCTCTAAATGAGGGACATCCCTGGAAAATAGGGACACTTGGAGGGTCTGCATACTCAGTCCTGGTACCTCCCACCACTCCTCTTTGTCCAGCCAGTCCCTAACAATGTTTCATAGAATCCCCCCCTCTTTGGAATGCAGTGCAAAATCTGAGCCCTCTGCTCTTCCCTGCTAGGACTTTGAGGGTGTTTCATTAAACCGTTGATTCTCTTTCGGTGTGCAGACAATTTCTGATGGAAGTGTTCCTCTTCTGTTCCCTCCCCTGTGCAGAGGAGAGCCTCGTTCAGCGACCTTTCAGAGAGCTCTCAGAATGAGAAAACAAACAAGGCTTTAGCCTTGACTGGCAGTTCCAATTAGGGAAGAGGCAGGAGGGTGGCGGTTCTGGGCCTCACCTGACGCATCTGCTGCGATGACTGGCAGGTGCCCCTAGCCTGGAAACAGGACTGGATCGGCCCACCTGCTATGCTAGCAGCTGGTAGGATTTTGTCCTTATTAGATATCCTATGTTTGTGTGTGGAATGGGAGGGAGGAAGCAGCTGCTGCTTCTGGGGTGGGGGTGATTCTCATGGGTGACGTTTCCCCGCTCTTTTGCTTTCCCCTTGGAGATTCTGTGATCTACTTCTGTTTGTGCAACGGACAGAAAAGCTTTTGATCTTTGTGAGTTCAGAAGCTGATGATAATGATTCCAATCGATGGCAGGAGAGTGTAGGGAGAAATGTGCCTTTATAGGCATCAGGGGGGTGGAGGAGGGTTATACTGGAAACGGAGAGCTGCTCCAATATAGCAGTGGTCTTGCGGACGTGATGGTATGCGTTGCTCCTAGGATGAGGATGGCTGAATCCTTGCCTTTCGCTAGTATAGGGATGTGGGAGATTCGATGGAAAAAGAAGTGAGAATTGCTACACTTTGCGTCTTCATCTGTGGCCAGGCTGAATGGAAATCAGGCGAGCAAATACGATCCGTATTTGTTGATAAAATGGCTGTTTTTAAGTCTGCAAGCAACACATAATTACTTTTTTAATGTTGTTTTGATGTTTCCTTCACATTGAAACGAATATAAGTTCCTTATGTTACGTAAATAGATGCATAAGTTATGTAATTTACATAAAATGGCAGGCAGTAAGATGAGTAACATAGTATTTGGGAGAAACTGAACTGTAGGGGAATGGAAACAGTTCTTTTCTCTGAGAAATACAGGTTGGAACAAAAACCACTGCTTTCTTACATCCCAACTTTTGTTCCCTACTGTGTTCCTCAAATTCATGGCCTACTCTGAGTTAGCGGCAGCCCTTGGAAAAGTGGCTAAAGAGTACCCGTCCCACCTTGTACACCCACTTGCCCATGGACTGATCTGGTGGCTTACTATGAAACTGTTGAATAGTTATTTGTCGCCATTTTATTTTCCTAGAATGCCTCAGGCACTGTGTCGTTCCAGGGCATTCTGGGGGGGTGGGGGTGGGGGAACCTGGTGGCTGCCAGTGGAGGCTGTCATTTCTCTCAATCAGAATGAAGTAACATTTGGGGCATTCTGGGAAAATAAAATGGTGGCTGCCTGGAAGTGATTGCAGCAAGAAGAGAAGAGAGAAAAGGCCATGAAAATGAATCTGACAAAAGCAAAACAAAACACCAATCTAAAATAAATGAATAATGAAACATGTGTGTATGTTGGAAAAATAATTGGAATAATGAAATGAAACTATTCCCCCCCCCCAGCTTGTATTCCGGTATAAATCCAGTATCTAAAATACGTTTGTGCCAGATACAATATGTTAAATCAGGTATGGGGAACCTTTGGCCATTCAGATGCTGCTGAACTACAGCTCCCATCAGACCTAGCAGGCACGGCCAATGGCCAGGGAAAACAGGGGTTGCTGTTCAGCAACATCTGAAGGACCATACATTCCTCCACACTTGTGCTAAGCACGGCTGCTGTGCAAACTTGATTCATGAACAAAGGGGGCAGCCCCAGTAGCCCCAATAGTTTCTTTGCAACCATGGCTGCCATTTCCACAGCTACTAAACTGAGAGGGCTGGCCTGAACAACATAAATATTTTTCCTTCTTAGGAACTCCCATTCATATCTGACTCCACTTTTGTGTATATTTCTATCTGTGGTGAAGTGGTTGTGGCAGGGCCGTCTTAAGCATATCCAGCGCTGTGGTGCAAATATCTCTCTGGCGCCCCCCCCCATTTGCCAGAGTTGTTGACCTTTGTTAAGGGGGTGGGGGACTTTGGTTTGGCTTGTTTACATTGCATGGTTTGACGCACGCTCGGTGCTACACGTAAGTAAGAGGCACCCAGATGGCAGCCCAGACAGCCTCCCGCACCCTCCCACAAAGCCTCCCTCTAAGCGCACAGCACCCTTTACCTGCCCTTGTCCAGGGAAGTCTGCATGACAGGAGGGTCAGCAAGCAGATCAGGTGGCTCACCGGCTGTCCCATCCTCGCTCTGCGCTGGGATTGCACAGGGCGCTTCCCTGCTCTACTTGCAGACTCCACAGGGAGGCGCTCAGGCAACAATGCGGCCAGAGAGGGGTGGGAGAGACACACCCTCCCCGCCCCACCCTGTGCCCGTCCTGATTGCACCCGCCAGGTGCCCAGGCAGCCCCAGCGGGAGGGGACACAAAGGGGCTTCCCTGAGCCAGATGCAGCATGCTCTGATGGGTGGCTGAGAGGAGAGGAGCGGGCTGTCCCAGAGCAGGGAAGGGAGCACACCCCGACTCTCCTTCCTGGACACTCAGCCTGTGGCGCCCCCTAAAATCTGTGTGTAAGGCGTCCCTGGGTTGTGGGTTTGTTTGTTTGTTTGGAGTGAGGAGGGGTAACTGCTCATGATAGCGGGTAGTGCCTTTGGCCCCACAGGCACCCAAGAACATATGTTCATCATCAGCACACCCATGCTCTTGAGATGGGGTGAGACTACCTGTGAATGGGGAGGGATTTCCCCTCTTTCTCATTCTCTTTCTCTTCAAAGTGACTTGCTACTGAAAGGCGAGATCTGGTGGGCTCCATACAGTCCTGGCGTTTTGCCTGTGGAATGTGGTTTGTGGTTTTTATCTCAGCATAGCCAGTGGTATCGGATAGTGCATCTTCACCAAACACAGCACATGCCCTTGTGTTTATGTGCAACTCAATCCAAACCAAGATCGGTGAAGCCATATCTAGCAATTTGTGGCTTGCTTGGTGAGAGCGACTGGGTGGAGGTTTCTTCTGTTTCCTTGTCAGTATTATCTGTTTCTTCTTCACTGATTTCTTCACAGGAGAAGCCTGTCTGTGCGGCTTTTGTGGGGAGAAGTATCTGTCTGTGTGTTCCTCAGTGGAAAAACTTTGCTTGCCTTTGAAGATGATCACGTGGTACTCTCTGTTAGCCAAAAATCACAGCCTGCTACACAACATCTTCACCCGCTCTCTGTGATAGGCAAGGGGTGAGAAATCTGATTCAGTTAACATTTAAAGGTGACCTTGCTTAATCTGGTTTTTCTGAAACAATCTGTGAAGCAAAACACAGCCATCCTTCAATGCTGCAGATTTTGCAGTACAGTTCTCTGGCCAGGTAATGTGCACAGACAAAAATGCACACGTTCAGTTAAAGTGTACATAAAAAGTTAGCAAAAATGTATGTTAAGGGAAATTGCTTTGCAAAAATGGGCATATCAGGCAAAATTGCATACAAACACATGACTGTTAGGAGAAATTCACACTAAAACAGAGGAATTTTCATGAGGACTTAAGAAGAAGAGTTTGTATTTGATATCCCGCTTTATCACTCCCCTTCAGGAGTCTCAAAGTGGTTAACATTCTCCTTTCCCTTCCTTCCCCACAACAAACACTCTGTGAGGTGAGTGGGGCTAAGAGACTTCAAAGAAGTGTGACTGGCCCAAGGTCACCCAGCAGCTGCATGTGGAGGAGCGGAGACGCGAACCCGGTTCACCAGATTACAAGTCTACTGTTCTTAACCACTATACCACACTGGCTCTCTTAAAATTCCCCTCTTGCAAATAGATGTGGAAATATGAAGCAATGGAAGACTGGAAAAATGAGAAACCTAGAGACGCCAAAGATGACACATTCACCCATCCCTTTCTTTAACTATGGAATAGGCTGCTTGGCGAAGGGTACCCAGATGTGGTGCGCTTTCGCTGTGGGGTGCTTACAGATGAAATGTTCATTGAGCATCCATTCTGATCTGTTTTCAGGGAGGTTAAACAACATTGACTATTGAATAGGTATTCATCTTTATTTGTTTTGCATGGAAGTTAGATAGCATTGGCTACTTAATGGGCATTCATTGCGATTTGTTTTGCAGGGAGATGAGCCAATGCTGGCTGTTTAATGAGCATTCATTCCGATTTGCTTGCAGGGAGACTAGAATATGTTGGCTATTTAGTGGCCATTAATTCCGATTTTGCTTGCAGGGTGGCTCAACAATGCTGGCTATTTAATGAGCATTCATTCTGATTTGCTTGCAAGGAGACTAGACTATGTTGGCTATTAAATGAGCATTGATTCCAAATTGCTCGCGGGGAGGTTAGATTACATCAAAGTGCATGACATCCCAAACTTTCCAGTGCATTTCTCCATCACAGCCTTACCACCAGAAGTCTAATCTTTTGAAGAAAGTGGGTTTGTAGCTCAGTAGACTGACTGGCAGGAATTTTCTTCCACAGCCTTACCTGGAGATGATGGTGATTGGACCTACTAGCATCATCTGCATGCTGAGCAGGTGCTCTGCCACTGGGCCAAGGCCCTTCCTCATTTCCCCCATATAAATGTCCATGCATTTATACAGAGCCTCCCTCCCCCATCCTGGAATCCCAGGTGGCATCTTATGGCTCCCAGGCAGTCTCCCATCCAGGCAGTGACCAGACCCAAGCCTGCTTAGCTTCAGCAAAGTGGTGGCCTCGCCTGCCTTCAGATCTCACCCTGGACTTGAAAAGCCGAGTGCTGCAGCTGGGATGGTTTTTGGCATTTATATACCGCTCAATTAACCATGCCCTCTGGGCATTGCTCAAGTCCAATCAATAACATACAGATACAATTAAGAACAATGAAAAGTCGATAAAATACAGATGTAACGAAACGATAATGAAAAGCAATCGATAGGAAAGCGGCACCAGAAGAAAATTAGCGCAAAACCGTATGGAGTGGCACAAGATCAATAAAGCAGCACCAAGACTCAACAAGAAGGATGATGGGTTGCTTTTGTTTTGTTTTTTTAAAAAAGGTTTGTCTAGGAAAGAGGCTGCAAAAAAATGTGTTTGTGGCACCCTTGCTTCTTAGCTTTGCTGGGGCAAAGCTTGTACTTAGGTTGCCTTTGTGTATTATATATTTTGCATGCTTTCCCTGACATTAGCTTTAATCTGTACAGTGGTACCTCGGGTTAAGAACTTAATTCGTTCTGGATGTCTGTTCTGAACCTGAAACTGTTCTTAACCTGAAGCACCACTTTAGCTAATGGGGCCTCCCGCTGCTTCTGTGCCACCACGGCACAATTTCTGTTCTCATCCTGAAGCAAAGTTCTTAACCCGAGGTACTATTTCTGGGTTAGCAGAGCCTGTAGCCTGAAGCATCTGTAACCCGAGGTACCACTGTATATGGGCAGAGCAGTATTATTATACTTACCAGTGTGATGGGGCCATTGAAGCCTATAGGCATGAGCTTTGAGCAATACTACCAGCTTGTGGTGGGTGATTAGCAGGGCTGTGTGTGTGTCCTGAAAGTCTACAGTTAGAGGAACTGGGCAGATCATGCAGCACCTTGAGGCTCCTGGCACATCTGAAATTCATTCTGACTGTGCAGATAAGATATCATGGATAGAATTCTACAGAATGTGGGATTAGTGAGTGAAAACAGTCACGATCAAATGATCATGCACCTCCAGATGGGGGAGATGTCAGGTGGTATCCTGGCACCCAGGCATCTTCTCTTGGTTGCAAGATAGTTAGCTGCAAAATGCGCCTGGCGCCTGGCTAATTTCGAACGCTGCGGGTGACCCTGTCATGGTTGATGGGTGGGTGAGTGGCACCTGCAATCGTTGGTCGTTTTCAGTCGACACCAGCCTGAAAGGTGGCCAGGCTTGACTTGGAATGGGTCCACATGCTGTGTGTGTGTGTTGGGGGCAAAGTTCATGCATGAGTGCTGCCCTCTCCGCCCCCCAGTTGACGTTCACTAGCAGGGAAGGATCATTTGCACCAGCCTGAGAGCAAGCAACTTGGGGCCTTGCAACATGCTTCTATTTCAGAGAGCTGTGTCTGTTTTCAGAGATGGGGGTGGGTGGGATGGATGGAGGATCAGCTGCATCTCTGTTCCCAAAAGAGGCTGCAACTTCCTGCGTAATTACCTGAATAAATGCTCTTGACATAATAAGTAGGTACTGCTTGCAAAGCCGAGTGCTGCGGTTGGGATAATTGAATTAGTCGATGTGGGTGGCTCTCAAAAGAGAGTGTAGACATGAATATGTGTGTGTATGTGAAATATATATATAAGTTTGATCTTCCTGCCATAGGGACATAAACATTGGCCTTATAGCTGTTCAGGTTGCTTTGGTCACCAGGCAGAGGATTGTCTACTCTGACAGGAAGCAGCTCTGCAGGACCTCAGGGTGAGAAAGGTCTTTCCCATCGCCTGCTCCCTGCTTCTTCTTCTAACTGGAGGTGCTGGGGATCAAATCTGGGACCTCCCCACTTGCAAAAGCAGGTTCTCTGCCCCAGAACAACACCCCCTCCCCAAACATGCCGGCTTCTCTGCCCTCCTTCAGGGCCCTTGTCACAGAACTGTGCCACAGGCCTTGAGGTCATTGAATCATAGAATCATAGAATCATAGAGTTGGAAGAGACCACAAGGGCCATCGAGTCCAACCCCCTGCCAAGCAGGAAACACCACCAGAGCACTCCTGACATATGGTTGTCAAGCCTCTGCTTAAAGACCTCCAAAGAAGGAGACTCCACCACACTCCTTGGCAGCAAATTCCACTGTCGAACAGCTCTTACTGTCAGGAAGTTCTTCCTAATGTTTAGGTGGAATCTTCTTTCTTGTAGTTTGGATCCATTGCTCCGTGTCCGCTTATCTGGAGCAGCAGAAAACAACCTTTCTCCCTCCTCTATGTAACATCCTTTTATATATTTGAACATGGCTATCATATCACCCCTTAACCTCCTCTTCTCCAGGCTAAACATGCCCAGCTCCCTTAGCCGTTCCTCATAAGGCATCATTTCCAGGCCTTTGACCATTTTGGTTGCCCTCCTCTGGACACGTTCCAGTTTGTCAGTGTCCTTCTAGAACTGTGGTGCCCAGGTCAAATGCATCCATCCTCCTGCTGCCAACAGACATGGCCTCCCCCTTCCCGTCCGCCTGTGAGCATCAGTCGGGGGCACTGTGGGTGGAAATCTAAACACTTAGCTACCCTTGCTCCATCCCTATTCTCACAACAGCCCCCAGGCATTCCTCCCACAGGATTAGGCCTTGCCAGAGGTGTTTTTCACTGGCTGCACACAGCAGTGATTTACGCTGCAACATTCCCCTATCTTGAGTAAATGAAAGCATGGTACAGCCTGTTGAGAAAAGTCACTGATGTAAAATGGGAATAGCCAACAAGATGCCCTCCGACTACCACATGAGATTATTGGCCATGCTGGGTGGGGCTGATGGGAGTTGGAGCCCAACAACATTGAGTGGGGGGCACCATGTTGACTGGTGCAATAGCCAGCCATAACCTTCTACCTGCCCCTGTTTTCTGGGCTTTGTTTATGGTAAATATGAAGCCCCCTTTGGGTTTTTGTAGTTATGAAGGGGCACATTGAGGAGGAAATATTTCTGGGGCCCTTGCAGGCCCCACCTCATCCCCATCATTATTCAGCCCAGTCATGTGGAATGTTCTTCATAGTCACAGAATTATAGAGCTGGAAGAGACCCCTGAGGGACATCTAGTCCAACCCTATTCAATGCAGGAATCTTAATTAAAGAATCCATGACAGATGGCCACCCAATCCCTTCTTTAAAAGCTCCAAAGAAGGAGAGTCCACAACCTCCCAAGGGAATTCGTTCCACTGTTGAATAGCTCTTACCACCAGAAAATTCTTCCTGATGTTTAGTCGGAAACTCCTTTCTTGTAACTTGAATCCATTGGTTTGGGTCGTAGCCTCCAAGGCAGGAGAAAACAAGCTTGCTCCCCCTCCATGTGACAGCCCTTTAGATATTTGAATATTTTGATATTTAAATATTCTTCCAAAACAGATGCAGCAAGCATCTTTCAACCTTTTAACACCTGCTGAAAACTTTCCCGGTCTTCCAGGTTTATGCAAGGCAATTAAGAGCACGTCTTTCCAATAATAGTTAGTTCACTGACTTTGATTTTAAATTGTTTAATGTGTTTTTATTATATATAGATATTATTGTAAACTGCTTTGATATTAAGATATATGGGGAAATAGCTTGCAAAAATATAAGGCAAAACTGGCATCCAAACATGTGGGGATTGGGAGAAACGTACCCTTAAAAAATGATGACAAATTATTCATGATGACTCTATTTCTAAAATCGCATGGAAATGGGGCAAACTAAATTTAAGACTAGGGAAAAGGAGAAACCGAAACTGACAGGTCTGCCCATCACTAGTTTTAGGCACCAGTGAGGGAAAAACGTCTCTGGGAAGTTGTCTCATATATACATGAAGACGAGAGAAAGAAGATGTTGTAAAGAAAAGAGGGAACATCTGTTTACAAAAGCCCAGGAGAGAAAGACAAGAAGCAATGTGTTTGGAGCTGTGGCAGAGCAGAATTTGGCTGGGTACCAGGAGATGCTACCTAAGCACAAGGATGCACATTGTTCAAAGGAATGGTGGGCTCTTCTTCCCTGGAGGCTTAAAGAAACAGTTGGACCTCTCATTGAATGGGTCTAGGAATTTGTGCTTCCCTAGAGGCCAGCCTAGGACACCCATGATGTGTGTGTCATTCCTGCCATTCTCAGGGCTTGCTGAGACAGCTCAGGACTGCACCATGCTGGCCTTTGTGGGACAACTGAGCAAATCCCAAGAAGATGCTCCTGGCCATGATGGCTATTTATCCCTCCAATGTCAGAGGCAGTAGATGCCTCTGAAAACCAGTCGCTGGGAATCTGTGGACTTCCCAGAGGCATCAGGTTGGCCATGGTGAGAACAGGATGGTAGACTAAATGGGTCTTTGGCTGGATCCAGCCTTGCTGTGCTATTGAAAAAAACAATAGCATAGTATCCAGTCCACAGAGCATGGGAATAGGTATTGTTGGAGGGATGACTGCTGTGCTGCTGTTCTCTCCCAGATGTTTGTTCCAGCAGAAGAAGAGGGAGCTGATGGTCATGACAAGACACCATGTCTCTTAATGGTTTGGGGAAAGGGCCATAACCCAGTAGTAGGCAGCTGTCTTGCATGCAGAAGTTCCCTGGTTCAATCCTGGGCATCTCCAGGTAGGGCTAGGAAAAAACTCCTTTCTGAAACCCTGGAGAGCCACTGCCAGTCAGTGCAGGCAGTGCTAAGCTAGATGGACCAGCTGGTCTGACTCAGTATAAGCCAGCATCCTATGTCCTTACAATTACAACTTTGGTAACCCCTGAAGAAGACTATAATCTGACCTGTCCTAAGGCAGCTCCCTCTGTTCCTGATTTTCCAAGTGGCCTCGTAAGGCAGCCTTCGCTTGCAATACATTGCGATAATCTTACCTAGATCTTGCCAGCATATGGATAAGCTGTGGCACCATCAGGTTTACTTGGGAAGGGTCAATATCGACAACTTGTTCCTGGTGCAAGAAATGAGCTACTGCTGTACGTCGTATTGTGCTAAAAAGATGCAAATTCTGCCCTTGCGGAAATCTGTTCTGAGGAGGAGGAGGAGGAGGAAGAAGAAGAAGAAGAGGAAGAGGCTGATTGTGGCTTCCACTCACTGGTGCTTCGACTCTGGCAGTGTGTATGTGTGTATATATATATATTGAAAACCTCCTGGGGATTTTGCTTGGGTCCAATTATGTTAGATGAGCGCATTACCAGCCCTCGTTTTGCTTTTGGCTTGCTTGAAGTTGCTTCACTGACACACGTCAGCGTTGCATAGTGTTCCTGTGACAGAATATGGCAGCTTACCTTGTTTTTGCACTTTCCCCCTGCAGCCTAGCCTCAGGGTTGCAGCAGGTATAGCAGGAAGCTGGAGATACTGATGATGCTGGAACAGCAGTAGCATCTGCTTGTGCAGCTATAGGAATAGGAAGGAGATGTTGCCCAGGGCTGTCTCTCCCCCACCTTGTAAATATGGTGTCTAAGGAAGGAGTGATTCACCCTCCCAAGAAAGGAGAGGCCCCCGAAAAAACATGATCCCTCGTGCTCGAAAGAAGCCTTGCAAGCCAATTTCAGGCTGTGCTCACACTCCTGTTTACTGTGCGCTCACAGATTTTCCAGCGCTGGATTTTTAATCGGTGTTCATGTGATGTTATCAAAGTGCATACTCTACCTATCTTGCATGGTATTAAAAATGTTTAATGCTGCCATTTCTCAACCTAGCTCCAGCTATTCCTAACTGGTCTCTGTCCAAGGTATGAACACCTTTGCATAGGGTAACGGATGTCACTTCCCATGTAGAAAAAAAAGATGTTATGTTTGCCTCTTTCTTTTGCACATCCTCCAATTCAGTGGTGGCCTGTGGTCACTGGCGCAGGTAAGCGCAGAAGGCAGGGAGGCCAACAGTAGGTGGCGCTGGAGCCAATGACAGGCAGAGCCAATTCTAGCTTTGCCCTCATTCTCCTCCCAGCTGAATTCTACAAGGGAAAAACTGGGACAAAGGAGGAGGAAGCTGACAGCCCGTGCCATGGCGCCACCCCAGGGGCTGGTTTTAAGTAAGAAGACAGGCAGGTGAGCCTAATGGACCGGCCTCCTCTGCTCAGATTGTACTTATTCCTGACCTCTCATTTTACCTTGGTGCAAACGGTGATTTAATAAGCTAGTCTGATTGGTTGATGGAGCAACTTTTAAGTCCCGGGTGGGGTGCGGGAGGTCAGAAATGCTTCTTGCTTTTCTCCTCACAAAGTTATCCAGAATCTTTTGGCATCACACATTTTATCCTAATGCAAAAAGCCGCTGGGAGTCTAGCAGCAGCTTCCATTTATTTGTGCTGGCTGCTGTTCAGCTGCTGTTTTGCACTAACAATGATGTAGTGGCATGTTGCCCATTAAGGGAGGCGAGGTGAGGGAGATCACAGAACTAATAAAGTCCCTACCCGACCACGGCCCAAGGCTTATTCTATTCTCCAGGCCCTGCAAAAGAATTGCTGGATAGTAGCCCAGCTGGGGACAGTGATTGTGTTCGAGCAACTAGCCGATTTGTGGCTGTGCATCTCCAGTCCAAAGGCGCCACTCTGTGTTTCAAAGAAACTAGCAGGTTGAAGGGTAGTGCTTTCAATAGCCTTTTGTGCACAAGACAAACCTTGATTTGTGCCCATGTCAGACTATAAATATGAGTGAGTACAGATGAGAGAGATGAATTTCCATAAAAATATTAACTCCATCAGGCTCTGCATTACATTCTTGAGGACTGGAAGCACAAGTTGTCTTAATACAAGTGTGGGGAAGCTTTGGCCCTCCAGGCATTGCTGAACTACAACTCTAACCAGCCCCAGAAAGCATGGCCAATGGGCAGGGATGATGGGAGGTGTAGTTCATCTAGAGGGCTGGAGGTTCCTCATATCTGCCTTAATACTTTTTTGCCATTTTTAAAAGGCGGGCTTTGAGTCTATTTGCTGTATAAAAAGAGCTCTTTCAAAAAAAGATATATCCTGACTTTCAGTCCAACGAAAGGATCACTCAAATGATCTTCAAAGTATCTTATGACTGTAATAGCACATGCGTATGCAAACCCCAAACCCACATAACTCAGCAGCCTTCAGTCTTCCGTGGCCAATGTATGGGGCCAGAGTGAGTTTTCCTTCTGCTCTGCAATCCCAGGGTAACTGGCAGTCAGAGTTGCATATTCTTTCTGGCAGGGAGGAAGAGGAGGAAGCAAGCTCGCTGCCCCTGCTCCTTCTCTAGCTGATGGATGAGACCAGGCTGCTTCCTCCCTCCCTCCCTCCCTCCCTCCCCCTCCCTCTCTCTTTCTCACTTTCTCTCTCTCTCTCCCTTCCACCCGCAACCCACTTACAATAATGTTCTTCCTGGGGTGCAATTTGGGATGTTGGAGAATTCCGACAAAAGCAGAAATGGGAGGACAAATTGTTGCTGCTTGTTTATTCACCCCATGTCCAGAACGGAAATCAATCCATTGGATACGATCAGCATTCGCTGTTGCTGTTGCTTTTAGACCACAAATGATATGCAATGGATCACGTTCCCTGGCCGCCCATTTGCATTATGTTTACTTTGCATTGAAATAATTGGGGTTGAACAACAGAAGGACAATGTAATTTGCCATAGCAGACAGTGCTGGAAGATGAACTGCAGCAGAATGGAAACAGTTCCGTATACGATAAATATGAGTGGGTGGGTGGGTGTGCACTGGAAAATAATGCCTTCCTACATCCTTAAGTGTAACCTCCCAGTAGTCTTGAGTCCTCTGGCTTGTAGCAGAGACCAAGATGTGGCTGCCTGCAAACTAATGCCCAAGGCCAGAACAACCCAATCAAATAATGATAATGATAAACAAACCCAGCTAATACATGGTCCTTCATCAATCACAACAATCACAGAGTTAGTTTAATCATGAGACACTTATCACAAGCAAACAATTCTAACGGTAATCAAAGCCCCCATTACTCATTATCCATAAGGCATGAGCTATTTAATAATCCATTCGAATTCTACTTGAATTAACCGGCAAATAATTAAAACTCAAGGACCGGGAGAGCAGCCATATTTCTGGCCCATTCCAGCATCTTACAACATGTGACCATCTTTGAGCACATCTTTCTCTCTCTTTCACTATCCCTATATATCAGTTGCTGTTGAGCATATATAGAAATTGTTGAACCTTTATTTTAAAACTCCCACAAAATAAATCCCAATTAATGGACCTTTTTATGCCATTCTTCTCTAAAATTCTCAGGATGACTCACAACCATCATAAAAAACCCAGAAAGAAGACTAAATGCTTAGTTGCAAGAAACAGATAAATTCTCTAGGCAGAAGCAGTGAAACAGCATCTTCTGCAAACATTAAGCTCTGGGCGGTTTAAACAGATAGGGCAAGTGCATGTGACAGAGGTTCCTTGAAGGGGCCCAGCAAGCCCCGCCCCTCATATCAGAGCTGACACTGACTGCTACCCCAGACCTCCCCTAAGCACCAGTATACATTGTTGAAAACTGTATCTCTACCTTGGGGATTCTGTGGCCTTCTAGACATTGCTGAACCGTGACTTCTTATCATTAGCTTATATATAAGGGAGAAACCCTATTCAATGTGCACTTAAAGTCAAGTTCACGCATCGCGAAACAATATGGGAACCGAAGCAGGGCCATCCTTTGAAATTTGCCCTAAACCGAATTTTGCAATGCAATTCTCCAATTAAGCAATGTTTGCAAAAATGCATATTTTAGGGGGGAGTGTGTAGGAACATGAATGTATTAGGGAAATAATTTACAAATATACATTATATTACAGAAGATTACTTGGGAAAAAAAGTGTGCATTAGTCAAAGCTGCATTATACAAATATGTTAAGAAAAATTCGCTCTGAAATGCTTTTTTAATAAAAAGCAAATTGCTGCTAAATGTGGAGACCAGAACTTATGATTGGAAAAATGTGAAACAGAGAGAACTGAAATTAACAGATCATTCCATCCCTAAATACCCCGCCCTCATCTACTGATGTAAAATCCAGTACATAGATTTGTATTTTGGATTACAGGTAAATACAAAGAAAAGCCACAACATAGAATTAATCCTGGTATGACACTATGGCAAGATATTAGCTTTGCCCTTGGGGGCATTCTGGTGGTGAAGGGGTGTGAAATGACCCCCGTCCACCTACTGAGTCACAGTGACCCTCCTGTTCTCTTGACAGGTGAATGGAGCTTCAAAAATGGGTTGAGGATAGTTTTGGTTCTGCATTCATTTGCAGTGCATGCATGGCTTTGTTTCTGTCTTCTGGCTGTTCCTGAAAGTGAGATGTACTTTGGTCTTTTCTCTTTCTCTGTTTTATAGCAAATTATTATCTGGATCATCTGGACTCCTTGCTTAGGTGTGTGTTTCTGAATTTTTTTGTTTTGGCAGCAGATGCTCTTGTAGCAAGGACTGAATTGGGAGACCCTCAAATCTCCTGCAGCAGGGGTGGGGAACCGTAGACCTGGGGCACACACTGCATGTGGCCCTTGAAGCATCTCTGTTTGGCCCTCAAGACCCTCCGCAGGCCACACCCCTTGCTGGCCTTGCATTACACCTTTCTTGAGCATTGCTGCCTAGCTGGAATGTATTTTTGAACGTCCTCGGATACAAAGGTATAAGGGTGTGTGTGTGGGGGGGGGGAATAGCTGTGCAAAGGTAAAATTTACATTTCTGGCCCTGCCCACTTTCCCTCTGGCCCCACCCATCACTTGCATGAGGCCCTAGGAAGGTTGCCTAGAGGGGAATATGGCCCTCAGACTGGAAAACCTTCTCCCCACTCCTATACTGCAGCCTTTCCAATGCTGTGATTTTTTTAAAAAAGAAAACAATCCTGTTCCAATATTTGATGGAGAGGAAAAAAATCTCTGAAATTAGCAAAAGGGGAGGGGAGAGAGAATGATCACGGGCTCCCCCAGTTCAGTATATTAAATCAGAAACCTCCTTGTGTTCGCTGGAAAACAGGTCCCAGCAAGGCCTCTATTCTTGCTTTAACTCTCCTTGCTCCTACTGGCATTTAACTTCCCCTATAATTTCCCTGCTCTCACTTGTCAGCAATATTTACCAAACACGGCGCTCACAGGGTCGTTCAGTGGATTAATGCTCAAAGCCGAATTCCACCTCTTGGGCCAATGCAGCAGGAAAAGTGTTTCCTTTCTAGGGGGGAAAACGGCTTAAAAGCTCAGATGCTTGGAGTTTGCACTCAAGAGTTTCTCAATGAGATTATTTAAAGATGCTGCCGCAGGATTCTGAGGGCTGTGCGGCATGCTTTTAAGGCCGTTGATGATGCCGCGCATAATTCCCAGGTGCGGGTGCTTTCTTGTGGATATGAGCAAGCACAGTTGTTTGGATTAATGGACCAGCAAACTGCCTGTTGTTATCATGGGTGGGGGATGTGTAGAGGGAGCATCTCCACAGTTCAGGGTGTTCTAGAGTGGGATAGCCAACATGATGCCCTCCAGATGTTGTTAGACTCCCAACTTCCAGCAGGGGCAACAGTGAGGAACCCTGCAGGGTTGTAGTCTGGCAACAGCTGGAACAGAAGCACAAAGCCTCCAGACCGTCTGCTGAATTAGATCCTTGGTCCATCTGGCTCAGCAGGGCTGACTGGCAGAGGCCCTCCAGAGTTTCAGGAAGGGGTCTCTCCAGGGATTGAACCTGAGACTTTCTGTATCCAAAGCAGATGTGCTTCCACTGAGCTGTGGCCCTCTAGTTGTTGCTGGACTCCAACTCCCATCCGCCTCAGTCAGCTTGGCCAGTGTTCAGCTATGATGGGAGAAGAGCTAGAAATTCCCCAGGCAAAAGACATGTTTTGAGACTGGAGCAGGTCCAGTTGCAACCATGTGGATGCCAGGCAGGTGATTGACATCTCCATCTGGCTGGCCCCTCCAGCTTTCTTAGGCAGGTAAGCAGAAGAGCTTATTTGAGGCATTTATATCCCACCTTTTTCTCCAAGAAGTATAGTCGCACCATCATTCTTGAACAGAATGCTCCCGGAACCATTCAAAAACCAAGGCGCGGCTTCCGATTGGCTGCAGGAGCATCCTGCAGCCAATCAGAAGCTGCAGAAGCTGCGCTGGACCTTCGGCTTCTGAAAATGGTACAAAAACCGGAACGCTCACTTCCGGGTTTCCATCATTTTGGAGCCAATTTGTTTGGGAGCCAAGGCATTTGAGATCTAAGGTACGACTGTATATGGCTCACTCCCATCTCAGTGAATGCCTAAAATGACCTTGTGAGGCAGGTTAAGAGACTGTGACTGGCCCCAGGTCAATCAGTAAGCTTCCTGACTGAGTGAGGAATTGAACTCTGATTTCCTAGGCACTCTAACCACTATACCACACTGGCTTCCTAGAGTACTTCTGCTATAGGACAGCTATATAACAATAAGAATATATTTTTTATTTGTACGCCACCCATCTGACTGGGTTGCCCCAGCCAACTCTTTAAATTAAGTAGGTAAATAGATATGGGTAGAACAAAATGTCACTTAGAGAAGGATCTGAAATATTTTCATGGAAGCTTGATTTTGTTTTATTCTGGATTGTTTTATTCAATGTTTTAATGTGTTGTAAACCACTTTGAAATATATTATTTTAAATATAAGGTGGTATAGAATCAAATTAATAATAATAATCTCACTGTAAAAAGAAAAGCGTCTAGACATTCTGTTGTGGAGACCTAGGTTTCAGGTGCCATTTGGCAATTAGCTTATATATTTGAATTTCTAACACTGGGCTTGGGAGTTGTAGTAGGGTTACCATACGTCTGGAATTTCCTGGACGTACCTGGAATACTATAGTCAGAAGCAGTGTCCAGGTGGAAATCAGTAAAAATGTCCTAGAAAATCCAGATATAGAGCAACCCATGTCTGCAGTGTCATTTTTGCTGATTTTCCTTAAAAGTAGCTCCAAAACATCAGGTTTTTTTGGTGATTTTGCCAAAACAGCTCAACAACTTTGCCCCTCCCCCCAAGGAAAAGCTCAACAACTTTGCCAAAAAAATTTGTCCAGACTTTCACTTTTTGAAATATGGCAACCCTAATTGTAGTAAAATGAGATCTGGGAAGCCAAAGGCTCCCCATTTATCATCTAGAAGCTGCTACTATAGCTGAGCCAACGTAACGATCCAGGTTGCTTTGTTGTCTCAAGACCAGCTGAAGGAAAATATAACAGCATTTGCTGTGAAAGATTTGTGGAAGACATAGGTGAGAGGCTGATCAGCCAGGGTGTCAGAGCAACATGTTGCTAAATCCGCATCTTACCCATCAACTTGCCTCTTTGATTCTAGAGCTGGGGTGGGAACCTGTGGTCCTCACGGTGTTTTTGGACTGTGGCTCCCATTGACCCTGACCATTGGCAGTGCTGGTTGTGGCTGGTGGAGTCCAGAGGACTGCAGAACAATTTTTGCTTGACTGTCTCTTTGGTTGTGAATGTAGGGAAGGATAAGAGCATCGCTGGCTACGATGGCTGTTCTGGCAGCTAGCAAAAAGAGTTCAGGCTAAGAAGCCTAGCGATAGCAGGTTTTTTTGCCTTTCCTATTGGAAAGCGCAAAATGAGACACAAACACAAAATGCTTGTTTAATATTGAGAGCTTGTAACTTAAGCTGCGGTGCCCCAGGAGAAAATTGCTAATAGGCAAAGCATAATTGCTGAGTTGGAGTGTAGGTGCAAGGAAGGGGGCGGGGGAGGAATCCATTTATTCTTATTCAATTTATTAAGCCCCACTGAAAGCAGCTTTAAGAATTCACAATGGCAAAAAATGCAGACCCAATATGTGGGTCCTGAAAATAGTGTCAAGTAAAGGGGTACATCTTCATCGTTCACTGCAAGCTGTATAATGACATCGCCAGACATACCCCTGTGGTGAAGGCGGGTTACACAACTCTGGGGCTGTCGCAAAGAATGGCCTCTTCCAAGCCGCCACCCACCCCGAGCTTCTGAGGGAGAAGGAACTACCAAGAGGTAAGGCTGGCCCACTCATGGGGCAAAGTGAGGCGACTGCTTCAGCCGGCAGAATCCACAGAGGCAGCAGATCTTGCCTCCAAGGAATGCATTGCCCCAGGGCCGTCTTTACCCAGGGGTTCAAGGGGTGCGGTGCACCTAGGCGCCAAATTCTGTGGGGCGCCAGGCATCCGCTGCTGAAGCTGCCTGGGATGTTCAACCGGTCGACCTCGATCGCTGGGTCATTTCCGTTCTCTTTTGTGGAAGAGCTGCAGAATCGATGTATCCGGCGCCACCCCCTAGTGATGTCTTTCATTTTCACATGATCTCAAAAACGGAAGACTGTGAGCCGCACACCCCCCAAAATTCAACAACTTTGACCTGCCCCCCCCCCCCCCGGGGTGGTGTGCTGGGTGGATCTTTGCACCCCGGTGGTGCGTATGCTAAAGACGGCCCTGCATTGCCTGATGCTGATGCTGTGGCCGCACGCTCAGTAGAGGCTGGATTTGCAACCACCTCAGCAGGCCCCCTCTCATGCCACCCCTATAGTGGCCTCCTGGCGAAGAAGAGGCACTGTTGGTCTCCTTTCGCTATTGTTCCCAATGTAGATTTTTACCCACTCGCTCTTCCCTGGCAGGGAGAGGCACCATTTTGTGGTTCACCCCAGGTGCCATAATGTAATAAATGCCAAAATGCCAAGATAACAATAATAATAATAATAATACAGTGGTACCTTGGGTTACATACGCTTCAGGTTACAGACTCTGCTAACCCAGAAATAATACCATGGGTTAAGAACTTTGCTTCAGGATAAGAACAGAAATCGTGCTACGGCGGCAGCAGGAGGCCCCATTCGCTAAAGTGGTGCTTCAGGTTAAGAACAGTTTCAGGTTAAGTACGGACCTCCAGAACGAATTAAGTACTTAGCCCGAAGTACTACTGTAATAATTTTTTTTTAATTTATACCCCACCCTTCCCGGTTCAGAAAACCGGGCTCAGGGTGGCTAACAACAAATTTAAAACACTTAATTGTGATACAACAAAAAACAGCATAAAATACAGTATGCCATCTCTGCCCATCACAGTGTCTGGAAGGGTAGGAGGCAGCATACCAGATAGTTGGGGCATGAGTCCTTAGGGCTTTTAACACTAATGTGAATGCCTTATATTGGGCCTGGAAACAAACTGGCAACTTATTGGGAGCCCATGTCCCTGTTTTATTTACATGGAAGGCATGTGCTCTCTACCCTTGAACTCTGGTTCAGTCCAATCCTCCTGCAGCCATTCCTTATTACTCCTGCTGCCAGACCAGCTTCCCTCTCTTTTATTTTTATTTTTTCCGTCCCATCTGTTTCCTTCCAGCCTGCCCTTGCTCCTGCCTCCGTGCCTTAGCGGCTCCGTCTCAAATACCTGGTGGCCGCATTTGAGAAAACAATAGCATATGGTGTTTTGCTGATCAACCGCACGGCGTTGCCCCACTGTGAGCCTCGCAGCTTCAGGTTTGCTCCCTGAGAACGCTTGCCCTTCAAAGGTTATTTCCCCTTCCTGAGGGCAGGCAGGTGTCTGTTCATGCATCTACGCAGAGCAAGAGGACGGCATGGCTTTATTTTCCAGACTCTGTGTGCGTGTGTGTCCTCTCTGGTGCCCAGATTTCTGAGCTCCGGGGTAGCACTGTTAGCTCCAGCTGAGAGATTTTGGGAGCAGGGTGTGTGTGGACGCCTGTGGGATTAGCATCAGCATTTCTTCTTTTTGAGCCTTAAAAACAATAGTGGCATTAATGAATGCTAATTAGCATGCCTGGCAGCCTCGTCTGAGTGGCACAATCATTTCCTCTGTGATGCTCTTGCTTGATGGCATGTGCTGTGCCACGGAGCGAAGGGTGGATGACTGGCGCTCAGGAGGCTTGAGACGGGCACGCTTGTTTCAGCAAGACAGACTTGGTGAACTTTCGCTGCCAGTTCCCGCAGCAGTAGCTGCTCATCTGGAATGCCAGAGTCCCGTTGGGCAATGCTTGGAGAGTTTTTAGGTGCTCTGGACAGGACTGGAAGCAGCAATTAACATCCTGTCAGGGCCCACAGCTGATGCCACCTCACCCCAGCCTGATAGAGAGGATGGTGCTGAACTACATCTCCCATCACCCCTGGCTAAACGGCCTCGGTCCTGTATATCTGAAGGAGCGTCTCCACCCCCATCGTTCTGCCCGGACACTGAGGTCCAGCTCCGAGGGCCTTCTGGCGGTTCCCTCACTGCGAGAGGCCAAGTTACAGGGAACCAGGCAGAGTGCCTTCTCGGTAGTGGCACCCGCCCTGTGGAACGCCCTCCCATCAGATGTCAAAGCGATAAACAACTACCTGACATTCAGAAGACATCTGAAGGCAGCCCTGTTCAGGGAAGTTTTTAATATGTGACATTTTAGTGTATTTTTCATCTTTGTTGGAAGCCGCCCAGAGTGGCTGGGGAAGCCCAGCCAGATGGACGGGGTACAAATAATAAATTATTATTATTATTATTATTATGGCTATTGGTTGCACTTGCTAGGGATGACTCAGCCACAGCTGGTGGGTCAAAGAAACCCCACACCTAACAACTACTAACAGTGGTCTCAGTTCTCCAAGCACTGGTCCTCATGTAGCCAGAACGGCACCAACCACATTTAAGAGGGAGATATCAGCAGGCTTGGGGTGTACAGTAGTACCTCAGGTTAAGTACTTAATTTGTTCCGGAGGTCTGTACTTAACTTGAAACTGTTCTTAACCTGAAGCACCACTTTAGCTAATGGGATCTTCTGCTGCCGCCGCGCCGCCGGAGCACGATTTCTGTTCTCATCCTGAAGCAAAGTACTTAACACAAAGTAATATTTCTGGGTTAGCGGAGTCTGTAACCTGAAGCATATGTAACCTGAAGCGTATGTAACCTGAGGTACCACTGTTTACCAAAATTTGCAGAACTACAAAAACAAACAAACAAGCAAAACTAAATGATGGGACCCCCAAAACACCTCTGTGAGAACTGAGCATGCTCAGTGACACTGGAATACCGACTGACTGATTGGGAGATGAACGAACATGCAATGGAATGGAAGAGGCAGAGGGTGATTTAGGGGAGCACGACGGGTTCAGTCATGCTGAGCGTGGAACCTTAGGGGTGCTGCCAGGGACCCCACAGCTATTATTTATAGTGGAGCACGAGAGGTGGAGGGGCATCAAATTTGGGTGCTGCACAGGGCACTGCTGAAATTAAAGACCCCAAGATCTGCCGCTGGAAGAGGGAATGGCGTGTTCCATCATGCTGCAACATTTTGCTGCGGGCCCCATTTCTGCGAATGCTGGCATTCCTTGGAGGCGACTGTTTACGTCTAAGGATAGTGTTCTGTTTACTAGATGGGTTTTCACAGTGTGATGTGCAGTTATTACCGTGGGTGGGTAGGAAACGAGGCAGTGCTAATTACTCATCCAAGGTGTGACAGAATTGTGCATCCGCCTTCTAGCTTTCAAATGAGAGTAACAGTGACCAGTCCCTTTTGAGACTCAAAGTGGCTGTTGGCTTTGCAGTCTGCTCTCCTCCAGATTGTGTGTGTGTGTGTCCCTCCAGGTTTCCCCCTCTCTGTATTTACAACTCTTTGTAGCAGACAGTTTTCTGGCTCTGTTTGGTTGAGCGATAATGTCCTATTGATTTTTACACCCGGTGATAATCCTAGTTGACTTTTCTTTGTTATGACAATATCAAGCAAGGATGGTCTGAGCTGGGGTGGACTCGATGTGTCAGGAAAGCTTTGTTGTTGTTGTTGTTTTATTAAAGTCAATTTTTTAATAACATATTGTGAGTGCAAAATTACTCCTTTCTGTTGATGATGGCCATTTCTCCTGCCAAGTTATGATGGCCTGAACCCAGAGAATAAATAGTAAAATCCATGGCCCCCAGTTGCAAAATATTCCCAGGGTATCTTTCAGCTTTGGAGAATAACTGACCAAGTTGGTGGTTTGTGCAAATCATATAGCCTTTAAAAAGTGAAAAAAGTAGAAACCAACATGGTGGACTATTCATGGAAGAATGGAAGCCCGTTTTGGAATATCTGAAAAAATACCATAATCACATGAAATCGTGAGCAGGATTTGAAATATGAGCACCAGTAGAAGATTCATAACATATGAAATAGAAGAATATGCCTTAGTTGAAATGTTTATTGGAATGCAGTATATAAATGGGATGGGATTATGAACAGCATGGAGGGAAAGGCAGGAAGTCAAAGTTTAAAGAGAAATGCACAACAAATTTGGAATCTGGAATATATATGTAAAGATTTCAAAGTTTAATAAAAAGAATTGATCCCAAAAAGTGGAAAGGTGAGATTACACAGAAATGAGTATGCAGATGCTGCACTGAATGCAGCTAGTGATGCCTGGTGCCCAGTGGGGATGGTAGGGTGGAAAGCAGGGACCCTGGTCCACCTATGTTAGGATTATTTATACTGACCGGCAGCAGCTTCAGGCAGGGTTGGACATTCCCAACCATGGCTGGAGACTGAAACTGGGATTTTTCTGCATGCAAAGGAAGTAACTCCAGGGGCATACGAAGTAGGGGGTGGAGGGGGCAGGCCACCCCGGGTGCCACTCTGGGGTGTGTGTGTGACAAGATGGCTCCTGCCTCCCCCCAGCTGTAGAGCGGCCGAGGGTGCACGCAGTCTGTATGGGTGCCACTAGCACGGCGACCGTACAGTCCATATGGGATGCCACTTGTGCGGCAGCCCGTACGGCTGCCACCTTGTACGGAGTGTGCATGTACGGACTGTGCATGCGCAGCAGCCTGTATGGTTGCTGTGCATGTGCACTCTGTACCGGATGCTGCACATGCGCAGTTCGTATGGGCTGCCCCACCCCGGGTGCCGGAGAGGGTTTCTCCGCCACTGAGTAGCCCTTCTCTCTTCTCACTCTGTCTTACATAGGAAGCTGTCTTTTATCAAGTCAGACCATTAGTTCATCTAGGTCAGTAATGCCTATTCGGAGCTGCAGCAACACTCCAGGGTATTAGACAGGGGTCTCTCCCAGCCCTGCTTGGAGAAGGTGGGAATCAAACCGGGGACCTTCTACATGCAAAGCAGATGCTCTGCTGCTGAGCTAGAGCCCGTTCCTTCCCCCATGTCTGTTATGTATGTATATGTTTAGCTGGCTCTCTCTTCTCCCTCTCTCCCACAGGTATCTTTCATTAAATATCAAGGGAAAGGGCACCAGGCAAGCAGTTATTGTTCCGGTATTATTCTGTTGAAAGTTTGCTAGGTTCAATTTCCTGCTCTTGGTTTGATGTGGACCATTTCGGCGTGAAGTGGCAATAAAAGGGAAGCGTTTAGGATTGCAGCAGACGGGCCGCACTTGAATCACAAAATCGAGGGGCTTGAACACAAGTGGGGTGCCTTGTCTGAGCAACCACTTGGCAGGAATTGGTGCTTGCGGCCGCGCAGACAGTTGTCATTGAACAGGGATTGTGCAAAGCCTCAGCGCCACAAGTGGAAAATAGGTTTGGCTTGGTGTGTCATAGGATAGCGCATGGTTCTTCTCATGCGAGCCCACCCACACTTTTCGATCGGCGCTGCTTAAAAGCCCTTTCCTTTGCCAGGCATAACTAAAAGGGAGAGACTGGGAAGATTCCCCCCCCTCCGGGCCAGTTCTCTTGAATTCTCCTCAATGATTCACATGCACGCATGTTTATCCTTAAGCCCTACACGGCTTAGGCTTCGGGTATCTGAGGGACTGTGTTCTTTCATAGAATAGCTCAGCTGGATAGCTCCGTTGGTTACAGCGTGGTGCTGATAATGCCAAGGTTGCAGGTTTGATCTCCACATAGCTGCATATTCCTGCATTGCAGGGGTCTGGACCAGAATCAGTGGTGTCCAAATTTTTTTCAAAGGGGGCCAGATTTGATGAAGTGAAGGGCAGTGGGGGCCGACCAAAGGGCTGACCAGAGTTGTTGACCTGTTTAAAGGATTGAAGTTGTTGAGGGTTGTTTTAGGATTTTACCCTAGGAGATAAACACTGCCACAGGGGCCAGATTAAACCAACCGGCAGGCCGGATTAGGTCCCCAAAACGGACTTTGGACATGCCAGGACTACACGATTCTGTCAGTTTGCATTCTTAGCAGGGGTGGAGGAAGGGGGTGCGGTGGGGGCAGGTCACCCCGGGTGTCACCACTGAGGGGGGTGACAAAATACCACTCCTGGGAGTGATGCGGTGGCTTGGGCGCCCGCAGGTTCTGTGCTACCCCAAACAGTCCGCCTGCCGCCTCCCCCTCAGCTGTAGGGCAGCTGAGTGGGAGGAGGCAGGCAGACTCCTCGGAGGCACCATGGAGCGTCCTGCCCTGGCTCGCCCCTGGGCGCAGGTCACACGCACCACCTCAGGCGCCCAATCGGCTTGCTCCATCGCTGTTTCTTAGTGCAGAAAGTATTGATCTGCTGTGCAGAGATCTTTGCTATTCTAATCAATTCAAGAGGGTTCCGGAAGCTTCGCTGTGTGAAAGAAGCAAGCAGAAGGTTCACGATGTTTGGGTTATTCCTTCAGAGAAGCTGAGTACAGCTGGCTTAAACTGGTTCTGTCAAGATCATGCTTACTATAAAAGTAAGGCCAGAAGGAGCCTGGGTTTCACTTTCTCTTTCTCTTTCCCTCCTGGTGTGGTGTTCTGTACATAGTATGCTTAAGTGTTAAGATTTAGTCTTATTATAAGTTATTGTAAGCTTAAGTTAAGTCTGCTGCAACTGGATTTCTTATGGACAGTGCCAATCCTGAATGTGTTGGATTTGTGACCATTATGCTCAGTTGCCTTCAGCAGCAGTAAAGCTCTGCTGGATGAAATATTAATTGCCTCTGGTCTATTTTTGGGAATCCCACAACGTGTTTAAGTTTTTACTTTGCTAACTATACATTGGAACCTGCTCTGGATCAATATTGAGTAGAATTTCATGACAGATCCTCAGGGTCCCTTCCAACTCTATAATTCTGTGATTCTAGGAAGCTACGCTGGCTCTGAGTTCTTTTGGAGAGGCCTTTGTCTTGGTCACATCAGCATGTTTGGAGGTGACACAAGAGAGGACCTTCTTGGTGGTTGCACCCAGGCACTGGAGCTTACTTCCTTGTGAAGCCAGATGGGTTCCTTCCTTGTTGCCCTTCTGCCAGCAAGTGAAGGCTGTCCTATTCTTGCCAGGTTTTGGGGAACTGACTGCTTTTAAGGAAAGGACTTCTAACAGTGCTGTGCTATTTTTACTCTCTGTGTTTTAACAGATTTGTTTTTTATTGTTTTTCTGAAATCCTATTGCAATTTAATTACCCTTGAACTGTTGAACTTTTATATGCTTTTAGCTGTCTTTGTTTTATCCATGTTTGTTTCAATTTTTGTGCCCCGGTTGGCTCCTGCTGCAATGCTGCCACTGTATGAATTGGTCCTACATTGTGTGTCATCAGGGGCTGAATTGGACCATGTGAATGAACCTTAGATTAGAGAGACTTGCCTGCCGGTATTCAGGATCAGGGCACGTAGTTAGGTTTTCTTGTTTGAAGAAGTTTTAAACAGGAATGCCTGTTTTAAAATCTCAGCCTCGATCCCCGCTATGGGTCACTCGTCACCTAAGCCAGTCCAGAAAGAGAGGATATTAAAACCATGAACTGAGAAGCCAAGTGGGGAAGATGGGCAAACAAAGAGACAATATTATATTCCTCTGGGATCTCTGTGGTTGTGACCATCTCAGCTGCCGTTTGTCCTCTTATGTTTGGCAGAGGGCTGCTAGTTTTGAGCATGCTCCACCAGCCGGTTTGTAGCGAGTGTTTCCAAAATCAATTTGAAAGCATTGTTTTGTTTTTGCACCTGGAGAAGTGTGAACTTTTGATCGCCACAGTGCACATCACACTCCCCAATTAATAAGATGTTTGGGATCTCCGAATTCAGCACATGTTGACAGCATGGAGAGGGGCCATTTCACAAGTAAGACTGGTGTTCGTTTGCCAGGAAAGCCAAGTATGGCTGACAAGCAGCAGCAGAACTATGGGAGGAGAGCCTTGGCCATTATTTCCACTCCAGATGCCACATGTGAACTGCGCGATTGAGTTATTCATGTGTTAACTCATTTTCACTACAAACTTGATTGTGGTGCGCCAATGTTATTGTTGTGTCTTCTCCCAGTGTGTCCTGGGAATTGTAGTTAGCGAGGGGCTGTTGGAGATCTTTGACCCTGCCTCAAAGAACTACACTCCCCAAGGTGCCTCTGAAAGCATGAGCATTAAACTAGTTTAAGTCTGTAGTGTAGATGCAGCCTTCAAGAATCGCAACTGGCACAGAATGCATTGAGGCAAGCAGGTCTAGGAGATATAGCTGCCCCACAAATCTCGATTACCAGGCTGCCTTAGCCAGTTCTTCTGCTCATACTGCTTTTTTGTGAGAGAGGGAAAAATGTTCCTCCCTGCTACAAGTTATTTGGGAAATAATTTTCTTTCTGGTGTTTCAGTTTGTGACTTCTAAACGTGCCCAATAGTGGCTTCCAACTGCTTTCTTGCCCATAATAGATTGCAATGATATATTGCTAATATGCAGCAAGGCTGGCTTATCACATACCTTTTTTCAGAAATAAAGACCCTTCCCTCCTCGCTATTTTGTGTTGCCTCTTGGATGCTCAGCATTAGCGGGTGGCAAGTGTGTGTGTCTATGAGTATGTAGTTTTTATTATTATATACTGCCTTAATATTTGTTCCCTTTTTGCTCAGTTTTCTCCACGGAAGAAATACAAGGTGCTGAGACTTAAAAGAATGGGAGGGGAGCTGGCAGAAATACCCCATAGCTCTTAAAGAATCTACCAAACACTGGGCCACCAGCGCCCCCTGGTGGTTGCACTCGAACAATTAATTTCAGCCTCTTCAAGAATTGTGATGGTTTCAGTGCTAAGCAGGGCATGAACAAAAGAGTCTCGTTAATATTCAGAGTGGGAAGGAAAATCAATTGTTGACAAATGGCAAAAGCAATCAAAGCATATGCAAACAAAAGCTAATTTCTCTGTTATTGCTGGGAGCAAGGGAGCCTTTTTTTTTTTTTAAACACACACCAAATTTTACCATTACATGTTCCCTCCAATTTGGGGAATAACAAAATTAGTTTCTCAAATGGTCTTTTAAAATGTATGACATCTGGATGTGAGAATCAGTGCCTAGGGGGGGATTGGGGACTCTGAGAAATGATCTGCCTATTTTGGAAATAAATTTGCAACGAAAAGAGACACACATTCCCATTGGGTCTCTCTCTCTCTCTCTCTCTCTCTCTCTCTCTCTCTCACAAACTGTAACCTTTCCCTTCCTTTATTTATTTAAACCATTTTAAAACCCCCTTTTATTAACAATTCCAAGACAGTTTCTAATACATAACTATGAAAAAAGCAAGAAAAGTCACATAAATACGTTTTATTGGACAATTCCCAGTAGCTTAGCAGTCCCATCGGCACCGTACATTTAGAGCGCTATCATACCACTTTAAACAATCAAGGCTCCCCCAACAGAATTCCGGGAGCTGAAGTTTGTTAAAGATGCTGGGAGTTGTTAGGAATCTCCTGCCCCCCCCTACAGAGCTACAATTCCCAGAGTTACCTGGGAAGAAGGCTTAACTGTTCAACCACTCTGGGTTCTTTAGGGGGAGCCACAACTGGTGGTTTAAATGTGCTATAAATGTAGGGTGCAGACGGGGTCTCCATCATAAGGACATAAGAAGAGCCTGGTGGTTCAGGGCAATGGCCCATCTAGTCAAAATATCCTGTTCTCACAGTGGCCCAGCAGATGCCCATGGGAAATCAGCAAGCGGGATTTGAGCCCAAGAGCACTCTCCCCACCTTTGGTTTCCAGCAACTGACATTTAGAATCTAGTTACAGGTAGGTAGCTGTGTTGGTCTGCTGTAGTCAAAACAAAGTAAAAAAATTCCTTCCAGTAGCACCTTTTGTTGTTGTTTACTCGTTTAGTCATGTCCGACTCTTCGTGACCCCATGGGCCAGAGCACCCCAGGCACTCCTGTCTTCCACTGCCTCCCGCAGTTTGATCAAACTCTGGTTAGTCGCTTCGAGAACACTACCCAACCATCTCGTCCTCTGTCGTCCCCTTCTCCTTGTGCCCTCCATCTTTCCCAACATCAGGGTCTTTTCCAGGGAGTCTTCTCATGAGGTGGCCAAAGTATTGGAGCCTCAGCTTCAGGACCTGTCCTTCCAGTGAGCACTCAGGGCTGATTTCCTTAAGAATGGATAGGTTTGATCTTCTTGCAGTCCATGGGACTCTCAAGAGTCTCAAGTAGCACCTTAGAGACAAACTAAGGTTGTTCTTGGTATGAGCTTTCGTGTGCATGCATTGCTGCCTCCAACTGTGGAGGTTGTACAGAGGCATCATGGCTAGTAGCCCTCTCCTCCATGATTCATCAAGGCAGCTTCCTTTGTTCCTCTGCTCCTTTGAGCTCCTAGGAGGAAAGGCAGAACAGGCTCAGGCTCTGCAGCAGAGCACCCTGTCTCCAGAGTTCTCACCAAGCGAGTGATCTAGAATTTTGGAGGCATGATGTCTAATAGCCACCAATAGCCTTCTCCTCCATGCATTTGTCTAATCCACTTTTAAAGCCATCTAACTTAGCGGCCATCACTGCCTCCTGTCAACAGCCCACTTTAAAGATAACCCTAAGGAGAAAGAGCAGAGGCCTTGAAGTTGTCCATCAGCAGAGCAACACCTGGATAGCAGATTGAATAGGTTCATGTTCCACCTGGTCACAGCCGTCCCCACTATGTTTTCTATTTAAACCGCAGTATTAATTTCTAAGCGGCATCTGGCCGTGCAAATTAACATATGGAAATTTAATGCAAATCTCTGCCCTCTTCCCCCCTCTTTCTCTCTCTGTGTGATGCATAAGTAGCCATGTTGGGTACTTCTCTGAACTGTGGCTAGCTCGGGGATTGCACAGATATTAGGCATGCACCTTCTGCTGCGAAAATTAAAACACACCAATGGATTGGAATGCCAGATGTCACCCCCTGGAAGACAACTCTTTAGACCTGGTTATTTAGCTTTATGGCTTGTTTATTTGCGAATAAAGTTCTAAAGTTTTCTCGGTGCTGCATAAAGATGACAAAGAATGCATATTCCCTGCCTGCAAGCTTGCAGTTGTTATAGATGGGATCTTATGGGGAAGGGGGGGGAATGCCATTTGGAGAGGACCAGGTGGGGACCCATATGGGGCGTGGCATGTAGATGCCTGTTGCACTAGTGCGCAGGGGTGGTTCTCACTATGGGATCTAAGCCAGCTCCTCTCTCTTCCCTGTCTTTTTTGGGGATGAGTATGGGTTTTTCCCCCCCTGGTGATCACATAGAGTGATGTCATGGACTGGCTGGAAGCAGAGAAACGATGGCAGGCACCAACTGGGGCACTCCCAACATCCCTTTCTGTGGGTCACCGAGGGGCGTGAATCAGGAAGGCTTCTCTGCTCATCTGAAGAGGCAGGGCTTAGCTCAGCCATGAAATCTAGCTTAACAGCCTGTTTGAAAAAAAGAAGATCCCCACACATTTTCCTTCCACGCACACCTGTTTTGTTGTAAACTAAAAGTGGCCTTAGTTGACCCCAGCTATTGCCCGTCTTGCTTATTTCCTGCCTCCACTTGCAATCAGAAAAATTGAGTTGTATCCAATTACATCACACTCAAACCTATTGAAATCAATAGACTTTATTAGCCTGAGTCCATTGGTGAGTCTACTCTGAGCGTGGCATAGTTGGCTGCCATCCTCCCTCTATGTTCAGAGGTGAGTTGCTTATGTAACTATAATGGCACCATCCATGCTGAAGAGGGGAGGTATTTTCCAGACTTGTGGGAAGATGAATTCTAGGGTAGGAATAGGGAACCTCTGGTGCTACTGAAGTTGCTGAACTATAATTCCCACAGCCCTCACAAGCATGACCAGGGATTATGGGAGCTGTAGCTCAGCAACCTCTGGAGGGTCAAATGTTCTCCACTCCTAGTCTAAGGGAGGGAAACGCCCCTCAAAACAGCCCAAGGAGTATTGAGAATTCTTAGTAACTATAGAATAAAAAAGGTAAAGGTAAAGGACTCCTGACAGTTAAGTCCAGTCGCAGACGACTTTGGGGTTGTACGCTCATCTCACTTTACTGGCTGAGGGAGCTGACATTTGTCTGCAGAGAGTTTTTCCAGGTCATGTGGCCAGTATGACTAAGCCGCGCGTGGCGAAACCAGAGCAGAGCACAGAAACGCTGTGTACCTTCCCGCCGGAGCGGTACCTATTTATTTACTTGCACTTTTGGGTGTGCTTTCGAACTGCCAGGTTGGCAGGAGCTGGGACTGAGCAATGGGAGCTCACCCCATCACGGGGATTTGAACCGCCGACCTTCTGATCGGCAAGCCCAAGAGGCTCAGTGGTTTAGACCACAGCACCACTCGCGCCCCTATACTATACTATACTATACTATACTATACTAGTAATCCTATAGAATGCTGGCTGTTATTTCTGAGCGGTGCTGTGATGGCTTCCCTTTGGGAGGTCAAGTTCTCTGTTTCCTGACCGATTCACTTGCTATGAGCTGATCGTTATGATCATGGTCTGGATAGCAGAACTGGCCTGCACTCCTTAGAGTGGGGTAGAGCACGTTCCTTGTGTGCAGAAGACCTCAAGTTTGGTCCACAACATCTCCACGTAGAGCTGAGAAACATTCCTGACTGCGAGTTTGGGGAGATGCTTCCAGTCACTGAGGTTGATGGACCAATGGTCTGATATCAGTATAAGTCAGCTTCCAATGTCCCTTCTCTTTTCGAGAAGGCCCATCACTTAGTGGTAGAGCATTTCTGTTGGCTGCAGAAGGTGCCAGTCAGTTTAGGGACAATACTGAACTAGATGGACCAGCGGTTTGACAGCATAAGTCAGCTTCTTGCGATAATTCCAAAGAAACGATTTATTTGAGGAAGAATCTGACAAGTACATATCAGACAAATATGTTCCTTCCCCATGGCTACATAATTTCTTTAAGCCTGACTAACTGGAGTGCCTTGCAGCTTTCTAGAGCAAATGTTCAAGCTGTGCATTCGTCTTCTCCCCTCCCACTCAAGGCTGAATTATTTCTTTGGATATTGGAAATTGACTAAGGCTGGTCCCTTCCTGTCAAGTTTCATTGTGTGGACCCTTCATTTCCAGTGACAGGCCTGCCCTCTGATTTGATCAAGAAATTGACAGGCAGCCCCCTTAAAAGCTTGTTTTTTTTTTTTACCGAATTTATTTCCTCCCCCTTCTCTAGGCAGCTTAGTTTTGCTTTCCTGCAGAAAACTAATAAATGACGCTGTACGGTCCTTGCACAAAAGTTCAATTATTAACTATTGGGACTTTGCCGGGAAGCTTTTGAGAGAGGAAGATGAGACGAGAGTTGAGACAGAGAGGACAAATGATCAGTGCTTGATTTATTCTTCATGCTTGGCTGTTAAATTCAGAACTGAGAACCTACACTAATGGGCGACACAGGGAATTCTTCCTTGCAAAACAAGACATGCCCATGGCTTTCTTGAAACAAGATGTTCTGGATTCTCTCTGTTCCCCACACTTGTTTGCTTGCTTCACATGTATATAAATGGATGTAACCCCCTGCCCTCTTGCTGTGACCTGGAATTACTTCTGGTGTATGACAAAAACCCTTCACTTCTTTCCTTGGCTCTTCAACTTACAGTATTTTTCTGTGTATAACACGCCTCCGTGTATAAGACTCCCCCTACTTTGGGGACTCAAAATTAAGAAAATGAGGGGGGATACCTCAAAGTTCCTCAGCTTTTTTGGGGGGAGGATTGCCCATAGTTGTTGAGTTTTTTTTAGAGAGAATTGCCGAAAATCGCTCACCTACCAGATCGACAATGCCACTTGCACTCGTCACAAAAGCCACCTATCCTCTGTCCCATCACTGAAAAAAGCATCAAATCGCCTGCCCAATTGCCACAGCGACAGCCAATCAACTCCAGCCCTTGCCGCAGCCACCAATAACAATCTCCGACTCGTGGCAGCAACCAATTACACGTCCCCACAATGCACTATCCGTGTATAAGACGACTCTCAATTTTTAACATAATTTCTGAATGAAACAACCTAGCTTTATACATGGAAAAGTATGGTACTTGCAAGGAAGCCCAGGGCTGTGATGCTTCAGTTAGTGTCGTACGTATCCTACTATTGTGATTCAAAGGGTTTTGACCATGTTTGCTATGAATGGACATAGCAATCCAAGATTTCCCCCTCTCTGTTTTGATATTGCTGTAAACAATCACAATATGTCCAGAAAACTACAGGGGAGAGGCTCTTAAAAAGTCTAGTGTGAAGCGTGAAAACAATGGGTGGGTCTTTGTCTTGCTTGTATCTTCAGAATTGGAGTAGTGTTTCCTTTTCTTCTGCACCTGGGTTGCAGCGTGCCAGGTTACAAGGGCCAGATTCTGCTATATTTATTTGATTTTTGAAAAAATAAGATGTGCAAATACAACAGACTGAAATACATAATAAAAATAGTCACAAATGCCAAGAGGAGTAAAAAATAAATAAATAAAAATCATCATCATCATCTTAGAAAAGAAGGAGGAATAAAATATATTTCAAGGGTCATGTTTATACAAAGTATATCAAGCATTCATAAATGTTGCTGGATAAAACCACACTCATTAAGAAGTTTCCAAGCACAATTCAAAGTGTTGGTGCTGACCTTTAAAGCTCTAAATGGCCTCTGTCCAGTATGCCTGAAGGAGTGTCGCCACTCCCATTGTTCAGTCCAAACATTGAGGTCCAGTTCTGAAGGCCTTCTGGCGGTTCCTTCACTACGAGAAGCGAAGTTACAGGGAACCAGGCAGCAGGTCTTCTCACTAGTGGCCCCCGCCCTGTGGAACACCCCCCCATCAGATGTCAAGGAAATAAGCAACTATCTTACTTTTAGAAGACACCTGAAGTTTTTAATGTTTAATGTTGTACTGTGTTTTTAATATTCAGTTGGGAGCCGCCCAGAGTGGCTGGAGAAACCCAGCCAGATGGGAGGGGTATAAATTTATTATTATTATTATTATTATTATTATTATTATTATTATTAGTATTTGTCAATGATGAGATTGACTGGTCATATAAATCACAAACTGCTCCCATGCAGAGACAAAGTCCTTAATTCATTTTATTTCTATGCCACTTTCCCACAAAACAATAAAGCTCAAAGCAGCAAAGAAACAAGTATGGATTTCAAACAACACTAAAAAACAATTTCATAATAGCATAGCAGAGCAAAAATATAATAACAGAGGGGAAAAAACACATTTCAGTATTATACATGATTACTTAAACAACATGTAGCATCCAATAGCAAAAATAGCAGGTGTTTATTCTTCTCAGTATTATTCTAAGGGGGAAAGAGACCCTCTCCTAACCTAGTGAAATTACCTGAGTGAATATTTCAATGTTGATGAATGTTTGCTTAATCCAATCAAAATATAGCAACAAGATGTTTCTGAGTTCAACATGTGGGATGTGGATCTCATAAAATTACATTTCTAGACGGAAAAGTTCAGTGCATTCTTTCAAGATTTGTAGCATTTTTTTTGGGGGGGGGGGGAGGCAGCAATATACAAGAATCATATTGTTCCACACTTAACCCATGGTGTGCTATTCCAGGGCTCCTGGGTGCTCACCCAGGGTGTGTGTTTCCTTTTGGAAATGAGGTACAGCATATATACAACCTGAGCCTATGATGGAGGGGTTCGCAGCATCAACACCCCAATATTTCAAGCAGGCTTTGGAAAAGAGTACAGCAAAGGCGGCTGCCTGATGCCAATAGTTTGGGGGTTTCCCAAGTTCTGCTACACTTAAAGATCAATTCTTACAAGTGCAGCCCAGTTATTATGTCGCGGCTGTAACTGTGCCAGTTCTGCAGATCAAAGCAGTCAAGTGAACATACACAGCATAAGGTGATCTTGCAAATAAACCGGCTCTTGCCTGTAGTGGCAACTGGGAAGCCATTGGCTCTTAAGTCAGGGCTTCAGTTTCTAGGAGCTGTCCCTGGATGTGAAAAATAATAATAATCTATGTACCAGCCTTTGAAGATGCCAGAGAGCCATAAATGGATGGCTCTGCGTTCAGCTGGAAACCAGCACAGGAGCCTGTCATAGTGAAACAAAGAGAGCAAGTGTTCTCTTTCTCTATTAACCTCCAGATGAAATGCCTCTGTGAAATCTCTTTGAACCTGACCAGGAAGCAGGCCTGGCCTTTGCCCAGCCTTCCCATTGTGGTCTCTTGTTTCACCCAAACTGGTTTGACCGGCCCTGAGAGTTAACAAGGCATTCCGTTCTGAAATTCTCCTTCCCTGTCCAACGGTGGAGGTGTCACTTTCTCCAGATGGCTGCCCCCAACAGCTCAGCCGTAGTTTTCCTCAGAAGGGGCAGTGTCCCTTGTGGTAATGGAGCATGGAGAGCTGTCTACTTTGATTAGGAAGGGGCAAATCTGTCGGATTCAGTTTCTCTCAGGTCACTTTCGCACCACATAGTATGATACCTTTTTAAACATCCACTTAAAGCATTCTTAATACTACTTAAACAGTCCTGGCTCTCTCCCTCCCCCCCTGCAACCCACAAAAAACTAATCCCAAGAGCTGTAGTTTGTTAAGGGTGCTGAGAGTTGTGAGGAGACCCCCATTTTCCCTCACAGAGCTACATTTCCCGAAGTGGTTTAACAACCAATCTCTCTTTCCATTGGGAATTAGGAATCTCCTAACAACTCTCAGAATTCTTTGGGTGAAGCAGTGGCCATTTGAAGTGGTATCATCCGGGTTTAAATGGATGGTGCGAATGTTGCTTTAGTTCCTTATTTTTCCAATTACTATTTTTGTTTAAAACACCGATACCCTTGTCTTTTGCATGTTAGCTCTGGTAAGAAGCAGTTAGAATAAGCTTAGCTTAATTAGCCGACAATAAGAAACATTAAAATCCCATAAAATATGCAGCCCAAACAATAGGATGAGATAAACACACACGATAAATAAAGCAGCAGATAAAACCTACAGTAGATTTTTTAAAAGGAAAGACAATGGCGACAGCAATTAAGAGGAAACCCAAAGAAAAACAGCAGAAGTCGAACCATCTTGTCCTCTGTTGTCCCCTTCTCCTTGTGCCCTCAATCTTTCCCAACATCAGGGTCTTTTCCAGGGAGTCTTCTCTTCTCATGAGGTGGCCAAAGTATTGGAGCCTCGGCTTCAGGATCTGTCCTTCCAGTGAGCACTCAGGGCTGATTTCCTTAAGAATGGAGAGGTTTGATCTTCTTACAGTCCATGGGACTCTCAAGAGTCTCCTACAGCACCATAATTCAAAAGCATCAATTCTTCTTTTTAACAAAAGCTATGCTTTTCCCAATAGTGATGTATGGAAGTGAGAGCTGGACCATAAAGAAGGCTGATCTATCCAGCTCAATATTGTCTGCACCACCCTTTCTCAACCTTGGGTCCCCAGCTGCTGCTGCTGCTGCTGTTGTTGTTGGAGTACAACTCCCATCATCCCTCACCACTAGTCTTGCTAACTAGGAATGATGGGAATTGTAGTCTAACCTTGGGAACCCAAGGTTGATGTTATGTACTGATGTTCTCCCCCTGGGCCAACAAGGGGATACTGTAGATAGTTTTCACTCAGGTCCACGTCAGTTATTTTAGGCGGGAAACCCTGGGTTGTTGTTGATACAATGTTGACAGCCGGCTCCTATAAAAGCAGGCCGGCTGAGCTGTTTGCTGTTCAGTTCTGTCCAGCTACAATAAAGAGCTGCTCTGGAGAAATCACTGTGTCATCTACTATGTTCGCCCACAACTTAACACTGGCGATGAGGATGGGATCAATGGACATCAGAGCACAGCCAGATGCAGCCACCCTCTGAGCAGAGCTGAATCACTGAGCTGAATCACTGAGCGAAATCACTGAACAGAACCAATTCAGAGCTGACTGTTCTGGCTAGAGCTCGGTGTTCCATCCATCGCCCATCACGCTGGCATCGGAACCATGGCTTCACTTGTGCCTCTACCGCCATTTGCGCCAGCCTCTGAATCATGGGACTCCTACCTCGCTCGGTTCGACTGCTACCTCCAAGCCAACGAGCTGACGCAAGTATCACAGGAGCGTAAGTGGGGCCTATTCCTCAGCCTCTGTGGGCCTGAGGTGTTTGAGACGGCCCGAGCATTGGTTGCACCTGAAGCAGTCCAGGCAACACCATGGGACACGATCCAAGAGAAGCTCCGCAACCACTATGCACCAAAGCCGTCCAAGATTGCTGCCCGCCATGCGTTCTACCACCGGAACCAGGCAGAGGGGGAGTCAATCAGCAACTACACCACCGCCCTGCGACAGGCTGCAATGCACTGCGAGTTCCGAGACTTAGACGATGCCCTGATGGATCGAATCGTCTGCGGGGTCCGGGACATCCATCTGCAACGGCTCGGCCAAGCCAGACCTCACGCTACAGAAAGCCATTGAGGAGGCTGTGGCCTCAGAAGCTGCTGAACGCTCCGCCCAGGAGATCCGCAAGTCCAGCAGCCCGCGTCTTGCTAGGAACCCACTTCCAGTGCATCACGAAGAGGCCAGCAGTGATGAGGCATTCTCCAGTGAAGATGATGATGTGCACCAGACAAAGCGGGAGCGCAGGAAGTTCCAACAGAAGTCCAAGGGCCAACCGGAATGTGCCGGCTGCGGAGGCAACCATTCCCGTGCCAAGTGTCGATTCAGAGACGCCATCTGTAGGAAGTGTTCCAGAAGGGGCCACATCGCTAAGGTCTGCCGATCGGCTCCGTCTGACACCCCCCCTTCACCAACTCGCAAGTCCAAGTCTTCACTCCAGTCTGCCAAGGAGAGCTGTTTCGCTCTCACCAACTGCCGCTGCCCGTCTGGAACCACGATTGGCCAAACCTACTCGCCTACGCGACGCAAGCTGAACGTCACGGTGCTCATTGAAGGAGCTCCATGTGACATGGAGATCGACACCGGGTCTGCCCTGTCCATCGTGTCTTGGAGCACCATCAAAAGACTGGTACCCAGAGTGTCCAAAAGGCAACTTGACTCTCACCGCGTACACCTGAGAGACTACCAGGGAAACGACATTCCCGTGGTAGGCGTTGGCCGGTTCCAGATCGCATTCAAGGATTTTTCGGGCCTGCTCCGGTTGGTGGTGGTCGAAGGCCAGCGGCCAAGCCTCCTAGGGCTAGACTGGTTTGATGCCCTCGGCCTGGAAGTCACCGGCATCAACTGCATCTCTAACGCAGAGACTGAGGGTCTGATCAAAGACTTTGTCAAGGTTTTTGACGGCACTTTGGGGCAATATACAGGTACACCCATCTCCTTTAGCCTTGATCCACAAGTTGTCCCCATCAAGCTAAAGCCACGCCGGGTTCCCTTTGTTCTCAAGGCTAAGGTGGACGAACAACTGGACAAGCTGATCGCCCAAGGAGTTTTGGAGCCGGTTGACCACGCCAAGTGGGAAACCCCCATCGTCACGCCTGTCAAGCCAGACGGGTCGGTGAGAATCTGCGCTGACTACAAGTGCACGATCAACAAGGCACTTCAGCAGCACGCTTATCCGGTTCCTGTTGTCCAACACCTGCTGCATTCCCTGGGTGAAGGTAAGGTCTTCGCTAAGCTGGACCTTGCCCAAGCCTATCAACAACTGCCCGTCGATGATGCCACTGCTGAAGCCCAGACGATCGTCACCCACCGAGGGGCATTCCGTTGCCGCCGGTTGCAGTTTGGGGTGAGTGTGGCTCCTGGCATCTTCCAAAGCCTTATGGAGCATCTCCTGCAAGGGCTTCCGGGCATGGTACCATATTTTGATGACGTCTTGGTGTCCGCAGACTCACACCAGCAGCTGTTCGAGTGCCTCCGTGCCGTGCTGACCAGGTTCCAAGAGGCTGGGCTCAAGGTAAAGAGGGAGAAGTGCCAGATCGCCGTTCCACAGGTGGAGTTCCTGGGCTATCTTATCGACGCCTCCGGACTTCACCCGACCACATCCAAGATCCGCGCTATCCAGCAGGCCCCCATCCCAAAGAACAAGACGGAGTTGCAGGCGTTCCTGGGGCTGCTGAACTTTTATAACATGTTCCTGCCCCACAAAGCCACGGTGGCTGAGCCTCTTCACCGACTCCTCAGCACAAAGACGCTTTGGTCCTGGGGTCATCGGGAGATGGCGGCCTTCAACGCGGTCAAGGCTCTCCTTTCATCGGACAGTGTGCTGGTACAGTACAGTGAATCCAGGCCGCTGGTCCTTGCCTGCGATGCCTCACCTTTTGGCATCGGCGCTGTCCTTAGTCACCGTTTTCCAGACGGAAGAGAAGCACCGCTCGCCTACTTTTCCAGGACGCTATCTCAGACGGAACGGAATTACAGCCAGCTCGACAAGGAGGCACTGGCACTTGTGGCTGGAGTGAAGAGGTTCCATGAATACCTCTATGGCAGGACTTTTGACCTCATCACTGACCACAAGCCGCTCCTGGGCCTCCTCGCCGGTGATCGTCCAACTCCACCGGTCCTCTCGCCGCGCATGCTGCGATGGACTGTTTTCCTGGCTGCCTACCACTACCAGCTCGTCCATCGCCCGGGGAAATCGATGGGCCATGCTGATGCCCTCAGCCGTTGCCCTCTTCCAGCATTTGTGGAAGACCCGGCTCCAGCTTCATCGCTCCTCCTGATTGAGGATCTTCCGGAAGCGCCTGTATCGGCTGCCACTGTGGCCTCCGCATCTGCCCAGGATCGCACCATCAGCCGTGTGCTCAACTGGGTGTGGAGGGGGTGGCCACAAGGGCCTTTTGCATCGGAGTTCCAGCCCTTCACAACCAGACAACACGAACTCTCGGCTCATCGCGGCTGTCTGCTGTGGGGAGACCGCGTCGTGATTCCCCAAAGACTCCGTCAACGCGTCCTGGAGGCTCTTCACGTTGGCCACCCGGGAATTGTCAAAATGAAGGCGTTGGCTCGGTGTTACATCTGGTGGCCTAACATGGACGATGCCATCACTGCCTGGGTGTCCGCCTGTCAAGCGTGCCAAGAATCAAGGCCTGCACCACCGGCAGCTAAGGGACACACCTGGGAGACGCCAAAGACACCCTGGTCGAGGGTGCACATCGATCTGGCTGGCCCCTTTCACGGCCGGACCTTTATGGTAGTGGTAGACGCCTATTCCAAATGGCTGGAGGTGGCCCTGATGCCCTCCACCACTACCGAGGCCGTCATCCGGGTGCTGCGAGGACTCTTTGCGACGCATGGGTGTCCTGATGTCCTTGTCTCCGACAACGGACCGCAGTTCACGTCAGGCACTTTTGAGCGGTATCTTTTGGGACTGGGCATCTGCCATGCCCTAACGGCACCATTTCATCCATCCAGCAACGGGCAAGCGGAGAGAATGGTGCGCTCGGCAAAAGAGGCACTGGTGCGCCTGGACCGGGGAGACTGGCACGAGCGGGTCGCCGAATACTTGTTCGTGCAACACATCACCCCTCATGCGGCCACAGGGCGGAGTCCTGCTGAACTGCTTATGGGCGCCGCCTCAGGTCACCGCTCGACCGGCTGCACCCGGACTTTGCCGTGGCTGAACCCCCAGGCTGTGCCAACGCGCCACGGTCTTTTGTTCCAGGAAACCAGGTCTTTGCCTGGAACTATGTGGGGGACATTCCTTGGGTGCCAGCCACAGTAGTGGGAGTCACTGGACCTCGCTCGTACCAGGTGGCACTCGAAGACGGACGCTTGTGGCGCCGGCACATAGACCAGCTTAGGCGCAGGGTTGGGGACTTGGACACTACCGTGGTGCCCCCAACTGCGCTCGTGGCTCCAGAAGAGAAACTTACAGATGGCGAGGCTCCACCTACACCTCCCTCGCAAACTGCCAGCGTGGAGCCGAACCAAGCCACTTCAGAGGGTCTGCCAGACTTACCACAGACTCAGACCACTCCACTTGCGGAGGCTCCACCCACAGCAGCGGATCCAGGGGATTTGGTTTCAACGCCACCTAGGGTCGCACCACAGCCTCAGCAAGAATTGGGTGGCCCTCCGGACTTGGCTACCAGTCCACGGCGGTCTGGCAGAGTTTCCAAGCGCCCAACTTATTTAAAGGACTATGTTGTTGGACATGTATCACTGTTGGTTTAAGTATGGGAAATGTAACCGATATGCTTTTTGTGCCTAATTGAACCATTACGTGTAGTGCTGTATATAAGGAAACCATTACGATTGTAACTAACGCCTTATCTCGGTGGGGAGGGGTGTTATGTACTGATGTTCTCCCCCTGGGCCAACAAGGGGATACTGTAGATAGTTTTCACTCAGGTCCACGTCAGTTATTTTAGGCGGGAAACCCTGGGTTGTTGTTGATACAATGTTGACAGCCGGCTCCTATAAAAGCAGGCCGGCTGAGCTGTTTGCTGTTCAGTTCTGTCCAGCTACAATAAAGAGCTGCTCTGGAGAAATCACTGTGTCATCTACTATGTTCGCCCACAACTTAACAGTTGAGAAAGGCTGGTCTACACCAACTGGCAGCCTTTCTCCATGGTTTCAGATGGATGTATTTTCCAGCCCTACTTGGAAATCCCGTGGCTTGAACCTGGGAACTCCTGACTGGAAAAGCAGATGCTTGACTCCTGAACTGCAGCCCTTCCCATAAACCTTATGGGGTTGATACTCTTTTTATATATACAATATTTTTTATAAAATTTTCAATTTTACATTTCCCTTTCCATGGTTCATTTTGCATATCACACATCCCTGCATATTTTACTATAACCATTCAAATCAATTTTCCACTTTTACATGCATCAAAAATTATTTACTCTGTTAAATTTATCTTAATGCTGCCAGCGTTTTCAGCTGTATATAGTTATTTTCCATATATTCAACAAATGTTTTCCAGTCTTCTTTAAATGTATGTTCTTCTTGCTCTCTTATTCTGTATGTTAAATCTGCAAACTCTGCATATTCTCTCAATTTAAGTTGCCAATCCGTTTTAGCTGGGACCTCACTCACTTTCCATTTTGGGGCTAACAAAACACGGGGTGCAGTTGTTGCAAACACAAATAACCTTTTCTGACACCTAGGAATTTCAATCTGGGTTATCCTCAACAAAAAGGACTTTTGGTTTTTTGGGGGGAAAGTAGTTTTAAACATTTTTTTCAATTCATTGTAAATCATTTCCCAATATACCTTAACTTTTTTACATGTCTGCCACATGTGAAAAAATGTGGTTGATATTCTTGACCTGCTATTTTAATAAATTGTAAGCCTTTTATTTAGCCTAGCGGTACTTCACCTCCATTTTGTGGAGACATCTGTGTATGTGTATGTCAGGTGGTGGTGGTGTGGTTGCTCGAGAGCAAACAGCCAAGACTCCAACCTGTCTTTTCCAGGCTTTATTATCTGTACAAACTATTTTACATTGCAGAGTGTTGCAAGTCCATGTCTGCTCAGTTGCTAGCAGAATCTGGGAGTGGGCGGTTCTTCAACTTGCCCCAGCATAGCAGTCTTTTGACCCCCATCCCACGTCTCCTCTCTCTGCACGTAAACCAAGTGCACAGAGAGGGCGTGGGCAAAGGGGGACCTGCTTCCCCCCCCCGCTTTGCTCAGGCTCAGTGTTGCGGCTCTCTCTTGCATCTTCCGAGCCCTTCCTCCCCTCCCCATTGGAGGCGGGGCTTCCTTCCTCACCGGAGGAAGAGCTGCTTCTCAAGATCTTCAGAGGCTCCCTGTAACCCAACTGCCCTTCCACCTCTTGCCTCTGAGGTGATAGCAGTTCCCTGACAGTGTAGAATTATTTTTTTAGATTGAGATTTATGAGTCCAACTGGGATGAAAGCTGCCCTACATTCTGAGCGTTCAGATTGTACCTGTGGGTCACTGAAGTGCATCTTGGGAGCACAGCCTATTTAGTGCAATGCTCTGTATTCACCCCTGTGAATCGTGACGTCCTGTGTCACAATGGGCCATTCTTTGGCTGGCCATCGTTGGGGGGCACAGCTCAGTGGCAGAGCCACTGCTTTGCATGCCAAAGGTTGTAGGTTTAATCCCCAGCATCTCTGGGTTGCACTGGGAATTCTCCCCTGTCTGAAATCCCAGAGAGCTGCTGCCAGTCAGTGTAGACCTTATTGAAATAGATGGCTCAATGGTCTGACTCTGCAGCAGCTTCCTATTATCACATGTGTGAGAGTTTTGACACAGTCTAACTGAAGGGTGAAAAATAAGCAACATCAGAATTGTACCTAGAATTATTTTCTGATGTTGTTGTTTAGTCGTTTAGTCGTGTCCGACTCTTTGTGACCCCATGGACCAGAGCACACCAGGCACTCCTGTCTTCCACCGCCTCCCACAGTTTGGTCAAACTCATGCTGGTAGCTTCGAGAACACTATCCAACCATCTCGTCCTCTGTTGTCCCCTTCTCCTTGTGCCCTCCATCTTTCCCAACATCAGCATCTTTTCCAGGGAGTCTTCTCTTCTCATGAGGTGGCCAAAGTATTGGAGCCTCAGCTTCAGGATCTGTCCTTCCAGTGAGCACTCAGGGCTGATTTCCTTAAGAATGGATAGGTCTGATCTTCTTTCAGCCCATCGGACTTTGAAGAATCTCCTCCAGCACCATAATTCAAAAGCATCAATTCTTCGGCGATCAGCCTTCTTTATGGTCCAGCTCTCACTTCCATACATCACTACTGGGAAAACCATAGCTTTAACTATACAGACCTTTGTTGGCAAGGTGATGTCTCTGCTTTTTAAGATGCTGTCTAGGTTTCCTGATACAAATAAGCTAATAAAAGATTCAGTGCCCAGATTTCTCCTTTCTGATCAAAGGCCTTGGAAGATGATACTTTTGTTTTAATTGCAATTTGTATCTCAAGTTTTTGTCTTTTGCAGTATATGGTATTTTAAATACGCCCCCCCTTGCATTAGCATTAGCTTTCATTTTGAACAAGCATAGGTTTTAAATGCTCATGTTTTATTCTGTTATTACTTTGTTTCAGTGGGTATGTGATGGTAACAAAATGATTGATTGATAGATTGATTGATTGGTGGAGGTGAGCAACATCTGAGCAGGCTTCACCATGCCAACCACACACACGGAACAGGTGCAAAGAAAAGAGATTAGCTTGTAATAAGCCCTGGTTTTAATTATGAACGTATTACGGTGCGGGCATATCAGAGCCAGAGCTCATTATACAGATGGGAATTATGAACAGGAAAGAGTTGTAATGTGGATCAACTAATTAGAAGTTTCAGCAGCATCTCTTAGATTCCCCCAACCATGAGACACTGGGGGAATATAGCATCCCACAATTAGTCCAGTGTTAGCAGGTGGTAAAAGGAGAACAGTGAAGGCGCCAGCCTCATAACAATAGGCAGGGAGTTCCAGAGTTGTGGGTGCTGCCAAGACTGATTTCATGCAAATGTGGAATGAGTGTTACATGGCACCTGTAATAATGCCAGTTCTGCACATATCATTCATGTGTCTCGGGGCGGGGGGGGGGTAGTACCCATGCTTTTATATATGGGGTGAAACCAGGTTTGTGGCATATTACAAAAGAGCTTATTTATTGTCTGTCTGCCTGTCTGTCTGTCACCATGTAATTCAAGGAATTTTCAGCATTGCTTAGATCAAGCAGAATACAAACCCCACTGTCTCCCCACTATGCAGAATTTTCAAAACTTTACATGACCCCTTTTAGTTAACACCCCCCCTCACTAAATAGACTGACCCACTGTCTAGCCTATGGGCTGTCCAGATGGTGCCCTCTAGCTTTTGCTAGACTCCAGGTTCCACCATCTTCTAGGTGTGATTACAGCCAATCCGGGATCCTGTTGCAAGCAAGTTGTTGCCCTGATGCTACACAGCGAAGCAGAGCCAAAAGCAGCCAGGTATGATGGGAGTTGAAGTCCAGCAACATTGAGGTGTGTGTGTGTGTGTGTGTGTGTGTGCTCACCCAGACTTTCCATGTAGCTAAGCACACTTTCAGCCTAAATCCCCTGCCTTCTTGGCACTGCTAGACCACTAGAAGTACAGTGGTACCTCAGGTTACATACGCTTCAGGTTACATACGCTTCAGGTTACAGACTCTGCTAACCCAGAAATAGTGCTTCAGGTTGAGAACAGAAATCGTGCTCGGGCGGCGCAGCAGCAGCAGGAGGCCCCATTAGCTAAAGTGGGGCTTCAGGTTAAGAACAGTTTCAGGTTAAGTACGAATTATTTAACCTGAGGTACCACTGTACAGGTCTGTTCTGTAATGGAAGGAAAACGGCTCAAACTGAGAAATGCTGTAATGCTATTGCGACTGCCTTTGCCAGCCTCAAAGGGCTGGGAGATGTAGTGTGCACATCTGCGAGATGCTGGCCCGCCTGGGGCTCTGTAGCTCAAGTTTTAAAGAGCTGGAAGAGGCAGATACAATAGCAAAGCAGCCTCCTTTTCAATACTAGAAAAGAGAATTGCTGCAGGAGCCTGCTCCATCCATTTATCCCCCTTCCTTCCTTCCTTCCTTCCTTCTTGAAAGGCAGAGCCTTTCCTATCAGAAGAAGGGCAAGATTTGCCACTACCACACCAAAAGGACACAGCACACATGCTGTCCTGAGAAAACCCCTTGATCCTGATTTGATTTGATTATTTGATAGATTTACAAAAAGAAAAGCACACACCAATAAATAAATTGTAGAAAGGGGCAAGATGAGACATGGATGCACAAAGCATTTAAAAAAAAATCAAGACTCATTGCGCCCCTCCCTGCTCCCCCTTCCTTCCCGTCCAGGGTGGCCCTGCCCCTAACTGCACCTCTGAGCCAGCACACCATGCAGGGCTGGGCCTTGTCAGCAGCAGTCTCATTGCCTCCTCCTCTCCAGCAGCTGCTATGAGAGCCAGTGTGGTGTAGTGGTTAAGAGTGGTGGACTCGTAATCTGGTGAACTGGGTTCGCTTCCCTGCTCCTCCACATGCAGCTGCTGGGTGACCTGGGCTAGTCACACTTCTCTGAAGTCTCTCAGCCCCACTCACCTCACAGAGTGTTTGTTGTGGGGGAGGAAGGGAAAGGAGAATGTTAGCCGCTTTTAGACTCCTTAGGGTAGTGATAAAGCGGGATATCAAATCCAAACTCCTCCTCCTCCACCACCACCACTTCTTCTTCTTCTTCTTCTTCAGCTGCCCAAGGGAGGAGGCCGGCAGTGGTGGTCATGGAAAGTCTATGGAGAGGCAATGGGATGCTCCCTCAAGGCTATCATTGCCAACTCCTCAGCTACTCAGGACAAGCACTGGGTCCTCCTGCTTCCTGAACTCAGCACTGGTGGGGGAAAGAGAGACATTCCGGGATCAAGTCAGAAACCGGGATGGCACTCATAATTCCAGAACTGTCCATGAAACATAAGGACACTTGGAGGGTATGCAATATCAGGAGGCCCACTGGTTTTACAACCTTGCTATGAAGACACATAATTGTGGGAGAATCTCAAACTTTTTTTGTCTTAAAAAGTTTGGATCATGTGTTGCAGCATAACGTGAGAGAGAGAGGGGCAGAGAGACAGAGAGAGCGCGCGCGCACATTTAATGAACATTTATTGAAGCTTCCCGGTATTGTTTTTATTATTGTTAATAATTGTCGCACCTTTTAGCAGACCTTGTCAGTCATTACTTTGAAAGCCCAAAGCCTTTCCGTTCTATAATTAGTAACTGCCACAATGCCTTCCGTTTGCTTAGAGCTCCTTATCCAAGAATGTTAAAAAATATATCACAAGTGTTAATTAAAGTCTTACAATATCCAGGTCTGGGTGATAAAGATAATTGCTTCGCATTCAGAGTGAAAAGCCGTAGGCTCAGAGGGTGTGGAACACAGGGACAGGGAGATGGGTTTGCGTGTGTGTCTGACTGTACATCGGAGCGAAGGCCAAGCTGGTCCAAACCACGGAGAGCAAAACTCAAAAGTTTGATCTTCAATGCCCTTGCTTAATTTTTCTTTTGACTTTCTTGTATTTTTGTTCTCCCGTTGGGGATGCAAGACATCTGAATAGTAAGAGCAGAGGAAGCTGCTGTTGGTCCATCTAGCTCAGTATTGTCCACACTGACTGGCAGTAGCTCTCCAGGATTTCAGACAGTTTTTCCAGCTCTGTGTGGAGATGCCATGGATCGAACCTGGAACCTCCTGCATGCAAAGCAGGGGCTCTAACCACTGGGCTACAAGCCTTGCCAAAATGACCGCTTTGTGGGTCCTTATTGCATGTCCCTTCTAGCTATTATTCCCTCTCTCTTGGAAAAAGAACAGACCAAAAATCCACTCCTATGTCTTTAGGGCTGGGGGAACAGAAAGGTTGCATTGTTGGAGTAGTGTGTGCATTTCCCCCCGTTGGGAAAACAAGCACCACTTCCTCATCTCAGCAGGGTACAAAAAGGGCATCTCAGTGGAGCTGCCCTTAGGCCGGGTTCAGAAGTTCCATTAGTTACAGAATGCAATGGCCAGGTGATGGGATGCATCTGGCCAACAATGTGTGACGCCATTGTTTAAGCGTCTGTTCTAGGTGCCTATCTACTACTGAGCTAGGTTCAAGGTCCTTGTATTCATTCACAAAACCTTGACCAACTTAGGTCCAGGGTACCTCAGGGACCCCCTGAACCGTTACATCCCAGCTCCATCACCAAGATCATCTGTTGGAGCATCACTGGTCATTCCCTAAGTTGTCATTTGATGACAGCAAGAAAAAGAGACTGGAATGGCACTGGCCCAGGCCTGTGGAACAGTTTGCCAATAGAGCTTTTTTTCTGTGCGAGCTTTTGAGTGTCCGCTGAAAACTTTTCTGTTGTGTTGGGCTTATGCAGGTAAATAAGATTACATCTTTGCAAAATAGTTGCCTGCTTTCTGATTTCAACTTTTTTGTTCCACGTTCTCTCTTCCTGTGGTCTTCACCAACTGGTTCAGGCAGCTCCCCATGTTTGTGCATTTGTGGAACGCACAACTACACACAGCTGTGGCGACAGTGCTTAGCCATCATAGCTAGTAGACATTGAAAGCCTTCTCATCCATGAAAATGTTTTCTTTTCAATGTAGGAGAATATTTTAAAAACATGATCCTCAGCTCCTGTATTGTCAAGCCCTATTGCCCTTTCCACTTCCTTCTACTGTAAGGATGGGCAAATCTGTCAGTTTCAGGTTATTTGCTTCCCATTTTCCTCATTTCAAGTTCTGTTCTCCACATTTCCACATTTGTTTGTGAATTTATTTATGTTTCTCAAAAATACCCAGTAGTATTCAGTAGCATTTTGGTCCAAGTTATTCACATTTTGGTATTTAAATTTGCCCAGTATATGCATTTCTGCATAGCACATCCCCCCCCAAAGCATGCATTTATCTATGTGACTTTCCACCAATGTATGCAATTATATGCTATGCACACGTTACCCCTGTATATGCATTTTTTGACACTGCTCGGCAGGAGAACTGCATTGCAAAATTCAGTGAAGTGCAACTTTAGAAGGATGGCTGCCTTTCGGTTTTCATCTTGTTTTTGGAAAGTGCAAATTTGGTAGATTTGCTTTTAAATGCAAACAAAATTAAATGTATCCCCCATCCCTAGTGGACGGTGCTAATAATAATAATAATAATAAATTTTATTTATATCCCGCCCTCCCCAGCCGAAGCCGGGCTCAGGGCGGCTAACAACAATAAAACAGCACAAACAACACTTTAAAATCATTCATTATAAAATTAATTAATTCAAGCCACTGGCAACCATTGGGCCAGAGCTCTGCGAAGATTGCCAATGGAGGGAGTCAGGCTGTGCCCTGGCGAAAGGCCTGGTGGAACAGTTCTGTCTTGCAGGCCCTGCGGAAAGATGTCAAGTCCCGCAGGGCCCTGGTCTCTTGTGACAGAGTGTTCCACCAGATCGGAGCCACGGCCGAAAAAGCCCTGGCTCTAGTTGAGGCCAGCCTAACTTCTCTGTGGCCTGGGACCTTCAAGATGTTTTTATTTGAAGACCGTAAGTTTCTCTGTGGGGCATACCAGGAGAGGCGGTCCCGTAGGTACGAGGGTCCTAGGCCGTATAGGGCTTTAAAGGTTAAAACCAGCACCTTAAACCTGATCCTGTACTCCACCGGGAGCCAGTGCAGCTGGTATAGCACCGGGTGAATGTGATCTCGCAGCGAAGACCCCGTAAGGAGTCTCGCTGCAGCATTCTGCACCCGCTGGAGTTTCTGGGTCAGTCTCAAGGGCAGCCCCACGTAGAGCGAGTTACAATAATCCAGTCTGGAGGTGACCGTCGCGTGGATCACAGTGGCTAGGTCAGGGCGAGAGAGGTAAGGAGCCAACTGCTTAGCTTGGCGGAGATGGAAAAATGCCGCCTTTGTTGTAGCTGCAATCTGCGCCTCCATTGAAAGGGAGGTGTCGAAGATTACACCCAAACTCTTAACGGACGGTGCTGGCACTAATTGCACCCCCGCAAGAGATGGGAGTTGCCCCCTCAATCCCATATCGTCCCGTCCCAGCCACAGGACCTCTGTCTTCGAAGGATTTAACTTCAACCGGCTCCCACGTAGCCATCCAGCCACAGCTTCCAGACATCTGGTCAGTGTGTCTGGGGCCGAGTCAGGATGGCCATCCATCAACAGATAGAGTTGGGTGTCATCAGCATACTGATGGCAACCCAGCCCAAAACTCCGGACAAGCTGGGCGAGGGGGCGCATAAAGATGTTGAAAAGCATCGGGGAGAGTATCGCACCCTGAGGTACTCCACACACCAAGGAGTGGCGCGATGACAATTCCCCCCTAAGCGCCACCCTCTGTCCCCGACCAGAGAGAAACGAGCGCAGCCATTGAAGGGCTGTGCCCTGAATCCCCACGTCGGCAAGGCGGTGGTCCAGAAGTTCGTGATCGACCATGTCAAAAGCTGCTGACAGATCTAGAAGAATCAGCAGCCCCGACCCACCTTGATCCAGCTGTCTACGAAGATCATCTGTTAGGGCAACCAGAGCCGTCTCGGTCCCATGACCAGCGCGGAAGCCGGACTGGAATGGGTCGAGAGCCGATGTTTCATCCAGAAACCCACCAAGCTGTTCAGCAACCGCTCTCTCAATCACCTTACCCAGGAACGGAAGATTCGAAACTGGGCGGTAATTGGATAGATCTAAAGGATCTAATGATGTTTTCTTTAAGAGCGGGCGCACCACTGCCTCCTTCAATTCTCCTGGGAATGTCCCTGTGCCAAGGGACAAATTGATGATATCCCCCAGGAGGGCCCGCACCTCGTCTGGACACGCTCTAATCAGCCAAGACGGGCACGGGTCGAGAGGACAGGTGGTGGGCTTTCCAGCTCGGAGGAGTCTGTCCACATCGGCTGGGGATATCCGGTTGAAGTGGTCCAATACTGGACCCGAGGACAGTCGAGGGGCCTCCAGTTCCTTTATTGTATCCAAATTGGCAGGGAGGTCATGGCGGAGCAACAAGACCTTCTCCGCAAAAAAGCTCGCAAATGCCTCACAGCTGTGTGTCAAATTGTTATTTAAATTTGGCTGTCCCTCAAGGGACGTTAAAGACCTGATTATCCTAAATAATTGCGCCGGGCGAGAGCTAGCGGATGCAATGGAGGCCGAGAAGTAAGACTTCTTAGCAGCCTTCACCGCCATCTCGTAGGTTTTCATAAAAGCCCTATAAGATGTTCTTGAGGCTCCGTCACGGGCACCCCGCCATACTCGCTCTAGCCGTCTGAGGTCCCGCTTCATTTTCCGGAGCTCCTCGGTAAACCAGGGAGCCCGGTTTCTGCGGGGTCGCAGAGGGCGCTTAGGTGCGATCTCATCGATGGCTGCCAGGAGCTGGATATTCCAGCCCTCAACAAGCTCAGTCAATGAGTCGCCAGGGGGAGCAAGGTCCCGCAAGGCTTGGCGGAATCTATCAGGGTCCATCAGCCTCTGCGGGCGAGCCCAAATTGGCTCGCCACCTAAGCAGGGTGGGGGTGGAAAGTCAATCCTGGCTTTCAGAGCGTAGTGATCAGACCATGGTACCTTCATCGAAGGAGACATGATCACATCTATACCTACGCCAAAGATCAAATCCAGCGTGTGGCCTGCTTGATGTGTGGGGCCCGAAACAAACTGGGAGAGCCCTAGTGTCGCCATGGAAGACACCAGGTCCAGAGCCTGTGAGGAGGGAGTGGCATCAGCATGGGTGTTGAAGTCCCCCAATACCAATAGGTTAGGGAACCCCAAGGCCCAGCCGGCCACCGCCTCCAATAGGCCTGACAGGGTGGCTGCTGGTGCGCTAGGTGGCCGGTACACCAGCCAGACAGCCAAGCTCTCCTCGGAGCCCCACACTAGGCCAACACATTCAATGCCGGGGATCGATGGCGATGGTAGAGCCCTGAAAGGACAATCTTCCCGGATTAATAATGCCACCCCTCCCCCCCGGCCCACAGTCCGCGACTGGTGGAGGACAGAGAAACCCGGGGGCGCCATCTCTCGCAAGGTAACTGTTGCCCCTTCGCGCACCCAGGTCTCCGTCACACAAGCCAGGTCGACCCCCTGCGAGATAAAGAAATCTCGCAGGGTGGCGGTTTTGTTGCCTATAGACCTGGCATTGCACAACACCAGTGACGGAGGTGAGTAATCCTTGCTCACCCTACCCTCGTCCCTCGGGATGAGGCGCAGATTGGAAGGGGTACGAGCATATCCATATCTCGATCCCCTTCGCCTTAACTTAAATAGAAACGGGATATGGGTGGCGCTGTGGGTTAAACCACAGAGCCTAGGGCCTGCTGATCAGAAGGTCGGTGGTTCGAATCCCCACGATGGGGTGAGCTCCCGTTGCTCGGTCCCTGCTCCTGCCAACCTGGCAGTTCAAAAGCACGAAGTGCAAGTAGATAAAAAGGTACCACTCCAGCGGGAAGGTAAACGGCGTTTCCGTGCGCTGCTCTGGTTTTCCAGAAGCAGCTTAGTCATGCTGGCCACATGACCTGGAAGCTGTTCTCCTGCTCCCATGGCCAGTAAAGCGAGATGAGCGCCACAACCCCAGAGTCATCCATGACTGGACCTAACGGTCAGGGGTCCCTTTACCTTTAAATAGAAACATTCATTCAATTTAAATAGACATTTTAAAGGATAACTGCATTTCAGTTCTCATATGTGATCTGAGAAGTGTGAATGAGGGATGGTGCAAATGATTTTTGAAAGATGCATTTTGCTTCACCTATTGTTTCAGAAAGTATGACTTAGGTGGGTTTGCCTTCAACCATGACCGGAGTTAAATTTCTCCTCCCCACCCCTGTTCTAACACTTCCCCCTTTAAGCCAGCTCAACCTCCTCGTTCTAGCCTCATTCAACTGGAGCAGGCTTCAACCCATTCAGACCCCAAACCCAGGACCCACCTCTAAGCCAGACATGCATTTGAGCAACTCATTTCTTAACCATTCACCTTATACAGTGGTGCCCCGCAAGATGAATGCCTCGCAAGACGGAAAACCCGTTAGACGAAAGGGTTTTCCGTTTTGGAGGTGCTTCGCAGGACGAATTTGCTATGGGCTTGCTTCGCAAGACGAAAATGTCTTGCGATTCCTGGGGTTTTTTTTCCGCTCCCCACTCCCTTTTTCTAAGGCACTAAGCTGCTAATAGCCTTTTAGCAGCTAATCCGCTAATCCCTTAAGCCTTTAATAGCCGCTAATAGCCGCTAAACCGCTAATAGCGCTAATCCGCTAATGGGGTTGCTTCGCAAGACGAAAAAACCGCTAGACGAAGAGACTCGCGGAACGGATTCTTTTCGTCTTGCGAGGCACCACTGTATTTGTCTGGCTCCTTTTACAACCCACCTTGAATCAGGCAGTGGCCTGATAGTGGTCCTGGTCCACCAGCTGAAGAACAGTGTTGTACTGTACATATAGACCAGGCTTCAGAGAAGGAGTTATTAGGAAACACTTTCAAGTGAAACACCTTTTCCTAGGAAATACCTTCACTGGGAATGTAACTTCTCCTCCACTTTTTGTAATGAGTTCTGCCGATAAAAGGAAGAATTCTCTCTTTCTCACTCTCCCCACCCCCACCTCTCTCTGTTCTGTGCCAGTCTTCTTGGCCCCCCTTTCCGGCCCCCTCCCCAGCCCTTTGTTTCAGGGATATGTTACTTTTCTCTTTGCCGCCGCTGGGTGCGACTGAGTCCCCCCCCCCGCTGCGCCGGCTGAAGCGACTGCATCAAACGAGCGCCCTTCTTTTAATTGCCTCGACAACCTGCAAACCAATAAAGCGTCCTGTGTTCTCGGGCCTTGTGAAAAACACAAAGACATCAATACGATGTCACTTCACTCCAGCGTGGTTTTGTCTTGTAATTTATTGACACAAGCTCAGCGTGGAGCCACAGGGACGCAGAAAGAGTCTGTACAGCATGCTCTCACCTCTCCTCCGCCCCCTCCTTTGTATTTCTTTCTTATAAAACAGAGACCCTGGATCCAAGACTTGGGTGAGGTGACCCTGGGGATCAAAGGTCAGGGAAAAAAATAGTATTTGGGCCACTACCGTGCTGGTTTGTCTTTGCCCTAAACCTTCAGGGCTGGGGAAGGGAGATGACAAACTATAAATAAGGCAACCCTTCCCTTTCATCCTATTCCACCCTGTTGTGCATCCATGCAGGAGAATGAGCTGCAGGAGAAGGGTGTGAAAATAACTATGGAAAAGGCTGGGAAAACTTCCTAAAGGTAAAGGTAAAGGACCCCTGACAGTTAAATCCAGTGACAGACGACTCTGGGGTTGCGGCGCTCATCTCGCTTTATAGGCCGAGGGAGCCGGCGTTTATCTGCAGACAGCTTCTGGGTCATGTGGCTAGCATGACTAAGCCGCTTCTGGCACAACACCGAAAACAGAGCAGCGCATGGAAACGCCATTTACCTTCCTGCTGGAGCGGTACCTATTTATCTACTTGCACTTGTATGCTTTCGAACTGTTAGGTTGGGAAGAGCTGGGACCGAACCTGGGGTTGCGGCGCTCATCTCGCTTTATAGGCCGCGGGAGCCGGCGTTTGTCTGCAGACAGCTTCCGGGTCATGTGGCCAGCATGACTAAGCCGCTTCTGGCACAACACCGAAACCAGAGCAGTGCATGGAAATGCCATTTACCTTCCTGCTGGAGCGGTACCTATTTATCTACTTGCACTGGTATGCTTTCGAACTGTTAGGTTGGGAAGAGCTGGCACCGAACAACGGGAGTTCACCCCGTCACAGGGATTCGAACCGCCAACCTTCTGATCGGCAAGCCCAAGAGGCTCAGTCGTTTAGACCACAGCATCACCCATGTCCCTCTTGGGAAAGCTTCCTAGAAATGTGCAGTTGACATTTGTATGTTTTCTGATTTATGGTTATGGGGGCTGGCCCATTAGGGCAAAGGGGGTGCTCTCCTACCAACTTCTGTCTGCCCTCATGCAGAGCCCAGCTGCCCTGCCTTCTGACTTGCAGCTTGTTCAGGGAGTTGTAGTGACTGTCGGCTTCCGCTCCTCCTCCTTAGTCTCAATGTTGCCTTTGTAGGGCTTGGCAGGTTAGAGGAGGGTGGGGGCTTGAATGAGTTGTCACTGCATAATATTGGCCTCCATGCCTTCCAACCTACAAGGCCCAACAGGCATCATTCTGGGAAGCCAGGATGAGTTCTGTAGCCTTTTTGAGATGTGCCCACACTGGGTTCGTTCATGCAACGCCAACCCAAATTTCTGCACAACAAGAATGACTGCTGTGGTTATGAGCTCCTTGCTTTCCTTTCTCCAAGTTGATTTCCACCCTCATTGCCTATTTAGTGGCAAACCACACTTTGCTACCACATTTGGGCAAACTGTGCTTGCACAAACCATATCCCACCCCTCAAAAGTGGACTTTAGCTGGGTCCCACATTGGTCAAAAGGCAATATGGTAAGTTTTGTACAAATCATAGTTTGCCAGGTTTGTCACAACAAGCCATGGTTTGGCTCTAAATAGGAAAGAAATTTGACGTGCTCTGTGTGCGCTAAAGCCCATGTATTTCCAGGTGAGAGGATTAGAGTGCATCAGACAGAAAATGCATTTGCTTGAGACCTTGGAGAGCTGCTGTCGGTTAGAGTAACAATTCTGAGCCAGAATTGATCCAGGGTGGTATAAGGCAGCTTCCTATATGGCTGAGAGAGTGGTTGGAATTAATGCAGCACATGGTTTGAAGACTCTCAAGTGGTAGTGGTTATTAGGCCTAAGCCAAAATGTGTAGCTTTTTGCAAAACGGTGCCCCTCCCCTGTACCAAAGACACCCCCTCACTATGTCTTAAGGTACAATCAATCAGTGGCAAAAAAACAAAACAAAACGACATTAACCGTATCTATAGAGTTATGTGTAGGTAATTATTGTCCAGAAGATAGTCATAAAAGATAGCTTCTATTTCCTTGAATATTACAATTTGCTGTAGGAAATAAATTGCATGAATTTTCAGCTCAGTGCAATATAGATCGGTGTTTTGGAAATGGCACCATTTCAGCAACTGTATCGTGACCAACTGTTATTATTATCATTAATCGATTCCATTGAATTTCATCCAAACAATTATTAGTCTCAGAAACTCTGTACGGCTGAGATGCATTTACAATAGTGCAAAAACCATTACACAGATGTATGCTATAAGAAAATACGAAGAGCCTGTTGAGTCAGGCCAGTGGCCCATCTAGTCTAACATCCAGATGCCTGAGTGAAACAGCCCTCTCCTCTCCTGCAGCTTCCAGCAACTGAAATTCAGAACCTTTCATACCTTTGACCACGGAGAACAGAGCATTGCCTTCATGGCTAGCAGCCCTTGATAGCCTTAACCTTCACAAATTTCTCTAATCTATTAAAGCCACCCAAGTTGGATTTTTATCATTCCAGAACATAATGAAAAGTGACCGTCATTGAAAACCTTTATTTGATTGCTCATTAGATGCTCTTCTAACTACGTCATATTACTATTATAATAGACCAGATGTTATCAAACTGTTCTGTTACTGTTGGAGGGTTACTTTTCCTCCAGTTCTTAGCTAGGGAGGTTTTTTTTTTTTTTGCAACTATTATTTCCAAGTCTATTTCTAATGCTAAAAGCAAAGTCTTGGAGTCCAGGGATAATGAGTAACCTCTTATCTCATTGTGTTGCAAATTAAATGCCAGAATGTCTGTATTTATTTATTTTTAGCATTTCCAGAATATGTGCAAAAGACTCTGCCCTTGGAGTGAGACAAGACTCATTTGCTTTCCACACCAATTAGATAAAGGACCGGGGAACTATGGCCTTCCAGATGTTTTGGGGCAGGGGTCAGCAACCTTTTTCAGCTGTCGGTCGGTCCACCATCCCTCAGACCATGTGGTGGGCTGGACTATATATATATATATATATATATTTTGGGGGGGATGAATGAATTCCTATGCCCCACAAATAACCCAGAAATGCATTTTAAATAAAAGGACACATTCTACTCTTGTAAAAACAAGCTGATTCCCAGACCATCCGTGGGCCGGACTGAGAAGGCGATTGGGCTGCATCCGACCCATGGAACTTAGGTTGCCTACCCCTGTTTTGGGGCTGCAACATCCACCATCCTTAACTGTTGGCCGTACTGACTGGGGGAGCTGCAGCTTCTCTGCCTCTGATTTAGAGCAGGGAGCTACCCCAGTAGGTTTGGCAGCAAGCTTGGGGCAAGCATGAGAGAGCTTCTTCAAGGTTCAGTTGGGGGACTTGGGCACCATTTTCAACCCATCTTCTCTACAAGGGGACAATAAAGGGGGGTAATATCCTTAAGAGGGATATTGTAGAGTTGGAAAAGGTTCAGAAATGGGCAACCAAAATGATCAAGAGGATAGAGTGCCACCCTTATGAGGAAATGTTGCAGCCCCTGGGATTTTCAAGTTCAGAGAAAAGTTGAGCAAGGGGCGAGTAAAATTATGCAAGGCATGGAGAAAGTGGACAAAGGAAAGTTTTTTTTCTCCCTTAACAAATAGAACTCACTTTGACAGGGTTCTGTGGTCTATTCAGAGATGACTCTCTGATTGTATGTGGTTGTTTTATCTTTGTTCAATAAAATTAAATTAAAAAAAGAACTCATGAACGCACAAGTAGCTGAGTGTTGGAAGATTCAGGACAGATTTTTTAAAAAGTATTTTTTCATGCAGCCCATGGTTGAACTATGGAACTTGCTCCAACAGGAGGCAGTGATGGCCACCGACGTGGATGGCTTTGAAAGACAATTGGACAACTTCATGGAGAAAGCTTCTGAAGGCTACTAGCCATGAAGGTTATGCACTGCCTCTACAGTTGGACGCAGTAATGCCCCCAGTTGCTGGAAACTACAGGAAGGGATACAAGGGACGTGGGTGGCACTGTGGGTTAAACCACAGAGCCTAGGACTTGCTGATCAAAAGGTTGGCAGTTCGAATCCCCACAATGGGGTGAGCTCCCGTTGCTTGGTCCCTGCTCCTGCCAACCTAGCACGTCAAAGTGCAAATAGATAAATAGGTACCACTCTGGTGGGAAAGTAAATGGTGTTTCCGTGCGCTGCTCTGGTTCGCCAGAAGCGGCTTAGGCATGCTGGCCACATGACCCGGAAGCTGTAACCGGCTCCCTCGGCCAATAAAGCGAGATGAGCGCCGCAACCCCAGAATCGGCCATGACCGGACCCTTTACCTTTACAGGAAGGGATAGTTCTCTTGTGCTTGGGTCCTATAAGGGTTTCCATAGTTGGCCACTGTGAGAACAGGATGTTGGACTAGATGGGCCATTGGCCTGTTCCAAAAAGCTCTTCTTGCATTTCTTATCCGGCTTGTGGATGGCTACGGCAATAGGCAGAGCTGTTTGTATTCTGCTTTCCTTTCCTTCAAGACTCTCTGGATCTAGTTATTAGGGAATCAATAGCTTACTCCCCACCTGGCAGCTGGTGCGCCAGTGTGATTGATTTGCTGGCTTCAGCTAAATTGCCACCTTGTACCTCCTTGTCAATCTTCTAATGTTTTTTAGTTTGTTTGTTTGCACAGCTCTTCCCCCTCCCCTCCCGCATGCTTTTCGCCAGACCCTCCCCCCCCCCGCCACCACAATGAAGATGTTTAATTTTAGGATGCGTTAGACTCACATGCTGTTCCGTACCAACCGCCTTCAACCTTCTTCAGTTGCGGGGGGAGTTACAGAGAATATTGAAGTCTTCATTGTTCGTTGCGCATAATAAGAGCACATGCAATACCAATCTCAACAGGATCAGACGTGCTTCTGAACGCCCACCCCCTTTGTCTGCAGGCACAGCTTTCAGAAAGGAGGGGGACGACGGGGAAATACTGGATTTTAATAACTGATACACGTGATGGCTGAGTGCTTTCAGTAAAAGGTAAAGGTACCGCTGCCCGTACAGGCCAGTCTTGACAGACTCTAGGGTTGTGCGCCCATCTCACTCAAGAGGCCGGGGGCCAGCGCTGTCCGGAGACACTTCCGGGTCACGAGGCCAGCGTGACACCGCTGCTCTGGCGAGCCAGAGCCGCACACGGAAACACCGTTTACCTTCCCGCTAGTAAGTGGTCCCTATTTATCTACTTGCACCTGGGAGTGCTTTCGAACTGCTAGGTTGGCAGGCGCTGGGACCAAACAGCGGGAGCGCACCCCGCTGTGGGGATTCAAACCGCTGACCTTTCAATCGGCAAGCCCTAGGCGCTGAGGCTTTTACCCACAGCGCCACCCGCTTTCAGTACATGCCGCAAAATAGAGGATGAGCCTTAGCACCCAGAACCTCTGCTAGAAAACCGTAGAGGTTCTCTGTGCATTTGGGGAGGAAGAAAAAATTATGTGGTGCAGGGACAGTGCTACTTAAGTGCGTAGGTTGGGGTGGGACAAGGTTTTCAAGACTGGCAATTTCACCTCCCTTCTTCTAGAGAGCTCTAGTGCAGTCTTCTCTCTGATCTGCCAGCTTCATATTTTTAAAAACATAAACAACCCCCTCAGCAACCCTCAAGAACTGGTGTTTCATTATTATTATTATTATTATTATTTAAAGTAAAGTAGATAAGAATGGATCAGGCCCATCTAGTCCAGGATCCTGTTCTCACTATGGCCAACCAGATGCCTGTGGGACACTCGCAAGCAGGATTCAAGTCCAAGTACACTCTGCCTGCCTGTGGGGTGCAGGTGGCGCTGTGGTCTAAACCACTGAGCCTCTTGGGCTTGCCGATCGTAAGGTTGGCAGTTTGAATCCATGCGGCGGGGTGACCTCCCATTGCTTTGTCCCAGTTCCTGCCAACCTAGCAGCTCGAAAGCAAAACAGAGCGAGCAGATAAATAAGTACCTCTGTGGCGGGAAGGTAAATGGCATTTCCATGCGCTCTGGCTTCCGTCACGGTGTCCATTTGCACCAGAAGCGGTTTAGTCGTGCTGGCCAAATGACCTGGAAAGCTGTCGGTGGACAATCGCTGGCTCCCCTCAGCCTGAAAGTGGGGGTGAGTGCCACACCCCATATTTAATTTTTGACTGGACTTAACTGTCCAAGGGTCCTTTACCTACCTGTCCTTTACCTTTACCTACCTGTGGCTCAGTGGTGGAAGAATTGCTGCTTTCCAAACCTTGCAAGGCTCACTGGTTTTTTTGCTTGCTAAACACACACACACACACACACACACACACCACACCGCACCACACCACACCACACCCCTCATTGGTTCAGTGGGTGAGAAGAAATCAGCATACCAATTTTGGGGCTGGTATAATTCCTCACTCTCATTCCAGAGGTCAATATTTGGGGGATGAGGGTGGGGAAGAGGCTGGATTTGGTGGATCCAAATTCTTCTCCCCCCCATCAGCCCCTCACATGCCGCCATAATGTCTACTTCATGGCCTCAAAGATCTCCAAATGCTGAGGGGGAATTTCGCTGTGGACGTAGAGCTTTGCATTGCAGCACCAGGTTGGCTTCCTACCTTCTAACCTCCATAGAATCATAGAATCATAGAGTTGGAAGAGACCACAAGGGCCATCGAGTCCAACCCCCTGCCAAGCAGGAAACACCATCAGAGCACTCCTGACATATGGTTGTCAAGCCTCTGCTTCAAGACCTCCAAAGAAGGAGACTCCACCACACTCCTTGGCAGCAAATTCCACTGTCGAACAGCTCTTACTGTCAGGAAGTTCTTCCTAATGTTTAGGTGGAATCTTCTTTCTTGTAGTTTGGATCCATTGCTCCGTGTCCGCTTCTCTGGAGCAGCAGAAAACAACCTTTCTCCCTCCTCTATATGACATCCTTTTATATATTTGAACATGGCTATCATATCACCATCTTTGAGCCCAGAGAGAGAGAGAGATATCCACTGTACCCAGCGGTTTCTACCACTCTTCCTGGGAGTTTAGGATGGCTCCCTAAAGACCTTTACATCTTGAATTGCTGCGGTCAGCATACAAAGTGGGCTACTGTATTGTGAGTTAAGGAATGCCTGATCATGCAGGAACTGCTTCTTGGTGCCACGGGATTCACCAGGGAAGACATTACCCAAATACTCTTGGATAGTGCTGTGTTGTGGGTGTGGAAGAAAGTTACTTCTAGTAACAATTCCCCCCCCCCTGTGGTTTTTAACCTAGAATGTCTGGTGAGAAATTCAGCTGCTTTTCTTTCCAGGGATGGGATGGCAATTAGGAGCGGGGAGGGGAACTGTCAAGGCTGCTATGGCAACAGCCCCAAATTATGATGTTCATTCAGAATTGCGGGCAAACTGTTACCAGAGGTGGCACCGCAGATGGGCTAGGTCTTGTAAGGAAAACTTGTTGTGAATAAGAGCTTTGTGATTTTCAGATGGCGGATGCACAGAGACAGGCATCGCACACTGAGAAGTGGTCACAGCAGGTTCTCCACTGACTAGGTGAACCCAGCTTTGCGGCTTGCCTCCTGCAATTGCATGTATGCAGTGGCGTAGCGTGGGGGGGTGCAGGGGGGAGCGGCCGCACCAGGCACAACATCTGGGGGGCACGCTCGCACTCGCAGCTCTCTGCCCCTACCTGGCTCACTCACTCTCTCTCACTGCAGTGCTGGCTGTGCGAATCCGATCCGAGCCGCCGGGTCGCCGCCCACTGTGGAGGGGAGGGTGCCAGGCGTGTGGTGCGGTGCGGAGAGAGAGCGAGGGACTATCTGGGGGAGGGACAGTGCAGCGGGGGTGGGGGCACAAATTACTTGCCTTGCCCTGGGTGCTGACAACCCACGCTACGCCACTGCATGTTTGCCAGCTGAACTCAGGGAGGGTCAGCTTTTGAAGAAACACCCCCTCTTCTTCTGCCTTGGGCAGGCTAGCTGCATTTTTTAAAAAAGTATATTTTAAAGTGGCATGTATACTATCATCGGGACTGTAAAAACTATTCATAGGATTGCTGATGGGAGAGCCCGTCTGACCTGCGATGGCTGTTTGCTTTTGCACTTAGGAGGTATTTCCCAGACCTGCTCAGAGATGCTGACCCTGGGACCTTCTGTAAGCAACAAGGAGCTATAACCATTCAGCTCTTCCTGAGAAACAGGGCTGGATTTGGGGCAGTCTGGGCGGTTCCCCTGCACAGCGCTCTCAAGGACAAAATTGAGAAGAGCCGTCACTGAGAAGATTCATTTGGGGGCACCAAATTCTGGCCACACTCAGGGGGTCTATACTGGCAAAGATCACCAAAGCCCACCCCTGCTGAGAACAGATCTCCCAGCTGTTGACTCAAGGGCCACGCCTAGGGGCAAAACATGGGAGAGAGGGTTGCAGAGAGTCATCTACACACCACCCACAGACATCAAACACGGTTTTGGTTTTGCCTTGCAGCTGGTAGGGATGGAGGGTTTTTTTGGTTTTTTTTAAGAAGTAGGAATCATCTCTTCCATATTGATGATTGGCAGTCCAAGGGCTGCTCATTGGAAGAGTTAGAATGGAGCAGAAGAGGGCTGAGACTCACCCCCACCCCCTTTGGAGATCTGCCACCCAAGTACAATGCTCTACTTTTAATATTAAACATGGCACAAAACTCCATTATTTCCTAACTCTCCAAAGCACACATAAATATCCAGCCAATCCATCTTATATGGGCTTGAACTAATGCACTGCTGTCCTCTAGTGGATGGAGTTGGAACATCTCAACAGTGCCTTCAGCCCTCGAGTCAGACTTGCCCCGGACCTTGGCTGTTGATTTGGGGTCTCTCCCATGGGATTTCAGTGAAAGTTCTCTCTGAGACATTGCAAGTTGCAACAGAAATTTGGATGCAGAAGACCTGTGAAGTCCTCAAGCCTGCTGGAGCTAGGCAAGTCTCTGGACCAGCCGGAGACTTTAGGAAACCTCACGAGTTGGTGGTTGGAAATATTCTGTGGATATCATTGTTATGATGATGATGATTTTATTTTTTCATTATTGCAAACATGTGTTTATGATTCTGAACAACAACACAAGGGAAACACACCAAAGATTGGTGAAGGATACAGGATGGCAGGGAAGGAAGGAAATGAAGAAAAATAAAATAAAGAGAGAAAGCAAGCTTTAAACTGGCAGTACATGCTATGTATTTAGAAAACTGGAAAGGCAGTGTGGTGTAGTGGTAAGAGCTATCTCTTTCTGGCTCATGGGTCATAGTTTCATTAGGGGCTCCATGTTATTGTTGGATCTGGTCAACAGCGGGTATTGCCACTCCACTCTCTGCCCAGCCCTTTCTGCAGAAGGGCTCTCCCATCAGCAATCCTATAAAAAGTTTTTACAGTCCAGATGCTTGCACCTTTTCGATAGCTATATCTACCTACCTACCTATCTACCTACCTACCTACCTACCTGGGAGGGCCACAGTGTCTCCATCCCTGTCTTGGATGTCCTCAGTGACCCTTTCCCCAAGATAGGGACCTTTTGTTCCCCTTAGGAAAGTGGCAGGAAATGTCCGTAAGTGGTATGCGAGCCCCAGGTTGAATTCAGCTTACTACAAAAGTGGCTGAACTGGAAATGGGACAGTTGTGTTCAGATGGAGGTGCATTTTCATGCATTTCATTCTGAACACTTATTCCATTCTGAGAAATAAGATAGTTGACAGAAGATGGAGGAAGAAGAGACCCATCTGCATGGAGGAGGAATTTGGCTGCAATCCAGTTTGGTATGTTGGGCTGTGTTCAGGAGTGGGAATCAGTCAAGTGAATAGGATGGCATTCATTCACATAGTAGCTGTTGTTTTGTTTTCAAGTCCACAAATGATATGCAATTAATGAAATGTAATTACATTTTCCCCACATTGTTTTGACATTTCCTTTGCATTGCAATGAATGTCGGCATACATACTTTGCCTTAAATTTGTCGGCAGCAAGGCAAATAAAGGAGCATTTTGAGGAAGCCAAACTGTGGTTTGGGTTTTGCATGTCATTTATGGAAGCTATGTTCAATAAAAGACAGAGAGATGAGTATCATAGTATTTGGAAGAAACGGAACGGCAGTGGAACAGAAACGGTGGATTGTGAGGAATACAGGTTAGAACAGAATCGCTGCCTTTTAATGTCCCTAGCTTCATGACTGAGTGGGGATTTGAACCCTGGTCTCCCAGGTCCTAGTCCAGCAGTCTTAACCACAACACCACACTGGCGCTCATTCTGCACTGGCTCTAAAGAGCCAATCAGGGCAGGAGAATGAGGCACACAGAGCAGAAGCACCTGTGGTTCAGCTGATCAGCGAAAGCCCATTTCTGCCAAAGCAGCAGCATCTGGATTTAATTCCCATGGCGGTCCTGCAGCAGGTGCGGGGCTCCGTCCTCTCACTGGCTTGCTAGAGGCGCTCGGCCCGTTGTTCCCTGGGGTCACCTGTTAGCATCTGATCCGTTTCGGAGGATCTCCGAAGCCCAGAATTTGCGCTTCTAGCTGGCCTTCCTGCAGATCATCTTTCCCACAGCAGCAGGTGCACTCCTACGATGCCAGAGATTTTCATAACTGCAGAATGCCTGGGGAGCCGGAAGAGAAATGGGCATCGTTTGGAAATGCAAACGGCGCTGCTTTACATATTAGAGGAGCATAAATATGCCCTGCCAGCTTGGCTTTTATAAGCTCAGAGAGGGCCCCGGCAGATCTAGCACATGTTCGATCATGGGGAATTTAGGCCTGCCACTCTGGGTGTGTTTTCTTTTTAATGGCTTCTTTCAGCATATCCCATCACTCACGTACCCTGGGCCCAAATTAGCCGAGCCGCTTACTTCTTCCTTGGCTGCTTTTGTCACTGTGGCGAATGCAGCAGCAGCAGCCTCAATTATTTAGAAAAGCTCTGCTCTCAGCCTTCATCACTCTCCAATTAAGTTCAGGTTCTTAATTCTTTAAGCCAAGCTCCCTGCTGGATGTAGGGTAAATTATGGGGGGAGGGGGGATGTTTATGATATTCAGAATGATCTCACTTTTCAGAGGGCAACATTTGAAACTTTTCTTCTTCTCCTGTACAGTGGGAGCAATACTCTTGCCCTGATTTTATTTTTATTTTTTTAAAAAAACACCAGGGCTGGGGAAACTTTGGGCCTCCAGACATTGACTCCAACTCCCATTAGCTCTCAACTGACTAGGGCTAATGGGAGCAGCAGTCCTGAATCACCTAGAGTGCCATCCCTGTTTTTGGTTGCCTCCAGCTTGCCAGTCTTTACGGGGAAGAAATACTAGCAATTTAGCAGCTGAAGTGGATTAAAGAACTCTCTCACAAGAAATCCGCCTTAAAAACAAAACAGGGACTTTTCAGGGTTTAGAAGATGGTGGGAGAAATATATTGAATAGTATGGGAGAAATGATTGATTAATAGGAAGACGTTTAAATGCTCTGCAATTCATGTTGTAAGAAGGTGTCAATGTCCCTTTCACCTTTCACCTTTCACACACAGTGCTGTTTCTGTTCCGCTGCAGTTCAGCTTCTGACAAAAACTACGTTATTTGGCTTACTGTCTGGCAAAATTTCACCTAATTAATGACGTTAGCATTATGCAGGCTCACACCGTTCATTTCAGTGCAAAGGAAACACAGTGCAAATTGTGACTTTGTGTTTGTGCATGTGAGTAATCAGTTACATATTGTTCATGTATCATTTGTGGATTGAAAATGATCAAATTCACGAGATTGATTTCTGTTCCAGGCATGGGACAAATAAGCAAACAGTGGCAACATCAGTTCCCATTTCTGTTTTTGCCCAAATTCATCAACATCCCTGCAAACAAATCCAGAAGATTGCTCCTTGTTGTATAACTGCCCTGTAAACAAATGCCCAAAAAAGACCAGGCATAGTTTAACCCCTGTGTAAGCTTTCTGCCAGCAGATCAGGATGAATCCTGAATGAACAATCCATCTGGAGGAAGCTTTAGACCAGTGGTGGCGAACCTTTTGGAGACCGAGTGCCCAAACTGCAAACCAAAACCCACTTATTTATCGCAATGTGCCCAGAGTTGTTGAGCTTTGAGCTTTTATTGGGGAAATAAATGACCAATAATGCCTTCACTGGAACTAGCACACAGCACCAACTTCATCGTCTGCCAAAGTGCCAAAAAAAATCAGCACAATAAGGGTTAAAAAACGAATGCTGCTACACCCAATCAGAAAAAGCCCACTGTTGCAGCAAACTGAAAAACAGACCAATTGCTGAACAAAATCTCTGGCTATAATAATAATAATAATAATAATAATAATAATAATAATAATAATAATAATAAATGGTTCTGGGTTTCAATAGTGGATGCAAGCTGTAGCATGGGGGGGGGGGAGTGGGAGAACAAATGGGGGGGCAGTGTGGATGGGCCAATGGCGTGCATGCCAGCAGTGAGGGCTCTGCATGCCAAGTGTGGCACGCGTGCCATAGGTTCGCCACCACTGCTTTAGAGTGTATCCAATTAGGGCCAATCTCAGTGTCTTGGAGCAACCAAGTTCATGGTTTTCATGACTGCCCATCCACATTCAAGGCAGAAGTTGAGCGTTACCATTGTAACTACATTGCTTGTCGCTCCATTTGTTGCTGTTTGTGGATCAGCTGAAGAAAAAAGTTCTGGAACACTAATATTTATTTTACCTTAAATTGGGCTTGCGAGTGAGAGGGACCAAATGTACCCCACCTTCCAAGCTCTGCTGTGGCGCACTGTAGAGGCTGTTGGGCAGCAGCTCTCCTCTTCCATAATAATTGGTCGTGCTGGGCGGGGCTCAGGGGAGATGGGATTCCAGAAACACCTTCGTGGTCCCTTCCAACTCTACAATTCTATGAACACCTGGAGGGCACCGTATTGGCTTTCCCTGTCCTAAGCAATTTTCTAAGTGAAAAGGTGAGGCAGGCTGGGGAACTAGAGGTCATAGAGCTCTGGGAACCAGGCGAAGGGGAAGTTCATCCCCCCTTACCAATTTGGCTCTCCATCAAAGGGTTCAGGGCCCATGTTCCACTTTATACACCAGAAGGGCATATACCGTATTTTTTGCTCTATAAGACTCACTTTTTCCCTCCTAAAAAGTAAGGGGAAATGTGTGTGCGTCTTATGGAGCGAATGCAGGCTGCACAGCTATCCCAGAAGCCAGAACAGCAAGAGGGATCGCTGCTTTCGCTGTGCAGCAATCCCTCTTGCTGTTCTGGCTTCTGGGATTCATAATATTTTTTCCCCTTGTTTTCCTCCTCCAAAAATTAGGTGCGTCTTATGGTCTGGTGCGTCTTATAGGGCGAAAAATACGATATATGAAAGATGAACATGGCTTGCCCTCCCCAATCACATCTTGTTTGACCTTTAGAAAAGTGGGAACTGTCTCTCTTGGCAGGCATGGAAGTATATATTGTGTATGCGCACACATGCTTCTGGGAAACTTGCCCAGGTTTTCCAGAGGTAGGTATACAGGTATTTAAAATTTCATGCACATGCCTATTGACTTTCATGTTTTATGCAGGGCATCTAGGAAAAGAAGCCCATAGTGGTGCTTCCTGGAGCAAACTCAACATCATCATCATCATCATCATTATTTATTATCAACTTGGATTTATTAATTTCAACCACTGCCTCAAGCCAATTTGCAGATAAGATAATTAAAAACAGTTAAGAATATCATGCAGTGCTTACCTTAGTTGCTCAGCACCCCGACTGTATATTGTATTTGTATTGTGAAGGACTGCACCTCAGTGTTCCTCTTCAAATCTGCCCTTTATTTAGAATTATTTTTTTAATTTAAATTTTAAAATAACCTTTATTATACAACAATTTACATATGACATATACAACGCATAGACAATACATATAACAACATAAACAACATGGACACTAATCTTTATTTAGAATTATGAAGACTGGAACTTTAGTTTATTTTTAGAAGAAAGATCATAGCTCAGCAGCTGAGTCTGTGCCAAGTTATTTATTTTATTTATCTATTTCATAAAATGTATACACCACTTGACTATAAACACACATACACCCCAAACTTCAAAACTTCCCTGTACACGGCTACCTTCAGATGTCATCGAAAGGTTGTATAGTTACTTATCTCCTTGGCTTAGGGGTTGCATCACTCCATACCCTCCAATATTTCTCTGATGAAAATAGGCATGTCCTAGGGAAAAGTGGGACATTCTGGGATCAAATCTGAAACCGGGGTGGCTTCTAGATATCTGGGACTGTCCCTGGAAAATAGGGACGCTTGGAGGCTCTCCCAAAGTGGCCTTTGACCTGGTCCAGCAGAGCTCTTCATATGTTCAGCTAGTTCTTCTCATGTTATTCCTCCCCTCCAATTTTTTATTTATTTTATAACACAAATAAACAACACAAACAGAAAAACAAACAATACAAACAAATTCTTGTCTTATCCTTATTTTTTCTAAACATGGTTATGTGAGCTTCCCCAAGCCCCCCCCCATCTGATTTTCATTTGACCTCATCTTTAGCAGTTTATATATATCATAATTTTTAACCATTTTTTAAAATCACACTTACTTTTACCATAAAAATCTTCACATTTTATCCCTTACAAATAATACTGTTTTAAAATACATTATCTTCTGCTTCTAACCCTACAGCCTATATCTACTTCCAAAGCTATTCTAAAATTTAAATATTAAACATATTTTTTTTCCAAATATTCTTTAAACTTCTTCCAATCTTCTTCCACCATCTCTTCTCTCTGGTCCTGGAGTCTCCCAGTCAGTTCGGCAAATTCCATATAGTCCATCATCTTCATCTGCCAATCTTTGATAGTTGGTAAATCTTGTTTCTCTTCTCATGTTATTCCTAATCATTTTTGGGAATCAATGTAAGGTCTTTCATACGCGGAGTGGACTAGGAAGGGGAGCTTTGGTCCTTTACTTTGTGGAACAATACTGATTAGCATTTCAAACTGATTAGCACGGGGCCTGGTTTGAAACGCAAACCTTCCCTTAAGTGCTTTCAAAGTTGCAAGGAGGATTTCAGCACTTGCATGGTAAATAATCAGAGTCTATGTATACTTGAGGTAGTAAAGAACTGTGGGAAGTTAGGCAGTTATTGCATGCTAATGAAGTGGAAGTTAATTATTAATGCAGCTTTATTGCCAGTTAGTAGCTGGGTAATAGCTCAGCGCATGGAGAAGCATGGCTGGCGATTGCTGAACAAACAGCACATTTCCCTGCCTCTGAGTGCAGTACCCAACAAGCAATTCACAGTGGGGAAAATCACTCTTGCAGCTGGGTATGGCGTCCAGTTCAAATTCCACCATGTTGTGTTGTGTTTTGCCCCCATAATGCTCTGGCAACATTTGAGAAGAGGAGCCAGAGGGACAGTGACAGTGGTGTAGGGCTGGGCGAAATCTAGTTTTCAACACTGCGATGTATCACCAGCTAAACATTGCAATATACTGATATGTTACAATGTCTGAAATAAGGATGGAGCTATGTAGAGGTGAACAGCAGGGCTGCACAATATATGGTTTTCAACATTGTGATATATCAAGATATATCTTGATAAAGTGGTACCTTGGGTTACAAACACCTCGGGTTACAAACACTTCGGGTTACAGACTCCACTAACCCGGAAGTAGTACCTCGGGTTAAGAACTATACCTCAGGATGAGAACAGAAATCGCATGGCAGCAGCGTGGCAGCAGCAGCGGGAGGCCCCATTAGCTAAAGTGGTACCTCAGGTTAAGAACGGTTTCAGGTTAAGAACGGACCTCCAGAAGGAATTAAGTACTTAACCCGAGGTACCACTGTATACTGGTGTATCATGATGTCGGAAATAAGGATGGAGCTATGTAGAGGCATCGGCTGGCTTTACAGTTTTTCCCACATTGTGATTTTTGCATAGCACACATCATCATCATTTATTTATACCCCACCCATCTGGCTGGGTTTCCCCAGCCACTCTGGGCGGCCCCCAACACAATATTAAAAACACGATAAAACATCAAACATTAAAAACTTCCCTAAACAGGGCTGCCTTCAGATGTCTTCTAAAAGTCAGATAGTTGTTTATTTCCTTGACATCTGATGGGAGGGTGCCACTACTGAGAAGGCCCTCTGCCTGGTTCTTGCAGTGAGGGAACTGCCAGAAGGCCCTTGGAGCTGGACCTCAGTGTCCAGGCTAAATTATGGGGGTGGAGACGATCCTTCAGGTATACTGATCTGAGGCCGTTTAGGGCTTTAAAGGTCAGCACCAACACACACATCATGATTCACGAGTCAAAAATTATGAAACCGATATCACGACATGGACTTCAAAGAGTATTTGGACGATATATTGATATATCACCCAGCCCTACAGTGGAGTGGGAGGGAGTTTTGAACCCCAGGCCACACCACATATTGGAGGTCCCATTTTTTTCCTGGTTGCTTGTGTGGTATGTGTTAGCTGTGGCAATGTACTTCCTGCTTCCAAACAATGCCAGAATGAGGAACTGGGGTTCCTGTCCCCCTGTGGTAATATAGAAAGAGCTACAGTCTTTTATCCAGGTCTCCCCAACCTGGTGGCAGTCCAATGACAAGGAATTAGAATTGAGGAAGCCACTGAACCACAGTTGATCCATTAAGATGGTTGTTGGCCAACAGAACCAAGGAGAAACAAGTTGCCCTTTATCTCACTTCCTGTCCAGGAGGGTCCAATGGTGGGATTGGAACACTTTCAAAACCTACGGTTCTATGACTTTATGACCAGCCAGGAAGATGGACTAAGCTGTAGTTCTGGTACCTCACCACATGGGGCAGCTGCACGCAATACAGTGGTACCTCAGGTTACATATGCTTCAGGTTACAGACGCTTCAGGTTACAGACTCCACTAACCCAGAAATAGTGCTTCAGGTTAAGAACTTTGCTTCAGGGTGAGAACAGAAATTGTGCTTTGGCGGCGCGGCGGCAACAGGAGGCCCCATTAGCTAAAGTGGTGCTTCAGGTTAAGAACAGTTTCAGGTTAAGAACGGACCTCCGGAACGAATTAAGTTCTTAACCCGAGGTACCACTGTACTCGCATCCCCATTGAATCATGGCGGCAGGTCTCAGTGGTGTGAGAGGCAAGCAAAAGTGTGGTAACACCGTCGTATTTTTTTTAACCGATGGGCTTCTATTGACCCTCTCGTGTTTGCATCTTTAAATGGCAAGGTTATCCAGGATAAGTGTCGTATTATGTAAATCCTTTGTCTTTAATATCTGGCTGTTTCTCGCGACTGGAATCAAATTGGCATAACCCCATGCATTTACTGGAACTGCTAATGTTTACACATTAGCTTCTTTTGGTTTAATATACGAGCCTTCAAGTTGCAAATTGATGTTTCTGTGAGCTGAGCAAATTATTTTTCTATTAAATGCAATATTTAAAATGGCTTAGAAAAAGGAAAACAAATGACTGGCAAGAATTTTAATATAGCCACTTCCCACGGACCCCTAATCAGCTTATATCAGCTGCTGAAAACCGGTAATGGCTTTTTAAACATTTTTATTTTACTGGGGGGGGGGGAGGTAGGAAGGGAGCACTTATTGCAACTGGCACCGCGCATAAATGTCAGGTTTCGTGTTTGAAATAATTTTCATTAACCTGGCACCTTTTCAATCCGGCAGCGTGTGTTATAAATACTAAGTTAATTAAAACTAGCTAAAGACCCGCAGCCAAAGATTTTGCTGGTTAGCTCGGAGCAAAGGAATATGTGGAATTCAACCCGTGGCCCCTGCCCAACCGTCCCCTTGGGTAAAACAGATTATTTATTTAATTAGTTGACCTTCTGTCTCTTCCTTCCAAAGGAGCCCAGGGTGGCTAACACATAAGTGATAGATCAAAGCACAACTAATACACTTCCAAAAGAGACGCAAACTGGGAAATATCTCTACTTGAAAAGACTTGAAAGGATTTCAGTAGGTGCCAAAAAGACATAAGAGGTGACACCTATATGGTATTCAATGGGAGGAGATTCCAAAGGATAGGTGCCAGTGGTGCCAGTTTGCGAGGGCAATGTGGGGGCGGGGGAAGGCAATGTTGCTCGTATGATGCCCTCGACATCTTGATATCGTGCGCATGACATCAGGACATCGGGAGGAGCCAGGGCTGGAGCCAAACGCAGTGGCCACATGGCTTCAATGGTGGGCTGCTCCTTCTCCGTCTCCTCTTGGCGCCACCACTGGTGGGAGGCTGCTTCAACCCACCTTCTGCACAGGAGGAAGAGCTGGCCACTGGAGCTGTGCTGTGGTTGGCTCCATGCTTTGTCTCTGCAATTTCTGGATATGGGTGGATGCCAAAAATATAGCTCCCCCAAAAAGGGCTCAGCCCCCTGGATCTGGTAGGTGCCATGACACTAAAGGCCTGATTCCTATATTGTTTGGAGTAGACTTCCTGATGTGATGCATTTGCATATCAGTGTCCTACCACCAATCCCCGGGCTCCGAGTCTTCCTCCTCTGAGATTTCCCTTGAGGGTTCTTCATCGTCCAGCCAGTCGCTGACATCTGAGCGACTTTGGATTCTCACTCACTCTCTCCAGCCTTTCTCTAGAGTCTGAGCCATCCGATTTCCATGACCTGAGAACAGGAGCAGCACTTCTCAGTCCAAAGGGTCCTGAGGCAGGGCCATCATCCAAGGCTCTGCTTTCAGAGTTGGCGACAAAGACCAGATGGGGCTATAGACTGGTGCCCAGTCAAAGTCAGATAGAGGTCTAGGTCCAAGGCAGTAAGCACAAAAAAGGAGCGTTTGCTCAGAGTAGAAATTATAAAATGCAAAACCATAAAATAAAACTGAAAAGAAAAGAAAGGAAAAGAAAAGATAAAAGAAATGGAAAGGAAAGGAAAGGGAGAGGTGTATAAATCACCAGAGATCAAATTAGGAGAATGCTTGCTGGAATAATATCTACAAGGGGCCATAAAACTACAGTGGTACCTCGGGTTAAGAACTTAATTCGTTCCGGAGGTCCGTTCTTAACCTGAAATTGTTCTTAACCTGAGGTACCACTTTAGCTAATGGGGCCTCCCGCTGCTGCTGCACCACCGCCGTGCGATTTCTGTTCTCATCCTGAAGCAAAGTTCTTAACCCAAGGTACTATTTCTGGTTTAGCGGAGTCTGTAACCTGAAGCGTCTGTAACCTGAGGTATCACTGTATCTCTGTTGTCCTTGCTATAATGGGCTAAAAATGAGACTAACCCACTGGGATTTGTCAGTTCTAATGCTGTAGGCATCCACTTTTGTCCTACCCCAGAGATTGAGGACAATCCTTTTGTTCTAACCCAGGATCTTCTTGGATGTGGCCCCAAGAGACTGGCCAAGTTGACATTTAAGAGGACACAGCAGTGAGTTGCAGGGTTAAATAAGGCAGCTGGATCTAAAACCAAGAGTTTGAAGGAAAAGATGTTATGAAATTTGGATTGGAGATGTAGGAGGGAATGGAGAAAGCTCACACATTATTGTGGCAGGATAGGGCAAGGACACATAGGATAGTGGCAAAAGCAAAAAACTGGCAAGAGAGGGTGTTTTTTTTGGGGGGGGGGGTGTCTGGTGATGACTAACCAGGTAATGTCTGCCTTCTACCAACAGTATCCTGGTTTTCATGTAGTGATAAGCCAAACCATCGTTTAGCACAAATGAGCAAACAGTGTGGATTGCTGGAGAAAAAATCATAGCTGTCTTCAGGGCTGCCCCAAGAGATTTCGGCACCTGAGGAGAACCACAGAATGACACCCTTACTCTGATTTACTTAGGTGGAAGTCATGGTGTGGAAGAAATCTTGCTTTCTCTGAAAAAAGTACAAAACCAGACTTCTAAACACAACTCCAATACATACAACTGTAGCCCCCACGCAACGAAGCACAGAAAAATTGAGTTGTAGTGCTTTGTGCCTTCTGGAACTTTCAAGAGGTTACCTGCTTCTAGCCTTCCAGCTCTGATACCAAAGGTTACAGTTGTACCTCGAGTTAAGTACTTAATTCGTTCCGGAGGTCTGTTCTTAACCTGAAACTGTCCTTAACCTGAAGCACCACTTTAGCTAATGGGGCCTCCTGCTGCCGCCGTGCCGCTGGAGCCCGATTTCTGTTCTTATCCTGAAGCAAAGTTCTTAACCTGAAGCACTATTTCTAGGTAAGTGGAGTCTGTAACCTGAAGCATATGTAACCTGAAGCGTATGTAACCCGAGGTACCACTGTATTGTGTGAGCTCTGCTTTGTCCTCATCTGCCCAACGCACATAGTAACACACTCAGATACCAGGTTCAGATACCAGCCTCCTTGTAAAGCTCACAGGGTCACCTTGAGCCAATTATAACCTCTCAGCCTAACCCACCTCACAGGCTTGTTGTGAGGGGAAAAAAATGTGCAGGGCAAGGGATCATGTGCTACACTTTCATCTCCGTTAGATAAATGGAATGAAATAGAAATTACAATAGATATAGTTGGAAAAAATACATCATTGTCATACAATGCATAATTCAAAACAAGCTATTCTACCCTAGCCTTCAAAACGACGACCTTTGCATTCCGTGGTGCCTTGCAGTGTCCACACATCAACTTACACACACAGAGAGATAAGTTACACGCAATATCAAATACTGAGATTAATTTTACAGAGACCCCGGAAGGCAGCTAAATCTGCAATCCTATACATACTCACCTGTGAGTGAGCCCAATTGAACAGCGAGACTGACTTCTGTGTTGGTTTCTGCTGTGAATACTAAAGACTGAGCGACATGAAGTAAGTATTCAAAGGATACTAATAATTTAACAGTTGAACAAGACATTGTTTTGCTCCTTATTTGCTACACCCACACGCCTGCATGTTTTGCACGATTATCAAGAACTGAAATAAAACCGGCTGCTCCCCCCCCCTCCCCCCCCTGCAAGCTAGCTCTGGCTGTGTAATACAGTCTGGGGGATTGTCAATTACAAGTTGAGAAAGCAGAGGGTTTAAGGGTTATCCAGGAATGCTTTAAACAAAATGCATACCTGCTAAGCAGAACAGTCACGGAAAGGGAAAATTAAAAATTAACTGCAAACAATCAAAATCAAAATGCTTTTGCCATGGTCATTCCACCATGATTTCTCCTCTTTAAATTACATTACATTTGCAGCCCAACCCACAACTAATACTTGGGGCAATCCCCCCTTTTTTTTAATAAAAAAAATCTTTTAAAATTCAATTTTACACAATACATTTGAACCCAATCATTAATCGTAATAATCAACATTTAGGATTCCTTGAATCCTTAGACGTCCCTCCACCCCTCCATGGTTTCCATTATCAAACTTTTTCTGCTGCATCATATATTTTCTCAATTTTTCTTAAAACAGTCCATTTTCACCTTAGTTTTTAGTACGTTACAAATGTTACTCAAATCTTGCCAAAGTTTTTAGTTGTTTACAGTGTTCTCTTAAATAAATTGTATTTTTTCCCCATTAGCTAAAGTGGTACCTCAGGTTAAGAACAGTTTCAGGTTAAGAACGGACTTCCAGAACGAATTAAATTCTTAACCCGAGGTACCACTATATTTGTGGGCACATGCCAGTGGTGGGTGGAGCCAGAAACAAAAGTTGCTGGAGCAATAGCACTTACTTTTGATCCTATTCTTTGTGTTCCTTTGAAAGAGGATTAGACAAATAAGATTATCAACGGCTTCTAGCCACAATGGCTGTGTGTTCTACCTCCGCTAGGGTTGTCATATTTCAAAAAGTGAAAATCTGGACACAAAACCTGTTGAGCTTTTTTTTGGACCCAAGTCTTGCTTTTATGCACAGTTTATTGGGGAAATCCAGTCAGATGGGTGTGGCATAATAATTAATTTACATATATCTTGGGTATTAAGCTCCCTTACAAACTGGAGAAGTGCATACAGTGGTACCTCAGGTTAAGTACTTAACTCGTTCCGGAGGTCCGTTCTTAACCTGAAACTGTCCTTAACCTGAAGCACCACTTTAGCTAATGGGGCCTCCTGCTGCCGCCGTGCCGCTGGAGCACGATTTCTGTTCTCATCCTGAAGCAAAGTTCTTAACCTGAAGCACTATTTCTGGGTTAGCGGAGTCTGTAACCTGAAGCGTATGTAACCTGAAGCGTATGTAACCTGAGGTACCACTGTATTTCAAAGCATGACTGTGTTTTGCACGTTGTTTCAGAAATGTGAGTTAGGTAGATTTGCCTTTAAATGAATGGAGTTTATCCTCCACCCCTAGTCCAAACTGTGGATTCTTGAAGAAGAGATTGGCGAAGAGGCTCCCCAAAGGATCGTGGATGGTCCCAGAAGCTGAAAGAGAAAAGACATATCTGGCTAATAAGGCAGCTAATGATGTCTTACTGAATGGCGAATATCTGTGGGACGCCAGTGTGCTTTCGTCTACACAATACATTGGACTTTGCCTGCACTTTGCCTAATTAGGTCCTGTACTATTCAAAATGGACCAATTTTCCCTCCCAGGCTTCCCAAATCCCACTTAATTATTGGAGGGGAAGACTTGATAAAAGCTTTTAGAGATGAGAAAATTGCAGCGCCCTGTCATTGCTAGATCACGAAGGGTACAGTCATGCATTATGAGCTGATGTAGCTCATCTTGGGGGGGGGGAGGGGGGCTTTGTACCCTAGAGAATCTGATTTCCATGCTCACATCAATGTTGCAGAAAAACTGAGTGCGATGTTTGTATGAGCAGGCCGTGGGAGGGAGCTGCTCCCCATCCATGTTTGTGAATATTGTGATATATTTGTGGTCAGTGCCTGGAATGGGAAGGCTTTGGGTATTTGCCAGAGCCCTGCCACTTTATAGAGGCTCTATACCCTCCAACATTTCTCCTGTGAAAATAGGGATGTTCTGTTCCATAACAACAACAACAATTTTATTATTTATAACCCGCCCACCTGACTGGGTTGCCCCAGCCACTCTGGGCACCTCCCAACAAATATAAAAATATAATACAGTCGTACCTCGGGTTAAGAACTTAATTCAGGTCTGTTCTTAACTTGAAACTGTTCTTAACCTGAAGCACCACTTTAGCTAATGGGGCCTCCTGCTGCCGCTGTGCTGCTGCTGCACGATTTCTGTTCTCATCCTGAAGCAAAGTTCTTAACCTGAGGTTCTATTTCTGGGTTAGCGGAGTCTGTAACCTGAAGCGTATGTAACCCAAGGTACCACTGTAAAACAATACAGGGCTGCCTTCAGGTGTCTTCTGAAGGTTGAATACAGTGGTACATACGGTTCAGGTTACAGACTTGCGTGAATTCAAGGCATGCCTGACTGTGTATGCGTGCATTGCCACGAACCTGGAAGTGGCACAAATAGAGGCAAAAATGGCCCTGTAAGAATGCGAATATGGCAAAATGGCATGAAAATACTGTCTCGCAATCCCACGAGCCTTTGCAAGTGCAGTCCCAGGATCTTTTTCAATGACGTTTGAGGCCTGTGGAGAGTTGGAGTTTGAACAACGAGCTTGGGAGCACGTGATAGAGGTGGAGAGTGGTGGATTTTTTGTTTTATTTAAGGGGTTTACAGGGGTTTCCAGAGGTTTAAATTTCACTTAAACTCACAGACCATTGGAACGTAACCCCTGCGTAAATGGGGAGTTGCCTGTATATTAGGCAAAACTGCATACAAGAATGTCTGTTTGGGAAGAATTTGCACGAAAACGTGGATGGATTTTGATGGGGACATTTTTTAATTAAAGAAAGAAAAGAAAAATTATGTGGAAATGTGGAGAACTGAAACATGTGGAGAACTGGAAAATTGAGAAACCGGAAAAAAACAAAAACAAACTGGAACTGACAGATCTGTCTGTTCCTAGGCACAGTTGATCTGCTCAGACGAAAACTTGGAAGCTTGGCAAGTCCAAACTCTTTTCAGAGATCAAAAGCAGGTGAGGAATGTGGTGCCTGTGATCTGCGGCATCGCCAGATTGCCTCAAGGTTTTCTTCTGTTCTTCTTTTTGTGGGCCTCAACCTTTGGAATTGCATTCTGTCTGGCTGAGGACATCTCCGAGCAGAGCTGCTAAATATGAGATCAACAGATGCACTTGCTTTTTCTGGCTTTCTGTCACCTGAGAACAGACCGCTGACTGTACCCTCTCCACCAACTCTTTGGGGCCCCGTCACAACCAGCAATGATGTCTGGGTAACCACTGTTATCTTCTTTAGTAGGGTTGTTCTATGACAGATTGCCACATTTTTAAAAAAATAGGTACTACATTTCAGATTTGGGTTAAAATTGCTGTACAGGCAACCCCTGTTTTAGGTGTGGCTGATATGTGCATAATCGCATATACACACACAGTGCTGACCCCAAAAGTGACCCAGAAATGTAATAAAAGATGCAGTGCTATATATATATATATATATATATATATATATATATATATGTGTGTGTGTGTGTGTGTGTGTATGTGTGGTTAGAGGTACTCTCATTTTGACTCAAGAAAATCACCATTCTATATTTCAAATGGGAAAAAATAAATACAGTAAAAGTACAAAGAGTCACAAAATGTTTAGGGGTATGTGTACCCCTGCGTCCCCTCAGAAAAAAAGCACTGAAAATATGTCACTACAAGGGTGGAACAGGGGCAGAACAGGGGTGGGGGTGGGGGGACAGGGCGGGGTGGGGGAGAGAACGGAGTGCTTCAATTGCACACAATTTCACACAAGCACCCAGAACAAAACCCTTGCGCGAATTGGGGGTTGCCTGTGAAGTGTAGGTGGGTTCCCATGAGACAAGACACAGTGATAACAGCAAGAACCTTTATTGAACTACATAACTGGGAAACAGGGGCAAAGCAACTGCTCATATACATTTCTGAAAGCCTGGGCCACTCCCACTCCCAACATGATTGGCTGTCTAAACTTCCAAACTGCGAATCCCGACTCAGAGTTCAAGGGCCAATGGCAGAGGCCCAAATCCTGAAATGTTCTGTGATTGGGCTACATGTATCGAATCAGAACACAGGAGCTTAGATTCCTAGTCCAGCCTCAAGCTCAGGCAAACACAGACCACTGAATACATAACAGTCTGCAGTGGATTATTTCACATGCCAAAGTCACTGGTGTGAATGAAAATTTCCTACGCCTTATAGTTTTTGAATGATGGGGGTGGGAGGGAAATATTATATGCAGTTTTTAAAGCAATTGTTTTATGCAATGTGGACTTAAGGCACTTCTGGGGCCCCTCCAGGATTAGGGGCCCTGAAATTGAAGCTTCATTAGTTTCATAGTAGATCTGCCCCTGGGCAGGAGAGATGTGGAGATGAGGAACAGGTGGCAGAGATATGGGAGCTACTGGTCCGTGCGGTTTTTGCAGGTCTTGGTGTCGCACACAGGGGCTTTCCTAATTGCAGACACGATGAACTTGTTTCGTCTCTGCGCGGAAACAATTAGAGAGCTGGTGTCGGCTGCACTTGGCTTCCCTTGTGTGCACGAAGCCTTGTCTCTTATTAAGCTGGAAATGTCCATGGGGAATGTCGGAAGAGCTGCTGGCAGCAAGACTCGTGCGCTAAGAGGAGGCAGTCCCATATTTCGTTGCCCGTCTGTGTTTTCCCTCCCGGAGCCATCTGATACGTAATGAACGGTTGCAGGGTTAAACAAGGTGGAAATTGGCAATGGATGCTGCTAGCTTGGCTGCCCGAGGCTGTGACAAAGCGGAGACATTTGGTGCCCTGTTCTTAGTTTACCAGCAGTCTCTGGTGGCACTGAATTCCTCTGCAGCTTGGATACCCTGTGGTTTTGGCTGAGAGGTCTGTAACTATAGCGTGTGGGCTGAGAGCTCAGACCTGCAAGGTGTGACTTGTCTGGCTGAAGCAGATTGGATCCAAATGATGGCACAATAAAAGTCAGAGTTATAGTCAGTGGTGGGAAACCTCTTTAAGTCTCTGGGGCAACTTTCCAGCGGCAACATCCTCATAGTGGGTAGGGCCAAGAGCGAAACGGCAGAACATCAAATTTATACAAAATCTATACAAAATTCACATTTCAGCCAGGCAAAAACTGCAAGAGAACAGATGTATCATTTATCTGTGTGTGTAGGTGTATGAACATCTATATGAACCTGCCCAGGCCCTAAGATTGGCACACATCCATCCTCTTCCCTTTTGCTCTATCTCTAACCTTCACCAAGGCTGGGTCATATATTGATATATTGTCCATAAATGATTTGAAGCCCATATTGTGATATTGGTTTCATAATTTTTGACCTGGCAATATATCGTGAATCATGATGTGTGTGTGTGTGCGCATGCGCGCTATGCAAAAATCACAGTGTGGGGAAAACCGTGGAGCCAGCCAATGCCTCTACATAGCTCCATCCTTATTTCAGACATCATAATATATCAGTACAGTGGTACCTTGGGTTACAGATGCTTCAGGTTACAGACTCTGCTAACCCAGAAATAGTACCTTGGGTTAAGAACTTTGCTTCAGGATGAGAACAGAAATCGTGCGGTGGCGGCGCGGTGGTAGCAGGAAGCCCCACTAGCTAAAGTGGTACCTCAGGTTAAGAACAGTTTCAGATTAAGAACGGACTTCCAGAACGAATTAAGTTCTTAACCCGAGGTACCACTGTATAGCGTGATGTTTAGCTCATGATATATCACAATGTTGAAAACCAGATATCGCCCAGCCCTAACCCTCACCCAGCCTTGATGGGTGCTAATGTTCCCTTAAGTATGTGATGGATTTTCTGCTGGGTTTCTTCCAGGCATGGAGCTTACTGGGTGCATCCAGATGACTAGATTGCTTTAGGGAACAGTTGGGGAGGAAGCTCCACTCTCCTAAGGTTCCATGCAGCTTGCACAGGGGGTGAGAGCCACTCCTATGACCTACATCAGTGGTTCCCAACCTTTTTGATACAGCAACCCAGAAGTCCAGATTTACTTGCTATCGCATAAGCTTTGGACCTTAGGTATTTGGCAGCTGTCAGTTTAACTGAAAAAGTGCCTATTTTATCACTGTCGCTTGAGGCATCCAAGCAAAAATTTACATAATGCCCCTATTCATTGTGAGATTTGTTGGTACTTAAACATTCTTCGAGGTTTTGTTTATGGGGACGTAAGAACACAAATCATCTGACTGCAGGGTATTCAGAGGGGAGCTGTAATAGACATTCAGATCAGCTCCCTATATGAACAACTTATGGTGGACCATCAGCCAGCAGCATGAGAACAGACTCCAAGTGTTAAAACCTAAGACCTGAACCATTCCGATGCTTGGTGTGCAAGTTGTAAGAGGTTTGGATACAAGTTGTAAGTGGTATTCATATTACGGTACTTGTTAAGGATGAAAAGCATCCTTAACAAGTACCGTAGGGTTTACTTATAAAGCCTGTGTCTCACTTACACAGCTGCTGTAGCCCACCTGTAGATAATGACCCAGAGATTGGGAAATGCCCAAGTGTACTCACTGCTTTTTTGCCCTGAGTTTCTAAGAATCAGCTTAATATATCTCTGCTAACAGCATGGAGATTCTGGAATCAAAATGTTAGAGAAATACTCAAAATGGCCACGAGGCCAAGCCTTTTGTTAATAATTTAACTTCCATAGGAGGAACATGAGTTGGCTCTCAAGATTAGAACCACCGACCTCAATTCAATAAAAGATGCATGCAACAATAAAATAAAAATCCAAACAAACGAGCAAAATCGAATAATATAAATCAAATAGCAGCAGGGGAATAGTCAAAAAGTCCATACAAACTCTTCCCCCATGTTTGGAATGTTGGATTAATTTATTCTGCAGTCACCTGTTCTCCACCGATTTAAAAGTTAAGAGGGTGTTTGTGCTTTGGGCTAAAGATAGACTAGAAAATCATCATTGTCCTACCGCGTTATTAATAGTGCAAGATATACCTCAGCAGCTGCTGTGTGTGAAGTGGCGTGTGCACCGCATGGTGTCTTGGTGTTCAAATGCATGCGTTGACACCAGAGAAGATGCATCCACTCCCCGCTCGGAAATTTAATTGCTAGAGAAGGGGAGGGGGGCTTTGAATGCTATGAAATGGCAACACGAGCAGCTCGTGCTAACAGTGTTTGAACGGAACCTCTCTAGAGATGGGTGAGGTCTGTGATGATTGCTCTGCTTTATACTGAGTCAGACCATTGGTCCGCATAGCTCAGGGCTTTCTACCCTGACCGGCACATCCTCTCCAGGTCTCAGACAGAAATATTTCCTTGGAGACAACTGGGATTGAAACTGGGACATTTTGCAAGCAAGACATGTGGTCTACCACTGAGCTGTGGACCTTCTCCAGTAGGAATCTGCCTTAAACTGAGTCAAATTATTGGTTCATCTTGCTCAGTATAATCTTCACCAGTCTTCCCCAACCTGTTGCCATTGGGATGTTGTTGCGCTTCAAGTCTGTAACCCTCAACCACTGGGCAAACTCTCTGGGGCTGATGGGAGTTGGAGTCCAATAGCATCTGGAGGGGCACAGATTAGGGAAGTCTGGTGAACATATACTGGCAGCGGCTCAGATGTGAGTTTTCCCTTCAGCTCAAACTGAAGAAGCCAGGAATTGAACTTGGCATCTTTTGCAGGCAAATCATGTGCTCTGTTGCTGAGCTGTGGCACATCCCGATTGCATCAACTCAGAAATCACCCATGTTCTTCCAAACAAAATCAGAATTTGAGTAAGTTTTCTGAGCCTGTCTGAGGGCTTAGAAAATTTTTCGCCTGCCCATCTCTGCCAGCACTCACCTAGTCCCTAAATTCACCCTGCCACCCCCCTATCACATTCCCATTCGTTTTGTGGGGATAAAAGAAAGTGGAAGCCTTTTCTCCCTTCCTCTTTTTGTCACCCCAGTGTACTGGATAACAGCAGACCAAGGTACAGGAGACGACTGTGGAATATGTAGTTCTCCCAATGGTTACTGCTGTTGGTTTTGATCCCAGCTGGAGAAGAATCTGGGGGCTTTAAAAGCCCACCTATTATTTCAGGGAACCTGTGGCCCTGCAGATATTCCTGAACCACAACTCCCATCAGCCCCGGCAAGCATGGCCAATGTGTGAGGATGATGGAGGATGTAGCAACATCTGGAAGGCCTAATGTTCCACACAGGTGGCTCATTTAAAGTGGGCTTTTAAAAAACAACACAACCATGATAAGTGCATTTACAAGCCTGGCTCCAGAGGACTTTGGCGGCAACTGCAGTGATCCTCCAAAGGTAAAATTAGAGATTAAAGTGAAGCAGTGATTCACCATGAAAAAGGAAGTGTTCCCATTAATAAGGGATAGTTGGAGCACTTCTGCTTCTTACTGAAAGGTGGATCCTCCTGTCTTTTAAAGACGAGAGCTCCAGTTGCACAGCTTCACTTCCTTCTGTCTAACGTTAGCCAAGTGTGGGAGGGAAGGAGCATGGCCTTGCATGGAGCAGAAATCTAATCTACTCGCAGATTACTGTATCTCTTCTTGGCTCTGCCAAAGGTGTATGTTAGCCAGGCTCATTAATGGATGTTTTACACTGCAAATAGCCCATATGTGCTTCCTTGGCCCACATCTTAGTCTCTCTCTCCTGCTCCCACCCCCCCCCCGTTTCTCCCCGCCTCTCTCCTGTACTAGCAAATACCAACATGAGCTAAGCAGCTGAAATTGGGTCTGCTGGAGCAGTAGCAATACAACACCGATCTATTCTCTAGTCCAGATGTACAAGGATGCTATTCATCAGGGGTGGGGAAGAAATGAAAGCAGAAGCAAGAGTTCCAACCCCAACCGGGGCCCTTGATTAGGGTGGCCCTGTTTCCTCCTTTACAATTAGAGTTGCCAGACCTCCAGGTCTGACCTAAAGTCTCCAAGTGGCAGGTGTCAAGCTTGAATCTGCAGGTGACCAAGAGTACCTTAAAAAATATGAAGAAGAATGGGCATGCAGCTTGAATTGGCTGCAAATTATAGCATAGACACTGGGCAGGGGAGGTCTGCCTTCCACTGCTTCCTTCTCCATCTCCAGGGCCTACCTGGTGACATCCCCAGGGACTTCCCCTCACAACATCACATGAGGCAGTCCCCAGGGCTTAGGTCTCGGTCTTGAAATATCAGGGTCTGGGATGTTCCCGACTTAGCAACCTTAAGGACAGTCCTCTATTTGAAGGGCTGTCCAGTTCATGGCTACATATGAGCTACAAATTTAAAACATTATTACATTCCTTTAAACTGTCACGAGTTCACCCAAAGAATCCTGGAAACTCTGTTTGTTAAGGCTGCTGAGAGTTGTTAGGAGATCCCCTATTCCTCTCACTATGAGAGGAAGATGATTTCATCCTCAGTGGAGTTAGCAACTGGAGGTTAGGCAAGAGGGATGCCAGGCTATCTCCTTTCTGTATATCCCTGAACCCCTAGAAGCAGGTCTTTCCTTTTCCTCTGCGGAGCTGTTGGCAGCCATTTTGAGAAGCCTGTTTTGGTACTGTTGCAAGTGGAACAAAGGGAACTTTTCCGCATTGTGGCCAGCAAGACCAAACTGCAAAAGGGAATTTTTGGAATTGGGAGCGAACCCGCTAGAAGAGATTCTGTTGCAAGAGAGATAACGTTTAAGAGGACAGTAACATTTGAGTGTGGCATTTGTGTAGAATCTATCTATAATCATATGATCAAGACAGGATATTGCTTGGCGCGTGTGTGCTACATGCCATTTGCTTTCGCATCAGTCCTTTGCTGCGAGCCCCTCTAGGGACCCTGAATAAAGAACCTTGATTTGAAAATATATAGAAGCAGAGCAATGTTTTGTAAAGGGTTATACAAGCTGCTTGGAACTTTTACTGGAAAGAAGTGACAGCCAAGCGAGGCCTTGGCTCCTGGACTGATGATAAGGATGTGAAAAGCATTACTGATAAGAAGCAGAGAAGATCATCTTCAGCTGGCAGAGCAGATGGTGAATCCATAACATACGTGGGTGGTTTTGCAAAGATGCTGATATGAAATGTGTCTGCATGTGCTGTGTAGACAGACGTGTTGGTCACAGGCGATGGCAAATTGTAGGGACACCACCTGGGCTGGATTAAGACCTTTAGAGCTTAATGAAATTTCACACTGATGAAATTCTGTCGTGCAATTTAAAACAAAAACTAAACTAAACATTTTTTTATTGTTTGTTAATCTATGTTAGTAGGATGCCCCCTAGATCAGGTGAGGATATAGGAGTCAACTCCTAGGGGCCAAGGTCCCCTCAGCTTCCCAATGAAATATTTGAGGGGGTTGTGCCCCTACAAAGTTGATGGGAATTGCGATGGAATTCTACTCAATATTGATCCAGAGCAGAACTCCAATGTATAGTTAGCGGAGTAGACATGTTGCAGGATTCCCAAAAAGTAGACCAGAGGCAATTATATTTCATCCAGCAGAGCTTTACTGCTACTGAAGGCAAATGAGCATAATGGTCACTAATCCTATACGTACATTCAGGATTGGCACTGTCCATAAGAAATCCAGTTGCAGCAGACTTAACTTAAACTTACAATAACTTATAATAAGTCTAAATCTTAACACTAAGCATACTATGTACCAAACACCACACCAGAAGGGAAAGAGATAGAAAGAGAAAGTGAAACCCAGGCTCCTTCTGGCCTTCCTTTTATAGTCAGCATGACCTTGACAGAAAGAGATAACAGAACCAGTTTAAGCCAGCTGTACTCTGCCTCTCTGAAGGAATAACCCAAACATCATGAACCTTCTGCTTGTTTCTTTCACACAGAGAAGCTTCCAGAACCATCTTGAATTAATTAGAATAGGAAAGATCTCTACGTATCAGATTAATGATTTCTGTACAGTACTAAGAAATGCAAACTGACAGTGTGAGCACCATGTCTTGTGATTTTACCTGCCCCCCCCCAGTATTTTATTCAAGATGGCACTCTGGTTGGGGGGGGGGGGATAATAAAAAGAACAGAAAGATGGGGGAAAGAATGTGTAGTGGAACATATGGAACATGAGGAACTATAAGAAAGTTCTAGTTTTTCCCATGTTGACTACATTGATTGCTTTTATAAATGCCCCTGGACTGGATGTGAGTAAGATAGCAAGCAGATGGGTGGCGTGACTGAGGGCAGACCAACGTTGCTATGGCAGTGACTCATTTCCCCTAATGCACCACCTTCTGATGATGATGATATTATTTGTACCCCTCCCATCTGACTAGGTTCCCCCAGCCACTCTGGGCAGCTTCCAGCAAACATGAAAGCATAATAAAACAACAAAAATTAAAAACGTCTAGACTGTTGAGTGTCTAGATATGGGACAACCAGAATAACTCTGAAGTGGTGGTCATATATGCTGTGCATAGATGTGTTGACAACAGAACACACAGTAATCCCATATACGTGTATGCCATTGGCCTGGTTCGCACATTATGGTAGCCAAGCTATGTCTTATTGGCACAGTGTGAACATGCTAGCTCTTAAAGAGGCGCTGTCACTCACTTTGAAGTACAGCAGCTAAACCAAGGTTTGGCTTAATGTGTTGTCCAAATCCTTAACCACAGTCTGTAGCCAGTAACAATCTTGGCTACAGTTCATGCTTTCTTTTCTTTTCTTTAATGGCACACACTCTGAGACAATCATTTTTTTTGGGGGGGGGGGGGAAACAGGCTGCTTTAGAAAATACAAGGCATAAGGCTTTCTGAGTAGCAATCAAAGGAGAGAAGCCACAAAAATAGATGCTCTGCGTAAAAATAGAAAAATGCAATAAGAAGGGACTACAAATCAAAGCAGAATCAATAATCAAGTACACATCTGACATATATCACAGCACTGAAAACAAATGGGGTTCAGAAGAAATAATGGAAGTTCCTCAAGAATATGTCCATGAAATACTGAAGGAGGTGAGCTTCGCTTTACCATTTGAGGCCTTAAATTGAAGATTCCCATGCATTTTCTTCTGACAGCAAGGTAGCAAATTCATTAAACTGGAGATTTTAAAATGGAGAACTGAGTCCTTAAATGGGAGATTTCCATGCATTTTCTTCTGACAGTAGGCAAAGTAGTCTTCTGCTTGAATGGAGCAAGGTCATCATCTGGTCTTCTGTGGTGGAGTCCATACCCTCCAACATTTCTCCAATGAAAATAGAGACAACCCTTCCAACATTTCTCCGATGAAAATAGGGATGTCCCCTAAAATAGGGACGTCCTAAGGAAAAGTTGAACATTCTGGAATCAAATCAGAAATAGTGATGGCATCTGTAAATCCAGGACTGTCCCTGGGGAAAAGGGTCACTTGGAAGGTCTGGAAGTCCTCTGAGTCAGAGGATAGCAATGAGACATCATCAGGCTGAGTGACACCCGGTCCCAGAGGCTTGTTTTGTGAAGTGCTTCTGGAGCTGGACATGTGCTGCTTATGATTCAGAGTCCTTGACTCCATGGTCACAACTAAGGGCATAGGAGAATTCCAATGAAAACAGAAGTGGAAATTGCCAATGTTCACTGATTTGTCCCACATGCAGAGTAGAAATAAATCCATCAAACATGACTGGTATTCGCTTCTGCTTTTGCTTTCAGTTTGCACACAATACATAATTGTTATATTCTCCCATTTGCAATGAAATGAATGGGGTAGAATAATATAGAGACACTGTAATTTGTCATTTATGGAATTAATTCAGTAAATTACATACGTTATGTAATTTTTGCCACGGCAGACATTGAGCCGAATAATACAGCTTTTGACGGAAGATGGAACTGCAGCAGAGTAGAAACATTTCTGCATGTGACAGATACAGGAAGAAATGTGTGACAATGCCTTCTTACACCTGCAGTCGGAGCATCGAAGTCCCAGCTCTGTAGAATCCCTGGGTCCCACAACTTTTACAATAGCAGTCTTGGGGACAAACTAAGTTTGTTATTGGTATGAGCTTTTGTGTGCATGCACACTTCTTCAGATACATGAAAGCTCATACCAATAACAAACTTAGTTGGTCTCTAAGGTGCTACTGGAAGGAATTTTGTTTTGTTTTGTTTCGACTACGGCAGACCAATACGGCTACCTACCTGTAACTAGTCTTGGGGAGTCTGGCTTGGTACATTGCATCCACTTGGACTCAGCATCTACTGGATGACCCACATTGGGGCACAGGCTACTCCTATGTGTGTGCTTATGTATTTTTCTGTATAGTGGTACCTCGGGTTACATACGCTTCAGGTTACACACTCTGCTAACCCAGAAATAGTGCTTCAGGTTAAGAACTTTGCTTCAGGATAAGAACAGAAATTGGGCTCTGGCGGTGCGGCAGCAGCAGGAGGCCCCATTAGCTAAAGTGGTGCTTCACGTTAAGAACAGTTTCAGGTTAAGAACGGACCTCCGGAATGAATTAAGTACTTAACCTGAGGTACCACTGTATATATTAGGACTGCTGTATTCCATTGGTTTAGTAGGCCAGAGTGATCTATTTAAAAAACTCTTTGAATCACCTTTAAATGTGGCCTGATGAATCATGCAGCTGATATTTTCTAAACAATATATTTTTTAATTAAAGTGTTTATAAAAACTGCAGCTGGGAAGCACCACTTTAAAAGAATTGCTGACGCACAGGAAGGAAAGCCTCTTCTAAGCTGATGCCTGTGATGGCACATTTGTATGTCATCTGAAAACAAAGAAATGCTTCCTGCTTTGGAAATACTTTTCCCCATCTGCAAACTTAAATCAACAATTGAATGGATTAAGTGGCAAGCAGTACAATCCTATATATGTCTGCTCAGAAATAAATCCCATTGATTATAATGATGCTTACTCGTGGGTAAATGAATACAAGATTACAGCCTTAAATTTGTATGATCAATTTGCACCATTTTAAAAAGTTACGTTGCAGATTCTCTTTCTCAGGGCAGAAAGAGAGAGAAAGCAATTCTGCAACTTACAAAATAACCATACAAGTTACGCTCATCTGTTTTTTATTTTTATTTATTAAATTTGAATACCACCCTATCTATACCTGTCGATCTCAGGGTGCTTCACAGCGTGAAATCACAATATATAAAAAAGAAAATACATAATAAAAATGAAGAAAACCCAATAACCCCCAACTTCCACAACACATTTTAAAAGGGCATTGGATGTCAATCAGCCAAAGGCCTGGTTAAAGTGGAATGTTTTCACCTGGCACCTAAAGGTGTATAATGAACACACCGGGTTGGGAGAGCATCCCACAAACAGGAAGCCACCATAGAAAGGGCCTGTTCTCAAGTTGCTGCCTTGCGGACCTCTCATAAACTTGTAGTTTAGTCGTGTCCTACTCTTTGTGACCCCATGGACCAGAGCACGCCAGGCACTCCTGTCTTCCTCTGCCTCCCGTAGTTTGGTCAAACTCATGCTGGTAGCTTCAAGAACACTATCCAACCATCTTGTCCTCTGTCGTCCCCTTCTCCTTGTGCCCTCCATCTTTCCCAACATCAGGGTCTTTCCCAGGGAGTCTTCTCTTCTCATGAGGTGGCCAAAGTATTGGAGCCTCAGCTTCAGGATCTGTCCTTCTAGTGAGCACTCAGGGCTGATTTCCTTCAGAATGGATCAGTTTGATCTTCTTGCAGTCCATGGGACTCTCAAGAGTCTCCTCTAGCATCATAATTCAAAAGCAGCAATTCTTTGGTGATCAGCCTTCTTTATGGTCCAGCTCTCACTTCCATACATCACTACTGGGAAAACCATAGCTTCAACTATACAGATTTTTGTTGGCAAGGTGATGTCTCTGCTTTTTAAGATGCTGTCTAGGTTTGTCATTGCTTTTCTCCCAAGAAGCAGGCGTCTTTTAATTTCGTGGCTGCCGTCACCATCTGAGGTGATCATGGAGCCCAAGAAAGTAAAATCTCTCACTGCCTCCATTTCTTCCCCTTGTATTTGCCAGGAGGTGATGGGACCAGTGGCCATGATTTTAGTTTTGTTGATGTTGAGCTTTCATACCGAATCAGGACCCTTGAGTTACCAGCTCAGTACACTACCTGGCATTGCCTCTCCAGGGTTTCAGGCAGCCCTACCTGGCAATGCAGGGCATTGAGCTTGAGACCTTATGCTTCAAAGCAGGAGGTGCTCTGCCACTGAGCCTCATCGCTTCCTTGTTTGCAGGTGTGAGTGTGTGACAAGTAGCTTTTTCCTTTGGCTGTTTTATGCACAAGCCTCTCTGGCATCATTTTAAAGAAATTAGCTGCGTGGTAGAGCTCTGTCTACACACATGGAGACTGAACTGCTGCTGTTGTTATTACTGCTGTTGTTATTCTTGCCCCCACCCCTTTAAATCAGACATCATCACTGCTTCCTTTGTTAAAAGTCTTAACAATCTCTGCCGACCATCCCTTCCCATCTTTCCCAAGCTATGGGCCTCCAAGTGGTTACCGCCTTCTATAAGTACCCCAAAGTGATACTGTGACTGTGATACAAAGGACACAATTCCACTCCCTGAGGAATGTCAAGGGGTCAGATACGCCACTGCAATGTCTCCTTCAATTGTATTCAAAGTTATGGGTGTTAATGGAGCCAAGCCTGAAGAGGCCATGGCTGCACTCAAAATGAAGCTGAAATAGCCAGAGCAATTTGTTCAAAATCAATATCTCAGATTGAAAAAGGGCACAAGGCTGAATTTCCTCATTCATGAGAGGAAGCAAATATACTATATGAAGCTGAATCTCAAATGGGGAAAAATCATTCTGCATTTCATACCTTTTTTTTTGGAAAAAACACACACTTTTACCTAAAGAAGACATGTCTGTACTAGAGCTTCCTGTCTTTCTGGAAACAAAGATCTCTTAAAATTGCTTCCCCTATATTCGGTTTACACAACTTGTCCCATCTAAGCAAAGGAGCAGATGATACGGGGATAGAGGCAGTGGTCGAACTTCATGCTCTGGCACTGGGGGGCAGAGAGCAGGCGGGGATGGGGCTGGTGTGCGCCCGGGGGCATGGCGCACCAACCAAAGGGGCATGGTGCATGACCTGGGGGTGTGACCCCACTGGGATCGTGCTGCCAGGGGTGGTGTGCTCCCCCCCCCCACTCCTCCGCCAGTGCATTAGGGGACCAATGGTCTGGACATGGTGTATGGCAGCCTCCTGTGTTCTTATATAATTGCTGCATAAACAACTCTAATAGGAAGGAAAGGCATTTTGCTTGGTGGGTGTCTTCAAGGTCCCCAATTTCCCTTCTTAGGGGTCTTTATCTTTAACCTGGATCTGGACCAGATAACCCTTCAAACAGAGCACTTGTCTTCAGCTGGTGGGTTGGGACCCACTTCTGGGTTCTGGCCTTATCCAGGGTGGGTTGCAACAGGAGCACTACCAGTAAGTGGCAAAAGATGAATGAATTATTCTTATATATTTATTTATAAGATTCAATGTGGCTTACGAGATAAAAAACCCCCAAATAGCCTGTTGGAATAAGAAGGTCTTAGCTGCTGCTGGAAGGACAGCAAGGAGGGAGCCAGTTGACCTTCTTTGGAGAGGGAATTATCTGATGGGTCCCCCAATGTATGTTCGATTTAAAGGTAGGTCCTAGGTCTGGAAAAAGTCAAAGACTACTGAAATAGAGGATGTCCTCTAAAGCAAGACACAGGGGCACCCTACAAATAGCAGGAGGACAGCAAACTGCTGTGGAAAGGTGGTGAACTGAATTTAAGATTGGGAAAATGAGAAGCAGAGACAGACCGATTTGTCCATCCCCAATAGTGGACCTGACATGGCCACATTCATCTCTAATTGTGCAGTCTGTGCGGGCCTCTCCATTTTCCCTTTATGTGTTTGTATTCAGCTTTCATTCTCACGTGAAATAGAATCGATCCTCCTAAGGAGCTGAAATTGCTCTCAGCATCAGTTTTCCTGCTCCTAATCAGAGAGGATACAGTAGAGATACAGCTCGGTTTTATGATCACTTTTTGTTACTTTTATTGCCTCATTTCCTGTGTGTTTTTAAAAATACACATGGCTTAGAAATGTGAATTATTAAGTGGCATATAAATGTCCAAAATAAAATAAACACATCAATGCGGGGAAGGAGATGGCGCAGAGTAGCGTGGAATGTTCCAGTAAAGGCAAGGGAAGTTTCAGGCGGCAAAGAGGCATTACAGTTTGTTGACTCTGTGGTTGTCTTGCTCTGTTATTAAGATACTTCTTTGTTGCAGTTATCTTCTCTGAAACATGATCTGAGCAAGCAGAAGGAGCCAAAAACAAGCAAACAAGCAAACAATGCACTTCCTATGTTTGCAGAATGAATATATGATCACTTTTCAGAGTTCCGTGTTAGCATTTTTAGGAAAGTGGGGAAAATAATATAGATGAAAAACCTGGAACATAATGAAAGTTGTGATTTAGCAAGTAACTCCACCCCCAAATATACTTTCTGTCTTAGTTCATTAGCTCATTTGTTATTTGTGCCTCAGGCGCATAAAGAGGGTGATTCTTACCTTTCATAATATAATGGCTTCCAATATTATTACCTGTCATTATACAGCTGCGATCATGTCATATAAACTGGGACAATGGCTTATTGTATTGAGGGTTGTCAAGTCAGGAGCATCTGAGACCCTCAGAAACATGAGATATAGGGGCAGCCTATATAAATCAACATCAGTTTCTTTTCCTTCTGACACACCTTCCCCTCTCAGTCTCCCGGTCGTCACCCAGGGTCCAAACAAACTCTCAGCTCACCCACAAAAATCTCACACCAAGAAAAGTTTCTGGAAATAGCAGATATCACCCTAGTCTCTCAATCAAAGGGAAGGGCTGAATGTCGCCTCCCATACTGTGGTCCCAGTAAAAAAATTGCGTCCCCCCCATGCCTATTTAAAAACCCAGATGTGGCTACTCATTGCAGTATTGAGGTAACATCTGCCTTGAGATGAGAGCCAGAGTGTTGTAGTGGTTAAGAGCGGTAGTCTCGTAATCTGGGGAACCGGGTTTGCGTCTCCGCTCCTCCACATGCAGCTGCTGGGTGACCTTGGGCTAGTCACACTTCTTTGAAGTCTCTCAGCCCCACTCACTTCACAGAGTGTTTGTTGTGGGGAGGAAGGGAAAGGAGAATGTTAGCCGCTTTGAGACTCCTTAAAGGGAGTGAAAGGCGGGATATCAAATCCAAACTCTTCTTCTTCTTCTTCTTCTTCTTCTTCTTGGCCCTAGGAAAGAGCTGAACCCTAGAACAAGGATTGTCCTCAAAGAGCTGTTTTGTGTGGTCGCTTTAAATCAACATGATAAGTTTCTCTCTCTCACTCACTGTGTACACACCAAGAATCCTGGGAACTATAGTTTACCCCCATGGGGCTACAGTTCACAGCACCCTTAACGAACTAGTTTGCAGGATTCTTTGGGGAAAGTTATATGCTTTATATTTTTAGTGTGTATGCAGCTTCTTTCTCTTTGTGTTGATAGTTGGCTTTGTTTTGTTTTGTTGTTGTAACATACAGTGAAAGGCAGGTGAGATACTTAACAGCAGATGTTGTGGTCCAGTTATGGATCACATGGCCAAATCCTGCAGCATACAGGTGGGAGGTGCGAAATCATGTGTTCGAATACTGACCATACTTTAAAAAGTCGCTGCATATAGCATGCCAGGAAGAGGGTGAGGTTAGAACCACATTGTCTCACGCTGTTCCAGATGCAAGATGGATCTGGTCAAGATTAGGATACTGAGGTATGCTCAGCTGGAATGTCCCTTACCTTCATTTGGAAATGGTATCATTCCAAGAGGGCTGTATAAGATCATTCATCTGTAATTCTCTTTTGGCTCAAAGTGATGCAGCTACATGCTCTGCAATTCCTGGCAACACCTTTTAGCAGCTTGGTTGGTTCAGTGTTTGGTTTGCTGGGGCAAATACCCCCACCCCCTGAGGTGCATTAGGAGTAGGCCAAAGCCTTCTTTTATTGGTAGAGGATGATTGTCTGAGCTTTTGTGAAAGGCCAGGAATGAAAATTTAATCACAGTTGTGAAAGGTTACCTGGATTTGCTTTAGTGGGTTGTCATTTATGTGGAGCTGTTCAGTCTATCAGCTCTGGGCGGGGGCGACACAGCAAAGAGAGGGGAAGTGATGACAGGAGGTCTAGGATGCTCATGAAGCCGGCAGCCATCTTGGAGACCTAGCGGGGCTTAATGTGTTTAAAAGGTGTAAAAATCAAATAGAGTTTTCTTTGCCGCCTCCTCCTCCTCCTCCTTCAGAAACTAGCCCTATTTCCATGACAGACAAAAACTGAACACAGAGGCACAGAATTTTTGTAACTCCCCACCATTTAACAAAAAAGTAGGTATCTATTTGCAATAGCTTCGGACATTTGTATTATGTTATTAGCATGGAGACCAATTATGCATCCTTCCCACCAATATACAGATTTGTGTGTAAGATTTACAGGTGCTAATTTGTATGTCTTGCTGCAAATTCAGAAGCAATTACTATAAATTAGATAATTACTATAACTTAATTGAGCAAGAGTACTCTCTGACAAATAGGGTGGCCACTTACAGATCGCCAAAATAAAAAGGACAAAATGTGGTCACATATGCATATGCTAATACATACAGAGAACTGCCAATTAGAAACAGATCACCATAGCGGGGAACTCTGACACTAGGTGACCTATCCTTGGATGCTAAATTTTGATGGGCTCCTTCTGCTATCCCTTCTTAGGATTATTTATCTTAAACTGGGCTTCATCTCATATGCACTATACATTTGAAGCAGTCTCATAATACTGAAGGGAATGGGTACGTGTCTGATAATATCTTAAGCAGGTTAGGCTAGTTCGGCTGAAGAGCTCCGGCAATGCTTATTTTCTGATAGTATCTTAGGCAAGTCAAACTTGTTAGGCAAGAATGGCCCCGTAGTAAGAATGGCCACGTAGTGATTATATGGGTAGAATGGACACGTAGTAATTCACTACAGCGCAAGCGTAGGAATGCAAGGCTGCTTTCTCCCCCCATGCTCCAAGAAGGTGGAGTGTGTAGGTGGCTATAGGTGATTGGTACAAAGTGGGAGCAGGGGGAGGATTGAGAGTGATAAAAGCTGAATGCACGCTTTGTCTAATGCGCCAGTCTTGGGAAACAATTCCACTGGCGTCCTCTGCGCAGATGCAAATAAAAAAAATTTTTCTCTCTGAAGAAATTGGTCCCTGGTGCTTTTGTCTCCTCCGAGGTGGGGTGTGCGCGCTAATGGGCTCAGGCCCTGGATCCCCTTGGTAAATAAGGCTTCAATACTAGAGTTGCCATATTTCACAAGGTGAAAAAAGTTGAGGGTTTTATTTGGCAAAGTTGTTGAACTTTTTTGTTGTTGCAAGATCTAAAAAAAGAAGAGGTTTTTGATCTGTTTTTAAGGATATTTGCCAAAATCTACACTTCCAACTTGGGTTGCCATACATCCAGATTTTCCTGGACATTTAAGCAATTTCTGCTCGGACACTGTTTCCAATGGCTGAATCCTGGCAGTGTTCGGGCAGTTCCAGATGTATGGCAACCATCTACATAACACTTTAAACATTCATTGCTTCCCCCAAAGAATCCTGGGAATGGTAGCTTTTTAATGGGTCCTCATACAGCTACAATGCCCAGAGTGGTTTAACAACCTTTCCCTTTCCGCAGCGGACTCTGGGAATTGCTAGTTTACACAAACCACGGTTTTCAGTTCTGGTTTCCAGACAAAACATTCGCCTGGTTCTTATGTAACAGCAAACCACAGTTTGCTGTAAAAGAGGGAGCCAAGGAGGGAATTGGAGAGCAAGAGGAAGGGCGGGGGGGAGAGATGCCATTGCAATGTTTGTTTGTGTAGTGCCAAACCATGCCAGTTAGTTTATGCACATTGGTTTTCCTGTTCTTAGGTGTTGTTAGAGATCTTTGAGTTGTATCCAGCTAACTGCAACCCTTACCATGTCCTATTGAATTCAGTGGGGCTTACTCCCAAGTAAATATGGGAGGGTAGGAGCGGAGCCAAAGCCATACTTAGGCTCATCTGTATTAATGAAAATGACTAACTTAAAATCATTCATTTCAACAAGTCTTTGCTGAGGATGATTCAGTTGAATATTACACATTGCAGCTGTTTTTCTGGAAACGCCAATATTCAGCAGTGGTCAAAAAAACCAATTATGTCAGGGGACGTAGTACACAAAATGTTGCCAATACCCCTGTGTAGTGAAAATGGTTGTTTATAACTGCACCTTCTGTATTGGTGCCTTGGAACATTTTCTATACATGAAGCTTAAATTGGCTGTGAGCCTCTCTGCTGTCATTTGTTAACTTCCAAACAATGTAGAAGAGAAAGCAAAATGATATTTCTGGTCACTGTAGGTGTTAAATGCATGTTGCAAAGCAGATGAAAACAAGAGCGCTGCTTTGTAAAAAGGCCTTTTGATTTGTTTCTTCTCCTTTCACCTTTGTACGACCCTGATCTGGGGAGGAGTCAGTGGCAGAGAATCTGTTTTGAATGCAGACCAGACCAGATCTAATCCCAGGCATCTCCAGTTAGGATAATTGGATAGCAGGTGATGGAGAAAGCCCTGGGGAATTGCTACCAGCCAGAATAGAATTGGCTAAATGGAGAAATATTTTGATCTAGCACAGGACAGCTGCCTGTGTTCTTATGACCATCATTGGTGTCATGGCTGGGCAATGGGCAACAGACTAAGGTGAACCAGAAATCAGGAACCGTGGGACAATCAGAGGCAAAGAGCAAGTCCAAAACTAAGGACAAGCCAGGAGGTAGGCTTCAGGAAGAAGCCTGAAGGTTAGGGCCAAAGAAAAGTAGTAGCACATCTGCTTTGCATGCAGAAGGTCCCAGGTTCAATCCCTGGCATCTACAGGAAGGGCTAGGAATACCCCCTGTCTGAAACCCCGACAGACCATTGTTCGTACTGCAAGGCTGGACTACTGCAGTGTGCTCTGGGGCTGGTTTGGAAACTGCAGCTTGAGCAGAATGTGGTGGTTAGGCTGCTGAGTGCGACAGTCTATCTTGAATATATTTCGCCAGTCCTGAAGGAACTTGGTCGACGAATTGCTGCAACATTGAGGACTGCTGTTTAGTCGTTTAGTCGTGTCCGACTCTTCGTGACCCCATGGACCAGAGCATGCCAGGCACTCCTGTCTTCCTTTGCCGCCCGCAGTTTGGTCAAACTCATGCTGGTAGCTTCAAGAACACTGTCCAACCATCTCGTCCTCTGTCGTCCCCTTCTCCTTGTGCCCTCCATCTTTCCCAACATCAGGTTCTTTTCCAGGGAGTCTTCTCTTCTCATGAGGTGGCCAAAGTATTGAAGTCTCAGCTTCAGGATCTGTCCTTCCAGTGAGCATTCAGGGCTGATTTCCTTCAGAATGGAGAGGTTTGATCTTCTTGCAGTCCATGGGACTCTCAAGAGTCTCCTCCGGCACCATAATTCAAAAGCATCAATTCTTCGGCGATCAGCCTTCTTTATGGTCCAGCTCTCACTTCTATACATCACTACTGGGGAAACCATAGCTTTAACTATACGGACCTTTGTTGGCAAGGTGATGTCTCTGCTTTTTAAGATGCTGTCTTGGTTTGTCATTGCTTTTCTCCCAAGAAGCAGGTGTCTTTTAATTTTGTGGCTGCTTTTTTACTGGGTCTAATTGCCTAGGTTATCTTATTGGAAACTGCCCCTTTATCTGCCTTCCTGCTGCCTCACTCTATCGTTTATCCTGGCCTGTTTCCGCTGCATCCCAACATTTGCAAATTTTTACACTTTCCAAGAAAGCAAGAGAAGGCTTGCACGGAGAGACTTGCTTGCTCAAGGCCATTTTGGAAGGCGCTCTTGCCTGCGAGGCAGTGCGGCCTGCCGCATCCCAGCAAACAAAGCCCTTTTCAGAGTAAAGAGGTTCACGTGGTCCAATTAACGAGGGCATTGAGCTTCCCTCAAGCATGGGAGCACTTTAAAAGGATGCTCGATACAAAGAGAAGGAGAAGAAAACTAAAAAAGCCCATGGAACATTTCCCATGGTGCATTAGCTTAAACAGAAAGGGTTTAAGTGTGTAATTAACTCTGAAGCAAGAGGCCCACAGACTAAACAGATCAAAAAGCACCAGGCAGACTCCTGGGCAGCCATCCATATTCCCGAGTTACTGTGGAGTATTTAATTAGGCCTCTCTGGCACCACTGGGTCATTTTGTGTGTGTTCCTTTCTCCTCCTATTTCTCCTTCTTTTTCCTTCCTGCACCATCCCAGAGGGTTTAGCAAGAGTCTCCTTTCTTCTGCATTAAGTGTGCAACATATTGGACTGGATTTGAAAAAGTATATACCCAGAATGCTCCTTTATTCATGTTGGAGGGGGAGCACACCTCCACCTGCCAAAACAAGCAGCTGCCCACGCTCTACCAGGCAGGTTCAAGTTTCTTGTATTTGTTTACAAGGCCTTTAACAACATGGGTCCAAGATACTGCCTGATCCCTTATATCTCTGTCTGATCACTGAGGTCTTATGGCCTTTTGGGTAGAAGGTTACCAGGATCTGGGAACTAGGCAGGGTAGTCCATTCGGGTTGAGTTGCCTTCCCTATAAAGGTGCAGGTATGTAATTTGGAGGTCACTGTGAGTGGTCCCTCATAGATAGGCAGCTTATATCTACTGGGAGCCATGCATCTGGTATTGTGGGCCAAATTTGATGGAACTTCCTTCCAGTTGAGGTCATCCCTGCTGAACTTCTGTTGCTGACAGAATACATTGTTGTTGTTGTTGTTGTTCTTCCTTCCTTCCTTCCTTCCTTCCATCTCCTCCAGCAGGCATTATAACTGAATTCTGATTTCATAGATATAACTCATTTAAATTTTCATTGCATCAAGTTTCTTGTGCACTGCTTACAGGCGATTATAATTAAGCAGTATATAAAATTGTTGCAACAAATAAATAAATACATTTCTGAGAGCGCCTCTAGACTGTCAGAGTTTTATAGAAGGGATTCAAATGCATGCTGGGTAATGCAGCTTTGTGCAATTAAAGTGTCCCGAAAGTGCAACACATCCACTTTTTAAAAAAGAAAGGGACTTTTTGTGGTTAAGAAAGTGATGGAAAAATGTGTTGAAAAATGTTTGATGATTAATGGGAAGATTAATGGGAGCACACCACAATAAATCAGAATGAATGCTGCTTAGATGGCTTTAAAAGAGGACTGGATAAACTTGAAAAGAAGGCTGTTGATGGCTACAGACCATGATGGCTATGTTCTGCCTCCACAACTGGAGGAAGCCGTGTTTTCAAATAGAAGTTGCTACCTGTAAGGGAACTGCCATCGGCTCAGAGGTGAGAAATAGAAGGGCAGTTGTGTTACAGGGAGCCTCCGACAATCTTGCGAAGCAGTTCCTCTTCCAGGGAGGAGGAATGCCCCACCTCCAATGGAGAAGAGGTGCAAGGACCAGCGGATGCTAGTGAGAGCCTTAACACCGCTCCTGAGCAAGCCGGAGAGGAGGGAAGCTTGCCTTTGCCATCGCCCATCCTGCGCAGTAGTCTGAGAAGCAGGGAGGGGCGGAAACGGTTGGGAGTAACAGAATTTTTATGTTGGGGGAGGTACAAAAAAAGACCACTCCTGGATTCTGCTAGCGATTGAGCCAGACATGAACTTATGATGCTCTTCACTGTAAATAGTTTGCACCAAAATAAAGCCTGTAAAAGACAGGTTGGAGTCCTGCCTGGTTACTCTCGAGCAACTGCAACAGACATCTGACACTACCCATAGGCAACTGGTTGACCCTTGTAAGAATAAGATGCTGGAACTAGATAGGCAGTTGGCCTGCTTCAACAGGCTCTTATGATGTTCTCAATGTCATATAATAATGTACCACATAATTCGGAGACATCTGACTTTTGAAGGATTGCTGCCTTTTGGTTCACGAATTGTTTCAGGAAGTTTGAATTTGAGAGTTTGGAACTTCTTCTCCATCCCTAACACCCCTGCATGGAAAGGGCTTCTATGTTGCAACGTGGGACCCAGAAGACAATGGCAAGCGTAGCATAGGCCATGTGAGAGCAATTTGGGCAGGAATGGAGTTGAATTATCTATTGCTTTCCTAACTCAGCAGTTCAGTTCCGTGTTTCCCTCGCTCAGGTTGATCACACAGAAGCCATTAGTACCCCTGTTTGCCTAACTGCTTGCCAAAGGTAGCTGCTGGTTGACAGTGTCATTTTTTCAGCCTCCCTCCCACTCTATTTAAAGCACAGTTTAGTCCTTGGAGTGTCCTAGAGTGGATTAGCACTCCTATAGCAGTTCCTAACTATGTATGTAGCAGCAACCCACAGTGCTTGCAAAACTGCCTTCTGTACAGGGCCTGCTTAGAGACTGGCATTAGCAGAGACGTGGGCCATTAGTCTTTGCTTCTGAAAATATGCCTGTCCTTGTACACTAGCCTGGTTCCTTTTGATCAAGATAATGTTCCTGGCTTGGAAAAGGGATGTGGCGGGCAGCTGTGGGGACAGTCTTCTGGTATCCACCCAAGGTGGCACTCAAGACAGAAAAGTTCATTTCTACTTGCTAATCATGTGACCTCTGCCATGTTGCTTTTTCCTGTTCCATGTTTGGTCTTGCCAGGGGCAACCTGGAAATGGACAAGATCAAGGTAGCTGGTCAGGATGTGAGCTGGATGCATGATCAGGCCAGAAACCAGCCTCACGGATAGGCAAGGAATGTTGCTTTTGCACTGGTTTAGGAAATGACTGATGGTTTAGGTCAGGGATGGGGAACCTGTTTGCCTTTCAAAGCCTTGGTTGTGTGTGCTGATCACCATGGATGGCTTCAGAAGAAGATTAAACAAATTCATGGAGAATAAGGCTATGATTGCCTGCTTACCATGGTGGCTATTCTCTGCTACGTATATACATGCCTGTGAATACTTTCTTTATCCTGAGCAAACCGTTTTATATGACTGGCTTTTCAGACTGATGAAGCGTGTAGCGAAACCTGTAATATATCCAGAGAACGGGTCTCCTTTTGCCCACTTGCGTTATTCTCACATGTGGTGGTTTTGGTTTGTCTTCCCATGATTGATCCATGCATACGGCTTTGTGTTTCCAACTCAAGACCCATTGAAGAACATCTCATCCAGTTCAATCTTTGAAAAACAGCTTTGAAAAACCTTTTCACGTGCTACTTGTTGAATGGTTCATTTCTCCAATCTGTATAACGTTTACTGCACATGTAACTTGTTAAGATAGAGTTGTACATCTATCCACTCCATGTTTACAGGATCTCCAGGCTTTGCCTTGCACATGGCACCTTAGTATGTTTGATGTTTGAATGGTTACAAGTCTATCTCTATTCTAGCTATTATTCTAGTAATTTTGGTTTTATACTTATAAGCCAGTTTGTGGTCTTGCTCTTTTGTTGGCTATTCTCTGCTTTCATGGCTGGAGGCAGTCATCCTTTCGAATAACGCTTGCTGTAAAACCACAGGAGAGGAGAGTGCTCATGTGCTCAGCTCCTGCTTGTGGGCTTCTTCCCACAGGCATCAGGTTGGCCACTGGGAGATCAGGATGCTGCACTAGGTGAGCCACAGGCCTGATTCAGTGAGCACAAATTTCTGGCCATGCCCTCCATGTGCTTTGTGCAATAGCACTCTGCATGTTTGCTACGCCCATCTGACAAAGGAGCGGTTTTCAAAGCTGCTTTTATTTGGGGGGCAGGGGCGGGGTATACAGATGACGGTCAAATTTGTCATTAAGATGAAGCAGCCTACGCGGAGCTTGGATCCTCTTTCGGAGACCGGCGGCAGAGCGAGAAAAGACTGAAGGCCTTGTGCATAAAAAGCAATAACACTAAACCTGTCCGGAGGGAGGAGATGGATTGGCTCAGACAGCTGTGTCTGTGGGGCGACGAAATAACCCCTTCCACGTAATTGCATTTTAAGCTTCTGCTGGTCACCAGTCAAAATTGTTTTATTATGGCTGGATATTAGGACAAATGGCAGGCTTTGGTAAATTTTTGAAATGGAGGTGGAAGACTTTCCCTCTTCTCCTTCTTCGCTGAAGGTGGCTTAGGAGGCAAGGAGGAGAGATGATTACTTTCCTGGAAAAACTTTTTTTGGACAATGAGATGCTTGTGCCCCTATCTCAGAAAGACTGCACTTTAGACTTAAGGGTATTTGCGGATGTGTGTGTGTGTGTGTGTGTGTGTGTGGGAGAATTAGCTCTGATTTCAGCTGAGCATAGGTGTAAAGCATAGGTGATTAACCTGTGGCCCTAGGGCTGCATACGCCCTCAATCCAATTTCATTTAGGCCTTGACTAGGGATGTAAGAGAACATCGTTTTCCATTCCACTTTGTATTCATCACTTGCAGGGCTGTTTCTGTTCCACTGCACTTCATCTTCCCGCTGTGGTGAAGTTAATTTCTTACATAAATTACATGAGTTACATTGTCATTACATTTTCTCAGCCCGTTCATTTCGGTGCAAAGGAAACATAATGCAGATGGGAGCAAAGCAATTCAGTTGGGTATCTTTTGTGTGCAGAAAGCTGCAACAACCATGAATACGGATAACATTGATTTCCATTCCAGACATGGGATGAAGAAATGAACACCAGAAATTTCAGCTCTCGTGTCTGTTTTTGCCAGAATTCTCCAATACTACTTCTCTTGGCCCAATTTCATGTGAGTGGCAAGGAAGGACACAAGGGGGGAGAGGGGCTAGCATAAAAAAGTGAGGAGAGGACACAAAGGAAAAAGGGGTTGCCCATCCACCCTTGCCACACTGGAGAGCCAGTGTGGTGTAGTGGTTAAGAGCGGTGGACTCGTAATCTGGGGAACCGGGTTTGCGTCTCCGCTCCTCCACATGCAGCTGCTGGGTGACCTTGGGCCAGTCACACTTCTTTGAAGTCTCTCAGCCCCACTCACCTCACAGAGTGTTTGTTGTGGGGGAGGAAGGGAAAGGAGAATGTTAGCCGCTTTGAGACTCCCTAGGGTAGTCTGGAAAAGACCCTGATGTTGGGAAAGATGGAGGGCACAAGGAGAAGGGGGACAACAGAGGACGAGTTGGTTGGATAGTGTTCTCTAAGCTACCAGCATGAGTTTGACCAAACTGTGGGAGGCAGTGGAAGACGGGAGTGCCTGGCGTGCTCTGGTCCATGGGGTCACGAAGAGTCGGACACGACTAAACGACTAAACAACAACAGGGTAGTGATAAAGCGGGATATCAAATCCAAACTCTTCTCTGACTCCACCACCAACTTCAACTAGTATGTACCCCCTGACATATACATTCCCTGAAGGGATGGTGCCCTCAACAGAAAACAGGTTGATATAAATAGTTCTCAGGACAGCTGTCTTTGCATTTTGTTCTCCTGTTAGAAATGTCAGGAGCTTTAACAACATAAGAACTATACTACATCAGTTTACTGATGCATGTAGCCCAGAATTGTCTACTAGTACTGGCAGTGGCTCTCCCGGTTATTAAACAGGGTACCCCCCCCCCCAACAACACCTGTATACCTTCCAAGTGCCCCAGACGTTTTGGGGAGCTGCATGAGATCTTGCCCCCCAAGTGCTTTTTGGGGGGGAAAGTGAGGCACGGGTCCCGTGACTCGCTCGGGAGCAGGTCCCGGAAGTTGCACATGATCAGAGGCATACGAAGTGGGGGGTGGAGGGGACGGGCCTCCCCAGATGCCACTCGGGGGTGTGTGTGACAAGATTGCCCCTGCCTCCCCCAGCTGAAGAGCGGCTGAGGGCGCACGCAGTCAGTATGGATGCTGCCCGTACGGGCTACCGCTCTTGCGCGGTGCTGCACGGCGACTGTATGGGCTGCCGCTCTCATGCACCATCCTACAGGTGTCTGTGCAGACTGCCTCTCGCATGGCAACTGTACGGGCTGCCCTCTGTACGGGATGCCACACATGTGCAAGCGGCAGCCCATACGGACACCTGTATGGACCATGCACATGAGTGGCACCCCGTATGGAGTGTGCATGTGTGGCATCCTGTACAGAGTGCACATGCACGGCAGGCTGCTGCACGTGTTCATTCCGTATGGGATGCTGCATGTGTGCAGTCTGTACGAATGTTGTGCGTGCACCACCGGGTGGTTCACTCCGCCCCTTGGCGTCCCACCTCGGGTGCCGGAGAGGGTTCCTCCACCATTGCACATGATGCCTTATGCTTTGAACCTGAGACATCTGGGATTGATTCCTGTTGACCTTCTCCAGGCAAGAGCCAGTCAGCTGAGCCAGTCACCCATGGAACTTGCTCTTTGATGTGTTAGAAAAGAGAGGCTAAGTATGAGGATCTGATGGAGAGAGGTCCAGAAGAGAGGCCAAAGTGGGTGTTTGTGGGAGTCAAAGCTTTGTAGGCCCATGCAGCCTCCTTCCCTCCTAAGCTTCAGAAACACTGTTAACACTGTTTTGTTCAGATGTGAAGTTGACCTTGTCTATAGTTGGGAAGGGCTATAACTCAGTGGTAGAAGGACCCACATTCAATCCCTGGCATCTCCAAGTAAGGCTGGGGAAAACCCCTTTCCAGAACCCCAGACTAGATTAACCAAAGGACCAACTCTATAAATCAGCTTTGTGTTTTCCTATGGGTGGGCTGAGGTATGGGTGTCCAATGGAACATGGGAGCTGGATGCAATTCAGCAATGGGCTCAGTCTAGCCTGCAGGCCGGGGGTTACTAATCTCTGTGGCAAAGTAATTGCTTAAGATCTGCCACAGGGCAGCAAAGGCTTAACCACCTTATTATGCTGTCAGCAGAATGTGAACTTGCTAGGCAAATCTTTTTTGACAATTTAAAGAACAGCATCACCAGAATGAAAGCAAGGAAGAAGTAATTCAAGTCGGCTCTCTGTTTAAGAATCTGATGATTCATTAATTACTTTAATAAAAGACATTTTGTTGAGAGTATGTGAATGATAATTTCTGTTCTTCATTTTTAATAATCATAAATAATGTTTATAGATACTATCATGGTTTGCAATTTCCTGAGATTGTAGGAGATTCTTCTTGCATGCCAGTAAAGTAGGTTAGATAAAGTAGATAAATCCATTAAAAGCAATAGACACACCATTTGCTTATCTAGTGAATTGGTATTCTTGGTTATGAATGAATTTATCATCATTAAATGCTACGTGTCAAACTATGAAATACATTTATTATACTGATGGTTCCTAGACTTGCTTCCTGCTGACCACATTGATGGGAGTGGTCTAAGGGGAAGACCCCATACTTTGACCCTGGTGCCAGGTTATCTCTCTGTCATCCTGATGAGATTCAGAAATTCTAGAAATTCTGGGACACATGGATTTCACTGCCTAAATTCTGGGTCACATGTAATTTACTGCAAGGGGAAACCCATAACTCCTGTTGTCCGGATTACTCCATGTGCAGACATAAAACAGAATCACACAAAGGAACAAAGAAAGCTGTTTTTTCACCATTGGCTCATCTACAATGCCACTGTCTGCCATCAGCCTTTGGTCCCCAAATGTTGTTGGGCTACAATTCCCATCAAATCTTGGGACTCCCCCCCCCCGGGGGGTCTCATTTTAAACATCTACAACTGCATGTTCATCCATACTCCAGTTTTTCTATCAAACCATATTATCCATAGTAATTTTTGCACTACAACTGAAACAAAAACCCTGCTCTTGTTTCCATCTGCTTACTGTGGTCTCCTAAATAACTTATAATCCCCCATTCTTTTGTAAAGTTTTTATCCTCTTCGTTCCTGAGCCCTTCCGGTCAGTTTTGCCATCTCGGCATAGTCCATCAGCTTATTTAGCCATTCCTCTCTGGTAGGGACTTTGTCTTCTTTCCATCTCTGGGCTAGTAGCATTCGGGCGGCTGTTGTTCCATACATGAAGAGTTTGGTATGTCGGTACCTGTAATTCCTAATAAAAAGGCTTCTGGTTTCTTAACAAAAGTTATTTTAAGCATTTCCCCCCCATTTCATTATATATCATCTCCCAGAAAGCTTTTATTACCTTACAAGTCCACCACATATGATAAAAGGTATCTTCTTTTTCTTTACAGTTCCAGCATATATTTGAACTTGTCTTATACATTTTTGCTAACTTAGTAGGAGTCAAATACCACGGGTACATTGTTTTCATATAATTTTCTTTCAGTGTACAACATGCTGTAAATTTCAAATCCAATTTTCCATAACCTTTCCCAATCTTCCATCTGAATATTATGTCCCAGTTTAGCCAGTGGTCAGTGGTGATCCCATCATCTGGGGATCCCACCACAGTTGAAGAACCCTGATTTACACAGACTGGCAGTGGCTCTCCAGGGTTCCAAACTGGGTTCTCTTCAAAGCTAAGGATGGACAAATCAGTCATTTTTGGTTCCCTACATTTCTCAGAGAGCCAGTGTGGTGTAGTGGTTAAGAGCGGTAGTCTCGTAATCTGGGGAACCGGGTTTGCGTCTCCGCTCCTCCACATGCAGCTGCTGGGTGACCTTGGGCTAGTCACACTTCTTTGAAGTCTCCCAGCCCCACTCATCTCACAGAGTGTTTGTTGTGGGGGAGGAAGGGAAAGGAGAATGTTAGCCGCTTTGAGACTCCTTAAAGGGAGTGAAAGGTGGGATATCAAATTCAAACTCCTCCTCTTCTTCTTCTTCTTCTTCTTCTTCTTCTTCTTCTTCTTTCCAGTATTAAATTCAGGGTTCCATGTTTCTTTTGCGATTTGTCATGAAAACTCACCAACATTTTAGTGTGGATTTCTCCTAATAAACACATTTCTCATTTGCTATAAATGTTGTTGTGAAATAAACGAGAGTCTGTGAATTTTGAAAGATGGCTACATTTTGGCTTGTATCTGTGAACCACCCTGAGATCTTATGATGAAGGGCGGTAAATAAATCATGTATAGTTTTGGAGAGGGCAAATTAGAAGAGTTCACCTTTAAATGTAAACTGAGTTAAATTTTTCTTCCATCTCTAACCTGGGAGTAGTTCGGCACTCCTGTCTGACTTGAGAATGCAGCTTTCTGCTCAGAGCTCCTACAGTACTGGTGGAAGAGTGCTGTGTTTCTGTAGACTCGGCTTCAAAGCAAATGAGTGGATAGTCCCGTTGGCTCTCTGTAAAATTACTCACAGCGTTTTAAACTTTCTTCCGTTAATATCGGCAAGAGTTTCCCGGCAGCTGCAATCTATTGAAATCTGCTTTTTGCCACTCAGTTGGAATAAAGTCTTGTGTCACACCAGCTCAGCATCTTCTGCTTCTTACAGTGGCCAATATTTTAAAATAATAATAATGGTCTTCAGCATTGACAGAATGAGGTTGTGTCCCTTGATAATCTTGTCCAGTAGCTACAGGCAGAGCTGAACAACGTGCATTGTTAAAACTAGGGAAGCATTTATTTCTTTATTTTTTGCTTTTAATGGTGACTCTACTTCAAGGCGAGCAAGGCCCAGAATGTCGTGGAGCATTTGTGATGTAGCAGAAGTAGATCCAGTACCTAGTAGAGGAAAGAGCTTGCAAAGGGGCTGTGTTAGTGGAGGTTGGTAGCTCCATCTGCCATTGGTTCTGGCTCTACCCTTGGTCACCTTGCTTGTTGCACTACCAGTTCCAATGGGCACCAGACACCACTGGGCTGTGAATGTGGACTGCTGACCACAGGTTGAACTTAGTCCTCAGATGAAAGCTCTCAAACCCTTGACTTGAAAGTCCCTGTGTATATGTGTGTGCATGAGAGAGATAACGTACCCCTTGAAACTGTGCTTGGGATTAAGAAGCCTCCCACTTCTCCTAAGAGTTGAGTGGTGAGTCGGCCTCAGCTCCTGGCATCCTGGGGCAGCTGCTAGGGCCCCACAGTAGGGCTCCTGAGCACTGACATCCACCCTAGGCTTTCAAAAGAGCCATGTGGCTGAATCTGTATTCCACCATGTAAAGGTAAAGAGCCCTTGACCATTAGGTCCAGTCGTGGCTGACTCTGGGGTTGCGGTGCTCATCTCGCTTTATTGGCCAAGGGAGCAGACGTACAGCTTCCGGGTCATGTGGCCAGCATGACTAAGCCACTTCTGGTGAACCAGAGCAGTGCACCGAAATGCCGTTAACCTTCCTGCTGTGGCGGGATCTATTTATCTACTTGCACTTTGATGTGCTTTCGAACTGCTAGGTTGGCAGGAGCAGGGACCGAGCAACAGGAGTTCACCCCGTTGTGGGGGTTTGAACCGCAGACCTTCTGATTGGCAAGTCCGTACATTTCCTCAAATGCCCTGCAGTGTGTTTGGTACATTATTTTTGCAGTGTTTTAGCACACTATTTTATCAACTATAAGTGTTTTAAAATTTGTGATCTTATTTTCCCCCACATGTAACTTGTTAAAATACTTTTTATTAGTGGTTTTAATGAATATGTTGGACTATCTACTGTAAACTGCAGAGAAGTCTTTTCTTCTAGTGAGCAGTATATATATTGTGTTACTAAATGACTATGTTTTGCTGTCTGGGGAATTGCAAGACATTAAAATACTGCCGCCCCCCAAACCAAATCACTGCCTTTTTACATCCTACCCTCAAGTATACCTATCAGTGATTTCTCTCCCAGCCTATATTAATCACAGTCAGCGCTGTTTCCCTTCTGCTGCAGTTCAGTCACGTACTACGTTATTCATCTTGTTGTCTGCTATTTTACGTAACTATTTACATAACTGACACAACTATTTATGCAACTTTGTAACTCAGGTTCATTCATTTCAATGTAAAGGAAACATCAACAATGTAAGAAAACCAAACAAACCAAATCATGTGTCATTTGTGGACTCAGCTACAACCATGTGATTGAATACTGATCATATTTGCTTGACTAATTTCTGTTCCTGAGCACAGATGAATGTGGCCTGCAGCATTCATCTGTTACTTCATTTACCTGAAGGAGCTGTTGGACTCCCCCCCCCCCCAGAACCCTGTTGAACCAGGACCTAATTCTGCTTCGGTGAGTGTGAATTCACCTACCGTATTTTTCGCCCCATAGGGCGCACTGCCACATAGGACGCACCTAGGTTTTTTTTTTTTTGGGGGGGGGGGGAAATAAAGAAAAAAAAATTATTTTCCCCCCAGGCCTGAGCCTGGGCTCCCCCTGACCCCAGCCCCCAGAACAGCCTGTTATGCGCGAGCCTAGGGAGCCCGGTGCGAAGTCGCGCCGATTTCCCCAGGCTTGTGGAGAGGTGCGCGAAGCCTGGGTGCGCTCTTCAGCGCGTCCCAGGCTTCGGAATGCAGGCAGCTCTGTGCAGCCGTTGGGAGCCCAGTGCAACTTCACGCCGGGCTCTGGAGGGCTGCGCGGATCTGGGCGAAGCCCGGGGCTGCAGGCAGCTCTGCGCAGCCGCCGGAAGCCCGGCGCTTCTTCGCGCCGGGCTCTGGAGGGCTGCGTGGAGCTGCGCAAAGCCCGGGGCTGGAAGCAGCTCCGTGCAGCCATCGGGAGCCCAGCGCGACTGTGCGCCGGGCTCCGGAGGGCTGCGCGGAGCTGGGCGAAGCCTGGGGCTGCAGGCAGCTCCGTGCAGCCGTCGGGAGCCCAGCGCGACTTTGTGCCGGGCTCTGGAGGGCTGCGCGGAGCTGGGCGAAGCCCGGGGCTGCAGGCACCTCCGTGCAGCCATCGGGAGCCCGGCACCTCTTCGCCCCGGGCTCCGGAGGGCTGCGCGGAGCTGGGCGAAGCCCGGGGCTGCAGGCAGCTCTGCGCAGCTCTCGGGAGCCTGGCGCCTCTTTGCGCCGGGCTCCCGAGGGCTGCGCAGAGCTTCCTGAAGCCTGGAGAGCAAGAGGGGCGGTGCGCACCGACCCTTCTCGCTCTCCAGGCTTCAGCGAAAGCCTGCATTCGCCCCATAGGACGCACACACATTTCCCCTTCATTTTTGGAGGGGAAAAAATGCGTCCTATAGGGCGAAAAATACGCTAATCTAAACAGTGGCGGGACTATTTAGCCCCTGTTGTTTTGGCTCTATCTGGGGAATAGGCATTGTGACACCCCACAAAGACATTCTAATACCTTTCACACATGTGGAATGTTAATAGCAGATTCTGAAGGCTTTCTCTTCCTTCTTTTTCTGTTCTTTTTTTTCTTGGTAAAAGTCTTGCTAGCACTTCATGTGGCATGTAGCAGTCTGGCAGCATTCCTAAACAGAATACTCCACTTGGGAATGGCAACAATACATCATAAATTGTCCTGTGAAGTGGGAGGTTATTCAGCCCAACATTAGTTAAGACTGTGCCGTCTCTTTGGTTCCCTCCTGGACCCTCAAAGGACTGATAAATGGGAAGGAATTGATGGCAATGAACCTGTTTTGCTTGTACAAGGTACCAGGTTCAATCTTTGGCATCTCCTGGGAATGTCCCTCACCTATAACCATGGAGAGCCATTGCCACTCAGCATAGACCAGTGTTCTTTAATCTTGGTTTCCCAGATGTGGGTGGACTATAACTCCCATCATCCTTGACCATCAAGCTAAGCTGGCTGTGGATGATGGGAATTGCTGTTCACCCATATCTGGACAACCAAGGTTGAAAACTGCTGGTGTAGGTAATATTGGGGTAGCTTGACCAATTGGTTTGACTTGGTTTAAGGCAGTTTCCTATGTTTCTAACCACAATAAACCACCTATTTCCCCTCAAAAGCAGCAGTTTCTGCCATGTTTCACTTGAGGTGGCAGGTGGGCCTCATGCAACCATAAGTATGTATGTTTTTATTTTGAAAATATCTAACAAACAAGTTCCCAAGACAGCCTAACAGGGAACGACACTCATGATAAAAGCAGGTTGAAAGCCCTTAAAACATACAAACATACTAAAAGCAGTAGAACTCTTCAAAGCCGTTTAGGGATAATGGAGGAAATGAGGGGTGAATGAGGGGAGTATTTCACTTGGTCCTCATTTTTAAGTGAAACTGACAATTATCCTCTGGATTTTGCACAGCCTTTCTTCCTCCAAAGGGGGGAAAGTACCAAAATGTATAAATACATAGAAATAATACACTTTAGTATAAAGTGCATTTCTAAATGCATTTGATGAGGTAAAATACTTTATCACAGACTACTTATTTACACATGTATTTTAGCTCAACAAACGCATTTAGAAATGCACTTTATCCTGAAGTGTGTGGTATACAGGTACTTATTTCAATCCATTTGTAAATATGATTTTTTTTGTACCATTTCACTGATGAATGTGGAGACAATGGAGGGTGAGGATGGCAGATCAAAAGTGCATGGAACCAGAACCAACTAATTCCAGTTTTGTCTCCATCCCCCTCTCTGCAGAGTTTTATAGGGGCAAGGGGGAGAAAGTTGATTGCTGCCATGATACTCTTTGGCCTGGCTTAAAGAAAGAAGGCTGGGAGTTCAGGAGCTGACTGAGAACAGTCTGAGCTTGGTGGGGCAGCGACGCATGGCCTCCTTAACAAATGGGTACCGGGTGCAGGGGGGCAGTGCCAGTTGGTGTGGCCCTTCTCCCCCTCTTCTACATCCCAACCATCTGTCCTCATATGGAATTCAATGGGGCTTGCTCCCCGATTTAAGCAGAGGACATGAATGCAATCAAAGTCATAGAGGCAACGTTGTCAGTTGGACTTATTACCTGGGCATGGTGCTTCTTTCCAGTTAACCTGGACGGGCTTGCGTGCTACAGCTTAAGGTTATTCATTTTTCATTCCTGAAGCCTAAAAACGAGTACTTTCTAAGTCACAGTGCTTCACAAATTGCACCGAAGGTGGCGTCCAGCTGGCAGGGGGCCTTGCTTAGGAAGATTGAGGCCTGAGTAGCTTTGCTCAGCATGTGGCTGTTAGTCATGTTAATATTCCTGACAGACGTTCCCGCCTCTAATCCTATCCAAAACGCTGAAAGAGGGAGGAGGGGGGTATTACGCTTAGCTAGACAAAGCCCTTTCAAAGACTGTGCCTTGCATTGTGCTACCGTGCATTTAACAATTCCGATTTCCGTTTTCATGCTTCTTCTTGCAAGCTAGCTGGGCCCCGTGGGTGGAGGAGGCAAACTTCTTGCTGATGGCAAGACTACTATTAGAGTGCAATGGTTTATTATGCAAAAGGTCCCATGTTTGATGGGAGTTGTAGTCCAACAACAGCTGGAGACCCAAGTTTGGGAAACCCTGCACTACATAAATAACTACCATATTTTTCGCTCTATAAGACGCACTTTTCCCCTCCTAAAAAGTAAGGGGAATTGTGTGTGCATCTTATGGAGCGAATGCAGGTGGAGGCTCTACTCACTGCTCCCTTTAAAGAGCCCTGTGGAGCATGCCCTTCTCCCTCCTCTGGAAAAAGCCCCCAAGAGCTGCACACATGCTCCGTCCACTCTTTAAAGGTAGCGCGGCTCTTGGGGGAGCCTTCCTCCCACTGCCCGGATGAGGCTTAGCTGCGCGCAGCCTCTTCAGGGCAGGGGAAGCCTTCATCCCGCTCAGTGGCGTAGCGTGGGTTGTCAGCACCCGGGACAAGGCAAGTAATTTGCGCCCCCTAACCCGGGGCAAGGCAAGTAATTTGTGCCCCCCCGCTGCACTGTCCTTCCCCCAGATAGTCCCTCGTTCTCTCTCCGCACCGCACCGCACGCCTGGCACCCTCCCCTCCATAGTGGGCGGCGACCCGGCGGCTCGGATCGGATTCGCACAGTCAGCACTGCAGTGAGAGAGAGTGAGTGAGCCAGGTAGGGGCAGAGAGCTGCGAGTGCGAGCGCGCCCCCCCAGATGTTGCGCCCGGTGCGGCCGGCCCCCCCCTGCACCCCCACGCTACGCCACTGATCCCGCTGCCTGGGAGAGGCTGCGCGCAGCTATCCTAGAAGCCAGAACAGCAAGAGAAGCTATCACCTATCCCAGAAGCTAGATCCCTTTTGCTGTTCTGGCTTCTGGGATTCAGAATATTTTCCCCCTTGTTTTCCTCCTCCAAAAACTTGGTGCGTCTTATGGTCTGGTGCGTCTTATAGAGCGAAGAATGCGGTACATTGTTTTCTGCATTTTTTTTAAAAAATGTTTCCCTTCCATTGAAAATAACTGCCTAACAAAATGTTCCAGTGTGGAGTGCTCCTGTTTAGGCTTTCAGCCAGTCATTCCCTTTTCCCAGCATACTACAGGAGGTTAGAAATAAAGGGGAAAGGGGTGGCACACCCATTTTTGGCTCTGGCCCCACCCATTGCTGGTTTAAACTCCACCCATTTATGGCCTGAGCCTCACCCCCCAACAGATTATCCCTGAGGGAATGTGGCCCTTATTTTAGGATGGGAGCAGGAATCCGATTCAGTTTGTAGTTAAAGGTGCATGTACCTAATTTGTACTTTCTGAAACAATATACAAACAAAGACAGCTGGAATTTATGCTTCTCTGATTTTTTAAATGCAGCTCTTCAACCAAGCAATGTGTTAGGAAATGCATCTTCTAGGCTAAAGTGCGAACATAAATGCATGCATTAGTGAGAATGACATACAAAATGCATTACATTACGGAAATTTGCTTTGAGAAAATGCATGCGTTAGGCAAAAATGCATGAGAAAATGTGCCTATTAGGAGAAATTCATACTAAAAAGCTGACCAATTTTCATGAGGACATTTTTCTATATAAATATAAATATAAATATAAATATAAATATAAATAATATAAAATAACCGACCTGGAAATGTGGAGAACTGAATTTAAGAGTGGAGTAACAAAAAAAGAAGAAGAAAAGAAGAGACCAAAATTGCCAGAATTATCCGGCCCTATTCTCAACTGACAAAATGTTGCTCACCCTTGATGCAGAATATATTTGGTTGTGTGTGCATTCTTGGTGCGTTTGTGTATTAAATGAGGTCTGCCTTCATGATTCTATGGCTTCATCTGTGGAACAGAATAATTCTAATTTTAGGGGGATGGAAACCTGAACTGCTGGCTCTGCTGTGTCAAATATCCAGCCGTCTGTTTCACTTCCCATAGCCAGCCACCCCCCACCCCCAAAAGTGCTTTTACTGGCTTTGAAATAAATTGTGGCTGCTTCCCCCAACACACACACAACCCCAGCCATTGTATTAATAGCTCTGGCTCTATTAGAATAAGTTGTAATATGACAAATGGCCTGGCATTTGAGATGACTGCACCGTACTGTTTGTCTGAACTTGCTTGGCTCCTTTATCCCAAATCGCTTGAGAGGTGGAAATAAATATTCTCGGTTTTGCATCAAGCGAGCAAATGACTTGCAACATAGGGGTGAGTGAAGGAGGAAGAGAGGGAGCTGCTTCCTAGGGGAATGAGCGGTTATCCATTCCAAGAATGTGAAACGAGGAATCTATCTTTCTATATTTTGCCAAGCTGCATGGAGAGGGAGAGATAGCTCTGGCATGCCATTCTCTTCAGCAGGTGTGGAAGAAGTAAAATTTGAGTTCCTACTTGCTAAAGTTGGTATTTATGTATGTGTGGAATGGAATGCAGTGGTACCTCCGGTTAAGAACTTAATTCGTTCTAGAGGTCCATTCTTAGCCTGAAACTGTTCTTAACCTAAGGTACCACTTTAGCTAATGGGGCCTCCCACTGCCGCTGCTGCAATTTCTGTTCTCATCCTAAAGCAAAGTTCTTAACCTGAAGCACTAGTTCTTAATCCAAGGTACTATTTCCGGGTTAGCAGAGTCTGTAACCTGAAGCGTATGTAACCTAAGCATCTGTAACCCGAGGTACCACTGTAGAATGAAGGAGCAGGGGCTCAGAGACACTATTCCTGTTGCAGCAATTCCATATCCTGCCCTGGTGTTAAGCTTGTTCCTCTGCTGACTGTAGCAAGATCTCTTCACTGCCATTGGGGATGGAAACCAAGCCTCATGAGGAATGGTTGAGGGTATTTGGTATAATTAGCCTGGAGAAGAGAAGACGTGTGTGTGTGTGAGAGAGATAGGATAGCCGTCATCAAATATCTGAAGGGCTGTCCCGTGGAAGATGGAGCAAGCTTGTTTTCTCTTGCTCCGGAGGGTAGGATTGTCAAGGCTGCGAACAGCAGGACTGTTGTGGCGTCCAGTCCACTTCCACTGTGTCAACCTGTTTCTCCCAGCTACATCGGTGCCTGTGTGGAAGGAATCTCAGCCATGCAGTAAAAGTCTCATACAACAGCTGCTTCTATTCTACGAAGCTTTATTGTACAGCGGCAAAACAACAACCAGGAGATAGCGAAGACATGATGCTTCTCCTGTCGTAGCCAAAACAGATAGTAAAAACTGTTCACATAACAAAGTACAAACCCCATATGTGACATGTTTATGGGACATGGGTGGTGCTGTGGGTTAAACCACAGAGCCTAGGGCTTGCCGATCAGAAGGTCGGCAGTTCGAATCCCTGCAACAGGGTGAGCTCCCGTTGCTTGGTCCCTACTCTTGCCAACCTAGCAGTTCGAAAGCATGCCAAAGTGCAAGTAGATAAATAGGTACTGCTCTGACGGGAAGGTAAGCGGCGTTTCCGTGTGCTGCTCTGTTTCGCCAGAAGCAGCTTAGTCATGCTGGCCACATGACCCGGAAGCTGTACGCCGGCTTCCTCGGCCAATAAAGCGAGATGAGCGCCGCAACCCCAGAGTCGGTCACGATTGGACCTAATGGTCAGGGGTCCTGTTACCTTTACCTTTACCTTTACCATATGTGAACACACTCCAGTGACAGGACATCATTTCCCTTGAGCTGTTAACCCTGTAAGCTCTGGGTATCCTTACAAGGATCTGAACCAATGGATTCACATTATAAGAAAGGAGATTCTAACTAAACATTAGGAAGAACTTTCTGATGGTAAGAGCTGTTTGACAGCTGAACGAACTACCTCAGAAGGTGGTGGACTCTCTCCTTCATTGAAGGTTTCTCAACAGAAGTTGGATGGCCAAGTGCCAGGGATTCTTTAGCTGTGTTTCTTTCATTGCAGGGGGTGGGACTAGATGAGCCTTGAGACCCCATCCTTCTATGATTCTAAGAACTGCCTTGTCCTCCCATGAGTGAATGTGCTTATGCACTTCCATTCTGCCTTACTTCAAGCTGTTCCTTCTTGCAAGCCATTTTAGGGCATAAGGGGACTTTGCATGGATATGTGTGTTTTCAAAATAGCTGCCTGACGCACAGAGCAACAGAAGCCAATAAGTAATTAATAGACTGTTGGCTGGAACATACCCAGTTGCCTGCGCCATCCTCTCCGCAGGGCTAGGTCGCTTTGATTGGGGCCGTCTGGAGCAAAGTCACAGCTCCCAGCTCTGCAGACTTGGCAGATGGACAGAACTGAACGTTGAATACATTGCTGGGTCAGCTGTTCTTGGGGTGTGTGTGTGAATAGTCTAGTAAAGAAGAATAGCACAAGCTGGCCTCACCTTTGTGTTACCTTTGCTCAAGAAAACAGCTCCCAGTACGTTTCCAAGCACAATTCAAAGTGTTGGTGCTGACCTTTATAAACGGCCTCAGCCCAGTATACCTGAAGGAGCGTCTCCACCCCCATCGTTCAGCCTGAACACTGAGGTTCAGCTCCGAGGGCCTTCTGGCGGTTCCCTCCCTGCAAGAAGTGAGGTTACAGGGAACCATGCAGAGGGCCTTCTCGGTAGTGGCACCCACCCTGTGGAACACCCTCCCATCAGATGTCAAGGAAATAAACAACTATCTGACTTTTAGAAGACATCTGAAGGCAACCCTGTTTAGGGAAGTTTTTAATGTTTAATATATTTTTTTTAATATTCTTTTGGGAGCCTCCCAGAGTGGCTGGGGAAACCCAGTCAGATGTGGTGTGTGTGTGTGTGTGTGTGTGTGTATAATTGCATTCAGAAGGTGACCTTCCGGTGGGCCCAGTGCTTCTAGAGAACAGACCCCAGAGAGAGATGGTATTTTAGATCAAGATTTGACCTTGGAAACACACCTCAGTGCTCTTCCTTCTTCAGAATTTTGATCAGCAGAAAGAACAGACCATCCTCGAACTTTGAGGACACCAGCTCCAAACCCAGCACACTCCACAGTTGCTTCCCCATGGCTGTAGACAAAGGATTCTAGAGCAAGTGGCTCCCCTTTTAGAGTGAAAGCCTAATTCATTGTGAGGGTGGAGCCAACAGCCTGAAGGAAGCCCAAACCCTATTTAAGGCTTAGTCTCTGTATGCAGCTTGCTGGAGCAACATGAAAGTTCTCTTTGCATGTGGGTGGGGGCATCATGAGGGGTGGCCCCCTTTCCATACCCATCCTAGAAGCTGACACTTTGTTGTACCTTGGAATTTAACTCTTTGCTGGCCTGCCTTTGAGGAATTTGAGTCTGGGCTGACCTAGCTCTGCTCAGCAGATCCTGGATATTGACTTGAGTAGTATTTTGCTCCAGGGATCCAGCTGGGACAGGCCTGGGCCTAGACCCCTTTCCCCAGCAGGGACCGCTGCCTGAAACAGAACAGCTGGCCAGGGCTGATTGGAGTTGAACAACATATTGTGAGCGACTAATTCCCTACTGCTTTTCTTAATTGTCTCTGAAAATAACATGGAAATAAGCACTAAGCACACTGTATTGTAGCTTTACATGGCTTTTCTGTTAGGTGAAAGTTCGAATATAGCACATAAACTAACAGGTAGGGCAACATTGGGGAAATGGAATCATCTGCCATGTGAATGCAGCCAAACAACCCAGATAGAGAACTGCCCTCTTTTAAGGTTGGGACACTTGGCCACCCAATTCTTGATTTCTTGCTGCTTCTTTTTAGCCGCAAAGCTGCATCAGGGCTGGAGAGCAGCCTGCTAATTGCCTCGTGGAGATATTGAACTGGTGGTGCATCTTTTTAAAACTCCAGCGAAGGACCTTGGGGGAGCAGAGCTGACCAGTGTGACTTGGGGATGGGAAGGGGAAAGAGATTGTTAAACAAGTAACGAAATAATAAATAGGTTCTGCCTGGACTGCTCAGGGGCCATTTGCCTTTGCTCATTCTGCTTGCTCAGAGCTTTCTTAATATGCCTGCTCCCGTTGGCTCAGGGGGCCAGCATTAATTATTGCTGAAGCACTGCCCTGCTTGTAATCTGTGGCTTTTATGGAACAATAGGTCAGCACTCAACAAGCTGGGCTGTGCCAGTTAACAGGCTACACACACACACACACACACACACACACACAGACACACTTACGTTGAACCCCAGAGCCTTCAAGGCTTGGCATCCTGAGGTCTTAGGCAATAGAAGATGGTGTGTGTGTGTGTGTACACAATATGATCACTGCATGGAACAACATAGCCCGGCTGCTGAACTCCAACAGCTTGTGGGAAGAGGGCTTTGATGGATTTGGGAATGACTTTATTCTGCAAGGCTGAGGATCAGCCATAAAACCTTCCACCTTGCAGATTGCTACAGGCATTATCCCCCTCCTTAAAAAAAGTTGCTGTCATTTCTTTATTGGTAATGTTCTTAAATGCATTAAAAAATGCTCTTGCGAGGAAGCTTCCCATTGCAGTGAGCAGCACTCAGCAGCACCTCATGGTATGGGAGATCTTTTCTGATTTTATGCTTTACATATTCTACGAAAAGCCATACAGCAATTACCTATGCCAGAGATCCTTGAGAGTCACAGTCAGAGTAGATCAGTCTTCCCCAACCTGCTACCCTCCAGTTGTCTTGGGCTACAGCTGCCACCTTACCTGATTGTTGACCACAGTGGGAGGGTCTGATGTGAGCTGTAGCCCAACAATAAAAATCTGCAGTGTGCATGGAGTAGATAGACCAAAGGCAGCTTCCTAGGTTTAGTAGCCATTGATAGACAGCCTCCATGCAATTGTATGCTCTATTTGAAAGCTGGTGCCATTGCCACGCCTTTTGGCACCTCCTTCCTCCAATTTGAATTTGAGAGCTCCCAGATATGCAGTGCGCACACAGATACGGTTCATGCACACACCCTCTCAAAACATGCACTGATTTACTGAAATGGCATTATAAAATGACCACCATAACCTCTGGGAGGGGGGTGCCGAGATAACATTAGGCTTCCATGCAGAGGGATAAGCACACATTCTCAAACTCTGTAAAGCTCATTGCAAATTTAAAGCTCTGCATCGATGCTTAGTAGTGGGCCCCGAGCCTCATTTCAGCAAAGTGCTAGAATGCAGCAACATTGTCTGCTCTTTGCTCGTTTTGTTTTGGGTTTGGTCCAGCTCTCTAGGTGAGTCAGATCAAAAAGATGCTCTCAAACCATCTCATCTGTGTTGCCTGAGCAGCCTGGGGCCGAGATTGGGAAGGTGAGAATCAGAAAGGCAGTCTGTAAGGTTCTGTAGAGATGACACATTCTGGAATAAAATACAGTCCCCTAAAATATGAGACATCTGTCAGCCCTACCTTCATCCATTAAAGGCTCTGTATCCCATTTAACAAGACCTTTGGGTGGTTGGTGCTTTCAGCCCATTAAATGTCGTCCTGTCCTGTAAAATTCTCCAGATGGAGCACCACTGAAATGATCCTAGAAGAAGTGAGACCAGTCAACATGCATGGATTTCAGTAGCTGGCTAGCATGTTGATAGGTGTGGCCTATCAGTTGGGACAGGGAAGGGAAATGTGCTTCAAAACAACAATGCCTGCCTGCTAATATCAGTTGCTGCTTTGCATGATGCAAAACCATCCAATTACAAAGTGGTTGAGGCAGCATTGCTGCATAGTGATGTAGCAAAAAGTGTATCAGGCTGGCAGAAGTAGAGAACTGCACAGTCCTCTGTGCAAACTTAAGTCCTGCTAGTTCCATTTGCATGCAGTGATTAGCCAAAGCATGGCTAAGCGTGTATGAGTTAGCAGGCAGGTATTCACAGCAAAAAATAATCACTTCTTTGCTCTTCCCCTGGCCAGCCTGCTGCTGTGCTGTCTGGATCTAAGCTGTGTTTTGAGCTAGCTTTATGTCTGAACCTGGCCTTGTGATTTCTCACCCCTGGACATGCTACAAGAGGTAACCTAAGGCCGCATCCACACTATGAAGCAGTGCCATTCCCCTTTAAGCAGAAATAGCTTGCCCAAAAGAATCCTGGGATCTGTTGTAGTGTGTTAAAGTGCTGAGAGTTGTTAGGAGACCACTGTTTCTCTCACAGAGCTCTGTGAGGGGAATAGGAATCTCCTAAAGCAGGCAATAGGCAAACTCGGCCCTTCAGATGTTTTGGGACTACAACTCCCATCATCCCTGACCACTGATCCTGTTAGCTAGGGATGGTGGGAGTTGTAGTCCCAAAACATCTGGAGGGCCAAGTTTGCCTATGCCTGTCCTAAAGACTCCCTGCACCGTTAAAACAATGGCAGTTCCCAGGACTCTCTGGGGAAAGCCATGACTGTTACAGTGGCACAATGGTGCTTTAAATATACAGTACTATGTAGGTAATGCCTGAGAACAAACATTTTCTGCAACTTGTGGTTTATACCTAACCACGCTTTGACCTAGTGTTATGGGGGAGCTGGGCTACTATGTTCAGTGGGACTTATTCCATAGCAAGTGTCTTTTATATAGCAGTCCAAACAATTTGCATTATATATGTGCCAGATATAGACTACCTGTATTTTACTCTCCCCTGGATCCCCCCACCCCACATCTTGTGACCTTACAACACCCACCCCTTTAATCAGTGTTTAGCCTTGCTGAATCCTTTTTTGATTTTAAATATTTCGATGAATCTAGAACCTGATGGGACTCCTGGGTTTTTTACAAGTTTCATACTAGCAGGGGAAACTTAAATTTGGGGAAACGGGGTGGGAGAGCAAGGAGAGCATTTGCAAATACTTCTTTTGTCCAAGTTGTTATTTTCTGTTCTGTCAGTGGTGACAGGTGAGGTGGCTTTGCTAATTGAAGTGATAAAAGAAGTTGGGATGAGCCATGCAAGGAAATAATTATGAAGCGCTGGCATCACACTGAGATGCCCTTAACTGGCATGCTGATGGCTCTGACACTCTCCACTGCCACTGCCACCTCCCCATGTAAAGGCAACAGTTCCCCACATCAGAACGTAAGGGGCTTGCTGGATCAGGCCAAAGGCCCATTTAGTCCTGCACCCTGTTTTCACAGTGGCAACCCAGATGCCTTTAGGAAGCCCACAAGTTGGGAGTGTGTGCAACAGCACTCTTCCCATTTGTAGTTCCTTACAACCGGTATTCAGAGCCACTCAGCTTCCAGCAGTAGATCTCAGGTGGAGACTGGGCAGCCATCTGTTGGAGGTGCTCTAAATCTGGATTTCCTACATTTGAGCTAGATGACCTACAAGTTCTCCTTCAGCTCTTTGAAACGAGAGCTGTAAGGCAGGATGGATTTCAACGGTGGAAATACCTATCGATTGTGTCCTTTGTGTGCTTTCTCTGATGTTTTCTGTGTCCTCTTAAGATTTGTTTTGTGTCTCTCTTTCTGGGAAAAATATGCTGTCCTCCATCCCAATGTTTCTTTTTGTCTCTATCCCACAGCTGGCTGTACTTTTGAAGAAGACGGGGACTTAAACCAGTGTGAGTATAGCCAAGGTGTTGAGGATGACTTTGATTGGCAGCTGACCCGGAGCTACCTCATGCCCCACCTGACATCTGATCTTCCTCATGGTGAGTTGGAACAAGAAAGAGTCTTGTGGCATTTTGTAGACTAAGAAATGCATTTAGCACCAGCTTTCATGAACCATAGTCCATTTGTTCAGTTGACCAACTAAATGTGTATGTGTTAACAACAACAACAACAACAACAACAACAACAACAACAACAACAGCAACAACAGCATTACTTATACCCAGCCTATCTGACTGGGTCGCTCCAGCTACTCTGGGTGGCTTTCAAAAGAAAATACAAAAAACAATGAAATGTATATACACATACACACCTGAATACCAAGGGAAGAAGAGGGAAAGTATTATTTTACAAAGGAAGGTCAAGGGATTCTCCAATAAGTATGAATAGGTCTATCACAGCAAACAAACACATAGGAAGATGCCTTTGTCAGACTATGTTGGCAGTTGTTTTCCAAAATATCTGAAGGGCACCGGAGTGGGGAAGACTGAATCATAACCTGGTTAGAAGGAACAGGTCTTATGCTCTATTCTAATATACATATATAGTTTTTGACAAGCATCTGGAGCAATTTGCTGCTGCATTAAAGTTTGCAGATGATGTAAAGATATGAGAGATTGGTGATGAATAATGAAGAGGACTTGGCAGTCATGTGCAAAGCTCCATGGATTGCTTGGTAAGCTTAGATAGTTCCAACAATACATGCATTAAGGTTTGAAAAACACCAAGGTCATACATCTAGGAATGACAATGCAGGTAATTTCTGGGGTTGGATGGAAACCATGTCTTAAAAAGCAGAGCTGCTCTGGAAGCGACTTAATGGTCATCAGGATTTGACCTTTACACAGTTGGGTATTTTAACATCACACCAAGCAATTATTCTCCCCAGCTAGCAATTAGTTTCTTCTCTACATGAAATGCCTTGTTCTATTCCATAATGGCTGTATTTGGAGAATAACCTTTGTAGTCTTCTGCATAAGGAGCAAAGGATGTTGTCATATATTGTGGCTGGGTCAGATTATTTGTTCATCTAGCCTAACGTGGTCTACTTTTCTTGTCTACATTTTAAGAAGTTCTACAGAGACTTAGACAGAAGTGGGATCTTTAAGTGAATCTGTTCAGCCAGACTTAAGGGATGGGCAGGCTTATTTTTGGTGCCGATGCTCCTTTGGTCATATAAGTCCTGACCATTAATTGCAGCATGGACATCTGTAGCTAGTTTTTCAAATGATTTGCAAGGCATCTCTCTATTGAAATTGTACAGTAAAATATGGGAAATGGTCTTCACAGAGAATCTAATCCAACAACCTCACATGAGTAAAGGCCAAAAGAAGAATTATGTATTCACAGCAGACTTAATGCAGCACATAGGTAGACTATGGAACTCACTCCCACAAGAGGCAGTTAACGCCACCAACCTAGATGTCTTTAAGAGAGGATTAGGCAAATTCATGGAGGTGATGGGCTATTGATGGTGAGTAGCCATGATGGTTATGATCTGCCTCCACAGCTGGAGGTAGTAATGATTCAGAAAACCAGTTGTTGGAAACCATAGGAGGGGAGAATGTGCTATTGTGCCCAAGTCCTGTTTGCAGGTTTCCCATGTGTATCTGGTTGGCCAGTGTGAGAATGGGATGCTGGACTGGATCGGTTGTTGGGCTGATCTGGCAGGCTTTCCTTATATTCTCAGGTTCTTACAACTGATGAAGTTTCGTAATGTATACAGACAAAACCGAAAATTCGAAACCCGTGCTGAAAGTCTTGAAGAACTTATGGATTGTGTAATACTGTGTTAAATTTGAATAGTGTGTGTGAACTTAACTCTCTTCTCTAATATTGAATAATTACTTGTGTCTCAGTGAGAAACAATCTGCAGTTTATTGTTGCAATGGTTTGTCTTCATTGTTATTTTATTTTCCGACCCTGGCACTGTTGCTTGAATGTTGCTTATTTATTAATAGTCTTTATATGCTGCTTTCATCCCTAACTCCATCCACTTGAATTGGGCCCGAAAGCATACCTGACAGCCCAGAACAGCTGACATAAGCCAGACTGAGTTTCTTGCATTGAGTCAAGGGTTGGACTGGATGACCTATGAGGGACTTTCCTACTCTAAAATTCTGTGCTTCTTATGTGTGTGCTCCCATCTCCCAAGATCTATAAGGAAATGGTGAGCTGCTTTCTGCATCGATTTATCTTCAGGAGTGGCCCCATGTAGAGAGTGTGCTAGCCATCAGTCTTGAGGGTTAACGAAAGCATATATCAGCATAGTGGAATAGCACACTAAATAACACAACGGAAATGTTGAGTACACGGTGCTCACTGCCATTGTCATGTGGATTTGGCACGCACGAGCTATTGTGGGGGAAAGCAAAATGACAGTCCAAAGTAAGCAAATGAGTAATTTTCAGCAAAGGGGCTCCAGTCATTGTGCGATGGATGGTTTCCACAGCTGTAAATCCAGCAGCCTTATACTTTCTCCATTATTTTCATGAGATAAGACATCTGACCCAAGAAATGGAACCAAGGACAGCCGAGGATGATAAATTGCATCTCCAGTGATATACCTTTATCACTATAGAAGGCTTTTAACCTGCCTTTTATCTGGGGGGTTCAGACCATGCTAAATGTGCCATTTACAGAAACTTCTGCTCATCCATAGCTGCTAAGTGCCTGTCTAGATACAAAGGTTTTGCTTTCACTGAAGAAGCGGTATTAGGTGATACATAAATGACAACAAGTGGGTGATGTCACCAATCTGCATTTTACGGAAAGTCCGCATTGCAGAATTTTCTTGCTTCTGATTAGCCATGGGTGGCTTCCCTCCCAAGATTAATTTGGAATTGGCTCGGCCATTAAGAGCATCACTGGAAAACTCTTGCATGGGGGCGGGACACACACACACACAACTTTTCTACCATTCTCTAAATGGACTTGCAGTGTTGGCATCCGAGTTGGCATTGTTGGGCAACAGCTGAGGCCTATGCCCCTGCAGGGAGCCCAGTGCCAGCCTTCCCGCTCTGCTGCTGCAACGATTCAGGGTTGCAGCCTGTGAACCTGCCCCTCTCCAAGTGAGTGAGCAGCAACAGGGGCAAATAGAAGGAAGAGCAGCAGCAGCCTCTGCTCGTCTTGGCCTCTCCTTTTGGATGGTGTCATGTCCTTTGCCTTAGGGTCCCTGTGTTGGCCCGTGGAGCACTCTTGATTCAGATAACAACAACAACAACAACAACAACAACAACAACAACAACAACAACAACTTATTTATACTCCACCCATCTGGCTGAGTTTCCTCAGCCACTCTGGGAGGCTCCCAATCAAATGTTAAAAACAAAGCAGCATTAAATATTAAAAACTTCTCTAAACAGGGCTGCCTTCAGATGTCTTTTAAAAATAGGATAGCTATTTCCTTGACATCTGATGGGAGGGCGTTCCACAGGGTGGGTGCCACTACTAAGAAGGCCCTCTGTCTGGTTCCCTGTAACCTCACTTCTCACAATGAGGGAACCGCCAGAAGACCCTCGGCGCTGGGTCTCAGTGTCTGGGTGGAACAATGGGTGTGGAGACGCTCCTTCAGGTATACAGGACCGAGGCCGTTTAGGGCTTTAAAGGTCAGCACCAACACTTTGAATTGTGCTCGGAAACGTACTGGGAGCCAATGCAGATCTCTCAGGACCGGTGTTATATGGTTCCAGTGGCCACTCCCAGTCACCAGTCTAGCTGCCGCATTCTGGATTAATCGCAGTTTCTGGGTCACCTTCAAAGATGATGCCTCAGTCACCCCAGTCGAGAGGGAGTCCTTGGCTGTAGCTTCTACCCTGTTTTGGCCTAAAGTTGTGACTTTCCTGTCGGTTTGAAGAGGACTTTCCTGTGGGCTTTCTTGTTCCACAACCACATGGAAGCATGAAACTGCACAATAGCCTACAAGCCCTTTAAAGAGGGACTACAGATCTCCCTAGGGCATGGAACCACTTGAACTGAGCCCCCCTGCCAGCATTCTTAAGCCCTCATATGAGTCTAGTCCCTGATCTGGTCAGTCAGAGATACTGCTTTTGAATTGCTTGAAACCGTCAGAGGGGTCCTGTGCTTGGGTCCTGCTTGTGGGCATCTAATTGCCCCCTGTGAGAATAGGATGCTGGACCAGAGAGGCCATTGGCTTCTTATGTCCCTTTCCTCCCTATTTCAGCCCGCAGGGTTCACTGGGAGGTCTCCAAGGTGCTGATTTGCCTTGTCTTGCCTCTGACCCAGATGAAGCTCTGGTAATGATTACTGCTTCCCATGATGGTGAAAACCCCAGTCCAATAAGATAGGTGGCAGTGTGGCTAGGGTACAGAGAGACAGGGTAAGTGAATGGGTATCAACTGCAGTGATGAGGAGGCGGTGAGGCTATTCAGGGAGGCCTCCTCCAGGCAATTTTGCCCAAACCCCCTTCAAAGCATAACGCTCGCACTGGCAAGGCTGCTTGAACATTACTTTATTTAATAACAGCCTTGATATGTCACTCAGTATCACTGCTCTCTGGGCAGCTTACATTAAAACAGCAATATTCAGAAAACAACCAAAAGAGAATATTAATTGCTGGATTAAAGTAAGAATCAGCCTAGTATTTATTTATTTTCTAGTAACAGTGTAAAACATCATAGAAAAAGCACCCAGCATCAGTAAAAATATACAGTCCATCTGTGATAAGCGAGTTTCTCCAGAGAGGGCATTATATAACAGAGGTCCCATCTGAGCCATACATTTAAAGTTGCATACCATTTCAAACAGTCATGGCAGAATTTTGGGAGCTGTAGTCCAGCAACATCATTATATTCCCATGATATTCTCGTGAGGAAGCTGGTAAAATGTGGGTTGAACGAGGTAACTGTTAAGGTAGGTTTGTAGATGACTGACTGACCAAACCCAAAGAGTACTCATTAATGGTTCCTCGTCATCCTGTTAAAAAGTGGCAAGTGGGTGCTGCAGGGTTCTGTCCTGGGCCTGTTTTAGTTTAACATTTTTATAAATGACTTGGATGAAAGAATTGAGGGGATGCTCATCAAATTTGCAGATAACACCAAACTGGGAGGGTAGCTAATGCTCTTAGCTGTCAACCTTTCCCTTTTTTTAGGGAAATTCCCTTATTCTGAATAGGATTCTTCGCAAGAAAAGTGGTACAGTGGTAACTCGGGTTACATGTGCTTCAGGTTACATACACTTCAGGTTACATACGCTTCAGGTTACAGACTCCGCTAACCCAGAAATAGTACCTCGGGTTAAGAACTTTGCTTCAGGATGAGAACAGAAATCATGCTCCCTGCAGCAGCAGGAGGCCCCATTAGCTAAAGTGGTGCTTCAGGTTAAGAACAGTTTCAGCTTAAGAACAGACCTCCAGAACGAATTAAGTACTTAACCCTAGGTACCACTGTAATGCTATTCCAGGCTGCATCAACAGAAGTATAGTGTGCAGATCAAGGGAAGTAATAGTACCATTCTATTCCGCCTTAGTCAGACCACACTTGGAATACTGTGTCCAGTTCTGGGCACCACAATTTAAGAAGGTTGTTGAGAAGCTGGAAGGTGTGCAGAGGAGGGCAACCAAGATGATCCAGGGTCTGGAAACTAAGCCTTATGAGGAACACTTGAAGGAGCTCCTGGAAAAGAGGAGACTGAGAGGAGATCTGATAGCCATCTTCAGATATCTTAAGGGCCGTCACATGGAGGAGGGAGCATGCTTGTTTTCTCCTTCTCTGGAGGGTAGGGTTCAAACCAATGGCTTCAAGTTGCAAGAAAGGAGATTCCGACTAAACTTTCTGACAGTAAGAGCTGCTTGGCAGTGGAACAGACTCCCACGAGAGCTGGTCCTTGGTGGTTTTTAAGCAGAGGTTGTATGGTCATCTGTCATGGATGCTTTAGCTCAAATTCCTTCATTGCAAGGGGTTGGACTAGATAACCCTTGGGGTCCCTTCCAACTCTTAAGATTCTATGATTAGCCTCTCAGAGCTACAATTTTTGGAGCAGATTAATAATTATCCCCTCTTCCCAGGCAATTCTAGGAATTGTAGCTTTGTAGCTGATGGGAGCTGTAGTCCAGCAACATCATCCAAATAAAGATATTCTAAGAGACAAGGCGGTATCCTCCCCACCACAAACACGCCAAATCCCTTGCAGTGAAAAGGATGCTTGATTTGTAATGCATCCAAGCATTACCAGTGGGGCAGATTTCACATTCAAAGCTGGGTAATTACCAACCTTGGGCAACGTAAGTGCTTGAAAATGTTGAGATGAACTGGTTACAACACCTGCTTCCTAGCTCAGCCCAGCAGCAGAGCAGTGCTTCCTCTGCTTCTTCCTGAGGCTGCCCACCTGATGCTTCTGCAAGTCAGCTGACTTGTGCTACATCAAAGGATGCTTTGGCAAAGCAGCCGCCCATGTGGCTGTGTCTACTCGAGAACAGGGGAACAGGAAGCAACTCCCCAAGCATTCAATAGGTTCAGATTCATTCATTTCTAGTCACTGGACCATTACAAAACAGAATTTATGAAAGTGTAAGGCAGCATAGCAGATGCAGACATTAGCCTGGACACAAATGACAACACAAACAAATTTAGAATGCCGAGTTTCCTTGGCAGATCGTAACTTGCCCCTTAAAAAAAAAGGAGATTATTACCCGTAACAAATATGAAAATGATTAAAATGAAATAAAATATGTTATGCAAGTTAAAAAATAAATTATGTAAAACCAGAATAAACTTAAAATCCGGACGCTTCCTGGCAAAACACAGCATTTTATCATTGAGCATTAAATATGAATTCATATCTATTATCCAGCTGGGTCCCAAATGAATATAAAATGAACCTCAATACACATGTGAGATTGCAGACATTCAGAAGTGTCATGTCAGAGGCCCAGTGATAATCTAACTTCACTTGTGAATGCCTCCTCAGAAACTCCACGTCTAGGTTTCTGTCTAGGCTGGGACTTTGCCTTTGAAACAATGGTTTTTGCTGGCTCTGGGTATCAGTTTGTTCTCTGCCCTTGAGCTCTCCTTCCTAGTTTCAACTCTCAGCTCTGACTCCTGTCTGGTTGCTGTGTACCACTCAGTGATTTCTCAGCAAGCCACCACAGGACTCCAAAGTACAGAACCCAAGTGGCCTTAATTTTTCAAATAAGGTCAACCTTCCATTTTGATCCATGAAATCAAAATATACACAGAGCACAAACTTGTTGTAAAATAGCTGTTTATCCCCATCTGAATTGTTGACAAGATAATTGTTTTGGGTTCTTCTCTCCCCCCCCCCCCGAGTTTTAAAGTAATTATGGAGCACCACAGGAATTTGAATTTCACATGCAAAAAATGGCCAATATTTCTTAAAGAGATGCTGGCAGGATCTAAATATTGCCTTCTCAATGATATCTAGCACTGCTTATAATGCAAGGCGTGAGTGTCTTGAGATAGTGCCAACTGGAATCATTGCCACAAAATACCTTAAACATATTTTCTCTGTGTTAGCATCTTAATAACTCTGTAAGCTGGTGGAAAGGGCACTTTGGCTCGGAAACCAGTAAATAAATACTCCTCCTCCTAATAATTTTAAAAGACAGGTCTGGATTGAAATGACTACAGATTTTGGCTTAAACTGGAATTCCAGACAAAAGGCCACACAACCTAGTTTTGTTAATATGCTTAGAAATTGAAAAGAGAATGGGAATTCTATCGTTAGCCCATTTCTGGCTCTGAGCTGGAGCCCATAGAAGTAAATATTCTGTCTAGGTGTAACAAGCTTCTGGTTCAGCACCAAATAGTCAGGACCACGGAGAGCTCCTTCCAAAGCAAGCTTCAGATAGTTTTATTGATTTTATTGTCTTATCTTTTTGGAAACCACTTTGAGGTTCTTAATATATATATATATATAATCAAGTGGTGTATAATTTTTACTAAACAAACAAACAAACAAACAAACAAACAAACAAACAAACAGCTCCCTGACCAGAAATATCACCAGTCTGAAACTTCAGAGATCTGTTGTTAGTCAGCATGGATGATATTCAGCTGCACAGACCAATGCTTTGATTCAGTATAGAGCAGCTTTCTATGCTTCTACCTTAAGATTAATTGCCTGTGGATGTTTACACAAATAACTCTGGCACACCTGGACTTCACCTGTGCTTTTTGTATCCTGCACAAAGACAATGAAATAAAGATTTTGGGAAAGCAACCAGATGCCCATTGTAGCCAATGCACATTTTGTGTTCCATTTTGGAGACCTTTTCAAATAAAGCTGATCCAAGACCGCATGGGTGAAACCTCCTTCCATCTCTTCCTTCTGTGAGTGTTTTTGGCTTGCCATAATATCCCTCTCCTTATGACTCTCCCCTCCTTGGTGGTCTTGCTCAGCTGCAAAGTCTGCATTTTAGGAGCATTCCATTCCAGGCCATGGAAGTCACCGTCATTTCCCCTCTCAAACTTTGAGCACTGGGGAAGAAAACCAAAACACAAAACTGGGGTGTTGTGTCATTGAAGATCATTGGGGTTTTGTTAGTGCTTGGGCAAAATGCTCCATCAGTTTCATGCAGCCAGCTTTTCCGTCGCTTGGAGAGACCATGGATTTCTGTGGTTTGCTTTTGGGGTTTATCCTCATTTCCCGCCTCTTGGTTTGTTTGCTGAGAGTGGACAAGGAAGGTTGGAGGCCACTGCTGCAGCTTTATCAGTCCTCTCCAGTCTATCTCAGTCATTAGGTAGATGAATAATATTTCACATTGCTGTGGCCTCTCTCGGGAGCACTTTGCATCGGAGACTCGTGGTCTTAGATTAAAATGAGTTTTTATTGGATATCTGCCAATTCCAGAGAGCACTGAATTTATTTGAACAGAGATTGGCTGCTAGCCATCTCTCCCACAGCTTCCTTTGACATATTCTTTTATTTTTTCACAGGGTAGGGTGTGAGGGGGAGAGGGAGGTTCTGTTCAGTTTGTGTTTCCTTCTCTCTCTCCACTTCATAAAGATATTTCTCTTTCTGACTTTAACTCTTGCTCACTCAGTCTCCCCTCCTGACTTTAAAGGGGTGATTTATAAGAGGCTACATTTTCATACACAGAACATAAAGCAGGCCTTTGTAGAGAAAGAAGCCCCTCAGCCCTCAACCCATGTGTGTTGTAAGCCAAAAGTTCTTACAGGGAACAGAGAAGTGAAGGGAAAAGTAAGCAGACCGGTTCAGGTCTGATGTAAATGAGATGTTGGACATGTGTGAAGCACATTCCAATACTTCCACAATGCCAATAATGCCAATTAAAGAGCTCCCAATCCATGGGCTGGCTTTGGGATTTTTGGCATGAGCACAATGTAGCCTGGATGGCAGCCAGGATGGCATGCAAAATATGCACGTAAAGAGGATGACAAGTATGGTGCCAGCCCCCTGGCAGCCCCATAGTAAGCTTACCAGGTGGTGGTAGGGAGCTATTTTATTTTATCTGTTTTATTGTCCTGGCAGGCACACTCTGAACCACACCTTAAACTCCTGTAAGAACACAGGAAGCTACTGCATACTGTGCCATCTCAGTATCCCTGAGGCTGACCACCAGCAGCTTCCTTAGATGATATAATAATAATAATAATAATAATAATAATAATAATAATAATAATAATAATTTATACCCCACCCATCTGGCTGGGTTTCCCTAGCCACTCTGGGCAGCTTCCAACAAAATATTAAAATGCAGTAGTCCATCAAACATTAAAAACTTCCCTAAACAGGGCTGCCTTCAGATGTCTTCTAAAAGTCTGGTAGTTGTTGTTCTCTTTGACATCTGATGGGAGGGTGTTCCACAGGGTGGGTGCCACTACTGAGAAGGCCCTCTGCCTGGTTCCCTGTAACTTGGCTTCACGCAGTGAGGGAACCGCCAGAAGGCCCTCGGCGCTGGACCTCTATGTCCGGGCAGAACGATGGGGGTGGAGACGCTCCTTCAGGTTACTGGACCGAGGCCATTTTAGGGATTTAAAGGTCAGCACCAACACTTCGAATTGTGCTCAGAAATGTACTGGGAGCCAATGTAGGTCTTTCAAGACTGGTGTTATGTGGTCTTGGAGGCCGCTCCCAGACACCAGTCTAGCTGCCGCATTCTGGATTAGTTGTAGTTTCCGGGTCACCTTCAAAGAGCGCATTGCAGTAGTCCAAGTGGGAGATAACCAGAGCATGCACCACTCTGGCAAGACAGTCTGCGGGCAGGTAGGGTCTCTGCCCGCGTACCAGATGGAGCTGGTAGACAGAATTGACCTATGCCTCCATGGACAGCTGCGACTCCAAAATGACTCCCAGGCTGCACACCTGGTCCTTCAGGGGCACAGTTACCCCATTCAGGACCAGGGAGTCCTCCACACCTGCCTGCTTCCTGTCCCCCCAAAACAATACTTGTCAGGATTCAGCCTCAATCTGTTAGTCAGCATCCATCCTCCAACCAAGATGGGATCTCATATCGCTGCCCTACCAGGAGATTGAACCTAGGACCTTTTACTTACTTACATACATTATTTTATCTGCATGCTGCCATTCCATAGTCAAAACCATGCTCATGGTGGATAATAACATGAACAAATTGCATAATTACAAACATAACCAAAGTAGTCATAAGCAGTAAATGGAATTGGCATGACCCCTCCTGGGGCCTGTGGAAACCCCAAAATTCCCAACTACGCTGGGAGGTGATGTATGGCTTAAGAAATCATCCTGTAGGTTATGTGTCATCATAGATTATGTGTTCTAACACATCATCTGAACTGCACCTCAGTTCTAACTTGTCCCATGTCTTTATATATTTTTCCCACCTTTTCCCCAGAATCGGGATTCAAAGCAGCTCACAAAATTTAAAACCAATACAGATAAAAGGTTATTGTTAAAAAGTAATTAAACTATTTTTTAAACAATATATATATGCATGCAGATAGTAAAAAGAAAACCCCCAGTGTGGCACACTATTCAGGGCCCTTTCCTTAAAAACAGCAAGTTCCCAAAAGCCTGTTGAAACAAAATGGTCTTCACCTGCTGGCAGCAAGGAGGGAGCCAGTCTAGACTCTCTAGGATGGAAGTTGCCAAGTTCTGGGAGCATCAACTGAGAAGGCCCTCCCTCGCATCCCCGCCAAATGTGCCTGTGAGGCTGGTGGACCTGGGAGAAGGACCTCGCCAGAAGAACTTGAAGTCTGGGTAGAATCACATGAGAGAATATGGTCCTTCAGGTAGCCTGGACCTGAGCCATATAGGGCTTTATAGCTCATAGCAGCACTTTGAACTGTGTGCAGAGAGAGTGGAGCAGATGTAATTAGGGTATCATGTATTCACTGTAACTTGTTAAGTCTCAGTGAGATGCTGGGTACTCTGTAAGCGATGCATTCCTTCTAATATTAAAACCAAACACTCCTGCTCTGTCGCAGAGAACTAGGATACAGAGGTGGGAAAAAGAGGCATTATTTAGCTAGAAGTGTTCATTATGGCAAACCGACCAAAATCACAGCCACAATAACACCAATTATTGTTATTTCTTTAAACAAGAAGCTGACAGCTAGCATTCATAGCAGCTCTAAGTGATATCAACAACATTCAGATATCTTGCCACCTGTTCTGTAATCAATGTATTGATCCCCCCTCCCCCCGGAAGATGCTCAGGAGGGTCTCTAAAGATTGATAAAGAAGCCATCTCATAAGAGGGTGAATTATGTCTTCTCTGGGACCCCTAATAAAAACTTCACTAAAAGAACTCATCTTGAAAGGGTGTTCTACCAAAGCTGGCAAAAATCTTTGAAGGTGAAACAATAAAATGGGTCAATAATAGCCAAGAGCTGTCTCAATCCTGCTATTTAGCAGGGTGAAGCAACCTCTTTCAGGCGGCACCACATGGGGGAGGACAGATGAGGGCAGGAATTTATGTCCAAATGGTGCAGCAGCACTTTTTAAAGTGCTGGCTCAAGTTGCGGTGGAGAGTGCATCATTTGGGCTCTGGTTCAGACAGTAAAATCTCTTGAGCTGTCACTGACCAAGACCCCTATATCTAGAAACTTGAGAGTGGAAATTCAAGGAAGTCCTGTTATTCTTCATTACTGCTCCACTCTCCCTTGGTAGTCCAGGGAGGGGAAACCTAAAGGTGATTCTGTTCTACAGTTCCCATCATCCAACATCCCAGAGGTCCACGTGTTTCCCTGTCCCTGCTTTTGGCATTTGATTGTGGCCTCTGTTGTGTACAGGCATTAGGAAAGCACATCGCTAGTAGCTGGTAGTGAATCCAAATGTGCTTTGAGCAACTTAGAAATCACAGAGTAATTATTTCTATTTAATGCCACCTCACATAAGGTTGTTTCTTGGATCGCTTCAACATATCTTGATAGCAAGAATGAGATTGAATGTTGAGAAGAGAAGAAGAAGAAGAAGAAGAAGAAGAAGAAGAAGAAGAAGAAGAAGAAGAAGAGTTTGGATTTGATATCCTGCTTTATCACTACCCTAAGGAGTCTCAAAGCAGCTAGCAATCTCCTTTCCCCTCCTCCCCCACAACAAACACTCTGTGAGGTGAGTGGGGCTGAGAGACTTCAAAGAAGTGTGACTAGCCCAAGGTCACCCAGCAGCTGCATGTGGAGGAGTGGGGATGCGAACCCGGTTCACCAGATTACGAGTCTACCGCTCTTAACCACTATACCACACTGGCTCTGACAACCCCCAAAACTACAGTGCTTTCAGCAAGCTGTGCACATTCATCTGGGGGTTTCAACAGTCCCCACCCCCACCCCATCCAGCTGCAATTCTCATTCTTTAGTGTTGCAATATTTGTCATTTGGCACCACTTTGTTTAAAGGATTGTTTCCACTGAACTTCTAAGTTTAATCTCCAAATCCTGCAACTTGTCCACATTTAACCCTCTGCTGGGTGAGGAACGTCAATGCTGCAGACCTGGTTAGCAAATGGTCTACCTTTCATTGCCATGGCGGTGGAGCATCCATCTCCAAGCTCATTTTGCAAGGGCAAGACAATCTGGATTCAGGGCAGCATGTGGAATGAAAACAGCATTACTAGTGCTTGATGGATGGCTCGCAGGCTCCATGCTTTATGCTGCTTGACCCCTTTACATTATGAAGCAGAATCAATGACATGATTCCAGTGTTTCGAGAGAGAAATGTCAGAGCTTTATTGATTCAATACTTTTAATTTTCTGAAGTGACTCGAACCCGAGGGCCACATCTCTCTTCTTTAAAAAAACACCTAACAAAGATCGGTCCTCTCTATCTTCTTCAGTGGTTAGATGCAATTATAGCTTAGATGCCATCGCTCCCTGTAAACGAGAACTGGCGCAGTCAGTGCAGACAGAAATGGATCCAAAATGAGACTGCTGAGAAACAAGAGGGAGATATCAGGATGCTGGTAGAACCATCAACGTTTGCAGTAGTACGAATATAAATGCAGTACACCTACCCCTCAAAAAAACGCAGCCCAATAAGGGCTGAACATGCTTTGTATGAAATATTGAATGTTAGTGGAAAAGATGAAATGGAAAACAGTTTTGGTGGAGCAGATGGAATGGAATATCCCAAAGGAGGGCATGGCTGGCTGAGGTCCTGAAGTGGAGCAGTCCTGTTAGAATGTGCAACATTTTGTTGCAGGTCTCACTTGCTTCGAAGACCTGATTGACCAGAGAGATCAGTGAATTGACAGCTTCTTTGAGTTCAAATAACAATATGAAATGTATGTGAGACAGGAAAGAGTGTGTGACTTTGAGACCCTGGGGGATTTATTATTATTATTATTGTTTGATATTTTCTGTGTGTTGACTGTGCCCTAGTAGTCCTGGGGGACCTGCCCTTTATGCTTAGCTGTGCTTTGAAGTCATGATAGTCAAGTGCCCACCCACCTGTTAAATTTGAGCCTCTGGGGTGGGGTGATAGGTTTCTGACCCACCCATTGGTTCCCAGCCATTGAGGTAGGCAAATGGAGTTTGGCAAAGAAAGACCAGGCATCCCAGTTTGCTTAAGTAGAAACCCTTGAATGAACAGGGTCCTCTTACTAGTTGCTACTGAGCCTTGGATCTCATAGGATCAAAATGTTACCCAGCTTTTTGCAATGACATTATTGCAGCCTACTGGATATAGAATGAGCAAATCTTTCTCTCCCCCCCTAATCCATGTCACCTTCTCATTCCCGCTCTCCATATAATCTCATTTCGTTCAGTTTCCACATTAATCTGTGAATTTAGAGCCCCCTAAAAATTCATTTCAAAATACATACATTTTCTCTCAAAAGCTGGTATTTTCTGAGAAGCATAAAGTGCTTAGAGCTGTGTCTCAACAGCTAGAGACAGAGGGAGGCCAGTAGTTAGCAAAATTCTTATCTGCACATGAATCTGGAAGGTGTAGATGAGGTCATTTGGAACAGAAATTCTTGATGGTCAAATTCCTCAATCATTCTAAAATCCTTGGGGCTGTGAATGCATGGAAGACTTTGAAGGAGTTTCCCACTAACCCATATTTTCTTTACAGTATTGTAAAATGTTTCTTAAGCACAGCTCTGTAGAGTCTGCAGGAGCTTCCTTGTATCTTTGCTCATCCATCTGTGAATTTTCTTCTTCAGTTGGCAGCTGCAAGACTAGATTCCTAGATAGATAAATGGCCACGGGGGAGAAAAAATGACTTGTCTCTGGAGAGAAAGGCATTAGCTAATTGAGTGACAAGGTGCAGGTGCTGGGTTGTAGGGGGGCAGGCAAAGTTCCTCCCAAGGGCAGAGGGAGGGAGAGAACGAAAGAATCAAAGAGACTCAGAGAGAAAGAGAGATGTCTGAACATGGGGAACGCCATGTTGTACAACTCACTCATTGGGGCATTCTATTCTCTGTGGGGCCTTCTACCACGATGCAATTATTTTCTCCCCCTCAACATCATAACAGAATTCTGATGCCACTGGAGAGGCTCAGTTTTCTCAAATTATATGTTTGCATGTGTTTTTACTGGCCGGTAGTTAAATCTAGAAACTTGTATGATTGGAACTTTAAGTTTGGGGAAATAACCGACTGAGGTTACAGTCACACTATGCATTTTAACCACCATTATACCACTTTAAACAGTTGTGGCTACCCCTAAAGAAATGTGGGAGCTGCAAGTTTGTTAAGGAGACCTCTGCTCTCATTATAGGGATATAGAGCTCTGAAAGACCACTTCCTGCCCTCAGACCCACTCAGGTGCAGAGAATGGCAGAGATGCCCCTTTTGGTAGTTTCTCCACCCTCAGAGACATTTAGGGGTGGCCTATGAGAGGGCAAATACATACATACATACATACATACATACATACATCTCTGTGGGGGAGGTTGGGTTAAAGGATTATCTGATATCTTGGCAGGCCACACTGTTTTGAGTTTTCTCATAAATCAGAGCTGTAGAATGACTTCATCATCTGTGATTGGCTGCTACAAGCCCGCGAGTGGTGGTTGACAGAGATTGGCCTATGCCCAAGAGTAATTTGTTCTTCCTTCTTGTACGGAGCATTTTTGTGTATTAAAGACGGCTGAGAGGGTTGTTTTCTTTTTTTAATGAAAACTTTTCTTCATTTTTCCTTTGCCAAAGTGAGAACACCCTCTTAAGTTGTTGTGAAAATATCATGTTGTGCCTTCATCATTGATTGACTTCCATTCGCCCCCCCCCCCACACTGTGGTTTTTTTTCTTCTCCAGTAGCTCTTCCCTGGCTTGCCACAAAGAGCAGCACCACCAGGATCATTCATGCATCTGCCCAGCACTAGTTTTCATTTGGACTATGGTCTGCAGCACATCCTTGCAGCTACAGGCTAGGAGTTGGTTGTTGCCTAAGAAACTGCAGTTTGTGCTAACCATAGTTTAACTGTGCTTTTTTTGCTTGTTTTGCGCTATACAAGCAAACCATGGTTTGCCTCTTTGCCTTGTCTTCGCTCAGAAAAACCACGGGATGCTTTACACAAACACACAGAGCACCAAAGGGCATTTGCTTCTTGAGGTGAAGGATAAGATAGTCACCATCCCATTCCACATACAGGCGCCTTCCAGGCTGGCATTTGAACCTTGCTTCAAAAGTGGTGGTGGGACCATATGCTGCTCATCCGGGGGTGCCAGGCTACAGTAGGGGGTTCAGGGCGAGCGACACAACACATGGGGCTCTGCCATCCAGCACCTTGGTGCCACTTTGCCCCTTGACCTGAGACAGTAACCTCATGGATATTAGAGGAAGATGGATTCATCCCCCCTCCCCGGAAGCCTTTCCCCCCTTGCTTAAGTATTCCTACTGTAGCACCTTTTGCTTTCCTGAACTTTGTAAAATTATTGTAGGGTAAATTGCTTGCCTCCTAATTATTGTCCATTTATTTGCAGCAGAATGTTGAAGCATGCAAACACCAACTTATTCTCACCTTAAACTGTATTATTATTATTATTATTAGTAGTAGTAGTAGTAGTAGTAGTAGTAGTATTCAATTGCTGGGAAATATTACATCCAGATCACAGCTGTGCATTTGGGTAAAATTAAAAGCTAAAGAATGCTGAACTTCATTCCATCCTTTGTGAACTGTTATATACTGTATAAGCTTTTTTGAAATCTGCATCTTCCCAACAAAACCTCCCTGACTTTGGTGTCAGTAAAGCTCCTTACTAGGCTTTTGGCTTGCATATGCACCATACATTCATGGGTGGCAATGGGGGAGGCAAGCAAAAGGAGCTCACCCCCACCATTGCTGGACTCCTTGTTAACATTTATTATTCCTTCAGAGACCTTAACAAGGGGGACACAGGTCACCCACCTAGAAATATACTTTGCCCCTTCTGTGCTCCCCCACATTTTTTTTCTGGTGCTGCCACTGTATAGATTTAAAGCACATTTAAAACCCTAAGCATTTAACTTCCCTCCTCCCTTGAGAATAATGGGAACTGTAGCTTACCCACCACAGAGCTACAAATTCTAAGCACCCTTTACAAACTATAGTTTTCAGGGACAAGTCCTACACTTTCAAAGTATGGTGGTATGTATGCAGCTCTTTGCTTTTCCACTTGGACAGCTATGAAGGAGCCTTTTGGATGAAATCTTTTAATGCAAAGCAAGCTCTTTAAGACTCTTAAGCAAGCTTTCGAAATTTGTTTTTGGTACAACTGTATCTGTATATTTTTTTAATGTGCATCCACACCATATCTTGTTCGTATGTAAATACTGTTTGATAGCCTGAAGCACATTACTTTTTCTGATGACAGTTTCTCGAGTCCTTTTTGACTGAAGTATTCTATGCCAGGGAAAATCCCATCAGAACGAAGCATAGACAAATACACTTTCTTCATGGGAAAGCTTTGCTAGTTAGCTACTTCAGCTTATCTAAAGGCTAGGGGCGTGAGACTCTCCAAGGGTGGGCAGATACTGTATGTGACAGCTCTGCTTAATGGAAGAGCTGGCCCTGCAGATCAACATCCCAAGCCATTGCAGAGAGTTGAACTAGATTTCCAGCTGTAAATTCTATGGTTTGTTGGCTGAGGCAGAACTTTAAATCCATCTCCAACCATAGTTTCAGATCCTAATTTGGCAACTACTTGCAAGACCATGATTTGGCAGGTAGTGACAATTTACCCATTGCACAACCAAATATAGATTTGCATTAGGTTAGAACAATCCATCAATCCATGCTTGAGTGCTTTGTTTTTAAAGGGACCTTGCAATGAGATATGGCGCTACACATGCGATGGGAGGAGCAGCCATTCCCCTTTCGTAATTCAAGTGGCGAGCTCTGCATGAAAGAGCGATGGAGCACGCTTGGCCATCTCGCAGGCTCTGGCTCGGCTCCCTTTCTGCAAAGCTTGTCAGTCAGCTCCAAACCCTTGTTCTCCACGCCTGCTATGTGCCCTCACCCCCTCTGTCCACCAGCCTCGTCATTGGAAACTGCTGCTCCTCTGGCCCACTTACTCTTGAGCTATGGTGACATCGCCAGTAGCGCTTGCAAACTCCCTGTTGCCAGAAACCCGACCCTTTTCAAGCTGCTTGCTATGGGAGGGAAGACCTTGCTAATGGGCTCAGTAGAGGATTTTCACAGCAGCACATTTTGTGGCATTGAAAGAGATTTGCTACGCAGCAGATTTCTGGCAATGTGCATGAGGGGAAGGGGGGGGGAGAAGCACATTTTCCTTACACAGGGCATGACTCGCACTGCCATTACAATTTGACTGAAGTCTGAGCTTCCTTCATCCCTTCTGTTTTTGTTTCTAAGTGGCTTTGGCTGTGGTGAAATGTCCTAGTTAATTTCCTTTCATTCGGAGCCCTCTTCTTTTGCCCCACCCCAAGAAAACTAGAGATGAGATCCTCTGCACACATTTCTCCTCTGTTATGAATGGCACTTTTGATATTGCTTTTTGCTGTGGCGTTTTCATGGGAAGCACTCTCCTGATAGAAATGGCAATATCTGAAGGCAAGAGCTGTTTGACAGTGGAAGGACTATGTCAGAAGGTGGTGGGTTCTCCCTCATTGGAGGTTTTTAAACAGAAGTTAGATGGCCATTAGTCAGGGATTTTTTTAGCTGTGCATTGCAGTGGGGTCGACTAGATGGCCCTTGGGATACCAACTCTACAATTTTATAATTCAATGAATCCTGAAAGGCACCCTAGCAGAGTTATTAATTTACTATGTGGGGTGAGAAGATGTTGGGTCTTGGTGCTTTTCACCCCAGCAGTGTTTCATGACACAACCCAACATGCCTGCAATACTGATTCAAGAAACTTGTAGGAGTGGAGAGGAAATTCGTGGAGTCTGCATTTCAAAAGGAACTGGCCAGGTTCTGGATTTATATGTGTTTTCGAATGCAGGTATTGATGGATTACGCACTTTTCTGAATTTTGCAGATGAAAAATAAATGCACAAGCATGTGTGTTTCATGTTGAAAATGTGACCACACAGATGCAACTCGTAAAACTCTGGGATGTGGATGAAAAATTCTGTACTGCCTAATGTGAACTTAATGGATAATGTGCAGAGGATGGTGAACAAGATGATAAAGGGTCTGGAAACCAAGCTTTATTAGGAATGGTTGAGGGAGTTGGTTGCTGGCACCCAGGGCAGGCATGTGTGTGCTGGGCAGGTAGGTGTGTGTGTGTGTGTGTGTGTATGTGTGTGTCAGCCCAGCCCCTAATCCCACTGGAGCAAAGCAGGGATGCACTGTGCTCCCTGCCTGATCACACAGGAAGGAGCCCGGCCAGCCGACATGGCCATTGGCAGGTGGAGAAGAGCACTGGGCTGGGGGTGCCTGGTTCATGCCCCCTCCAAAATTAAGCCCCTGGGGCCATGGCCCCCCTGGCACCCTTGATGCTACACCCCTGCTCTGACTTACTCTGTACCAGGTGTGGGGAACCTTTGGCTATCCTTGTCTGAAGTACAACACCCATCATTCTTCAGGAACAGTGGGGCTGGTGGGAGTTGTAGTTTGGCAACATCAAGAGAGCCAATGATTCTCTGTATCTGCTCTCTACTAACCTGCTTCAAACAACCTGAAAGCTTCCTTATCACCTCATTCACTTTTCAGAGGGTCAGTCAGTCCCTATGGTGTTCCAGCAGAGGACACCAACCCTCCTGATCTGAAAAAAGACCTCAATCTGTGCTTAACTGGCAGGAGGTACTGGTGTTGAGTGAGTGCCACTGGTAAACACATGCATAGTACCCCCCCCCCTTACCCCAAGCAAATGAAGCACAGGGAACAGAGAGTGACTGATCCCTGTTGTTGGGTGTCAATTAAAACTGCCCTCAAATTGTATCGAGCTGGGTGAACACTCTGGAACAAAGGAAGCAGTGTATTGATTTGGCTATTAATGAACTCTCTTCACAGCCAGAGATGGCAGAAGTGCCACTGCTTCTTTCCAATACCATTCTCCCAGCATGGAGTTAGAGGGAAGAACTAGTTATCTGCAAGATCAGTCCCTTTTCCATTTGTGGGATGTGCAGGACCAGGGGAACGCCTTTGTCAGATAAGAAGATGTGATGTGGAAGGCCGGCGATTAGATCTACTGACATATTTTTCTTTGATTAGAGCTGGGGATGTGGAACTGAAATTGTGTGTGTATGTGTGGAAGGTATTAACTCTCCCCCTGGGCCATGTTCCCAATTTAAGCCACCTCCCTGAAGCTGCTAACAGCCTAACTGGAAGAAGAAGAGGAGGAGGAGGAGGAGGAGGAGGAGGAGGAGGAGGAGGAGAAAAAGAGGAATGCAATGCAGGCACATGTCATTTCGCCCCTAGGAGCTTGGGAACAGGCTTGCTTTAAATCAAGAAACGGTGCACATAAAAAGATTAAACCCTTCCTCCGTCATAGCCATGGCCCCTATCCGATCCCCCACCCCCTGCAGCTGCCGATCCAATCATGGGAGATCATCGTGGATTTTCCGTGTCAGATCTTGTTTAGCCCTGACTGTGACAACGAAGGACAATTCAAATCCACACAAAGGGCACAGGATGCCGTGCTTTTTGGATTGCACCACTTTGGATAGCAAGTGGAATGTTGCAATATGTTTGGATGCTCCTCCCTTTTATATGCACATGTGTGCATGTGTGCACACTGCAAGTGAGAGCTAGTGTGGCAGGAAAAGAACTGTCACCTTGCCTTCTCTTTGATGTGCTAGGTACGGGACTTCAAACATCCCTAGAAGGTCCCATGTTCAATCCTCAGTATCTCTGGGTAGGGCTGAGAGAGCCTTCCTAACCCAAAGCCCTGGAAAGCCAGTCAGTGCAGACGATTCTGAGTTAGATGGACCAATGGTCTGACTCAGAATAAGGCAGCTTGCTAGGTTTCTTCCTTCCTGTGGCAAAAGAGTTCAATTTAATTAGTCCATCTCGCCACCTGTGTGTGTGTCCAATGCAAGATTGCATCAAGGTCACAATGACTGTAGGAAGCCACTGGGGAGCTGCATGGCCTTCCAGCATCTCCAGCTGGGGAAATAGGTCTCTAGACCCTTATTAGCCAAAGGAAAATTACCCTTCTGTATCCAGGCCTTTATGTATAAAAACTAGTCTCTGACCTGGGTCTAATGGCCTCCGTTTGGATGAAGGACCTTGAATTGCAGGCAGTGTGTGTGTCTTGATGCAGTTCCTGGTCGGTTCTGCTACTCTAATGACTGGTTGCTGCACCCTAATTGTTGGGTGAGGCAAGCTAGCTTTGTTATTTTATTCTGCACTTGAAGTCCCAAAGGTGTTTTTACTCTGTTAGCCTTTCCTAACTGCCTTATATTGGTAAAAGGTTCTTATTCTATGTTTACCGCCTCCTTCATATAGTGTTGTGTTTATTCCTTTTGTGGCTTCTTGTAGCAAGCTTGGCTCTGAATCTGGTACCTTTCTGCTTGGCCATATACTACTGAGTAATTTAGAATCATTTAGTTCAAATTTGTGGGTTTGGAGCTCCAAAAACAGCGAGTGGACTGTCTGACTCTTGTCTTTGCAGTTCCCAAGGAAACAACCTGAGTTTTCCCTGGCTCAGGACTGGGGGGCTACAGGGGTGGTGGCAGTATGACTGGGCAGGGTTGGACTTTTTCCTGGTCTATCTCACATGGTCTGCAGCCTTGGAAGATAGCACAAAGTTCTTTACATGCTGGCAGTGGTGAGGCAAAAAACAACAGCTTCAAGCTTCTCTACATAGTGGCATCTGTGGGATGTTGAACCTGTGCATGGTTGCTGCAGAGGGTACAATTTACTTATAATGAGTGTGTTCATGTTACCCCCTTAGAGCTCAGTGAAAGAGTGTTTTCCCTGTGCATTTCACAGCTCTTCCCCTCCCTGGCTGTTCACATCAGCACGCCTGCATTTATTTCTGTTTGTGTTCGCTCGAGGTGGCATTGACAGGGCAGGGATGCCTTTGCTCTGTACAAAGGTGTTCATAGCTAGAACCGAGTTAGGGAGAGCTTACAGACTCTCATCAATGTGAAGCTGGATGGAGAAATAACACATCAAAACCATAGCAATCTGTACCAAAAGTGCAAGATGCATATGCATTTTGGATAGGGCTACCAGGGATGCGGGTGGCGCTGTGGGTTAAACCACAGAGCCTAGGACTTGCCGATCAGAAGGTCGGCGGTTCGAATCCCCGCGATGGTGTGAGATCCCATTGCTCTGTCCCAGTTCCTGCCAACCTAGCAGTTCGAAAGCACATCAAAGTGCAAGTAGATAAATAGGTACCGCTATGGCGGGAAGGTAAACGGCGCTCCCGTGCGCTGCTCTGGTTCGCCAAAAGTGGCTTAGTCATGCTGGCCACATGACCCAGAAGCTCCCTCGGCCAATAAAGTGAGATGAGCACCACGACCCCAGAGTCGGTCACGACTGGACCTAATGGTCAGGGGTCCCTTTACCTTTACCTTTACCAGACTTCCAGGGCTGACCTGCAATCTCCAGGTTTGCCTGCACCCCTCCAGGTGGCCAGTGTGATGGGCTTAAATCTCCAGGTGTGCAAGAGTACCTTTAATAGTAATAATCATAAAATTATTAAGATTACTGTGCATGTAGTTTGTAAGTTCCAGCCTAGCGGGAGCGGTCTGTAAATTATAGCACTGACACCATGAGGGGGTTTGCCCTCCTCTGCTCCCCAATTTACCTCCATCTCCAGGGCCTGTTCCCATTGATGAATGGAGCTTGCCCCCATGATGTAATGAGGGGCTGTCCCTAGGTCTCAAGTCTGAGTCCTGAAATCTCAGGGTCTGGGATGCTCCTGGTGTAGGAACGCTAATTTCAGATAATGTTATATGTGAACACAGATTAAAATCCCATCATTGGAAATCCAGTTTACAGTAAACAACACATACCGCAGGTTGCTCATTTTTCAATGGCTGCTGTGTTCAGTAAGACTTACCCATAGCACAAATGCCTAGGATTGCAAACTTCATGAAGAATTCAGTGGCATGGATTGAGAGCTTCGCTTCATTGTTTTGGACCCCCAACATTTATTTATTTTTGGTGGGGGGGGGGTGAGACAGTCCCAGATTGTCCTTTTTGATGTTTTTGGCCACTACTTTCTTGTCTTCAGGCAGAAATAAAAGCAGAGAAATATCTCCTGTTTGGAATACCCTCATTAAAATGGCAAAGAAGTCAGAAGCGGAATAAGTGAGGTATCGGTAGCACAGTGTGTGTGCATCTCCTGAAATGAATGCAGTGTGACTGTCTGGCACACTGGAAGTCCTTGAAGGGATGTTGGAGGCACGACACACATTTCTGAATGGTGCTTGCTTTGAAGATGCCTCAATCTCCTGTATTGTTCTAATTTTGCCCAGCAGGCCAATGGGCCAGCTTGATTGGAAGCAGCAGAAAAGATGGACCCCCTCCCCTGGGAGGTTTGGGAGGGTTTTTATTTTATTTTATTTATTTTGGCCTGTGCTGGACTTTTGCTAAAAAGCATTAGCACTTCCTTGTGATGCTTCACAGCCAAGCTAGAAGCCTTTTCAGTTTTTCTCACCAGGGAGCTGCAGTATATCAGCAATTGCTTTGGAGTGACACTCATTTGCCTCTTCTGGGCCTCCATCCCTCAGCCTATGAAGTCTGTTAACACTCTGAAGTTGGATTTCATCCTGACACAGCTCAGCCACCACTTTCTACTTTTTGATTAGGTTTTCCCTCCTGTTGCTGTATTGATTGCTGTCATGGATAGAGATAGATAGGTGCACATCCTGTATGCCTTGGAATGTCTTTCTTCCTTTTGGTTTGGTGGTCCCTTAAGAACGAAATTAGTGATGGGGCTGTTAGAATTCCTGCTCTATGATTCAGTCATAGGATTGTTGTCTTTCACATGATGGTATATGTTTTGACTCCACAGAGTGAGAAGTGACGGAGACAGGATGTTTGTGTTACTGTGTTCCGTGAAGTGAGACTATTGTCCTTTGTTCTTTTTCTCTTTGCTGTCTGATGCTAGAGAAAGAGGGAGCCATGTTGCAGTGCTCCATGTGTGTTTATATGTAAATAAAGTAGATTAGCCAAAATGCTGAGCTGCTGAGGTCTGTCACGTGCGTGATGTGCAAACTCTGTGGATCCCTAAGTGTGCCGGTGTCTGTTGGCATCGGTCACTGTGATGTTCGGGCTGAAGAAAGCTTATGAAGCTTCTGAACGATCAACCAGGAGGGAGGGAACATGCCAGTTGGGCATGTGTCTCTGCCAGGGTCCTACTTGAGTGTAGGCTGAACTCCTGACAGGGGCAAACAACCCAGGGCTACTCCCAGAACTGGGCTTGGAAAACTGAACTACTTCTATCCAAAACTAAAACTCCAGGTGACCCTGCAACCCTCCCTTCCCCTCTTTTTTGCATGCCCCTGAATTCATCATGCAAAAGGCTGGGCCGGATGAATCCCAAGCTGGAATTAAGATTACTGGAAGAAATATTAACAACCTCAGAGATGCAGATGACACAACTTTGATGACAGAAAGTGAGGAGGAATTAAAGAACCTCTTAATGAGGGTGAAAGAGGAGAGCGCAAAATATGGTCTGATGCTCAACATCAAAAAAACTAAGATAATGGCCACAGGTCTCATAACTTCCTGGCAAATAGAAGGGGAAGAAATGGTGGCAGTGAGAGATTTTACTTTCTTGGGCTCCATGATCACTGCAGATGGTGACAGCAGTCACAAAATTAAAAGACGCCTGCGTCTTGGGAGAAAAGCGATGACAAACCTAGACAGCATCTTAAAAAGCAGAGACATCACCTTACCAACAAAGGTCTGTATAGTTAAAGCCATAGTTTTCCCAGTAGTGATGTATGGAAGTGAGAGCTGGACCATAAAGAAGGCTGATCGCCGAAGAATTGATGCTTTTGAATTATGGTGCTGGAGGAGACTCTTGAGAGTCCCATGGACTGCAAGAAGATCAAACGTATCCATTCTTAAGGAAATCAGCCCTGAGTGCTCACTGGAAGGACAGATCCTGAAGCTGAGGCTCCAATACTTTGGCCACCTCATGAGAAGAGAAGACTCCCTGGAAAAGACCCTGATGTTGGGAAAGATGGAGGGCACAAGGAAGAAGGGGATGACAGAGGACGAGATGGTTGGACAGTGTTTGCGAAGCTACCAGCATGAGTTTGACCAAACTGCGGGAGGCAGTGGAAGACAGGAGTGCCTGGCGTGCTCTGGTCCATGAGGTCATGAAGAGTCGGATGCAACTAAATGACTAAACAACTAAACAACAACAACTGACTTCCTACTCTGGCAGTGGTAGAATGGAAGGAGGCATAGGTGTCTCTTCTCATGCTTCTACACCTGTGAGCTAGGAGCACTAGGAAATATAAATTTCCCAGTGCTACCAACAGAGGCCAGGAGGCAGGGAAGGAAGCCTGAAGTGCTTCTTTGGTTTGGATTAAAATCTTCTATTGGAGGTGAAAATGGTAATCAGGGTCATCCAAAGTATTTGGTCCAGTGATTTTCATTAGTTTTTGGGCTGTGGAAAAAATAACCATGGATATTAGATTATATTTTCTTGTGGGGACGATGACACATTTTTAAGGGTGAAATATTCTGACCTTTAAATAAGAGGTGGCCAAACATTATTGAGACAAAATGCCACATGGGAGTAGCAATGTGTCATTATATAATGTTATTCCCAGCAGCATAGGGCAGGGTAAAATATGGTTGCCCCATTGACCAAAGAGTCTGAGAATTCTTAGAATCTGTCTATTACCCAAAAGAAGTCAAAAATCTCTTTGCTTTATCAAGGGGCAAAAAGTCCTACATGTATGTGTGTGTATATTTGGCTCAGTGTTAGTTATAAACTGTTGGCATTTGAATTACTGGGTCAGAAAATATTCAATCTGGTAAGTTCCTTAATCTAATTTTTTCTGGCATCAACAAAGGACATGAGATCAGTCCATGTATGTATTATTGTTTCTTGGACACTTTTCTGCAGGCTAGTGATGCTGTGTTTTTAATATTCGGTTGGGAGCTGACCAGAGTGGCTGGGGAAACCCAACCAGATGGGCGGGGTATAAATAAATAATAATAATAATAATAATAATTAATTATTATAGTTAATTACCCTAAGCCTCTCCCTTGGGCCTCTCACACACATACCCTTAATTTTGCTGAAACCTTGATTTTAATTCAGTCTTAATTTATTGTGAAAATACACACATTGCCATTTTCCTAATGGTGAGTTGCCATGAAGAGCAACTAAGGAAACTGAAAATAAAGGAGGAAAGAAAATGTCAAGATGGGTGATAGTGGTAGGCTGTTTAAAGGAGGGGAAAGGTGACGCCAAACGAATGCCTATAGCATCCTTATATAACCTGGTCCCCTTCAAGTGTTGTACATCTCAGGTTCCCCCAGTCAGCTTGGCTGGTGGTCAGGCATGATGGGAGTTGTAGTCCAACAACATCTGCAGGGCACCAGGCCAGGGAAGGCTGACCTACAGGAAAATAAATCCATGCAGAGTAGTCCCCAGGAATGTAGAAAGCTGCCTTATATCTGGTGCAGATTGATTTGTCCCTCAAGCTAAGTAATATTTAAGGCAGCAGAGAAGGGGCCACCGGTCAATGTGAAGTAGAGGGCCATTTTCTATGTCCTCCTCATGACAATCTTACTGCGCACTTTTCCACTAAGAAAAGGCTGGTTCCTAGCTTTGGCACATGGAGGTGGTCAACATCCTCTTCCATAAGGCCATGCTCAATGCTGCAGGAGGTCATATTTCTGTGTGAGGTGGCCAAATATTGTGAGGCATGTTGTTTTCTGCCAGGTGCACTTATTTATTATGGCAAAACATAGATACCTCTTGACTGTAGTAAAACCTCTAAGCGGATTGCAAGAAGTATTAAAGCTGTTAATGAAAACAGCTAAAAACACTCTAAAACAATTGAGACTGACAGTCAAAGTGATGCAAACATGCCTGCGTCGATGGGTCTGGGCAGGCTTGCCTAATGAAAATGTTTTAAGCAGGGGCCAAAGAGAGGACGGTGATGTCAATAGCTCTGCTGTTAGCTATGCTTCTGAGATAGCCTACTGGCATGTAGCCCCTGACTGCCCACTCTTTGCTAAATATGACCCTCGGCGGACAAAAAAGGCTGACCAACCCTATCCTATATTGGCAGATTATGCCACACAATAAGCCCAGTGGAAATGTCAGATGACCTCTGCGTGGGGTGAATAATTGAGTGTGAAACCACTTTGCCGTGATCTCTTAAAAACCCAGTTGGGAAGGAGGAATTTGATAATTAAGACCCCGAGGTCATTTTTTTCCTTTTGCCAGGCCACCCCTTTGAGAAATATCCTGATGAAGACTTTATGCCTTTAATTAGATTCCTGACAAGTAGAAAACCCAACGGGTGCCACATTCCCCATTAGGATAACCGAAGAAGGATAGGGGTTCTGTACCCTTAATAGGTGCGCACTAGCTGAAATTGCTTGTAGAAGCCGAAAGAGGTCAAGTGAGGAAAAAAAACTGTATCAACTGAAATTCCAGCTACAAGATAATTAGGCTACACCGCATGTGGCTTAATCATTACACCTCCATGATGGGGAAGGGAACACTCGCTTGGCAAAATCTGGAGTGCTTTGAAACACTTAACGCTGTAGCTTGTGCCACTGACTGCAGCTTTCCCGCTCTTTTCTGGCTGTTTTTATCCTTTTCACTCCTGTTTGCAATTTAAATCTATTTCTTTATTTCCCAGCCCCTTGTTGTGCCTGAGTCTAAGATGCATATGTGGGGAGATGCCTATATTTAACAGCAACAACAATTTATTACTTACCCTTAACCCTCAGGGGGGTTGCAACACAATATTACACAATATGGAAACAGTTTAAAACAATTTAAAATGGCAGAAATAAGGTGGGTTCTAAGAATGCGCACCTCAAGCATTAAGAGCAAGGGTTACACCTTCAGTGAAAAGCTGTATAATGAAGGAGCGAGATACACCTCTGTGGGGATGAAGTTCCACAAGATGATGGTGAATTAAATTTATATCCTAACCTTCCTCCCAAAGGAGCCCAGGGAGGCAAACAACAAGTGGTTAAGCAATAAAAGAAGAAGAAGAGAAGAGGAGTTTGGATTTGATATCCCGCCTTTCACTCCCTTTAAGGAGTCTCAAAGCGGCTAACATTCTCCTTTCCCTTCCTCCCCCACAACAAACACTCTGTGAGGTGAGTGGGGCTGAGAGACTTCAAAGAAGTGTGACTGGCCCAAGGTCACCCAGCAGCTGCATGTGGAAGAGTGGAGAAGCGAACCCGGTTCCCCAGATTAGGAGACTACCGCTCTTAACCACTACACCACACTGGCTCTCAACAATGGCTCAAAAAACAATGAAGACACCTTAAAAACTATTCAAACAGAGATGCAGATGCTACTGAACTCCCATCATCCCTGGCCATTGGCCATGCTTGTTGGGGCTGATGGAAATTGTAGTTTAGCAACATCTGAAGGGGTCAAACATTCTCCCCCCCTTAAGGTATTTCCTTTAAAAAGCCCTATGGATTTGAGAGAACTGAAAGGTACCTGCCATCCAGAGAATTTCATTCTCCCCGCTCCACTGGCTGAGGCAGGATATCATCACTCTGAGGTCCCCTGCAGCAGTTTAATTTTTGTCTCATCCTTGGCTGGCATTGCGAGGAGGAAATATTCGTCATTAATAAATGAGGCCCTAGGAGATTGGACTGTGCAAAGGATGGCTTTCTAAAGACAGCTCTTGGCTGCAGTTCAGATGAAGGAGCAAACTCAAAGTGGTGTTGTTGGGAACAGCGTTTCCTGGGCCAAGTGGGCCCAACCTCATTAGCACATTAATAATTTCACACAAGGGGAGAAGAATTGGAGGCGAAAAGGGAATCGACATATCAGTCAGCATGTGGCTGAGTTCCACTGAATAAATGCTTTTTCTCTTTAAAATATTAGAGGGATGTCGGCTCTGAGGCAGCGATGCTTGGTGGGGAGTGGGAATGTGGAAGATGGTGATGAATACATAGACAAGAGCTTTTCCTCAGCAGTGGGAACCACCGTATGGTCCAATGAATAGAGGGTTGAAGTTGGAGCTGGACCATCCAGAATCAGACTCCCATAAATGTGTAAGACCAGAGGCCTATCTAGTCCAGCATCCTATTATTCACAGCAGCCACCAGATGCCAGTGGGGAGCCCCAAAGCAGGACGTGAGGGCAATAATCAGGGCTGCCCAATCCATGGGCTGAAGCAGCCGCCTTGGATGGTGGAATATTGCAGCCTAGCCCTGCTGCCACCAGAGTTGTGCTGCTGCACAACCTCAGTAACCAAGGCTTGCAGCAGGGTCAGGTGAGTGGCAGCCCCTTCTCATTTCTCCTTAGGGGGCAAAATGGGGTGGGCCACCCCTGGCAACCAGCCTATTTTGCAGTTGTTCCCCAGCAACCGGAATTCACTGGTTGCTGTCTCTCATCCTGGAGGAAGCATATAACCGTTGTGACTAACTCTTCCTCCTCCTCTTACTTATTTTATATACCACCTTTCCACTTACCAAAGTAGTGCTCAAGGGGGCTAACGGCATTCAAAATACAATGAAATAATTAACAAGTAAATGTAAAAGTGAAGCACCAGCAATTAAAATAGGAGGTACAGGGAGAGAGATCAAGGGAAATCATGAGTTCTGTTGATGATATTCCTGTTTTTGCCACTGGAGTGGGGATCACCAAGTATTGGCAGATGCATACCTATTGATTGTTACTTGTGCATTGTTTGCTTGTACATTCTGCTGGTTGCCCGTTTCACCACCACCTGAAGTTCACCTGGTGTGTACATGGGACAGGGCCTGCTTGGTGGTGGTGCATAGGATCTGGAAACTCCCTCTCTTGGGAAACTCCTTTTGCCTCTTCTCTCCCAGCCTTCAGAAAAGGACAGTTGTTTCCACACGTGCTTTGGATAGTCTCTGATTCTGACGAGTCTCTGCTAATGTTGCTGCTGCTTTGGTTGTTGTTTAGTCGTTTAGTCGTGTCTGACTCTTCATGACCCCATGGACCAGAGCATGCCAGGCACTCCTGCCTTCCACTGCCTCTCGCAGTTTGGTCAGACTCATGCTTGTAGCTTCAAGAACACTGTCCAACCATCTCGTCCTCTGTCGTCCCCTTCTCCTTGTGCCCTCCATCTTTCCCAACATCAGGGTCTTTTCCAGGGAGTCTTCTCTTCTCATGAGGTGGCCAAAGTATTGGAGCCTCAGCTTCAGGATCTGTCCTTCCAGTGAGCACTCAGGGCTGATTTCCTTAAGAATGGAGAGGTTTGATCTTCTTGCAGTCCATGGGACTCTCAAGAGTCTCCTCCAGCACCATAATTCAAAAGCATCAATTCTTTGGCGATCAGCCTTCTTGATGGTCCAGCTCTCACTTCCATACATCACTACTTGGAAAACCATAGCTTTTACTATACGGACCTTTGTTGGTAAGGTCTCTGCTTTTTAAGATGCTGTCTAGGTTTGCCATCGCCTTTCTCCCAAGGAGCAGAAGTCTTTTAATTTCGTGACTGCTGCTGCTTTTAGCCCCCAATTAAAGAAATGCAAGAAGAAAGATGGTAGCAGGGCTGCAGCAGCTCCAGCTAGGACTCAGAATGCCCTGTGCACAAAACCCTGGAGAATTTCTGCCTCTCAATTAAGACACTACTGAGCTAGATAGACTATTGATATGACTCAGTATAATGCAGCTTCCTATGTTTTTACCAAAATCCAGCAGGAAGTTCCTTTACTGTTTTCCCCTCATCTGCTTCTCTGTCTCTCTCTGCCATGAATTAAAGAACATCTTCCCTTGGGCTTTGGATTCAATGCACTGAGTTGGGAAATGGGCAAAACAAAAAAATCCACCCTCTTCCTCTCATCTCCGTTCCCGCTATTTCCCTCGCCTTCTGGGCTTTTCTGTGCTGGCTTCTGCTACCCTCCCCACCCCCATCAGCCCTCGGAAGAGAGAAGAGCTGATGAAATTGCCAGGATGAGTGGCACAGCATGAACCCGGCTCAACAGCAAATAAGTATGAAAGCAGATGCTGGTTCAGGAATGATGCAAGGTTTTCCTCCCAGCTGTGAATCTATCTTTGGACTACGTTTGGACTCTGAATGTGGAGCCTCCGAACAGACTTCAAGGCATGTCGCTTCTTGTGCCACCAGCTTAGAACGGGAACGTCTTGGAAGGACGGGGGCCTGGCTGGCAGAATTTGTGCCACAATAGCCAGCAATTCTTCCCTCATCCAGTAGAAGGCAGGGACGGAGCACATCTTCATTGGCCTGCATTTGATAATGCTGGTTTAATTGCTCTGTTTTCATTCGGCCGAAACTGGAATTTGTCCAGTGAATGATTCTTTAAAAAAGCAAAACAAAAACCTGCATCCATGTGGCTTCATGGAAATTAAATGAATCAATTGAGTAAATGCGATTAAAATTTAAAAGGGTACTGTCAAGAAAGCATTCCTAGATTTATATAAATGGGATCATTTTACTTAACTTACAGAATCCAGGGCTTACACTGGTTGGTTGATCGGTTGGTTGGTTGTCTGTTGCATTTTCAGGTTATTCCGACCATGTGTGTCTGAGTAAGGTGCCTTTAAAGGCCCCATCTGCACTAAACATTCAAAGCAGTATCATATTCTTTAAACAGCCATGGCTTCCCCTGTGCTGGGAAGCGTAGTTTGTTAAGAGTTCTTAGAGGAGACCTCTGGCCTCCTCACAGAGCTACAATTCCCAGGAGTTTGACTGTTTAGGGGTCTCCTAAAACCCTTAACAAACAAACATCCCAAACTTCTTTGGGGGAAGCCATGACTGATATGATACCATGTAGTGCAGATGGGACCTAAGATGGCTTCCATTTCTGAGATAGTCACATGTGATTTTTTAATCCACAGGACACATTTGGTGTGTTGTATTCAGGTTACAATTACATATACATGTAATTGCATACATATACTTTTTTTTTTGGCAATTTATTCCCTATCCAGTGATGGGGGGATAATTTAGAGCAGTGGTTCCCCATCAGCCAAGTACTGTGGTCCCCCCTACTTTTGAAAAGGTAGATATCTCTGCAGTCATTTTCATTATGTGAATGGTGCCACCAAACCCTCCAACGTGTCCCAGGGCAAAAACAGGATGCACGTCTTCCAGGCTATGCTCTTGTGTGAGTCATGTGACCTGCATGAGAGCAAAGCCCCCACCCTCTGTTGGGAATGTCCTGGAATGTTGAGGGGTATGTGCCACAGACCCTCTGATAGGCAAGGCATATCCCACAACTGTCATTGATTGATTGATTGATTGTGAAATACATTTTTATTTGATTTTCCTAAATATAAACATACAACAAAAACAATTCCAAATCTAATTCTCAAGATTACTCTGAATCTCCTGACCTCCCCCCGCCACCCCTTCCATGGGTCCTATTGATTCTATTTTCAATTGCATATCAATACTTCTCCAATTTTTCCTTTTCCCAGATTATCTATACATTCTGTTACATTACAAGGGTGTTTAAAATCCTGCTAATGTTTTGACCTGCTTGCAATGATTTTGTATATGCATTATCAACATTTCCCATTCTTTTCTTTTTTTTAAAAAAAAATCTTATCTTATCGATTCCTGAGCTTCCCACTTAGTTTTGCCATTTTGGCATAGTCCATCAACTTGATTTACCGTTCTTCTCTGGTCGGGGTTGTTTCTTCCTTCCATCTTGACAACTGTCCTATTTTAAGTGGGACATCCTTGAATCACAGAAGCCCATCCTGGCTTCAGTTTGCATCATGGAATGTCCCTTTTTTGGCCTGGCTCTCTGGCGTGAGTCCTTGCACCAGAGAGCCAGACCAAAAGATGCTCACTTTGGTGCAAGTCAAGAGGGTTGCACCAGAGCACCTTCCGACCCCTTTTGACTCACGCCAGAGCGACAGACTGGAAGGTGCTTTGGCGCAACCCTTCTGATGTCCCAGTTTTGGGGACAAAAATGTTGGAGGGTATGCCGTGGAGGTCCCAAAGTGCAAGGAAGAGTGGGATGGGGGGAAACCCTCTGCAGATACTTGAATGGTGTGATGGGTGAAGCTGAATCCCTGTCCCCGGCTCTCCCCCCAAGCTGAGCTTCAGAGATGAGATGGCATTTGTTATGCTAATGGCCTCTGAACTGCCTAACAGCCTGCTGAGCACTGCTTAAAGTCAGAAGCAGCTATGTGTTAAATGATTCGAAGAGGCGGAACTCGAAATTAAATGGCTTAAATCCAGGTGGAGATAGGAGTGTCAAGGCAATAAAAGCTGAAGGGAAGCAGCTAGCAAGTTTCCAGGCAAGTTGTAAATAGTTATCATGGTCTATTTGGCTACAATTCAAGTGGCAATAATATTGATAAGGTGGGACACTCTCTCTCTCTCTCTCTCTCTCTCTCTCTGTGTGTGTGTGTGTGTGTGTGAGAGAGAGAGAGAGAGAGAGGAGAGAGAGAGAGATCTACATGGAGGCCTCCAAAAATCCAGATGGGCTGGATGTTTGAGCCCTTGGTGCAAAAGATACAAATTAAATTATAGCTGCCATAAAAGACATTGCTATAATTTCATAAACACCTAATCTTCCAATTTTGGGCTGTAAGGGAGAGACTGATATTAATAGGATGCATTTATAAGTGATTATACTCAAAATCATTTTCAGAACATAAAAAGGAGACCCAATTTGTTCATATGATAGCATCTATCACCAACTTGCTTTGCTTTACATCTGTTTTATTGGTTGTTTTTATACTAGGTTTTTTCCCTTTTATGGTGATTTTGCATGACAATTTCTGGCTCCATTGTGATTGATAATACAGACTTAGGATAATGGTGTTGTTAATAATGGCTTTGCCACAAAGGGGGGGGGGGGGAGCCATCTGTTCTGGCTTCCAAAATTCTTCCATTGCCTTCATCTTCCTGTAAGCCACCCCTTCCTGTCAGCCAGGCTTCAACTGCTGTGCAGTTGCAGATTTCTAAGGACTCAATAGACTGACTGAAATCACATTCACACTGTACATTTAAACCACTACTATACTACTTCAAACAGTATTGGTTCCCCCCCACAGAATCCCGGGAACTGTAGTTTAATAAGAGTGATGAGAGGTGTTTTTTTTTTGGAGACCCTTATTCCCCTTGCACAGCTGCAATTTGCAGAGTGGTTTAAAAAGCTCTCTTTACAGGAAACTTTGGGAGTTGTTCTCTGGTTGTAATTTACTTGCAGCAGAAGTGGGACTAGGGCTTCATTTCCAAAAAGAAAGAAGAGCTGTTGAGGCTCTGACCTGGGCTGTCTCTGCGCTCTCTCTCTCTCTCTCTCTCTCTCTCTCTCTCCCTCTCTGTGTGTGTGTGGGGGGGGGACTCTGTGGTAGCTTAGTGGTTGGAGAAAAATCCTCTGCATATGCTCCAAGGTGCTGTCTTTGTGATTGTTATTTCTGCTTAAATATTCTGTGCCCTGGCTTCACTAACTGATCTCAGGCTATACATTTTTGCTGTCATCTTGGTGTTCCTCAGATAAAAAAATGGACCAATGTCTTCTATGTTCTATAAATGAGGGGTGGGGAATCTCTGGCCCTCCATATGTTGTTTTGACAAATGTAGACATTTCTGCAAGCAATTTCCCCCTAATATAATGCATTTTTGTATGCTATTTTCACAAATGTAATGCATTTCGATGCACACTTCCCACTTAATATATATGCATTTTTGTACATATTGTTTGGCTGCACCCCAAAGTTTGGAGGAACATGCATTTCTTAGGATAGCGTTTTGGTTT